>NC_092352.1:16381572-17025167 GCF_963676685.1 Mytilus edulis
TTTAAACATGCACTTGTAAGCTTGAAGCAAAAGAAAATATATTCATTAGTTTGTTTGACCAATTTGCAGTAAGTATGTGGATTCAGATTAGTTGTTGTTTTCACTCTGTGGGTAAGATAAGATATTTTAATTCTTGATAATTAATATCTGTGGAGTTTTATAACTTGAAACCTTACATACTTAGCCTTGTGCCATGATTCAGATGAAAAGGTCAATACAATTCAAGCTGCAAAAATAATTTCCTACTACATAATATCTCCTTTTATTCCTCATGTATACAGTGATGGGGGACATTTCACTAAGGCATTGCAATTTCATCTGCTGTGAAATATATACATACCAGGTTCTTCTAAAGGAGTAGGTTCAGTAAGACCCCTTTTTGGCCCCAAAATATAGCAGTTTTACAAAATTGTTTAATTGTAAACTTTTAGTTATTTTTTGGAAGGTATAATGCTACATAAATATGGGCATATTTTGGTATTACAATGCACATATATATCTGCAACTTGCATCATTAAGTCATGCTAAATTACTGAAATCTTCACAATTTCAGCATTTTTAATAGTTAAATTTTAGACGGTTTCCGTCTGAAATGAAAGTGGCTGCATTCGTGTTCATTCTTGATATTAAAGTGTAAGTTGTGTTTAATGATAATACATATTAACATATATAAAGGTCGAGGATGAACAGGGATTTTCATTTTTGACAAAAACAATATGAAAAGTGTCAGTTTTTGGCATATTTGATAGATTTTTCATATTTAAGCTTGAATCCGAGCATGTTTAATGAGTGAATCAGTTAAAATCTTTCATAAAAAATAATTGAATCAATTGAAATAGACATTTAAGTGTTTAAAAAGTGTCCAAAATCTTTCATCAGATGAACTTAAAATTTGAGGTCAAAACCAGCCCTTGCCGGACCTACTCCTTTAACTTTCTATATAGACATAAAATCAAATCTTGCGACTCAATTAAATAGCAATTTTAGTAAATGTACTTATTCATATCTAGTTGAATTATCTCCTTTGAGTTGAACATGATGCACTTGGCCTCATCTCATACCTTCTCTTTTGTTGAAACATTTAGATATAATCTTCCAGCTATTTAGTTGAACTACTGTATCACTAGCCAGTCAACTCTGAGGTTGTGAGTTTTAAAATCCAGCCCAAAGCAGGTGCACTTGACTCCAATCTTAATTGACTAAGAAAGTCAGTTCACCTACCAAGGTCAATGGTTCTTTTCAGGCTTTTCCTGCTTCCTTCTCCAAAAAATTATTCACTGCCCCAAAATAGAAGAGATTTTGGACAAAGGTCCAAGAGCATGAAGAGACAGTAACCCAACAAATTTATAAAAAGTCCTCAATAAACAGAGGCACTTGTCTCAGAAAAAAATTCCTATATACCTTAATATAACACAGGTATATAGGAAATTATTCTGAGACAAGTGCCTGTGTCAATAAAGTATCAACTTATTTTGATATCTTATAATCATGAATGTTATCTTTATCACTTAATAGACAAATAAGATTTACTTTAAATGTGATTTTGTAGATAAAATAACATAAGGAAGTTCCAACAGGTCACAATAAAACTAATAAGGCAAAAATATATTTATAAACATTTTGTATTTTCATTTCTTCAGGAAGTTGTTTTATTTGACTACTTCCTTTTATACTCTGATAATTATGCAGTGTATATTGTAGTTTGAAGTTTGAAGATGGGATGTTTTAAGATACTTGTATTACTTAACGTATTATGGCTTACAACCTTCACCACTGCTTATATAAGGCCTATAATTGGTATGTATATTTAAATCTTTTATAAGCTCAAGTTGGAATACATACATGATAGTATTAAGAATGAGGAATGTGTCAAAGAGACAACACTAGATCAAAGAGCAGAATAGCCCAAGGCCACCAAGGGGTCTTCAATGCAAAAAGAAAACCCTGTATCCAGAGACGACTTCAGCTGGCCCCTTATGGCAATGTATAATATGAATAAAAAGATTGATTGACAGATTGATTGTTGTAATAACAGCTACTTCAACACTATCATGGCAGCCAGTTTTTATTGGGGGAGGAAGCCAGAATGCCCAGAGAGACCAACAGACCTCTGGCAATCCTAGTCAACTAAGGCACCTGTCGCAGGCTATACTTTTTTCATACCCAGGCTTTTGGGGTGCCCTGTCTGCTGTCGGTCATGAACCTAAGAAAATATCTTGTCTGAAACCATTGGACCAAATGATACTTAATGTGGCCTACATTTTGTATTTCATAAAAGAATTCAAATGGCCCAAAATTGAATTATCAAGGCCACTATGGTAAAAATACCTCATACAGGCAAAATGCTAATAATTGTCAAATATATTAAAAACAATGATAGATAGAGGCAAACTGACAAGGTTAAAGTTCACACTTGTCAGACTGTGACTCAGACATGTCCAATGCTCCAAATGGGAGTTAAATTGCCCTTAAAAACAACTTTCGACCGATTTTAAGTTTTTAACATATTTTAAGTTTGCATATTGTCATGCAACTATAATGTACCAAAAAAATGATGAAAAAAATATCTATAAAATGTGTTTTGTCTGTAACAACATCAATTGACTTCTATTAGTCCATAATTAGTCCATAATCAACCGTTTTTTTTTACATATTTTAGAATATCTACCTATATTATTAAACCCTTTTTTGGTACACAGAAACTGCAAAAATGAAAGATGATCAGAAATATAAGATCTTCAAAACTGTCAATCTGACTGAAACTGGCAATACTACTTAGTTAGATGACTTTTTATGCCCCGCCTACGATAGTAGAGGGGCATTATGTTTTCTGGTCTGTGGCTCCGTTCGTTCGTTCGTCCGTCCGTCCGTCCGTCCGTCCGTCCGTCCGTCCGTTCGTTCGTTCGTTCGTCCCGCTTCAGGTTAAAGTTTTTGGTCGAGGTAGTTTTTGATGAAGTTGAAGTCCAATCAACTTGAAACTTAGTATATATGTTCCTTATTATATGATCTTTCTAATTTTAATGTCAAATTAGAGTTCTGACCCCAATTTCACGGTCCACTGAACATAGAAAATGATACTGCGAGTGGGGCATCCGTGTATTGGGGACACATTCTTGTTGTCCTTAAATTACAATACTTGACGTATTTCTGAAACACCTATGTGTTTTGCTTATCCAATTTTTTAACTGTTTGTCTTTTGATTTCTTTTGAATGCACTAACAATAAGTATTAAAAGTTATTGTTCAAATGAATAAATATGTAAGAAGTCAACACATAAGAATATTTTAAATTTACAGGTGTTGTAGCTCAAAAGTCTTCTGGTGGTCATGGTGACACCGGAATACCAGCCGACTACATTAAATGGATAGAAAGTGCAGGAGGTGGTGTTGTACCAATAAGGTAAGAGACATTACAAGCACTGTATTTTAGTTACCGGTACATCAAATATAACTATGTGCAGCATTGAAGTAGAAAAATTGTGATCAAACAGAAACATTTGTTTTAAAAAAATCCCTTCCCCTTAGTCCACATATGGACTTGACTATAAATCTATTTTAAAATCTTAAAGATGTATTTTTTTATTAGTTGTTTTATGTTAGTGCTTACTTTTTTATTTGCTAGAACAGTCTTTTAAAGAACCATTGGTGTAACTATGAAAAAAATGTACATTTGCTTAATGTAAAATCTGGGTAAGATGGATAAAATAATCCTCTGTCGACTGCACTTATTATTTTTTTTAATTACAGGGACAAAGAACCTGAAGAATATTATGAAAAGATGTTTAAATATACTAATGGGTAAGTTAGAAGAATATGTTTAGTTTTTGCCTTAATTTCTGTCTTTTCAGTCCGCCTCTTGAAGAAATATAAAAGAAATGGTAAAACAATGATGCTTCAACTTGGAGTAAGTTGAAAAAGGTCAATAATTATTGAATATACTATGGATTCATTATTATTCATGGGACACAATTTTTCTTGGAATTTTGGATACAAGTGAACCACAAATTTCAATGTTCAACAAGCTACAAAGTTTCTACAAGCTTGAATGTAGATTTTGTCCAAACCACGAAATAAAATATCCATGAAAATGCAGTTTTTCCTCAAACCATCAAAAAATTGTTACATGTACCGAGGAAATAAATGAATCCACAGTATACAATTGATAGGCTGTCCCAAATCAACTGTGTCATTTTCATACTTAAACCCCACTGCTAAAGATGTCCTGTTATATCATGTATTTTATAAAATGATTTGATGAGTCAGCTTGATTAATAGATTGTCAGTAGATTTAATATTCTATCTCATTTCAGAGTACTGCTTCCAGGAGGTGGTGTAGATCTGTTTACATCAGGCTATGCCAATGCTTCAAGATACTTCTATGAGATGGCACTGAAGGCATGTACCCAACACTTAAAAACACATGTATATTATAAATACTGTGAATTCAGAAATGTTTGGGATATTTTTTTTATCATTTTAAGAATTGCAGCTGGATAAAAAGTTATATATTAAATTTTGATAGCATTATTACTATGTAGCATTTTCTTGAAATCACAAATATTTAATCTTGCTTGTTTGTCTATGATTCAACAATCGTAAAAATAAAAACATGCAACTGTTTACAGTATACTTAAAATTGAGAATAAAAATGGTGAATGTGTCAAAGAGACAAAAACCTGACCAAAGGGCAGAAAACAGCCCAAGGACACCAATGGGTCTATAACACAGCATTTCGCAATAAAAACCCATTACTACTATGTAGCATTTTTTTGAAATCACAAATATTTAATCTTGCTTGTTTGTCTATGATTCAACAATCGTAAAAATAAAAACATGCAACTGTTTACAGTATACTTAAAATTGAGAATAAAAATGGTGAATGTGTCAAAGAGACAAAAACCTGTCAAAAGGGCAGAAAACAGCCCAAGGACACCAATGGGTCTATAACACAGCATTTCGCAATAAAAACCCAAACCCAGAGGTGAGCTTCAGCTCAGTGTTGGATTTAGAGGGGGGCCCCCCTTTTTTTGGAAAAATTTGGTTGATTATATAGGGAATCACTGAAGCATGACCAGAGTGGGCCCCCTGTTGGGCAGTCAGTGGGCCCCCACTTATGAAAATTTCTGGATCCGCCACTGCAGCTTGCCCCTTAACAAAAATGTGTACTAGTTATGGGAATATGGACATCACACTTAATTTTAAAGCATATAAATGAACTAAAATTTTGAAAAATACAAGACAAACAAATGCCAGAGGCTCCTGATTTGGGACATGTGCAGAAATGAATGTGGAAAGGGGGGGGGGGGGGGCAATTCTTATGGTGTTAGAATATATCAAGTTTATTTATGTCTATTTTGAAGTTAGTATGAAAACAGCAGGTGGTTTTGCATTATTGGAACAAAAGTAATACGTGGTTATAATGATGCAGCAAAGTTCCTTTTCCACATTTTTCAAAAAAACATATTTCGTGCCATTTTCAAACACTGGCATTTATTTTTGTGTAGACGTCATATAATTGTTAGATCTATATATTTTATTTTTATAATATAATAGATACATGATAGAATCTTATCAGGGTTTTGAATTCCTGTTTTAGGCATATGATAAAGGTGACTATTATCCTGTATGGGGAACATGTTTAGGATTTCAAGAGTTATCTGCCCTTACTGCAGGAGTATTGGTGACAACAAATGCCAGTGTATGGGATAAGTCTCTTCCATTGAATTTAACTGAAGGTAAAATCTTAACTTTAATCAGTCATTTCCTACTGAATTGGACGATAATTTTGTGAATTGCATTCAAAAATATTTCATTGAACCATTAATTTTGAACTTGTTCTGTGATCTTCAGTTACATTGTTGTATTTTTGTTACAGAAAAAAAAAACAGTTTTGCAAAGGTAAATAGAAGATATTAGATAAGATTAGAATCGGAACTGATATTTTCCCTGAAACCATTTATATATTTTTCAGATTACAAAGAAAGTCGTATGTTTGGTAATCTTCCTGATGATGTGAAGACCTATCTAATGAAGGACAATGTAACACCTAACTTCCATGCATATGGTGTTACAACTGAGGTAGGCAATTCTAATGTGATAAAAAGTTCAGGTATGTAATTATAATGGTGTAACAATTTCAGGTAGGCAATTCTTATGTGATAAAAAGTTCAGATATGTAACAGTTCAGGTAGGCAATTCTAATGGTGTATCAGTCTGAAAAGCAATTCTCACTGTCTAACAGTTCAGGTAGGTAATTCTTACGGTGTAAAAGTTAAGGTAGGCAATTCTTACAGTGTAAAAGTTAAGGTAGGCAATTCTTATGGTCTAACAGTTTAGGTAGGAAATTCTAATGGTCTTAAAGTTATGCAATTCTTATGGTGTATCAGTTCTGGTAGGCAATTCTTATGTTTTAACAGTTAAGTTAGGCAATTCTTATTGTGTTGCAGTTTGTGTAGGCAATTCTTATAGTCAAACAGTTCAGGTATGCAATTCTCATTGTGTAGTACATCAGGTAGGCAATCAAAGTATGTAATTCTCATAGAAACAGTTCAGTTAAGCAAGCCACATCGTATAACATTTCAGGTTGAGAGTTCTTGTTTTTAACAGTGCCAGAGGGGCAACTCTAATGGATTGACCAGTTTGTGCATGCAGTTCTTATGGTGTAAGAGGTTCAGTTTAGCAATTATTTTGCGATTCACAGTGCATAAAAAGTAACATTACAGATTGTAGGAAATTTTAATAAATTTGTTTGGCTTGAAATAGTTTTCTTAACATGGACATTTTTATTAACCTTAAAATTAGTTTCTTGGAAACATAGCAAAACGTTTTTGCTCTACAAATATTCAATCAAGGGAAATTTTGAATGTAACATTCTGCACTTTATTTTCTTCACATTGAATTGAAGAAAACACATTATCTTTTTTAGACTTACAATAGTAACTCCAGACTAAAGAAATTTTTCAAAGTGTTGTCAACAAATGTAGCTTCAAATGGAAAAGAATTTCTCTCTACAGTAGAAGGTAAATTTTATCATCCATGTATTGAGCATTATTTGTTTTTATGATTTAATTTATAATTATACCCCCGCTTTAAAAAAGGGGGGTATACTGTTTTACCTCTGTCTGTCCGTCCATCAGTCCGTCCGTCCGTCAGTCAGTCCGTCCCATGAAACTTTCGTCGCATTTTTCTCAGGAACTACACATCCACCCTTCCTGTAATTTGGTATCAACATTTATATATGTCAGCCACACCGTGTGATGCGTTTTCAGATTCATCACTTGACAACTTCCTGTTTACCGAACACTTGTCTGATTTTACACATGATAGCCAAGTTGAAAATTTTCGTCACATTTTTCTCAGGAACTACAATACAAGGATTTCTGAAATTTGGTTTCAGGATTTATATAAGTCAGCTATACCGTGTGATGCGTTTTCAGATTCATCACTTGACAACTTCCTGTTAACCGAACACTTGTATGATTTTACACATGATAGCCAAGTTGAAAAATTTCGTCACATTTTTCTCAGGAACTACAATACAAGGATTTCTGAAATTTGGTTTCAGGATTTATATAAGTCAGCTATACCGTGTGATGCGTTTTCAGATTCATCACTCGACAACTTCCTGTTTACTGAACACTTGTATGATTTTACACATGATAGCCAAGTTGAAAATTTTCATCACATTTTTCTCAGGAACTACAATACAAGGATTTCTGAAATTTGGTTTCAGGATTTATATAAGTCAGCTATACCGTGTGATGCGTTTTCAGATTCATCACTCGACTACTTCCTGTTTACCGAACACTTGTATGATTTTACACATGATAACCAAGTTAAAAATTTTCGTCACATTTTTCTCAGGAACTACAATACAAGGATTTCTGAAATTTGGTTTCAGGATTTTTATAAGTCAGCTATACCGTGTGATGCGTTTTCAGATTCATCACTCGACAACTTCCTGTTTACCGAACACTTGCATATTTTTACACTTTTAATATTATCCACTTGCGGCGGGGGTATCATCAGTGAGCAGTAGCTCGCAGTTTCACTTGTTGGTTACCCGGTCCATTGTCACTCCAAGTCGGTATCAGCATCAAAATATCTTCAGTTAAACTTCAACCCTCCATCAAGGAAATCATCGTGAGCAACACAAACACTGGAATATCATTTCACCTGAGAGAAGTAGATATGATCAGATATATCATAATTATGCAGGTGCTGTTTGAATGATGCTACATAAAAACGGAATCAACTGACCCTCTTGGTCTATTTCTATATGTAAACTTAAGGTATAAAGCAGACATATACAATAATATGTCATTAGGGCCGCGCCAAAGGCGGGTCGCCCTATAGTGATCAGTCTGTCCGTCCGTCCGTCCGTCCGTCCGTAACACTTTGTGTCCGCTCCATATCTAGAGAACCGTTATGATTTCATACTTTATACTTTACATGTTTATTAACCACCACCAAAGGGCGTGTCATGATGTATGTACAACTTCCTAGGTCAAAGGTCAAGGTAAAAAAACTTTGGTTTCAGTTGACAACCCTGTGTCCTGTGGTGAAGATTGTGTCCGCTCTATATCTTGAGAACCGTTATGATTTCAAAGTTTATACTTGACATGTATATGAACCAACACCAGAGGGTGTGTCATAATTTATAAACAACTGCCTAGGGCAAAGTTCAAGGTCAAAAACTTTGGTTTCAGTTGACAACCCCATGTCCTATGGTAAAGATTGTGTCCGCTCTATATCTTGAGAACCGTTATCATTTTTAAGTTTATACCTGAAATGTATATAAACCAATATCAGAGGGTATGTCATAATTTATGTACAACTTCCTAGGTCAAAGGTCAAGGTCAAAAACTTTGGTTTCAGTTGACAACCCAATGTCCTATGGTAAAGATCGTGTCCGCTCTATATCTTGAGAACCGTTATCATTTCAAAGTTTATACTTGACATGTATATAAACCAACACCAAAGGGTGTGTCATAATTTATGTGCAACTTCCTAGGTCAAAGGTCAAGGTCAAAAACTTTGGTTTCAGTTGACAACCCAATGTCCTATGGTAAAGATCGTGTCCGCTCTATATCTTGAGAACCGTTATCATTTCAAAGTTTATACTTGACTTGTTTATAAACCAACACCAAAGGGTGTGTCATAATTTATTTACAACTTCCTAGGTCAAAGGTCAAGGTCAAAAACTTTGATTTCAGTTGACAAAATCATGTCCTATGGTAAAGATGCAATTTTTTAATGCACATTATTCACAGAGGGGCCCACAGAGATGGCTCCCATCTCAATGATATCTAGTTTCTGGTGTAAATGATCATTTGTTAAAATTTATTTTAAGTTTAAACATGCAAGATATAATCTTTAGGAAATGCCTTTTCAAACCACAACAATCATCAGCCCTCAGATGTTTTTAGGATTAACAATAGCAATCAATATACTGGACAATTGATCTGTCAAATGAATTACCACGACGACATTTTTATGATTTCAATACAGATTTATATCAAATCTATCAAAATTGAAAAAAGTCCGGTAAACTGGTTAGCCTTTTTGGTATTCGGTATTCAGTCGTTCGACCGATTAACCGGTTAACCGGTTAACCGTTGACAACACTACTTCAAACCATAACAATCATCAGCCCTCAGATGTATTAACCTTCAAACCACAACAATCATCAGCCCTCAGATGTATAAACCTTAAAACCACAATAATCATCAGCCCTCAGATGTATAAACCTTCAAACCACAACAATCATCAGCCCTCAGATGTATAAACCTTCAAACCACAACAATCATCAGCCCTCAGATGCATTAACCTTCAAACCACAACAATCATCAGCCCTCAGATGTATAAACCTTAAAACCACAATAATCATCAGCCCTCAGATGTATAAACCTTCAAACCACAACAATCATCAGCCCTCAGATGTATAAACCTTCAAACCACAACAATCATCAGCCCTCAGATGTATAAACCTTCAAACCACAACAATCATCAGCCCTCAGATGTATAAACCTTCAAACCATAACAATCATCAGCCCTCAGATGTATAAACCTTCAATTCACAACAATCATCAGCCCTCAGATGTATTAACCTTCAAACCACAAAAATCATCAGCCCTCAGATGTATAAACCTTCAAACCACAACAATCATCAGCCCTCAGATGTATAAACCTTCAAACCATAACAATCATCAGCCCTCAGATGTATAAACCTTCAAACCACAACAATCATCAGCCCTCAGATGTATTAACCTTCAAACCATAACAATCATCAGCCCTCAGATGTATAAACCTTCAAACCATAACAATGATCAGCCCTCAGATGTATAAACCTTCAAACCACAACAATCATCAGCCCTCGGATGTATTAACCTTCAAACCACAACAATCATCAGCCCTCGGATGTATAAACCTTCAAACCACAATAATCATCAGCCCTCAGATGTATTAACCTTCAAACCCCAACAATCATCAGCCCTCGGATGTATAAACCTTCAAACCATAACAATCATCAGCCCTCAGATGTATAAACCTTCAAACCATAACAATCATCAGCCCTCAGATGTATAAACCTTCAAACCACAACAATCATCAGCCCTCGGATGTATAAACCTTCAAACCATAACAATCATCAGCCCTCAGATGTATAAACCTTCAAACCACAACAATCATCAGCCCTCGGATGTATTAACCTTCAAACCACAACAATCATCAGCCCTCAGATGAATAAACCTTCAATCCACAATAATCAGCAGCCCTCAGATGTATAAACCTTCAAACCACAATAATCATCAGCCCTCAGATGTATTAACCTTCAAACCACAACAATCATCAGCCCTCAGATGTATAAACCTTCAAACCACAATAATCATCAGCCCTCAGATGTATAAACCTTCAAACCACAACAATCATCAGCCCTCAGATGTATAAACCTTCAAACCACAATAATCATCAGCCCTCAGATGTATAAACCTTCAAACCACAATAATCATCAGCCCTCAGATGTATTAACCTTCAAACCACAACAATCATCAGCCCTCAGATGTATAAACCTTCAAACCATAACAATCATCAGCCCTCAGATGTATAAACCTTCAAACCACAACAATCATCAGCCCTCGGATGTATAAACCTTCAAACCACAACAATCATCAGCCCTCGGATGTATTAACCTTCAAACCAAAACAATCATCAGCCCTCAGATGTATAAACCTTCAATCCACAAGAATCATCAGCCCTCAGATGTATAAACCTTCAAACCACAATAATCATCAGCCCTCAGATGAAAAACCTTCAAACCACAACAATCATCAGCCCTCAGATGTATAAACCTTCAAACCACAATAATCATCAGCCCTCAGATGTATAAACCTTCAAACCACAACAATCATCAGCCCTCAGATGTATAAACCTTCAAACCACAATAATCATCAGCCCTCAGATGTATTAACCTTCAAACCACAACAATCATCAGCCCTCAGATGTATAAACCTTCAAACCATAACAATCATCAGCCCTCAGATGTATAAACCTTCAAACCACAACAATCATCAGCCCTCAGATGTATAAACCTTCAAACCACAACAATCATCAGCCCTCAGATGTATAAACCTTCAAACCACAACAATCATCAGCCCTCGGATGTATAAAACTTCAAACTAGTGTTGTCAAATCGTACACTTTTGCCTAACCGGTTACTCGGATAATCGTTCGACCGATTAACCGGTTAACCGGTAGTTTTAGTTGATGTTTGAAAGCCTTATCAACAGAACCCTACACATAGATATAAGATGTGGTATGAGTGTCAATTTGACAACCTTTCATCCAAGACATAAATACGCTTTTAGAATTGAAGTTTTTCATTTAGCATTATAAGGCTTGTCCGTGGGGGTTCCTGGCGAAATTTGACTTTTAATAATCAAATACACCGTATCAACTAAAGCGTTTGTTCAGATTGAAAAAAAAAATCTTAATCTCGTATAATTGAATATGTCATATGTCTGAAACCGATTATTCTTTCCTTTTCTCTTATTGTCTCCGAAAATAATGTGGTGTGTTTCAATTTGAAATGATTAATTATAAAAAGAGAAGATGTGGTATGATTGCCAATAAGACAATTCTTCTCAAGAAACCAAAATGACACAGAAATTAACAACTATAGGTCATCGTACGACCTGTTTCTTTACTGTGTTTGCTTTTTTCTTTAGGCGTGTTATTCGTACGTACACCTACATTAATTGAGTACATGCACATTGGTTTGCATTTTACAATTTTTTTTAATGTAAAGTAAGACTAACCCTTGCACTACGGAGGTTGCACATTTAGATGTAGGTTTACACAATATTAGATCAAAAACGAAATAATGAAGTAATTAGTAAAATTTAATCCATTACTGATTTAAAGTTACTGTTAAAAAAACATGTATACTAATTATGTTTCTTTAAGATCCTGCCCCGAACTCTAATCAATTTTATGTTTTTAGGATTAACAATAGCAATCAATATACTGGACAATTGATCTGTCAAATGAATTACCACGACGACATTTTTATGATTTCAATACAGATTTATATCAAATCTATCAAAACTGAAAAAAGTCCGGTTAACCGGTTAGCGTTTTTGGTATTCAGTATTCGGTCGTTCGACCGATTAACCGGTTAACCGGTTAACCGTTGACAACACTACTTCAAACCATAACAATCATCAGCCCTCAGATGTATAAACCTTCAAACAACAACAATCATCAGCCCTCAGATGTATAAACCTTCAAACCATAACAATCATCAGCCCTCAGATGTATAAACCTTCAATTCACAACAATCATCAGCCCTCAGATGTATTAACCTTCAAACCACAACAATCATCAGCCCTCAGATGTATAAACCTTCAAACCATAACAATCATCAGCCCTCAGATGTATTAACCTTCAAACCATAACAATCATCAGCCCTCAGATGTATAAACCTTCAAACCACAACAATCATCAGCCCTCAGATGTATTAACCTTCAAACCACAACAATCATCAGCCCTCGGATGTATAAACCTTCAAACCACAATAATCATCAGCCCTCAGATGTATTAACCTTCAAACCACAACAATCATCAGCCCTCAGATATATAAACCTTCAAACCACAACAATCATCAGCCCTCAGATGTATAAACCTTCAAACCACAACAATCATCAGCCCTCGGATGTATAAACCTTCAAACCATAACAATCATCAGCCCTCAGATGTATAAACCTTCAAACCACAACAATCATCAGCCCTCAGATGTATAAACCTTCAAACCACAACAATCATCAGCCCTCAGATGTATTAACCTTCAAACCACAACAATCATCAGCCCTCGGATGTATAAACCTTCAAACCACAACAATCATCAGCCCCCAGATGTATAAACCTTCAAACCACAATAATCATCAGCCCTCAGATGTATAACCCCTTCAAACCACAACAATCATCAGCCCTCAGATGTATAAACCTTCAAACCACAATAATCATCAGCCCTCAGATGTATTAACCTTCAAACCACAGCAATCATCAGCCCTCAGATGCATAAACCTTCAAACCACAACAATCATCAGCCCTCAGATGTATAAACCTTCAAACCATAACAATCATCAGCCCTCAGATGTATAAACCTTCAAACCACAATAATCATCAGCCCTCAGATGTATAAACCTTCAATCCACAACAATCATCAGCCCTCAGATGTACAAACCTTTCAACTACAATAATCATCAGCCCTCAGATGTATAAACCTTCAAACCACAACAATCAATAGCCCTCAGATGTATTAACCTTCAAACCACAACAATCATCAGCCCTCAGATGTATAAACCTTCAAACCACAACAATCATCAGCCCTCAGATGTATAAACCTTCAAACCACAATAATCATCAGCTCTCAGATGTTTAAACCTTCAATCCACAACAATCATCAGCCCTCAGATGTATTAACCTTCAAACCACAACAATCATCAGCCCTCAGATGTATAAACCTTCAAACCACAACAATCATCAGCCCTCAGATGTATAAACCTTCAAACCACAACAATCATCAGCCCTCAGATGTATAAACCTTCAAACCACAACAATCATCAGCCCTCAGATGTATTAACCTTCAAACCACAACAATCATCAGCCCTCGGATGTATAAACCTTCAATCCACAATAATCATCAGCCCTCAGATGTATAAACCTCCACCTGATGTTCGCTATTTAGGTTTATACTGCTAGTTAGAAGAATTCGGTCATATATTATTCACAGTCTTTGTGTCAGTCTTATTTCTGCCAATTTTTCTTGTATTTCAGCACATAAATATCCTGTTTATGGTATACAATGGCATCCAGAGAAAAGTAACTTTTTATGGAACAGTAGATACACTGGATTAGTACATGACTTTCAGTCTATAAGGGTCTCACAACATATTGCCAACTTTTTCATCAGTGAAGGTATTTATTGATTTGTATGTTGATTGAGAATGCACAGTTGGAACAAGGGATATGATTATTATGATTACTTAAAACCATAATTATTGAGCATTTACTACAATTTTTAACATAAAAAATACAGCTACAAAAACTTTTATGAAATAAAAAAATGTGTTACGATTTCAAATGATACCACTATCGAACACAGAACAGAGTCCATAGAAATGTATGATAAGCTTTTTAAAAATATCTACAAGCAAACAAAAAAGTTGTATTAATTTATGGGGCCATAATTTTGACACAAGAATAGAAGTCTTCGTGCAACATATTAAAACTAATAAAGGTTGATAAGTTGAAAATAAATACAAAGAAATATTGATAGATATAGTTTGTAAATTTGTAAATTTGATTTTAAAGAATTCACATTTTGTTAACATCTTTTTTTCTTTTTTCAGCCAGAAAAAATAAACACCAGTTCCCAAGTGTTGAGATAGAAGCTAAGTCACTGATTAACAATTATCCAATTTGGTATACAGCTGATTCTTCTTTTGAAGAGATGTATTTCTTTAACTATACAATTAATTAAATTATGTTTATGATACCAATCTGTGTGACTTTTAAACAAAGTCTTATAAACATCTAAATAGAAATTTAAACCAAAATATTTTTCACCAGATTTTAAGATGGATCACCTCAGATTGACTTTTCTTATAATTTACCAAAATGTAGGTTTAACCGTGTTATTTCAAAAGTATAATAAAAATAATGGTCACTGACTCACTGTGGTAATTTTGAGTAGATTATTCATGAAAAAGTTTTTTGTGAATAAAAAATAATCTATGAAATAGAATTTTGGAATAAATAATGAGAAGATAGGTTATATAAAATACTGTAAGAAAATAAAAATAGTATCCCTGGACTTATTTTCTTGCTAAAGGTATTAAATATTTCTTTAACATTCCTTTATAACAATTTTACTATTTGTTATCTCCCCTGAACAAATTACATTACTGTTTGAATTGTTTGCTCAATTGACTTTTTTTTCAAATGTAATATTAGCTTTAGTTATCCTTTTTGTACTGTTTTGTATTGATGTTCTACTTTATAATGAGAAATTGTCAAGTTTCTTTTATAATATAAAATATCTGTTTTATTGTATCAACATGTGTATGTTTCTCAGAAATCAGGTCAATGTAAATAATAATCAACAATCTTTTTTTGACTGTTTTATCATGTATTTGTATTAATTTTTTTTATAACTGTTCCTGTATACATAATATATAATATTTTACTTAAACTTGTATTTATTTTATTGACTATCAAGTACTGTTAATTCAAAAATTATTGCATATAGGTACATGTATTATTTCAATACACCTTATCGCTAATCCTGGCTGACCCGGCCGCTTGAACTTTTGACGCATACAACAATCACTTTTCTATTGTGGCGTCAGATATTTTGTTTTGTGACTTCAAAATTTTACGGGAACCTGTGTGATATTCAGTAATGGCGGACAAATAGCGATAAGGTGTATAGACCACTTTAAGTTCATCAGTCACCGGAAAAAACTCGTCAATTATGCATGCCTTTATGACGTCATTTGCCAGATACAGGGAATGACCTGTATCCCTGCACTATCAACGTTCATCAAGCGTCTTAGTCAATTATTGTCAATTATGAGAATTCATGAAAGTCATAAGAATGATCAAGAAACCTCAAATTAAAAAAAAATCATGAATATGTTTTTTTATAACTAAATGGATAGTTTTCATTATACAACTTATGTACATATACTTTTTTCTGAGGAAAATTATTTAATTTGTCCAATTGAAGAAGTTTATTTGTTTTTAATCGCTTGCTTCCAGGAAGAAATTCGTCGACATATTTTCCGTATGCATAGTGACCTGAGCGTAACTCTCCTCGTAAAAATCCTGGGATCGCAATACGCATGAATCTGTCATTAAATGATTGTACATGTTAAAACACGTGCTCAATACCCATGCTTTTTGTAATTTATTTACTATAAGGTGACAATCGGTAAACTTCAGCTTTAAAACACAGCATTTAATGAGCAGCCATATTTGTTAATTCATAACAGACAGAGAGAAAAAAATTGACGATTATACGATATATTTGCGTAAAAAATGACAAAATCGTGCACAGAGTTGTAAGTTTATGACATATACATGCATTGGTTCAAGAATTGGATAAACATTATTTTTCACCACTCACTGGTTTCATATGACTTTAATTTGCGGAATAATTAGTGCAATATATCATTATAGTTTTCCGACCACTCGCTCAACATTGGAAGGGAACTGACGATTTTCCTAAACGTACGAGAGATGTTCACTAAAACCAGAGTTTTCGACGGAAATGCAACTAACTCGAAAGTTGTCTATTGTTTGAAAAATGGACAAAATGTAAGATAAATTAATGCGATTTCAGGAAAATTTGAATACATATATATTTACTGTGGATTCATTTATTTTCAAGGTACTAATTTTTGTGGATTGGTGGAAAAACTTGCTTTTTCATTATGTATCAACTTCTTGAAAATTAGTTTTTATGTTATGTGAATTTCTCACTAATCAGTAAAAAGGAAAACTATATTTATTATATGAGTTCCTTGTAACATCTGCATGTCTGTTTGACAGGTTTCACCTGACCTCAACATCATTTCATGGATCTTTGAAAATGTGAAGTTTATGAGGTACTTGTAGTAAAATCTTTATCTTCCAAACTTTCAACTTTACATCAATGTTCATTAAAGCAGGTGAAACATTTCATTGTGTGCATTCTTTTTATGAAATTTTCTAAACAAGTGTGATTTTAGTCGCAGAAAGCTCAACATAGGAATACAGATCTGGCGGCAGCAGTGTTAGCTTACTTTTTAAAAGCTTTATATTTAAGAAGGTGGAAGACCTGGATGCTGCATAATTTGTATATAGATGCCTTATGTTACAAAGTTTCTGTCTGTCACATGGCCAATGTTCTTGACCCAATTTTCATGGTTCTGTGACTACTTGAAAAAAACCAATTTGTAATGTTAATTTCTCTCTTATTATTAGTAATAGGATCATGATCATCAGACAGTATTAACTTGACCTTGACCTCATTTCATGGTTTAATGAAAAAGGTCAAGTCCATATCTCAGATACTTTAAGCAATAGGTCTACTATATTTGGTGTATGGAAGGATTGTGAGGTTTACATGTTCAACTGGCAGGTGTCATCCGCCCTCAACCTTATTTTCATGGTTTAATGGTTATAGTTTAGTTTTTGATTTTGGTTGGTTTTTCTTTTACTGTATGCAATAGGTCTACTATACTTGGTGTATGGAATGATTGTAAGGTGTACATGTCCAACTGGCAGGTGTCATCTGAATTTGACCTCATTTTCATAGTTAAGTGGTCAAAGTTAAGTTTTTGTGTTTTAGTCGTTTTTTCGTATACTATATGCAATAGGTCTACTATATTCGGTGTATGGAAATACTTTATGTCACTCTCACAGGTTTTATTTGACTTTAACCAGTTCATTGCTCAGTCAGTGTTAAGTTTTCATTTTTTGGTCTATTTTTCTTTAACTATAAGCAATAAGTCAAATATATTTGTTGCATGGAAGGATTGTAAGCTGTTCATGTCTGCAGTGCATGGTTCATTTGACATTGACCTCATTTTCATGGTTAATTGGTCAATGTAAAGTTTTCTTGGTTAAGTCTGTTATTTAGAAACTATAAACAATAGGTCAACTATATTTAGTGTATTGAATGATTTTATGGTATTTCTTGTTTGGTTTATATGAACTTGACCTCATTTTCTTGGATCATGTTAAATTTATGTGATAGTTGTAGTAAAGCTTTATATTTTGGACTATCAACATAATAGCAATGATTAGTAAAGAAGGTGAGACATTTAAGCCGGTGCACACTTTATTTTAATAGAAAACTTGGGAGGTCAAGGCTGATATAGCAACTCAATGGGAATTTGATATAAAGTTTCTTTTAAGGAATATATGAAAGTGAATTAAAATAACCAATGCAGGACTGTTCTGGAGAAGGTACTTCAAAACCTTAAAAAAAAAATATTCAAAATTTTAACCTGACGAAAAAATAAAACATTACTCCAAGGGGCCAAAATTGGTCTTTTGTCCAAATTTTCTAAAAAACAATATAATTTCTGTTAGCTTTTTCACGTATCATTTTGCATTTGTGCATAAATTTACTATAAAATCTTAGCACAATTTATTTCTGGAAAGTCTGCAAATTCCTTTTTCATACTGAAAGTCTTAGGTATTGATTTGAGTTACACTGGATGACAAAAGACTATGAAGTTGACACATTCATGAAGTAACAAACAAAATATGTATGTTTATTCTATGTTTAATCAATAGTAAAAAAATCTGACAGCACTGAGAAACAAACAACACAGGCATGAGAAACTTTCTGATTTAAAATACTACACAAGAAGCATAACAAAAATGTCACAAACATAGAATACAAATAAACACTGAACAATAGTGCTTCTTATAAAAATATCAATTATATAGTATTTTTTATGAGTATTCACTGGTGGTTTTTAGTTTGTTGTAATTTTAAATCTTCTGCAAACTTGGACAAATTAAAATTACTCTTAATTTACTTGTTCAACAAGGAAAATTAAAAAGATATGTCTCATCTGTTGGAGAGCTGTGGTGTAGTGGTTAGTGCATCAGACTCAAAATAGAACATCACTCTCTCATCTAAAAATTTTAAATTGGTTTAAACAAATCTGATATATTGGTTACAATACTATATGGTTATTTCGGAATTTCTAAAAATAAGTAACTTCCATTTCTCTCCTATGTTCAGAACTTCAAACTGGCATATTTATAAAAATGCATCAATTAATAGTAGTTCTGGTTCAATAATCTTAAAGCTCTTATACCAGATTTTATGAGACAGATGCAAACAGGGCACAATGCCATGCATCTCTTTAAAAGTTTACTACAAACTTTACAACATATGAAAGTGATAAAAAAAGGAAAATTAAATAATACAACTAAAATCTACATAAAGTATAAAATATAATTAAAAATTGTTGACAAAAAAGTTTACATTTTGGAGCTTATATAGCCCTACAATTCACTGAAAACATTTTTTTTTATTTATTTCATTTTAATGTAGCCTAATTTTCTATAAAAGCAAATTAACAATAAACATTTTTCAGAAATTCAGCAAAATACATAAATTAGCTAAAGCATAAGTTTTGTAGCCCTATTAAGGGACCATTTCAGGAATCGTGAAATATTTGTTTTTAAATTTTTGGATAACTATATATACCTCAAAATGCCTTTCACGATTAAAGAAAATTTCTGAAAGATAATTGGAAAACATTAAAATTTTCTCAATCTAAATTATTTTATCATCAAAATGTCAAAACTTACAAAAATATCAACTATTGACAAGAATATCAAATCAAAACATGTGTATAAAAATAGCACAATAACATTTATATCTATATCACAGATTTATCATGTACATGTAAATAAAACATGGTTATTTATGTGTTTATAGACATGAAGCTTTTACTTAGTCTCTAAAGTAAAAAAATCATTTGGAAAATTTGCACTCTTAACTATAATGAATACACACAAATAGCCATATTTAGTTATAAAATCACAGGTCAAAATAATGCACAAATCCCATTAACATATAAATAACACAACAACATTATCAAAATTAATGAAAAAAAATGTTGTTACCATTTTTCATTTCTACATATTCACACAAAATTCTCAACACCACAATTAGTAATACTTCTATGGTAAAACAACAGGGAAAATGCTCTCAATTTGTCAATTACATTTTTGGGTTCATTTTATTCCCTAATAATATTAGGAACTTACTACCTTTTATTTAAAAAGATTCACAAATTCCTTATCCAATAATCCAAGATAGTGCTTTGTCATGGAAATGAAAATTCTATCTATACTCCATAAAGCTTATTTGTGTTATTGATAGAAACAAAAGTCATTCCATACCCGTAGCCAGGGGGGGTTCGGGGGGTTCTGACGAACCCTCTCTTGAAATCAAATAAGCACTGTTAAAGTCAACGTTTTGTTCAAATTGTGACTGTTAAAGTCGAGTTCATGAGTCCAACGAACCCCCCCTTGGAAATTCTTGGCTACGGGCCTGGTCATTCTTCAGTTTTTATGTTTATTTTTTACATGTTCTAATTGTTTCAATATCTAATAAAAAATATAATTCCTTACATGATTTGTCATTACAGTGATTCTGGGTGCTATAGCAGACCAACACATATCACAGAATTATTAAATTTTTGAATTCAACAAAAGTTTACCTGCAGACAATTTCTAAAAATTTACAAGGATAGACAGTATTAACCCAAATTGAAAAAAAATGTGCTTGTGTCACATATTGATATACATAAAATTAGAAAACAATAGATTCCAATTGGTCTTAATTTAAGTTCATAAAACCAGACTTGTTGAAAGTAACTTTAGTTTAACTGAAGACCAAACACTATAAAAATAAGGATATTGAATCATCATGTCTGTCCTCTTCATCACATATACGATTGGATAACACTTCTTTCCTTCTAGTAAAAAAAATCACAGTTTTGTTTAATAATTTGACACAATTTGCTATGATTGTTGATTATTGTGAAAGACATCAGGCTGTAACCTCCTCAGCTCGTGGACTCATTTCCTTTCCTGTCACTGGCTTGTTGAAAGGAAGCAGACAAAACACCTGTAAACAGATTAACATATCATTGTCAGCAATAGCTTTTTATACAGAACAAGTGTGGACACAGATCAGTGTGGATAGTAATTGTTTTAATTTGGACAGTGATTTCTCTATGAGTTAATGATTTGGTTGTGCCAGCAAACCAATTTTTCCAAAGCTATTTCTTACTATGATCATAAGTTGGATCTGTTAAAATTATAGTATTAAAAGAGTTAGAGTTTCTTTCACAAAACAAACATTTGATTTAATGAATAGTGGTCAGTATACATGTTTTAAACATATGACTGTCAATAAGACATGAACCAAAGAATACAAGGAAACAAAACAGCTATTGTGCAATAATGATCCTATACAGGTCTAACTGAAATATTGCTTGGACAAATACATACATCACTATGTTATAACTAGAGTAATAAAATATGACAATGACAGCTCTGACAACTTATTTGATTCTCAAAAACAAATATGTTATTAAAATAGATGCTAAACTGAGATGTTCTGTTAACTGGATATGTAAGTCCTTTTAACCATGAGTTGTACACCATTGCAAACAAAATTAGGCAACAGGGTGTGATGTAAACACATTTCCCTGAAAGAAGTATTCTCTTTACAAAGATAAGAAATCTTACCTCCTATACATTTCTAGAAATATCATTGGTTAAAAGCAACCATGTATATTTAATAAGAGGTTAGTAGGTGTGGTTTATTTTTATACAGTTTTAGTAGCGGTGTTACATCCTTTTACAAATTGAAGGTAGTTTTTGGAAAACAGAAACCCAAAATGACTTTTCCCTCATATGGTGTATGTCCAATAGAATTTTTGTCTATAATTTTGCCACACTAAAAATGTTTTCATGATCATAGTAATAAAAATATATATTTGAATAGAAACATTGATTCCTTTAATTTATGGAGTATTTTGCCATTTTTTCTGTCTTCAATGTCCTGTTTCTTAATCAATCATTCCTAATTTTGGCGTCAACCTAAACTTTTTGGGCAAATTTCATATATGCACTGTTCAAGAAAGACGTCTACCTTTTTCACAACCTGGTATGAGCTCATATGTGTCCGATCAGCTAAAAATCTATTTTTTACTATCTTTGTGACAGCTATCATAAACTATTTTGTAGATTTTATTACCTATTATAAGTATACTATGTACTTTGACAAGCATATTCCCAACATGCTATCATATGTTTTGCTGATATAATTTACTACATCTTTATTACATCATGCATAATATATTTCCATTTAGAGCACAACACAATTTTACCTCTCAAAGACTTAACTAAAGAAGGATAAAACCAAATTATATGTGTAATTATAAAACTAAGTCTTCAAAAAGTGGATTTCTTCTACAGAAAAGAAAATGTATGACTTTAACTTTACAATTTATTTTCATCAAACTATCAATCAATCTTATTCAAACTTTGTTTGCTAAATAACTGCATACAGCATCTAGTATCATTAAACCAGGTTTAACTCAAAATTTGCACTGATAACTGTGTATGGACCACATCAAGAATATGATCAGATGATAGTCTTTGTTCAATCAGTTAATAATGTGTTTTTCAGTTTAGTATGTAACTTTTTATTTTCCAATTTTGATGCTACCATAAATGCTAGGAAAGTACATTGGTTGGTTATTATGTGAGGTTGAAAAATGTTATAATTTGTTGAATATTAATTTGTTTGGGTTTTTATTTAAAGACTAATATTGTAGTTAGTTTTGGCTGTTTATAGAATACTTTGTTTTTTGTAGTAAGCATGTGAACTATATTTTTAGACTATTTACACATGTAGTTCATGTATTTTGTTAGTAAGTATATGAACTGTCTTTTGTAAGCATCCCACAGTGGTAAGATAGTAAAAGAAGATTATTTCAGATAGTTTAATACAATAAAAATATAAGTGATATCCTTAAAAATCCCAAAATGTGAAAGTAAATAATTATAAAATGGGGAAACACACAGTTGACAGATTCTAAAGCAATCGCACTCTGAAATGGCAGTTTCTAAAATTCCGTACGGGTAAAATCAATGGTTTAATATTTGGAATGTAATAATCTAAGCAATTACAAATAACATTAATTTCCATTTATTTTTAAAATTCCTTTTGTTTTGTACTATTTAGAAAATGCATTATGTATAACTGTAAATTCAAAAATAATTGCAAAGGTTTTTATTAATGGGAATAATGGGACTAAGTGAGTATCACAATAATAAGAACTGGCATTCTTATATCTGACATCGCAATAAATAATCTCGCATTGTTGTTTGTTTTTCATAAATAATAGTAATAATTAAAGCACACAATAGTTTATGAATTTACAGTAGATTAGTATAACTAGATAAAGTCCAACCTTCTATTTTAGTCAAAAAAGTCTGTTTTGCAGAAAAGCTCTATGTCTGATAATAAAATTTACAACTTTAAAAGTACAATATATAGTGTAGTATGTATAATTCCTCATATAAATTAATTAGATTAGCATATATTTTACCCCAGTGATTAGAACTATCAATCTTAGAGAATGTGAGGAAGGATTTGTCACTATACAAATCCTTGCTGTAAGTTAGTAATGTGTTGTTAAATAAAAACTCAAAATGTTTACCTTCAGTCTACTTAAAAAGCAGTTTTAAAATTTCTGCAAATCAAAGTTTCATGTTAGTTATAAAGCAAAATTAAATGGAAAATATCTCTAGTATTAATCAAACACAACCATGATGAAGGTCAAAATATTGCACTTCAGCAGTATCCATGGGCTAATTACCTTTCTGTAAAAAATCTTATTTCTAACAGTAGTGTAAAATATAAAATATGTACATGTACAAAAAATAATGTGCAAAAAAAGATTTAAAAAAAAGCAGTGTAAATTGACTACATTATGAAGTGTTGTTTTATAAAACAGAAGAGAGTGATTGACATTTATGATAATCTATTCAGTGTATAATGTGGATTTGTTTGTTTTTGTGAGGGTAGGAATTCCCTTTATTGCAAGTGTCAAATATCTGTTTTTCACTACTGTAGGTGCCAAATGAGCATTAATTTTTTGTTCGTCATTTATCAAATCTCATTTTGTAGCTACTGTTTGAGTCAAATAGAGTAAATTTATCGTTAACGTCACTTTAACAAATATTCTACTGTTCTTCTTCATGCGAGGTTCCCAATTCCTATCCTCTTTCATGTGGGGTTCCCAATTCCTCTTTCATGGGCACAAATTTTAGTGGATTGAGGAAAAGATATTTGATTTCCTGGTTTTAACCAACTCTGAATACTACCATACTACCCTTATATATAACTCTGAATACTACCCTACTACCTTTGTATATAACTCTGAATACTACCCTACTACCCTTATATATATTTTAATTCTGTTACAACTCTGATTACTACCCTACTACCCTTATATATATTTTAATTCTGTTACAACTCTGAATACTACCCTACTACCCTTATATATATTTTAATTCTGTTGTACATTTTTTATTCCATGGTTAACATTTATCAACAAAATCCAGAAAAAATCAAATAAATGATGAAAATTTTTAAAAAATCTGAAAATATTATGATGTTATATGATTTGTGTTGACTTTTTTGTCAACTTTCTGCTCTTCACAATATGTAAAATCTCCAAATAAATTACAGACTTTCATGAAAAAATAAGAATGAGGCAACTAAAACAAAACTTCAAAACAAAACATGACATATTGACCTTGTCCCAGTCCAAAGTAATAAAGGAAGCTAATTTATTTCTGAAGATGTTTAAATCAAAATAATTTAAAGCATTTTAGTGAACTCGATAATTCTTTTAAAAATTAACTCCCTCTATTTTATAGTTTCAATGTATCTATACAATTTATAACTCTATAGCTACCAAAACAGGAACACTTCTGTTATGTACATTACTTATATTCTGAAATATGTTTGTTATGTCATGTTTCCAATTGCTTTAATTTAAACCCTCTAAACAACACAATTTTTCTTCAGGTCAGTGAATGGGATTTTTGTTGGCAAATTTTCATCAACTTCATTAGGGTCATATAGTGTTATAAAAAAAAACTGGTATACATCACATCTATTGTATAAAATACAAAATATGTAAATTTCTGCTAAAAATGAATTAATGCTGGTGTCCATTTTACATTTTATCGATTGTCTACCATGGTAAAAATCAACAGAATTTACATATATCAAACTCAGGGAGGGATACTAATCAAAAACATAGCTTACTTTTCTCGTTGAGAGTAGACTTTGAACTTTGTGAAAAATTGCATGGTACTAGACAGAAAACCTGCATAGAATAAGAAAAGCATATAACATACATCAAGAAAAATAGTGCAAGATACATGTATAAAGTTAAAAACAGTGCCATGAAATGTGTCAGCATAAAATAAAAAACAGTAACATCTTGTCAGAAAAAACTAAATTCCCCAATTATCTATTTAAACATCATTTCATGACATTTTTATAAAAATAATTCTATTCTACAGCCATCAACTTATCAAGTTCAAGAATTCCCAGTTTTGAAATCTCAAAATTACCATGTTTCTTAAAAGTAGGACCATTAAAGCATTTTTAAAATAATTCAATTAATTGCCAGTTTTATCCATAAATATAGAAACTAAAAAACAACTGTCCTTACAATAATGTACTTTGACATAGATTTAGTTCCTTGTTTCTGTTAATATGAAAAATTTAATTCTTTGTCCCTAAGAGCTGCTCCATTAAAACATGCATGGAACCCAGGAAAGGCACTCTGAAAAAACTTATCTGTGTTTCCGTGTATTTTGTTAGAGAATTTCTTAAGTTGGTTCCAAAGATGGTACAGGGTAACTCCATTTTCAATGTACCTTCCCTGGGTATCATGTATGTTTTGATGGACTCCTATATTCAATTTTATGGCAGTGTACTTTATTTAAGTTCAAGATTTGTCTTTTGAGTTTTTCCTAATGCATATCTGGAAAGGACTACTATAAAAGTGTGACTTTTGACATGCCAAAAACCAGGTTCACCCCATTACTAATGTGCCTGTGCCAAGTTCTTGAGTATGACAGTCATTCAATAATAAGCTGTTTCAGAACCTAAAGCACTATGGGGCATTTCACTGTTTTTACCCAAAAATAAAAATAATGTCAAGCCATTGGTGGACTTTCCATGGTTAAGGACTTTTTTTAAAAACCTAGCACAATGTTGAAGTGTTCCCATTAAAGGGCATACAATACAGTTTTGATCCCGTATTTACATTTTGATAAAAATTTCCATATAGACCATTTTTTACCTGATTATATCAAATATGTAATAAAAAATATACCTTTGTGTGCTACTTTTTGAGTAAAATGAGGTCGAAATTTTGTATATTTGCTCAAAATTCAGATTTCTGGCCGTATTTTCCCTTTCAAAAGAAAGACATAACTTTTTTGTTTTAAAAGATAGATACAAAATGTTTTTTGTTAAATAATTTGTAATTTCTGTTTTTTATAAGTATCCTTAAACATTATACATTTTTTTTCAGAAATAACTCATATTTATCAAGTGTTCAAGAATGTAGATAAAACATAATTTTTTGCTGTATATTTATCAAATTTAAAAAAATATTTACGTTTTCATGAAAATTGGCACACATATTCTTCTCGCGTAAACAAACCAAATGGCATTTTAAAACAGAGGGGTCCATGAACTCGTTTTCAAGTTAAATAAGTTTGAATGATAAAAATCAGTCGAAAACTGAATCTTTTCCCGATAAGTCATAGTTTGACGTCGTGAAAATAACATTTTACTTTAGCAACGTCATTACCTCCCCTGTAACTTTACTGTATGCCCTTAAACATATTACCATAGTGCATACCTGATTCTGAAACAGCAAATTTCTTCAATGAATAAAAAAAAATTGTTACCGGGTAAGCTAAATATAAGGGATGAATCATGATGTAATTTTTTTTTATTTGATACAGAATATAAATATGCCTCCCTCTTTCCAGTGTTTATGTTTTTGAAGTCTCCTTGATTGATCTGATTTACAATTTACATTAAGCATAACTTTTAAAAAGTACAACAATTTATAATAACAAATATGAAATCATGCAAAGTATTTAATGCAGTTTACAAGAAAAAGAAATATATACTGTGGATTCATTTATTTTTTCGTGGGTATCAATTTTCGTAGATTGTTGAATACTTGCATTTATTCGTTGATATTTGATTTTGTGGTTTTGCCACTTTCTGTGTACAAAGCCTATAGAAAATATATTATTCGTTGAACATTTGAATTCATGGTTCACCTGTACCCGAAAAACCCACAAAAATTGGTATCCAACGAATAATAATGAATCCACAGCAATAAGACTATAACAGTAAAACCTTTCCTGAACTACAGGTTCTACTGTATAGCATCACAATATTTGTGCTTTGACAAACCTGATCTGTTGAGTACAGTTTAAAAGAAGCATTTGGATTAGTTATGACATATCTCTTTGACGATGGACTGGTCTGTACTTCATTAGTGTCACGGAATCTGTACAAACCAATACAAAGTATTCCTAACTTCTTTAGTGCATAAAGGAACAAGTCTCCATAACTCCCCTCTTCCTGCAATGCATAGTTTTTAAAATAAAATATTGGTTTTATAATTTATAAAAATAAGACAATTTTATATAAACAATAGAGTACTAGTAATGATTTACAAGTTACAATGAACAATATAACTTTAATTTCACATTCAATGGCTTTAAGTATTATTTACGGGTATATAAACTATTTCCAATGATAAAACCAGATATACTTTTAAGGGAATTGATTGACAAGAAAAGAGATTAGCATTCTAAATTTGCCATCTACATAATCTTCATCAAAAGCATGGTACGTTCTTGATACAAACCGAAGAGTAATGGAATGCTATCAAATGTTTAATTTACCGGTAATAATTTCTATTGAAATTCTGTGTAATTAAGCAGAAAAAGCATGTATGTAGTCAACAAAGTTATGAAGAATATTTAAAACAAAAAAACAGTCTCGAGCCATAAATTTCCTTCAACTACCGGTGGTAGCTCAGGAAATTTCAACTTCTCTAGAAAGGTATTTTTGTAAATACCACCCAGGCTCCCAAAAAGCAGACTTAAAAAAATTTATCGTATAAAATAACCGCGATATTTTTTATATTAACTCAATGAGAGCTTAATAATGTATATTTAAGTCTGTATATATGTTAATTTTACCCCAAACCCTGAGAGTGGTCCTTCAAAAAGTGATAGCTGAGCAACTCTGCACCGATCCCTATTGGCTAGCACACTAGGAGTACAGTATCCTCCTCTCATTCCGGCCCCCTCAGCAAGGATCTGTTCTAACTCAGGTGTAGCTCCTCCCGTCACCAGTGTTCGTATCAATGTTAAAGCATTGTCATTAAAATAACTCTGTAAATATATCAACATGTTCAAAGGTATAAATGATTTGGCCTCAAACTCCTGCACCATTATCATAATGGTCAACTGTATAATTTACCTTTTTATCTTACAGTGGCTATCTTAAGTCCCCCACCCCCCTTTAGATCCTTGTTAACCTCTTCAGAGAATCTACCTACTGGATTTATCCTTCATTTGTTCTTTTTCTGAATTTGTATGAAATTTTACCACTTCATGTTTAAACAATCAATTTTCCTACCTTAGATAACTAGAGGCTCTCAAGAGCCTGTATCGCTCACCTGAATTTTCTTAGGTTTTTGAAATTATATTAAAAAAGATAAAATTTGGCTACAAAGTAACAACACTTGGCCAGCACCTCAAAAGGCAAGGAACAAACATGTTTGGTTTCATTTAATTCAGTGGTTCCTAAAAGAAGAAATTTGTATGTATTTTCCATAGGGTCATATGTTAAACTAAGTCTCCTGTTGGCGGCCATCTTGGATGATGGATCCGCTACAAAGTAACAACACTTGGTCAGCACCTCATAAGGAACAGTCATGCAATGTTTGGTTTCATTTCATTCAGTAGTTCTCTAAAAGAAGTCATTTGTATGCATTTCCTATAGGGTCCTATGTTAAACTAAGTCCCCCGCTGGCGGCCATCTTGGATGATGGATCGGCTACAAAGTAACAACACTTGGTCAGCATCTCATAGGGAACATTCATGCCATGTTTGGTTTTATTCCATTCAGTAGTTCTCTAAATGAAGTCATTTGTATGCATTTCCCATAGGGTCCTATGTTAAACTTAGTCCCCTGCTAGCGGCTATCTTGGATGCTGGATCGGCTACAAAGTAACAACACTTGGTCAGCACCTTATAAGGAACATTCATGCCATGTTTGGTTCCACTCCATTCAGTGGTTCTCTAAAAGAAGTCATTTGTATGCATTTCCCATTGGGTCCAATGTTAAACTAAGTCCCCTGCTGGCGGCCATCTTGGATGATGGATCGGCTACAAGTAACAACACTTTGTCAGCACCTTTTAAGGAACATTCATGCCATGTTTGGTTTCATTCCATTCAGTGGTTCTCTAAAAGAAGTCATTTGTATGCATTTCACATTGGGTCCAATGTTAAACTAAGTCCCCCACTGGGGGCCATCTTGGATGATGGATCCGCTACAAAGTAACAACATTTGGTCAGCACCTTATAAGGAACATTCATGCCATGTTTGGTTTTATTCCATTCAGTGGTTCTCTAGAAGAAGTTCAGAATGTAAAAAGTTAATGACGACGACGACGACGACGGACTACGACAGACGAAGCACGACGGACGCCAAGTGATGAGAAAAGCTCACTTGGCCCTGTGGGCCAGGTGAGCTAAAAAGAGTATATCTACAAGTTTATGGTACAAACTTGACAGATTTTACAGAATCTATTTTTAAAATCAAAGCATATAGTTCAAAATTAACAATCATCAGAATATTTGACAGAACAGACGTCTTTTTTAAATGAAAGATACAGATTAACTGTTAAAAACACATGGTGTTTTTTTCTAGGAGAGTTATCTCCCCTACTTACAGTACTCATCAATGAATCCAGAACGCTGACAGCAAATGCAGTACCACATGCAAATGGTTGTGTCATATAAAGAGGTGTGTCAGGGTCATCTTCATCATCCTGATCTAAAAACTGGACGTTGGAATCATTGGCTGAAAACAAAGTCAATAATTTTAATGAAAATAGTTGTTAAACTGACTGAAAGATTTGTTATGAATTTCATAAAAAGCTCAATTAAAAGTTTTTACAATGATGAATTTACTTTTTGAATAACTGCATAAAAACAAGGTATAAGGTGAAGAAGCTGCATATTTGTAACTGCAACATTAGAAAGCAGAAAGCATGAATGTGAATAGATTTGTTGCTGTTCTTACTGTAAAAGGGAGCTGTGTAACTAAAATATACTGTGCATTCAACAACAGTTATTTTTTTAATTTGGCAGATCTTAATTGAAGCTCTAAACCTCAGCCTATTAAAAGAAATTGTGACTTCTCACAGTTGTACCAAAAGGCATTTAAAACTACTAACCTAATTCAGTAATTAAAGGTACATTTGAACCACACACTGAACCCCTCCTTGATTGTTTTGCTGGACTGCCTATAGGTGAAAACCCAGGTGGAAGGAAACCTTCAAAATAATAAACATAAGTACAGTTCACCACAAAAAAGTTAATTATATTCTAAAATATAGTAAACAATAGTGCTAATGCTAAATTCCTGCAAATAAAATCAAACTTCAACTTTCAAAAAACACTTTATTATTTGTAATAAAATTTGGTTATAAATGTTTTGACTAATTTGTCATTATCTATTTCCCTATTGTAAAAGATTATTTTAATATTGAGAAAAGGATGTTCATTTAAATCTAAGACATCACTACAAACAAGATGTTCTGATTCTTGAATAGTGTTAAATTCAGATATTATTTCAAAGTTTTATTGTTCAAAGCGAACATGTGACAGCATCAGTTTGAAATAATACAACTCTCATACATAATTGCACTAGTGACTTTCCTTGACAGAATTTTTGCAATCACTTTTAAAAAAATTATATTTTACCAGTATAAATCACTGATTTGCAACAATAAAATGTACACATTAATTTCAAAATTTAACATATATAGCTTTATATAACCTACCTCCAGCTCCTACTCCTTGTGCAGAAGCTTGTAATAAACCTATACTACTCATTAAACCTACCTCCAGCTCCTACTCCTTGTGCAGAAGCTTGTAATAAACCTATACTACTCATTAAACCTACCTCCAGCTCCTACTCCTTGTGCAGAAGCTTGTAATAAACCTATACTATCATCAAATGTCATTGCTTTAATGTTTAATGAACATAAAATGGCTTCCTTGTCCACTAAATGTGGATCATCTAAGTTCTTGTCCTTAGCAGATATAATAACACACATATCACAGAGGTTTACATTCACTGCACGCAGATTGGCACGGTTCAATGGAGAACCCTGGAAAAGAAATATTTAGATTAAAAGTATTGTGACCAGAACTATCAAACTAATGCAATCATTTCAGATGATTTATTGTTTGGGAAAGGCCCTAAAATTACAAAATCAAAAATTAAATTAAAGAACCTTAGTGAGCACGCTCACATACCCCACGTCCCAACATTGCCATTAGAGAAATTAAATAAGTGTAAGAAAAAAAAATTATATAAGAAAAAATATTGAATATTAATTTCCTGTCAATATAAACCTCTTCATAGTATGTCCTTATTATCTACAAAATTTCATGATATTCTGTTGTGTGGTTTCAGAGGAGTTGAGATGACAAACTGTTGCAGAAGTACATTGAAGCAAATAAGTTCAAAGGGGCGCAACTCCTAAAAAAAATAAAAGAATCGTAATTTCCTGTCGATATGCACATCTACATTGTATGTCCTTATAATATAAAGTTTCATGAAATTCTGTTGTGCGGTTTCAGAGGAGTTGAGATGACAAACTGTTGAAGTAGTACCTTAAATCAAATAAGTTCAAAGAGGTGTAACTCCTAGAAAAAAAAATTGAATCGTAATTTCCTGTCAATATGCACATCTACACAGTATGTCCTTATTATCTTAATAGGGTTCATGAAATTCTTTTGTGTAGTTTCAGAGGAGTTGCGATGACAAACTGTTGCAGTAGTACATTAAAGTAAATAAGTTTAAAGGGGCGTAACTCCTAGAAAAATAATTGAATCGTAATTTCCTGTCAATATGCACAACTACATAGTATGTCCTTATTATCTGAAAAGGTTTCGTGAAATTCTGTTGTGTGGTTTGAGAGGAGTTGCGATGACAAACTGTTGCAGTAGTACATTAAAGTAAATAAGTTCAAAGGGGCGTAACTCCTAGAAAAAAAATTGAATCGCAATTTCCCGTCGATATGCACAACTACATAGTATGTCCTTATTATCTGAAAAGGTTTCGTGAAATTCTGTTGTGTGGTTTGAGAGGAGTTGCGATGACAAGAAACAGGACTGACGGATGGACTGACGGATGGACGGACGGACGGGTCAAAAACATTATACCCTCCGCAACCCATTGCGTGGGGTATAATAAGCACGGCAAAAGGCAATGTAGGTTAAAAAAACTTGTGATATATTCTTTTCCCATAACATTTTAACACTTGTGTATGTATTTTTTCTGAAATGCATTGCATTTTGTAATTTTTTAATGCACTTACTCTTAATAGAAAAAAAATTTCATGCAACATTCCTAAAACTGACTTTCATCCTATGAATCTCATTGACTACAAAGTTATCTAGAAATTTAGAGATTAAAATCTTTAATATTACAAATTGCATTACTACAATGATAACATATAATTATAAGTATGCAATAATGAATAACAATACAATAACGAGAAGACAGGTAAAACTTAAAATAGATGAGAAGACAGGTAATACTTACAGGTAAAATAGATGAGAAGACAGGTAAAACTTACAGGTAAAATAGATGAGAAGACAGGTAAAACTTACAGGTAAAATAGATAAGAAGACAGGTAAAACTTACAGGTAAAATAGATGAGAAGACAGGTAATACTTACAGGTAAAATAGATGAGAAGACAGGTAATACTTACAGGTAAAATAGATGAGAAGACAGAATAGATGAGAAGACAGGTAATACTTACAGGTAAAATAGATGAGAAGACAGGTAATACTTACAGGTAAAATAGATGAGAAGACAAGTAATACTTACAGGTAAAATAGATGAGAAGACAGGTAATACTTACAGATAAAATAGATGAGAAGACAGAAAAGATGAGAAGACAGGTAATACTTACAGGTAAAATAGATGAGAAGACAGGTAATACTTACAGGTAAAATAGATGAGAAGACAGGTAATACTTAAAGGTAAAATAGATGAGAAGACAGGTAATACTTACAGGTAAAATAGATGAAAAGACAGGTAATACTTACAGGTAAAATAGATAACTTTGGAAAGTTTTGAAGTGTTTTCCATTCTCTTTTTAAATATTCCTGATTTCCAACTATCACAACATGTTTCAGTTCTTTATAGTGGAAATTGCTTGCCCTAAGTGGCATCACCTGGTTACGTAAACCAACCAGTGGAGAACTGTCATCAGCAAATAAACAAACAACAACATGGTTACATAGTACTGTCATGGACGCTTTGTCACGGTCCTGAAAACAACATAAATAATTCTTTTAATAAAAATTTACAAAAGACTTCTATGGATGTTCTGTCTCAACTGTTTGTTAGAAAAGAATTACATAATAAAGTTGTAACATACACATGTATAGTCAACTCTTGACCAGGAAAAAAACTAAACTGTCCACCAACTATTAAAGAACCATAACAGAAAATTCAAATGAATATAATGTACCCTTAGTGGAATCATATTTACAATATCATCTCATTCAAATGAATATAATGTACACGTAGTGGAATCATGTTTACAATATCATCTCATTCAAATGAATATAATGTACACGTAGTGGAATCATATTTACAATATCATCTCATTCAAATGAATATAATGTACCCTTAGTGGAATCATATTTACAATATCATCTCATTCAAATGAATATAATGTACCCTTAGTGGAATCATATTTACAATATCATCTCATTCAAATGAATATAATGTACACGTAGTGGAATCATGTTTACAATATCATCTCATTCAAATGAATATAATGTACACGTAGTGGAATCATATTTACAATATCATCTCATTCAAATGAATATAATGTACCCTTAGTGGAATCATATTTACAATATCATCTCATTCAAATGAATATAATGTACACGTAGTGGAATCATATTTACAATATCATCTCATTCAAATGAATATAATGTACACGTAGTGGAATCATATTTACAATATCATCTCATTCAAATGAATATAATGTACCCTTAGTGGAATCATATTTACAATATCATCTCATTCAAATGAATATAATGTACACGTAGTGGAATCATATTTACAATATCATCTCATTCAAATGAATATAATGTACACGTAGTGGAATCATATTTACAATATCATCTCATTCAAATGAATATAATGTACCCTTAGTGGAATCATATTTGCAATATCATCTCATTCAAATGAATATAATGTACACGTACTGGAATCATATTTACAATATCATCTCATTCAAATGAATATAATGTACACGTAGTGGAATCATATTTACAATATCATCTCATTCAAATGAATATAATGTACACGTAGTGGAATCATATCTACAATATCATCTCATTCAAATGTATATAATGTACATGTAGTGGAATCATATTTACAATATCATCTCATTCAAATGAATATAATGTACACGTAGTGGAATCATATCTACAATATCATCTCATTCAAATGAATATAATGTACACGTAGTGGAATCATATCTACAATATCATCTCATTCAAATGAATATAATGTACACGTAGTGGAATCATATTTACAATATCATCTCATTCAAATGAATATAATGTACACGTAGTGGAATCATATCTACAATATCATCTTATTCAAATGAATATAATGTACACGTAGTGGAATCATATTTACAATATCATCTCATTCAAATGAATATAATGTACACGTAGTGGAATCATATCTACAATATCATCTTATTCAAATGAATATAATGTACACGTAGTGGAATCATATTTACAATATCATCTCATTCAAATGAATATAATGTACACGTAGTGGAATCATATTTACAATATCATCTTATTCAAATGAATATAATGTACATGTAGTGGAATCATATCTACAATATCATCTCATTCAAATGAATATAGTGTACACAATTGAAATTATTGTTTGTTTCTGTATATCATATTTTTTGTTTGTTTACTGGGTTTGAATTGTTTTACATTTGTCATTTTCTGGCCTCTTATATCTTTCTTTGCAATATGATTTTACTCATTGTTAAAGGCTGTACAGTGACCTATAGATATCAACTTTAACATCTTGAAGCCTCTGGTGTCGAGTTGTCCCATTGGCAATCATTCCTATTTTTATCATTACCATAACAGCTGTTTCTAAAGGACGTGAAGGACACCAGTGGAACATGCCAGTGGAATCAAACTTACCATAACAGCTGTTTCTAATGGACGTGAAGGACACCAATGGAACATGCCAGTGGAATCAAACTTCCTTGGTTCTTCTCCTGGAGCTACACTCTGATCATTTGATGTGTCTACAGGTTCCTTCTCTAAGGGAGGTAAATGTTGTTTACTGGGGCTAGTAGGCCTAAAAATTTAGAGGTTATCATTGATCAATAAATCTAGATGGTTAATTAATATGGTACCGGTAGATAAAACTTCTTTAAGAGTATTATTCCAATGAAAAGGATTGATGTTACCTTTTATAATTATTTAAAATATAATGCTTAATCAGACAAAATTCATCCTTTATATATTAAATGTTAAATGCTTCAGTTTGTTCATTCATGATCATAAAAAAAATCATCACCAACAAAGTATAATACATGTATACTCTGGAAAAAACCAACAAGCTGGACTTTGTGATATTTTGAACTATTTTAAAGATATTTAATTTATACTGACAGATATTGTATCATGGTTATCAATGTGATATATATATATGTATATATTTGAAGGCTCATGCTTTTGTCTATCATTAATCTGAAGAAAATCTTCTCTTAAAGCTCCAGTCCAAAACTTTGTTATCTTAAATTTTTATCTGCATATGCTATTCAATCCCATGTTTTATGCTAACATGTTTTTATGCTTCTTGTAACAGAAGCCAATCTAAATGCATACTAGATATATATTCTATTTGCACATTCCAAATATATAATAATAAACAGCTGCATTATGAGATAGTTGATATGTCCAAACATCTACAATTTTTAATGTACAAGGTGCAAAAATAACTTGAGTAATCTTAAATGACAGTGAAATTGCAAAAGTAAAACTTGTTCAAATCAGTTTTTAAGCTGTCTGTGTAAAAATTTTGTAAGGTTCAGCTAAAGTATTATGAGAAATAATGATATACACATTAAAAATCACGAACTCTTCAATTAATTATGAAATCAAAAGCGATGTAAAATGCACAAAGAATACTGTTGTAAAAGTGTTGTTGACCCTATTATAATGCTAAGATTTAATGAGATTCAGACAAAGGTTAACTCCAGTCATCATGTGAAATATTATAATGCTAATGAACAAAAAAACATATCGAAACACTAAAATGGTTTACAGAAAACAGGAGTGGTTGATGGGCCATAATAAAATGACTTTATTGCAAAGATCACACTTTTCATAACCCTGATTCTAATTACCCTATTCACAACAACCCTGATTCTAATTACCCTATAATTCACAAATTCCCCACAATCATTATCTAACTTATGAACTGCAGCTGCCCCAAGAAAACATTATACATCAGTAACTAATATTTTGACCATTGATGTAAAAACTCTTAAAAATAACACATATCTGAACAAACAATATATCAATTAACCTTGAGACATATTTAGATGGACTGACAGACAACGGAAAATAATAATATGTCACCAGGCCGTTGAATATTGATAATGAAGCCTTTAGTTTTGCCTTTTTTTTTCAATAAAATGAAATCATTTGACTATAAAGATGCTGCAGGCTCCTTTTCCAGCGCACTGAAGCAAAGTACATATATGTATCAAATCATGCGGCTATTTAGTATGCCAGTCATCTTATACATACCCTAAGTCATAAAAACTGTAAACAATAAACAATAAGACATTTAAAGCTTAGAAATAAATTTCTTCCATAGAGATATGAAAATTACAGAAATAAAAATAAAAAACTAATAGATCTACTTCATGCTAATGTGTGGAATAAAACTAATTGCATTTAGTCTTCAAAATGAAAACTATAAAAAAAAAAATTCTTTTAAAACAATCTCTCCTAACCAAATAGACCATTGAATGAATTCTGTGCCAAAACAAGGGAGACTATTTAAATACAAATGTTATATTAATAAAACTACTGAGTGTATTGTCGAACACCTTCATTTGTCTAATGAATGGTATTTAAATATTGAATTTAAAATTCAATTCAATTCCATACCTATTGTCTTATTAGCACTTATTTGAAAATATATATACATTTTGTATGTGAATACAACATTGAAAAGTAAAACCAACAAGAAAAAAACTACTATCTATTCATTCATATTGCTTATGTGTGTGATTTTGTAAAAGGACAAAATCAATGCCTGCATATCAATTCAGCAGTGCATTGATTTACAACATTTATAATATGTGCTTCAAATAATATAACTAATATAAATAGAAGTAAATTTAAAAATTTGAATAAAAATATGCAAAATAGTGATTTCTGTTTTTCTTACTCTTTATTTGCAGTTTTAGACCAAAGCTGTGCCAATGCCCTGAAGATGTCAAAAATAACCATGTAAGTATATGCATGTAATATGATTGAAGGTACATTCAAACCGGTACAAAGACACCAATGGAAGCAGATCTGACGGTTGTTAATCAGTATACATGAACTGTATCACACAATATTAGAGCAACATCTACTCGTATTTCATAGAACTATACATATTTTATTCAATTATAAAGAGTTTCAATTATGTAAATATAGGAAATGAGACAATTTCCAACTAATCATAAATATTGATGTTAGGAATTGATTGACAGTTGAGTATTTAACCTTAATAAGAGCTAGCCATAATTACTACCTTACATTCTCAGTATACATTACATAAATAATTATGATATTAAGTTTTGATTTAAAATAAATGCAGATAGTCCAGCAGATAGGTGCAATATATGAAGGAATTGTGCACTTCGTGTTAAAAGCGCCAAATTTTGCACAAACATACTTCTATCTATACTCTTCACTTTTAGATATGGAGGCAAGCTGGAAATATAGTTCACTTCCGGTAAAATCCAAAATGGCGGATGCATGTTTAAATTTCAATTTTTCTTAGTTCTCTTTCATTTTTTTTAGTTTAAACTACAAGAACTGGTGTTTTACCCTTACAGAAAAATAAGGCTTCTTGCAAATATTTGCGGCAATGTTGCTGCAAATAGTTGCGGCAATATTGCTGCAAATATTCATTTTTCGTATGCAAATTAGTTTTCTTGCAAACAGTTGCTGCAACATTGCTGCAACAAATTGCGGCAATATTGCTGCAAATGTTTGCGGGAAAATCAGTAGCTGTGATTGTTGCAGCAATATTGCGGCAAGTTCATTAGCTGCAATGTTGCAGCAATATTGCAGGAAAATTAATTTCTTGCAATATTGCGGCAATATTGCAGCAAATCTTTCAGCAATTCAGGTGTAAAATTTGAATTAAAAACTAAAAATTAAAAAATTTATGTTTTAATAAAAAAAAAAAAGAATGTCTCTGTCCTCTATAGGTTGAAAATGGTCTCTGTCCTCTATAGGTTGTCGTGTTACATCTGTGTAGCTTTTAGTTCTGTTTCTCTGTAAGTCTCACTGTCCTTAAAGTTGAATTTTCTGATTTCAAAAATACTGCAAAATAAAAGTTGAAGAAATTTAATTAGTAGACATAAAAAAAATAACTAAAATTATAAAGATATACAGATATAAGTTACTACTATATAATTTAATTGTGGATGTAACGTGTCTTCTGATTGGCTGACGTTATTTTGTTATCACCCCATATACATAATTTAGTCATGTGACCGTGATGTCATCAACGTTTTTTCATAGTTTTTTACGGTTTAAAATGGAATTTAGAATTAAATTATAAGAAATGACTGTAATATTTTTTCTGTCTATTCAAAATAACATAAAAAATTTGGTGCTCACTGTTAAATGACTTGCTATGCATGAATTTGTTTCACGTAAAGGGTCAATGTCTAAAAGTGATTAAGTCCTTCTAGAAATTGCATATAACTATTGAATACATTTAACCTCATGCCAGTACTAGGTTGTTATTGTTTTTTTGAATATTTGTTTTTCATTGAACTATAACATAATTGGTCTTGTCTATTCTTTAAAATGTTCATTTTTGTGATAAGTTGTGTATATATATATGAAAGCTATACATTGTTGCCATTTGTTGACAAACCTCTTATTGGCAGTTAAATCACAGATCTCTAATTTAATACCAAACTGCTTTTATTAGAAGATTTCTTGTTTCAATTTAAGTAATGTTATTTCTAAAACATACAGTAATAAAAAGATTTAAAAAAATATCTCCTGTCTTACACAATTTTGATAATATTCATGTGCATAAATCTATTATATAATACTTTTGCCAACTCTATTGAATTAAGAAGACTCTTTATTTATCACTATTTGAACTGTTAAAGAGCATGCACTTATTCAAAATGGTGGACATTCAAATCCATTGTACTTACCAAAAGATGTTGTCCAAATTGTGTGTAAACACAAATCTTCCTGAATCCAAGAGTCATGTCAACTGAAGGCTATCATCTGCACTACCCAGTGTCAATAGAATCAATTGGAACTTTTGGATCTAACATGTCTAAATCCATTGTAAAATTCATATTACTTTGTTCCTGATAGAAGACATCTTTGTTTGTTGTATGCATGCATGTTCATGTCCAGTTCAAATTTTGAATATATGTTGATCAAGGTTGCTTAGGGTATTGTTTCAATGTGATCCCTTTGAAATTTGCCCATAATTATAAATATCAATTGCCTAAATCTTGAATATTTGTTATTTATTATAATAAAAAATTATAAATAATTATAAATACATTTTTTTTATCTTTGGTGTTATAAGTTATAATGGAAATATATACAAAGAAGAAATGCTCTGCCCTTAATTTGGCCTCAAACTCTGTGTACATTAATTTATGGTACTTCCTGTCTTGACCACTACACAGAGATAAATGAAAACCAGATGGGCATGGCACATTACATTTCTATAGCACCAGCTCATATTACTAATTGAGATGAGAAAGATAATTTGTGTATAAATAATTTTAAAATAATGATACTAGAAATTAAACTGCAGGTGAGGCTAAATTCATTTGATGGAAAATATTACAATTAAAAATATTGTTCAAAGAAAAATGTCACAAAAAAGTGACAAAAAGGCATAATAATACATATAGAACAAAAATTATTATGACTCAATTATTTAGATTAAATTTGTTGAAATATTAAAATACCAAAGTATTCATTCCTTACAAAATATCATATAATTGTGATAAACGTGCAGTTTAGGAATTCTTTATAAGCATTAATTGTTATTTGAAGATTATTTCAAATAAATTATTCAAATATCCAGATATATCTGAGTAAAATAAAGTATGACCATAACAAATTTAGATAATTTGAAGTAATTCCATAATCGAATGTTCAAAGAAACCATATGTTGTGTATTATTTGAACCTTAAATCTTTAAAAAAAAAAGTCATATGTAATATTTTAAAATGCTTGAAATATTGGTGCATTACTACATGTCTGACATTATTAAAGAAAATTTCTTGCAAAGTTGTTGCAAATAGTCATTCCTTAAATAATAAAAGAAAAGGTTCCTGCAACTTTCTGGCAAACAAATTCTTTCTTGCAACATTGCAGCAAACTTGCTGCAATTTTCTAGCAAACAAATTTTGTTGCAGTAACATTGCGGGAATATTGCAGGTAGCTGCAACAACCTGCAACTTTCTTGCAAACACTTCTTGCAAACAAATTTGTTTGCCGCAATATTGCCGCTATATTGTTGCAATATTGCAGCAAACTTTTCATTTCTGTGAGGGTAATTGATCTGAATCACATTAAATTGTTTGCAGTGTTGTTGAAGCAGCAATTTGGTGACATTTGGTCAACTTCCGGTCAAAATTTCATGTTAAAATTCAAGAAAAATGTCGACTTTTAATTTGCAAAAAGTGAGAAGAAGGATGTAATAGAATCATGTATTTATTTCTTTGGAGACCATTAAAATTCAATTAATATAGTTAACAATACTGTTTCATTATTTTAATTGAATGAAGATAGACAGGGGCGTAGCTAGAAAGAAACGATGTGGAAGCAACTACTTTCGAGCGGAGCGAGGCGAAAAAAAATTGGGACTCTAGTTTTTTTTTTCGGTTTTCGGTCATAGGACGGTTAAAAGAGGAGCTATATGAAGATAAAAATTTATGAATGTAAAACTATTAATAAATCTTCTGAATATAGTAATACATAAACAACACATATTTGTGATACAGAATTTACTCGAAATTGTCCAAAATCTGCTCTTCGGGTCTGGGCAGAAACAAACTTCTCTATTACTTTGTCAACATTCACACTGAAATCCCGATGAATATGCAGTAATGCTATGTATCTTTCGTTGTTCATTGTTGATCGTACATTTGTTTCCAATTACATACGTAGTACCGTGACTGATAGATCTCAGGGCCATCATGGCATGGTAGCACTAGCGAGATGTTATAAACCAGCGTTCGTGTTCGGCATCGAGCGACCTCCCAATTGAATTCGTCAAAATTACATGCTAGGTCAGTTTCGTATGTTTCAGACAATATTGAGATGTGTTCGTTTGTGATATTTCCTACAACACGATGAAGCAGATACAGCACAAAGAAGCGATTTTCTGATAACTTGACGCGACTCCACTCTCCAGTTGCCTTATCATATGGTCTTTGAACGCAAAAAATAATGAGACTTTCCAATACTGTTTTGGCGTGGTTGCAGGGTGATTGGCTCCGGTAGTCTGTCAACCACATCGCCTCGGCATATTTTCAACGATATCGAAGGGATCTGACAATTTTAATGTCGATTGGTACATCTCATTCCAAACTGATGAACTGTTCACTGTAAAATGTGCTCCAAAACTACATATCTTAGACTGAGTATTACAAATTCAAAAGTAAAAATCTTGTAAAAAATACAAGTAACCTTCCGATTTTGTCATAATCTCCATTTTTTTTTTATTTTGAAACCAAATGTCGTTATTTAATGATATTTCATCAATTAAAAAAAGTGACAACATAGGTGTTTCCTTTAACATTCAATTTATAAATTTTTATTTTGCGATTTCTTTTTTTGCATGCCGAATCAATGTGCACTCAACTTCAGAGCTACGATCTTCAAGTTTTCTCAATGAACAGCTTCATCAACAGTAACTAGGTTGTCAAACTTATATCCGGGATAGACGGAAAGACACCAACAAAAATAAACTTAAAGCTACAAACCTACTTACAGCCATGTCTATTGATCGCTGGCTAATAGTTGTCTCATCGGCAATCATACTTTAGTTTCTGGGGTAACTATCAAATACAGTCCCATGTACTTTTTTCTTTCTTTATTTATTTACCAATTGCTTTTTTTTTTTTTTTTTTTTTTTTTTTTTATTTCTAAATACAATACATATAACTTCTTCAGTATTACAATATCCCATTTTCATTCTCCTTTTTTTTTTATGACTTCCATATTTGCGAGGCTTATTTATTGGCCTTTAACATTTTTCAACTTTTCTTGCTCTTACTTTTTTGTATTTTTCTGTGATGATGAAGGTGGTGATGATAATGATGATATGTGTGTCAGTTTTGTAATGTTCTCCTACAGCAGTCCTCTCCTAATTCCTGTAACAGTTTATTCATGTAATGGATAACTGCGTCCAGGAATACAGGGCTGCTATAGGTATATTTAATAACAGAAAAAAACGATGTGGACCTTCATCCAATTTACACATAGCTTCCTATCTAGACATATTTATAATCAACTTACGTTGCAGTCTCCTCATCTTCAATCTCTCTGTTTTACAAACAATTAATCCAAGATCAAACATTATTTTTCTGTTGTACGTACTTCATTTTCTCCTTATTATTGGAAATGTTGAAACAAATCCTGGTCCAAGTTTTCGTAATGAATCGAACGCACCGTCGATGAATGAAACACAACCACAAGAAAATTTTATATCCATTTGTAGTCTCAACATAAGATCCGTGAGAAATAAACTAAAATTTCTAAATAATTTTTGTGATGAATTTGATATTATTACGCTATCGGAAACACACTTAGATCCCAACATTGCTGACGCCGATATAAAACTTGATTCCTTCTCTTCAAATATAGTCCGAAAAGATAGAAATAGCTTTGGTGGTGGTTTACTCATTTATGTCAAAGATGGTATCGGACTTAGTCGAATAAATGCACTCGAAACGAAAGAAGACGAACCCTTTTTGTCAATATCCATGCTAAAGGTCAAAGCTTCCTATTGTGTCACACTTACCGATCGCCTAATTCAGATAATAACTACTGGACACGATTAAATCATGCAATTGGGATGGGTTTGCAGGTCAATGAGAGGATGGTAATAACGGGCTATTTGAACTCTGACTTACTTACTACGCATAATAACAAACTGATTGACACATTAAATTTGTTCAATTTAACCAATGTTATTGAATTACCTACTAGAGTAACGGACCATAGTAGTACTCTGTTAGATCCGATTATTATTAGTGACTCTATGTCATGTTCCTTTTCAAATGTTCTAAAAACTCCATCTGCAATTAGTGATCATGATGCACCTGTTGCATTTCTCGAATGTCCAATGTCCGATTTTAAATCTTTTAAAAGAGAAGTATGGCTATACGATCGGGCTGATAAAGCCAAATTTGCTGAGAAATTAGACGAAATAGACTGGAATACTATGCTTCCCGAAAGTAAAACCACTAATGAGATGTGTGAATGTTTTACAATAGAATTTTTGAAAATAGCTAAAAAAATGCATTCCTACTAAAATAGTAACAGTACGACATAATGACAAACACTGGTTCAATAATGACATAAGACGTGAAATTCGAATCCGAGAGAGATTAAGAAAAAAAGCGATTAAATATAATTGTGAAAATAATGTTATGAAGTACAAAAAACAACGAAATAAGGTAAATAATATGAAAAAAATCGCCAAAGAAAATTTTGAAACAAATTTGGACTGTCTAATATCAAAACAACCCTCAAACTCAAAAACGTATTGGAAATTAATGAAAACGTTAATTAAATCCAAAAAAGGTTCAGAAACCATACCCCCTCTCCAAAATATTATAAATGATAATGAACTGAATGATACTGTATATGAAGATGAGGAGAAATGTAATTTGTTGAACAAATATTTTAGTATGATTTCAAAATTAGATGAGGATCATGTTGATTTGCCCGAATTTGATACAAAAACTAATAGTAAGTTTTCAGATATTCAAGTAAATATAAAAGAAATAATAGATATTATTCAGATATTAGATCCAAACAAAGCATCTGGTCCTGATGTGATCAGTCATAAGATGCTAAAGCTGTGTCCAGAAAAGGTAGCAGTTCCACTCCATATTATATTTAATAAATCCTTAAGAGAGGGAATATACCCAACTAGCTGGAAGATAGCAAATCTGATACCCATTTTCAAAAAAGGAGATTCATCCTTGCCATCAAATTATAGACCGATATCCTTAATTAGTTGTGTAGGAAAAGTTATGGAAAGAGTAGTGTTTAAGCACTTATACAATCATTTAAAAGCTAATAAATTAATTTATGAGTATCAATCAGGATTCCTCCCTAAAAATTCAACTGTTCATCAACTCTTAGAAATATATAATTGCATATTAAACTCTTTGGAAAAAAAAGATATAAATTGTTTTGTATTCTGTGACTTCTCTAAAGCTTTTGACAAAGTTTGACATAGGGGTCTTATATATAAAATGAAAGCTTATGGTGTTGACGGAAACGTATTGAATTGGTTTCAGGATTATCTACACGACAGAAAACAGAGAGTAGTATTAAATAACTCGTCTTCTTCCTTCTGTAATGTCTCAGCTGGTGTCCCCCAGGGACCAGTTCTGGGCCCTCTTCTCTTTGTCTTATATATTAATGATATTGCTGATAAGCTTACTTCACTGATGTAGCTTCTATGGTAAAAGAGTTAGGAAATCATTTTCTTGAAGACAGCAACGAACTGCTTTTATATATAGCTCCCTCAGCAGTTGTTGATACTATTCGTCGTTCGTTGAATAAATATAGTTGGACAGTACCAGTATGAACAGTTTATCTAAGAGGAAAGTTGGACGAGTTCTTTAAACAGGAAAATCACATGCATCCGCCAGCATTCAGTGTGATTTACTTTAATACGAAGTCATTAGAACCATTGATAAAATGTAACTATTGTTGACAATATTAAGATTGACGTTGTCAAAGGCAAACATGCTATCACGAAACTGATAGAGCTTCTCGCATGTAAAAAAAATCAAAATAGAGCTAATTCATTCTGTCAAATAAACGGATGGATGAACACATTTTCGGGAAGAGAATTATAGCTATAGTTGATACCGATGTAGAAGTACTTGCTGTGTCCTGCTTTCATGTGACAAATGCAGCTGATATTTATGGGTTGCTTTAGGACTGGTAGTGCTACTTAGATTTATGACTATTGAACGTGTATTTAGCCTACCTGCTACATAGATATTGATAGCAGCGACCAAGGGTTGCGTACAATGTCGTAGCAGCTACTAAGTGCTACATAGTGCTACGTAGATAGTCGTCTATTGAACGAGTAGATAGCCTAGCTACTCTACCAATATCTATGTAGCAGCTAGGCTAGCTACACGTTCAATAGTCATAAATCTACATGGTCCTATGTAGCCGCTACAACACTGAAGGCAACCCAGTCGAGTACTCTGAATGTCGAAACCACTATTACGCCATTAATCGAACGATTCGTTATTCTGATATACGATCAAACAAATATATCAAAGAAGGTCAATGACATTCAACTTCTTTTTAACAGCATTGCTTATTTTTTATTTAACATATGTATTTTATCTCTTAATTACGTTTTCTTGTGATATTTTTTTACCGGAAGTGACAAAATTCTGAATAAAATACCCCGAGCGTTTCAAAGAAATGATACATTATGTCAAACCATGACACAATTATAATATAGTCTACAAAGCAAACTTTGGCTACCAGTTGTGAGAATTAAATATCTTTTAATCAGTTATCATATGCGTTTCCGCCATTTTGAAGATAAAACCGGAAGTTGATAAAATCAAGCTTGCCTCCATATCTAATTTTGTTTAGAATGGCCCAAACTAGGTTTCTACCAAATTTTATGCTTTTAACACAAAGTGCACAATTATTCACCTATCTGCTGGACTAAGAAGATGACTTTTGATGTAGAGATCTATACACGACAAATAAAGTAAAATGTATTAAATAATGTAGTTATTCCCCCCTTTAATTCAAGAATTTTAACAAGAATTTTCTCTCTTGGTGGCAAGTTTACATTTTCTATGCATTTTGATTAAACTTTTTTAAAAATACATTTATTGAAAAACATATCTTTTCTAAGTTCGTAATAAGAGTTTTGTTAAACATTTTGTTAAATATGAAATGTCAAAACAGTATGTGCCATAAAATAAGGGAGATAACTCTTGCAAAATTTGAATTATAAACCTAGTTTTCTAATGGATAGACTGTTTCCATCACTGCATATATAATTGTAAGCATACACCTCTTACTTAATCAAGCATGTATATTACTATTCACAAGATCTTGTACACACCACACAGACATTATAATATTATACAAGATCATTTACAGACTTTCTTATAGTTTTATCAAGGATTTGAATAGCAGGACAAATACTATACAAATCCTTGGTTTTACATAAATACTATTCTACCATGCCACAATTACTTTTGCTGCTCTTAAATATTACATGTCTTGTAAGAGTTAATTACCCTTATAGGAAGAACATTTCTTTGACAGGTTTTGGAATACAATGATAGAAAAGACTATGTACACTAGCAAGAACATTTTTCAAACTTTCTAATTCCCATTCAAACAGATATTGTCTATATTATCATGCTATGAATGTTCATTATGGCCTTGAAAATCACCATGAATACATATGTTGTTGTAACATTTATTAAGTGAATATTAAACAATGCTGAGAAATTGCATATATATTAGATTTTTATCAACTAGAATTTTCATTCTGCAAAATATTAAGCTTAACCATTTCTTAGCAATGATGAATGCTGAATATTTTTTTTATATATAAAATGTATGTGTCATAGTTACATAACCCCTTTAAGAACCATTTGAATGATTCAGTCATGTTGGCTATTCTGTCCTGAGCTGTTATATTGTTGGTCATTTGTTGCTGCTTACAGTTTCTACCTATCTAGTAAGGTTATCAAGATAACTAAAGGTTACAAATAAATTGCCAAAAATTACCATTTTTAGGACAGTAGCCCCCTAATTGTGTTGATTCTGTTGCCTTTTTCTGACCAGGTGAGCTAAAAACAAGGTTATTAACTCTTACAAGAGATCACTAACATTTAATCTGTAATGTACAAGCAAGCTGCTCTTTCTTATCAACCTCTTAATATACCTGTGCTATGTTGTTGACAGTTTGATTAAAAGAGGAAAAATCAGAACATGCATGTTCAAGAACATTAGCAGGTTCCAAAGTTATTATTGATCACATATCTATGTACTGACAGGGAGGGATCAAATATCACATAAACATACCAATGGTTTCTTTTAACACTGGAAATTTAAAGTCAAAATTTTAAAACAAAAACTTCTAATGCTAGCTATCATTTCCATATTATTCTATCATCATTCCGTTATTATTTTGTTTAATCTAGAGAAATAAAAACTCATTATGTTTTCAATATTTGACTTGAAATGATGTTAATGGCAGGGCGTAACTTATAGAACAAATATTTTAAGCATCTATAAGCATTCCAGCCTACTGCATGTACAAAATCAAACATTTTCATGCTTTTTACTTGATCTTTACATTGCTAATCTGGGACCCTTTAAGGAAGCAGTACTTTTCCCTTTAGCAAAAGGAAAGGAGAAAACATTTGATATTTTGTCCTCGCTTTCGTCAAACTCATCTGGACTGTAAAAATTCAGATAAATTTACATTACAAAAGCCATCAATAAAATTTTATAGAATAAGAGTATTATCAGCTATAGAAGAAACACACATTCATAGATAAATATCAAATATTTGTAATAAAAAAATGTGAGAAATCATTGAAAGCATCTTATTATATGCTGTGTAAATAATTCATCTGTTAACCAACTTTTTGCAAGTTGTCAACTGTATTTAGATTGTTGCAAAGGCATTTAAAAATCTAAATGAAAATATCAAATTTGCACAGATGGGACTCTAGAAAAGTGGTTAACGGATAATTTTTTTTTTGGTCATAAAATAACAAGATAACAAAGTACCAGTTTCTTACTTCAATTTAACTTTACTTAGGTTTCTTTAACATCTTATTTATTCTGTAGATGATTATGCAGTAGTTATTGATTGTTAACTAGAAATATTTATGTAGAAACTAAAGAATTATATTAAGAGTGTTTGATTAAAGGGAAATAACTCCTGAAATATTTCCTTACCCAGCATTCAATGCAGCATTTGCTTTTGTTGATGTTCTTCTTTCTTTATTTTCTTTATTTATCATAGGATTTGCAGCTAAAACAGACAAACAAATATCTTAAAGCTAGATCAAAAGCAATATTATACAATTTAAGAAAACAAAATTATTTGTAACACACATAAATATTTATTTATTTTGTGAAAAAAAAAATCATGTTTGATACCAATTTATCTATTAAATTATTGAATATCATAACATAATGAAAGTTCAAGAAATTTACTTTAGTTATCTTTAATCTTTTTTAAATGTATTTACATTGAAGTTTCATACTGAAAATATATGTTGTTAACATATTCTGATATTATAGGTTTGGCTAAAGAGTTCCTTCTGCAATAATAAGAGTCAGCTAAGTAGACAGAGAGAAAGTATTTTTTTATACTTAATTCAATCAATAATATATAATGGAAGATTTATCTAATATTAAAATAAAGCTCTGGATTATATTATCTACAGCTATATTGTATGCTTCCTCGACAAATACAAAATAAAAGTGGTGTTAAACTCCAACAACCAAAAAATCAATATAGGCCGAAAACCTGCTTGTGCATGAACCTACCCTCCCATTTATCATAATGTTGACCATAACAGACCATCTTCTTAGTCAACTTGAAACTTTTTAGGATTATTTCTCAACAAACCTACTTCTTATGTATTCCAATCTGAGATATATTTTTGGGTCTATAAAATGACTTTACAGTTTTAAAGAATGATTTATCAGTGAGCAAATTAATTGCCTTGAATGCACACCTTAAACTCTGTTCTAACATGATAAAAAATGTATTTAACTTTCAGAAAATTTCTTGTAAAACAGTTAGAGAAGAAATGAAATAACAATTACCACCTTGAGAAAATAAACTCTTTAGAATCAAATGTTGTTTTATTCATTTATGTGTACATATTTTTGTACAAAGAACTAGCATACAAGATCCGAAATTATATTTCTTAAGTTAATCTTAAGTTAGAACAAAAAAATTGAGTACAAGTGACATATGCATGTACAAATGTACTATATCAAAATTTTAGTCATTACTATAAACTATATATATGACCATAAATAATGCTTACAGAGATATGAGGAGCATCTATTAGATTTTTAACTACTGGTAGTCAGAAGAAGTATCATGTACATAGCAGCATCAATAAAACAGCAAAGTATAATTTACCCAAAAAATGAAATACATTGAAGAAGAAACCACTCATAAATATGGCAGAATAAGTGGTAATAAATTGCTTTGCTGAGCGCAGTCTGATACAACCGTAGATGTTAAACCCTGAACAGTTGGGGCAAATTTGGACACAATATTCAAGCTTGATACTGTCTGAATTTGGATTGTGATCAAATTTTTGACTTAGTATAGGTTTCTGGCACAAAATAATTGTCAAAATCTTACACATCTATTGCACAATACTGTGCAATTAAAGATTCTTCTTCAAAATTTCAAAAAGGAGTAGGGGCAATAAGACCCTTATTTGGCCCAAAAATTACTGCAAATTTAGAAAGTTATCATACATATTTTTAAATTACTAAAAACTTGACTAAGGCACAAGGTATTCAGAAAAGAAAAAAAAATTGACATTGAACAAGTTACCAGGGCAACAAATCATGACTTTATTTGCATATTTAAAAAAAATTGTGATTTTCCTTGTTTTTTTATCAAATTTTAAGTATATTTTAGGAAAAAGAATGTGCGCACCCAAGAAACAACTTTATATTTGGTGAGGTTATGTCAAAAGTTATAATAAAGCATCTGTTAAATTATTTTGTTGTTTCTAGGCTGTGCACGATGTTTCCTAAAACGGAAATAAAGATAGTAAACTGCATAAATTCTGTATTTTTCATCATTTTTGTGAAAGCAGTACCTATTATGACGTAATTGTGAAGTCATCAGATAAAAATCTTTGTTTTTCATTTATATTTCTTGACCCTATGAATTTCTAAACATTCTGTGCCTATTAGAAATAGTTATCAAACATTTTATTTTCTTGGGCCAAAACCAGGCCTTAATGCCCCTTCTCCATTGAATTTTTTTTTTGAACCCCTTAAAAAAATTAGAAACCCCAAAACTTTTGAATCCCACCTTAAAGCAATTACCCCCACAATGAATCCCAACCTTTCCTTTGTAGTATGGAACCTTGTAGTATAATTTCAGAGAGATCCATACTCTAAAACACAATTTATTGTCTCAAAACTAGAAAAAATGCTTGTTTTTGGCCCCCAATTCCTGCATGAATTGGGCAATTACCCCCAAACTCAATCCAAGCCTTCCTTTTGTGATATTGAACCTTGTGGTACAATGTCAGAGAGATCCATAAATTTACACACAAGTTATTGTCCAGAAACTACAAAAATGCTTGTTTTTGGCCCCTTTTTGGTTCTTAATTTCTAAACTGTTGGCACCATAACCATGATAACCCCCAAAATGAATCCAAACTTTCTACTTGTGGTATTAAATATTGTGGTACAATTTCAGAGCAATTGAAATACTTCTACACAAGTCATTTACCTGAAAGAAGAAAAATGCTTGTTTTGGCCCCTTTTGGGTCCCTAATTCCTTAACGGTTGGGACCATCATCCCCAAAATCAATCCCAACCTTCCTTTTGTGGTATTGAACCTTCTTTTTAAATTTCATATTACATCCATTGACTTAAACTTAAGTTATTGTCAAAAAAACAAATGTGTCTTCAGATGAAGCAGACGACAACGACAACGCAGATGACTTCATACCATTATACGATCCCAAAATTTTTTTTGCGGTCATATAAAAATAATGTTACCTATATTTGTCAAAATCCTTAATTCGAAGTTCTCTAAGTGAATGACCAACACCAAAGTATGTATAAGATTGGTGTTTAGATATACTCAACAACATGACTCAACACCAAAGTATGTACAAGATTGGTGTTTAGATATACTCAACAACATGACTCTCAACACCAAAGTATGTATAAGATTGGTGTTTAGATATACTCAACAACTCTATCTATATCTAACTTGTTAGCTCTGTTATTCTAGCTCAAACAGGTACTATATATTTTGTTAATAGTTAGTAGAAGCTCTTTGACTAGTTAAATATTTTGCTTTTTTGACTCACAAGCTAGACCAACTCTGCTTTTTGTATATCGTTTCATCCGATGTATTGCTATAATATAATAATGATAATAGGCAATCTTTTACTAAAGTTTCATAACTACTACTGAAAAAAGTGCAAGTATTTTTGTTCCTTGATAACAACATTTTTTGTGTGTTCGATTCTAAAAAAATTATATTTAGCAAAATCAAAGATCACCAAAAGTTTTGAATGCAAAGTCTGAATCCATCAAGTAAAACCACACAGATCAACTCATTTTCACAAATCCTGAAAGCTGTAAGCCATAAAAGAACATACTTTCACATTTTTACTTTTACAATCATTCATTTATATATATTTAAAGCTGAACATGGTTTATACAGTTACATACTATATAAAAGCATTCTATATTACACTGACAGCAAATAAGTGTTTAGGTTGAAGTTAATTTAATTAAAGTACCACAGTACTGACCATCAGTTGACCACAACTTATTGTAAAGGATAAACTGACTTTAATAAAAAGAATAAATATTAATCAGTGAACCATATAAAAGTCAAGGTCAGGGTCAAGTGGAAACTGTAAAATGCATATTTTCATAAAACAAATGCAGAAATTCTGTGTGAATGTCAAATAATATTCACGGTTCCAATTTTTATGCACCAGATGTTCATTTGCACAATCAATGTCTCTTCAGTGATGCTTGAGTCCAAAATATTTGAAAATCCAAAGCTTATTAAAAAGATGAAAACTACAAAAAAAGTATAGCCGAAGTTGGGCAAGGAATCAGAATTTTGCATAAAGGAAATACATTTCTTAATTCACAATAATTTCTATAAAATTGGTACATGTACCATTAATTGGGTGTGTGACCATTAGAACATGTTTGAATGTGTAGGAACACAAAATTTAGTGAATATCTTCACATGTAGTGAAATCAAACAAAACATACTGATTATAATAAAAGGTTATTTCTAGGATAAGGGTGTTGTGAAAAAAGAAGTATCCTTATCCAAGGACTAAATATTCATATTGAGATATCATAAAGGTTCCAAATTTCTGAGTCACTTCTGTCATTAACTTATAGTAACTCAGAAAAAGATTTTTAAATTAACTATTCTTTGATGTCCATGTAGATGCTCTCAAAGTCAATTGGAAAATGAATTGTCTTGTAGTATCCTGTGAATTAAAGTTCCAACAGGCCATACAATTGACGTAAGCAGAATTTTAAAATAAGGTTTTGGAAATCTTCTGTTTATGGAAAAAGCAGAAACTTGGTTATTAAACCACCATTTATCATGGATATATATGGATGCATACTTAACTGTACACTCTTGTTCTGCAAAGCTCAGAATACAATTAATAAACTTACAAACAATGTGAAGCTGTTATAGAAATTTAACACACTGTTACAACAATATTCTTCATTCGTACGTTTGTTAGACTATTAGTATTGACTAACAGAACATGCTTGAAATCTCACCACTTTCAGCTATTGCAAATTTCCCTGTAGTATAATTATAACAATTTGCTAGTAATAACAAAAATATTTTTAAATAACTCAAAATGAATGACAAAATATATAGTGTTTTGCCATCAGTGACATTATGTGAATGACACTTAGTACAGTGAAACCTGGCTAAACTGAATCCTGCATTTTAACCGAAAACCTGTACAATGTATATATACCAAACATGTTCTTAAGCACCACCATATCACATTGTATGCGTTGTGAACCTTATAAAACCAAACATTGGCCAAAACCAAACAAAATCTTAAGTCCTGAAGAGGTTTGGTTTAAACAGGTTTCACTGTAACAACAAATTAGTGACAATCAATCTAGTAGACTTATATATGTGTCCCCATGCCTCTCACCAGTTCTTAACAAAGCCTGTGTCCCTGTTTAAAATAGAAAGTGCTACTGTTTAAATACTTATTCCAATTGTGGTAGAATTTTTTGATCTTTTTTAGCAATTGTGGTGCTGCTATCAAAATATCAAAAGAAAATCTAAAGAAAAAATGCATAACCCTAAAATGAAAAAATGTTGAGTGAATGAGCGAAATTCAACACCTTGTCTAAAAATGAATATCAAGTTTGATCATTCCATATGATTTCGGAATATTTTGCACTTACTGAGCATATTCATTTTTAAAGGGAGCTTACATATACATGAAAGTTTGTTTATTTATTTCTTCTATGAGTTATAAAAGTTTTCAACTACAAAACAGAAGTCTGAAATATAACTTACAATGTATTATATAAACATGGATAAAAGAGTATTACAACATCCAATATCTGATAAAATAAAAAGCTAAGCCTCTTTTGCAAACAAAGCAAGAAAGTATTGCATTATGAACATTAGCTTTCAGTAAAATAATCAAAACCTTTCCTCCATATTTTCAAATAAATAAAAAACATGCATACATCATTTCAAGTACAACAAAATAAATTTCTTTAGCTGCTTATAACCAATTTTAAAACCATTTTAATAGTGAAGCTTAGTACCAAGACACTCACATACACTGTGCTGTTTGTTAGTAACGAATATTAAATTAAAAAAAATAAAAATAACAGGAATAAAACAAACCTTGATGCACAGTGTTTATGTTTATGTTTATGTAGGGAAGTTATATTAACAAGTTAAATTTGTTAACTTATCAATTTAAAAAAAAAAACTTTGATTTCAACAATCTCTGTGAAATTGAATTTTCTTTATACCTTTGTATTTTTTCTATTCATTTGTTTGGTTTTTTTTGTTGTTGATATAGAAATATTGAAAATTGTTATACAAAATACTCATGTTAAGCTATAATTTTTTCTTGGTTCTTAGCAGATTTATATATATTTAAATTGCCAGAAGTTGCATAAGCATGCAAAAAGCTAAAATCCAAAATTACCAGAATAAAAAAAATAAAAAACCACTTATACCATGTACATTTTTTTCAAAAAAGCTTTTCATGTTTACTTAACAAAAGATAGTACAACATTAATAGAATTTCACAATACTGAATCTTATTGTTTGAAAACAATTAGCCACTTTGGCCCTACACCACATTTATTATAAATAAATAATAAAACGTTTAAAGAAAAAGGATAAAAGAACATAATAAATAAATGATGACAAAAGACAACATGAAATGTTAACAAACCTATAACAGCTGTTGCTCCTTTCTTGAATAAAGCCACTGATAGAAAATAAAATCAAAGAATTATCTCCCTTTATAACTTGGAACTTAATAAGAATGAAATTGATGTTTTGCTTTTTTGTTATTTTTTTAATCAAGCAGGCAGCAACCCATTTAGTGTTTGTGAAGTGTTTATAAAAATCACTTTGGTTATTAACATGATGGTAATTGAACAATGAATTAAAAAAAACTTCAAAGATCAAGCATTATACAAAAACTTCAACATGGCACAACTAAACAGGATTGAAAAATAACAAATTATTCCCTCTCCATAATTTGAATATACCAAATATAAAATGATGTCTGGTGAACTGTCGTTTTATATCCTAACAGCACTCAAAGCATACTATTACTGTAATAGTAGTTTAAAAGAATACATGTACTAGTATACATGAACTTCAACTTCTCATACATACACTTTTTTTTTATTTTTTAATTAAAAAAAATGATTTTGTTGAGAGGCACAAGTGATGAGATTCGAGAAAGGTGTTAAAGAGTTACCCATGCTATTTTATTTGATCATAGAAAGTTTCCCTGGTAATCGTAAAATTCAAAATAGGTTTTAATTGGGCTGAGGTTACCAATTAGATATAAACACCATGCAAACAAATCTTAATTTCAGAGACAGTTACATGATAACCTTTGTTTATTGAAAGTTAAAGGTTTGGCGAAAACTCTGATATGATTGGATGTAAGCCAAGATGTACCAAAACTGTTCATGCTATATGCCACACATATTACCAAATGACATTGAGCACCTATGTCCTCCCAATAATAGCTGTGCTACAACTAAAAATTGGTTTCCTTATTACTCGATCGTGATCTGTTGTTTCAATTTAAATGTATACCATGTCATTTGGTAGATCTAAAGCTTATCATAATAACCAACAAAGCAAAACATCAAACACAAACCATCTATAAATAGCATTGAAATAATAATCTATATTCTTATCAATTAACAGCATCTATAACTAACCATAGACAAATCAATGTCACTGAATCTATGAAAAATTTCTTTATCTATACACAACATTGAACATTCAATTCAGCAATTCTTTTTATACTAAAAACAAAATCGCTCGATTCTTACCATTTTGACTGTATATTTCCGCATGAAGATGTTTTAATTTGTAATATTGTTTCTATGTGTGCAAAACAGTTTAACTGAATCAACATATTCTAGCTTGAAAACTAATGAAAATATATACACTTTATAGGGTAGAAACAGAAAAATGGGGAGGGTTCAGTATCTTTAGACCTGAATTTAATCCAATCCTTTTAATTGCCTGTATGAATCTTAATATCCTATGTGTTTTATTTCTCAATGTATTTGTTGTTTTTCCAATGTAAAAGATATTAAGGATAGCTTTGCATCCTCACAAAACCAATTTAACCCCACAACATCCCTTTGGGCTTTTCTCAAAGTCAGGAATTTTATGAGATGTGTTTTTGGTACTTATAGAGATTTTGTTTTAAGGTAATTTCTGCTTTCTCCATCATTTGTCTTACACTTAGTCAAAACAAAGCTTGCAGTGGTATGTGACCATTGTTAAAAACCTTAAGGTGAAGTCTGTTGATCTATATTTGTTTTTTATGTGTATAGGTTGCTCATCTTATGTTTTCCCCACATCTCTATTCATATCTATTATTAAGATATTTTAACTAAGCTATATTTCTTCTTCAACAGTACAGGTAATTTTATAGAACTGAATGATACATGATTGATAAAACTTACATGGTCTGCACCGACATTTTTTGATAGCCCTAGCTTCTTTCAGGGCTCCATGACAGGCTTGACAATAATAAAAGGCTCTGAAATAATAAACATAGAAGAGTGCATCAAAAGGCAAAATATTGAACAAAAGATTTTGTTTCAATTTAGTAAAGTTATGAACTTAACTAGAGGCTCTTAACCCTTAGACTGCTACGCGCGACTATTGTTGTTCCGATAAAACAGTCCGCTACTGCTACGCGCGACTATAGTCGTTTTCCGTAACTCGTTTGTTTACACAGTTACCATGGAATGGGCGGAGTCAATATTCATGAGATTGCGGCAGTTTCGACTTGTATGGATTCTGATTGGTTAAAAATCTGTGTTCTTTCGAATGTCTCTTGACTTTAAATCAGGTATAAGCAATAAAACCGAAAGTGAAAATTTTTGATGAAAAAAGTGACAAAATGGCGGATATTTGGAGAAATGGCCAACACGTTCAGAAGTATTTCAATGATAACGATTTAACAGAGGCGGCCGATAAAAAGGATTCGGACGAGAACAGAAGATATAATAGATGGAAATAGAAATATTTTATCAAAACTGCGAACAGAAGACTTTTAAAGCGAGAACCACCGGGATTCCCAGACCTTGTCCAAAATGGATGACATGAAACAGGATTTGCGATGTTTATCATTTCGCCTTTCAAATGTGAATCAATATTGACTGACATCGATAGATCCGAACTTTAAGTTTGTCAAGATTATTTATTGATGAAAGCTATAACAATGAACTTGTCGTATAAATATATTTGTACATGGAAGTAAAAGTCGGCGCAGTGAAAGTCGGAGGAAAATACCGGAAAATATTTGTATCAAAAAGGCTGTTTTTTCTAGAAGAAACTTTTTTTTTTGATAACCACAATGGAACTAGTTCTTAAAAGAGATTTTTATATATTGGTTCAATTCTGAAGTCATGGATAGTTTTACATTGATGGATTCGTTAATAAAACAGGAACAAAATAAGTTACCTTTGTTTACCTCTATTTGCACCTGTACAGGTAAAAAATGACCAGAGACTCACACAAAAATAAAATAAATAAAAAATACAGAATCTAACAATACTTTTTTATATAACTTTTATTGATGAATATTCAATATTTACAAAGATACAGCAATTGTAAGTGAACATGATTATTTCATCAGTGATTAAAATTTTATTCAGCAATACACAAAAGTACAATAGAAATGAATGCAGCAGTCTAAGGGTTAAGAGCCTGTGTTGCTCACCTTGGTCTATGGGCATATCAGAAACGAAAAAAAAATTAAAAAATTAAAAAAAATTATGAAAATTGTTTATAATTGACTATAAAGGACAATAACTCCCTAAGGGGTCAACTGACCAATTTGATCATGTTGACTTATTTGTAGGTCTTACTTTGCTGTACATTATTGCTGTTTACAGTTTATCTGTATCTATAGTAATATTCAAGATAATAACCAAAAGCTGCAAAATTTTCTGAAAATTACCTATTCTGGGGCAGCAACCCAACAACGGGATGCCTGATTAGTCTGAAATTTTCAGGGCAGATAGACTTTGACCTAACGAACAAATTAATCTCGTCAGATTTGCTTTAAATGCTTTGGTTTCTGAGATTTTAGCCAAAAACTGCATTTTACCCTATGTACTATTTTTAGCCATGTCGGCCATCTTGGTTCGCAGGCAGGGTCATCTGACACGTTTTTAAAACTACATACCCTAATGATAATTGTGGACCAGTTTGGTTAAATTTGTCTCAGTAGTTTCAGAGGAGAAGATTTTTGTACAAGATAACAAAAAGTTACAAAAATTGACTATAAAGGGCAATTACTCCTTAAGGGGTCAACTGACCATTTTGGTCATGAAGACTTATTTGTAGATCTTACTTTGCTGAACATTATTGCTGTTTACAGTTTACCTCTATCTATAATAATATTCAAGATAATAACCAAAAACGGCAAAATTTCCTTAAGATTACCAATTCTGGGGCAGCACCCAACAAAGGGTTGTACGATTAATCAAAAAATTTCAGGGCAGATAGATTTTGACCTGATAAACAATTATGCTTCCGTCAGATTTGCTCTAAATGCTTTGGTTTCAGAGATATAAGCCAAAAACTGCATTTTACCCCATGTTCTATTTTTAGCCATGGCGGCCATCTTGGTTGGTTGGCTTGGTCAACGGACACATTTTTTAAACTAGGTACCCCAATGAAAATTTGGCCCGGTAGTTTCAGAGGAGAAGATTTTTGTAAAAGTTAACGATGGATGACGCCGGACGACGCCGGACGCCAAGTGATGAGAAAAGCTCCCTTGGCCCTTCGGGCCAGGTGAGCTAAAAATGTATATCAATGTCAACATGTATAGCTCTTTATCTCTGTGAGTAATTTAGTAATAAGATATAGACATATAGATGAGGATAAATATTATTACATGTATTATCAGGAAAGTTAAGACAACAGCTAGACACGGTAAACAGTACAACATAAATTAGTATCAATGCCAGTACATTGAATAAACTGTACAGAAATATTCTACCTCCTAACATTTACCTTCATACTGACACTAATTTATTTTTGAAAGGTCTTCTAGAAGTAGTATCAATACAGATTATAAACACATGTCTTGAAATCCTTATTTAAGAATTGAATGCTGCTTTTTGTAAATTTATTGGGGTGTAAAAGCGTTGACCGAAGTACATTTTGTATGAAGCGCGGAAGCGCTTCATACTAAAAATGTGCGCACGGTCAACGCTTTTACAACCCTATAAAGTTACAAAAAGAAGCATTCAATACTTATAATTACATTTTTTTTAGCTAGAATCATGAAAACACGATTTTATCAAGTTTTCATTTAATTTACCTGTGCACTTTATTGTGGGACCTCGTGTCATCATGAATGATAAATGTTATTGTCTAATACAATTGTTTCAGGAATAGCACGAGATGTGCAGTTGGCCAATCAGAATAACGTATTATAATGAAACATACATCTAATGTAATTATATAGAAATGAATAAATCTTTTTTTTTCCTTCTAATTCTAAGTCAATTTAAACTTTCTCCAAATTGTCTTGTTTTTTTCTCATATTCAACCTGTGGTTTGTGTTCCTATTCCTTATTGGTCGAACTTCAATTATAATTTATTTTTCTAATTTGCTATAGTGACATTGCAAAAGCTTACCATTCCTGAAGCAATCTCAAGGAAAGAATACTATTCCAAAATTGTTCTTTGCTTCAATTTACAAAACTATACCTTTTAACTTCTTCAGCAGATTCAGCAATGAAAAATCCTTGTGTAGCATTTTCTATTTTGATCTTGGATCCAGGATTGATAGCTAGAGTGCTCTCCCTTCCATCTTCTGTACGTACTTCAATAGCCAGTAATAGTAATTCTAATTTGGAAAAACATAATCTAAAAATAGAAAACAAAAGATTGTGCAGCAAACTCAGACAGAGCATTTATTTAAAACAAAGTTGAGCTTTTGATGTTTATTTCAGTTATTTTTTTGTTGCCAGGTTGCAGTTTCAATGACATTTATATGAAAGTTTTATTCATAGACAATTAAGATCTAGGATCCTCCCTCAAATTCTGTAACAAAAGTTGGGGAATTTTTATATTTTAATCAATTCAAAACATAATGTGATTTTGATCAAGACCTGATGGCTTTTAAATCAAAGATTTTTTTTGTTACTTTAGTTTAGAGAATTCTTCAGTTCTACAATGTGATTAGGACTTTTTAAGCATGTTCTGAATTTCAAGGACATGAAAACTTTGTATAATCACTTTAATCTAAAGCAGCATGATTTTCCCTTTTAAATGGTTTTACACTAGTCATTTTGGATGGCCCTATACAGTTTGGTGTGAGCCAAGGCTCTGTGTTGAAGACTGTACTTTGACTTATAATGGTTTATTTTTACTGACTATGACTTGGCTGGAGAGTTGTCTCATATGCACTCATACCACATCTTCTTAAATCTGTAAACAAGCTTTAATGTAATACTTACTCAGCTGCTTCTGGGAATGTCATACCATTAAAGGAACTAGATAAATATTCAGTATACATCTCCATAGCTGTTCCTCTCAAATAGTCTTTCTGCCAATCAGGTAACTCCATATTCTACAAAAAATAAAAATAGTAGATACAACTTTCATGGTCAGTTTGGTAATGTTATGTAATTAAAACACACTTTTTATGTCATCCTCCTATTCCTTCCCCACAAAAATCTTTTTATGATGTTCATATTCCTTTTAACTTATAAAGTAGGTACAGTTGTATATAATAAAGAACATTTTCACCTATATTTCCTGATTTAAGCAATTTCAAATCAAATCTTCTTTATTTTAGGAAACTGCAAGCGTTTGGGTTATGGGATTGACCATTGTTCATTATAAAAACAAAGGTAAGCCTGCTACTAATCCTGATTCTCATTATTCACTTGCTAATGTCTAATATTTTTTTCCCCTTGAAGTCAAAGATAATTTCAAAGGGGCAAAGTTGCAAAACAAGTGTATTAGTTAATGCTTTTTGTGTTTGTTTGGTTTTTTTTTGTTTGGGTGAGGTAAATGTTTTTGAGACCCTGCTTTTTCCTATTGACTTTGAAAGTTAACAGGATTAATGCATTAGAGATGCCTTATAAAAAATGAAGGTCACCTTCAAAATATCAAACAAATTGTATGGTTGTCACTCTACTGTCACTTTGGTGGCCACCTATAAAACTGAACAAATAAATGAACAAAAAAATGGACATTATGACCTAGTCATAACAGCCTGTAACAGTACAAAAGAACCATTCAAAGAAAATCCACCTAAAAAATCAACTTTTTAAATTTGATTAATGTTATACATTCATGCTTTGATAAAAAGTTATATGATATCTCTTATCATTTTTTACTAAAATATTGGAATTGTTATATCATTAAAATGATGCATTAGTCATTAGATTTTCCATTACTTTCACTGCTGAAATATCAAAATCAACATAAAATCTAACATATATTCAGGACCATATTCATATTATTTTATTGATATGTGCTTAAAGTAATTAGATCTACTTGCTTTAATGAAAACCTAAATAACATACATAATGTGTGGATCAATAAACTGAATAACTGCTACAAAAAGTGTATCAATTTTATATTAAAATTTAAGTTCTCTCTACTGGAAAATCCATGCAACTTTTTGAGCATTATGCAATTTGAAAAAAAATCCTAATTAAGTCTGAGATGTAAATTTTTAATGGTAATAGCTAGTCAATTTAGGTAATAAGCTTTTGCATCTGCTAAATCTACTCAGAATTTATTCAAATTGAAAGTAGCCTTTTAAAATATTTATTCATTATACACATTGATGCAGTGTAACATGTTGGTTTATTTGATTTTGCTGATAACACAAATATTATCTTGTTTATCATAGAATTTAACTGTATATTTAACTGCAACAAATTCACACAAAACATTATTTACTTTCCATACAGTGCAGTAAACAGATATGTGGGCTATACACCAATAAAATAGCAACCATATGACACAAAGAAACAAACAAAGACATTTGGTCTTCAACAATAGAATGTATCTATAGAAGATGTCAAGCTCTTAATCAAGAAAATTTATGAAATACGTTTTCTGTCCATCAAAAGATTGATGTTGAGGTCAGATCTTTGATAGTCAGAATGCTGAGTTCATTCTCAATTTAGCTGAATATTTGACCTATGATGTGGAGACTTGCCTATCATTGAAAAATTTATGTTAACCCTTTCATGTCTCTTTGTGTTTTTGGGGTGCTGTTCATTAAAATTTCCCAAAGCTTCCATTATTTCATATTTAATCCATACCATGGCTTTTATCTATCAATATATATTTAAAATAAATTCCTTTATAAATCAAATAATTCTGTAATAAGTTATCAGAGTAAAGGCAACACAAATAAATTAAGCCCATGCCATCTGATTTATTGACATCCTACAATTTCTACAAGATCTCTTATTTGAAACTTTAAATATCATTATGTACCACATAAAACCCATATAAGATGCATATTAAAGGACAAAAATGAGGAGGTTTTAATTTCATCAAGATCAGTTTTTGTATGTTGGAAGATTACATGCTTTTATCCTTTACTACTCCATATTTTTTCATCTAATTTTTCACGATTATAAAAATAAAAATGTGTCCAAAGTACACGGATGCCCCATTTGCACTATCATTTTCTATGTTCAATGGACCCTGAAAATGTGAAAAAATCTCTAATTTGGATTAAAATTAGAAAGATCATTTCATAGGGAACATGTGTATTAAGTTTTATGTAGATTGGACGTCAACCTCATCAAAAACTACCTTGACCAAAAACTTTAACCTGAAGCTGGACAGACGGACGGAATAATGGACGGATGTACAGATCAGAAAACATAACGCCCAATAAATAGGACATAAAAATTAAGAACAAGGATGGAAAGACGAATGTATGATAAAGTCAACATTCCCAAACACAAAGAATTGTGGTTTAAGAGTGTTCATATAGTATCAAAGAAACTTGTGAGATCTAAATGGTTCATTTAATCATTTGAAATATTTCTTGTGCGATGGTATCGCAGTTCAATTTGATTTTTTCCTAATTTTAATTCCAAGACTGTTAAATTAAATACACAGCACACATGTTAAACTCTCCTATGAATAAATATATACTTACAGTTTTATCAGACCTCATAGTGAAGAGGTTTGCCATTAAAGTAGAGAATCCAGGAGCCAAACAACTTTGAGCTATAAATCCTAGCTTGAGTTCAGCCACACATACAGCATCATCTCCTCTCTTCCAATCCCAGCTAGGAATATTCAGTAAATAAGCCTTTAATAGAAAGTATTGTGAGTAGAGAAATAATTGTAAACCTTAACAAGTAGTTCTGTTATGAAAATGACCAGGTTCCTACTTTTGCTATGGGAAACTGTAGAACTCATTTTGGTAAAAACAGATGTGCAGTGGCACATTAGACTGAAAAATTACTAGACATTTTATCAAAAGCCAATCACATGTTTTAGGAAACCTGCAAACAGATGATTGTTTCCCCATATAAAAGATACTTGGAATTTCAACCTTCTGCATAGTATAAAAATACATATTATCTCATGGTTGTGTCCCAGTTATTTTTTCCCACAAGAATTGATATTTCCTGTATCACACTGACTGAGATGTGATATGAAGAAGTGATACAGAAATGGGTTAATAAGGTAAGCCTGTCCTTCACATCTGCATTGTGATTCAAATTTGGGACATTTCCTTTCACTAACAGTTAGATATCAAAGTTCACAATGTTCAGTTTTTCTACCGTGACAAAAAACAACTGTAACAACAGTTGCAAATGTAAAAAGACAATATTGATGCAGTGAATTATTATATCTTTACAATTGAGTTGCTCACTGAGAATTTGTATGGTGCAACCAATCCTCTTGTCATTTGGACTATCTGTCATTCTGTTCAGAAAAACATGTTAAATCTGCTTGTGTGTTCAACTGTTATAGTTGAACTTGGGATTTAACATTTATCTTTTATCTGTTTTGTTTTTAAGTATAAACACGGTGACGGGCCTTCTCTTTTCACTAAATAACATGTAATTGATGTAGCTGTGTCTTTTTTGCACTGTTACAATACTTTTTCATTATTTAATCCTATGATACATAAGTAATTATCAAAGGTGTTGTTTTCACGCCAAAAGTTCATTACTATTTGTTTGCCTTGAGAAGTTGAGTGTATATTCTTATGAATAAAATATTAGAATCCTGATAGATAGTAACTCATTATTAAAATGAAAGTGATAAGTCTGTATACTATTGATCAGACTTAACAATTAGCCACACAGCGACCAAAAAGGCAATTTTCTATGTATATCTAATTAAATCTACAAAAATATTTTTAATAATGTTTAAAAACCAATAGAAACGCTGAAACAAAATCAATGTTTTACTAAATTAAATGAACATTGGAGATATTGTGTATGTCAGGTAGTTTGGTCCAAAAACCAAATCTGTTATACAAGTACCTAGTCCTAAATATGTTCTAATCTGTTATACAAGTACCTAGTCCTAAATATGTTCTAATCTGTTATACAAGTACCTAGTCCTAAATATGTTCTAATCTGTTATACAAGTACCTAGTCCTAAATATGTTCTAATCTGTTATACAAGTACCTAGTCCTAAATATGTTCTAATCTGTTATACAAGTACCTAGTCCTAAATATGTTCTAATCTGTTATACAAGTACCTATAGTCCTAAATATGTTCTAATCTGTTATACAAGTACCTATAGTCCTAAATATGTTCTAATCTGTTATACAAGTACCTAGTCCTAAATATGTTCTAATCTGTTATACAAGTACCTAGTCCTAAATATGTTCTAATCTGTTATACAAGTACCTAGTCCTAAATATGTTCTAATCTGTTATACAAGTACCTAGTCCTAAATATGTTCTAATCTGTTATACAAGTACCTAGTCCTAAATATGTTCTAATCTGTTATACAAGTACCTAGTCCTAAATATGTTCTAATCTGTTATACAAGTACCTAGTCCTAAATATGTTCTAATCTGTTATACAAGTACCTAGTCCTAAATATGTTCTAATCTGTTATACAAGTACCTAGTCCTAAATATGTTCTAATCTGTTATACAAGTACCTAGTCCTAAATATGTTCTTGTTGTCATAAGTCATCAATATTTGTTTCATAAATATAATGTGAATAAAATTTTTATTAAATGTATGAAGTCCGTACTATGACCTATAATGTTGTTTTTTTGGCAAATTGTGACTTGGATGGAGAGTTGTTTCATTGGCACTCATACCACATCTTCTTCTTATATATATATATGATTTTTCTATACCTTATTATGATACTGCATCAACTGTACAATAACTTTGATATCAGCATGGAAGTTTTTGATAGATATGACCCTCATTATGTTAGCAGCATCCTCCTGGTCTGGGTCAGTACAGTATTTATTAGCTAGAACTAAACAGGCATCAGCCGACTGGATCTGTATCATAAAACAATATATAACATTTTTTTTCATTGTCCCTTTTTCATGGAACGTTGACATATTCCCTCTTTTCATTCTCAATTTTATTGGAAAATATATAGATAAACTGATTATCAATGCATTTATTTATATAAAGTTGAGGACTCAGCTCTGCTACATTTCATCACAGGGGTGTCGCCTAATGCAGATTGTAGGAGAGAATTTCCCTTAAGTTAAATGAAAAATTAACAATCTAATTATTTTTAAGGAAAAAGCAATTCAATATTTCTTTCTATCTAAATATTGAAAAAAAATCATGCAAATGGAAAAGGTTATAATGAGTAATATAATGACGTCTAAGATCAATGGTAGACTAGAGGAATTAGGCCTGTGTATTCTGAGACTGAAGAGTCCTTTACATATTATGATTACTGGCTAGACAACTAACACTCAATGACTATGTTTTAATATATTAAATAGAATTTCACTAGGCAAATAGCACTTTTAATTTTGTATATCAATATAAAGTTTTATTAACCTTTACTCGCTCTAGATCATTGGCATCCATCACTGTTCCCTGGAAAAACTCTACTTGTGTGAAGTGTCTCTTTAATAAACCTTCTAATTCTAGATCTGGCAACATTCTGTAAACAAATTATATTAGAATTTGATTGAGCAATTATCATCAGTGTCTATAGTGTTAACATACACCCACAGAACTCTTTAAAACATGTAATAAGTTAAACTCTGTTTATTCTTTGTGTTTTTCTTTGATGTTTGATTTTTTTTTCTCCAAATGATGCATATAAACATATGAAAATTTATATTTTGTTGAACATCTAAATTTGTGGTTTACCTTTACCCACTTAACCACGAAATTTGGTGTCCCACAAATAATAATGAATCCATAGTATGGAACCTAAATTTAAAGCAATATTTCATCAGATACCAAAGCCAGATCAAATCAAACTGTTTCACATATAGGAAGGTGTCAGTTATTTGAAGCCTTCTTTACATTTTGTCCTAACGCTTTTGATACGTTTCCCTTGAACCATTGTAACCAGATGTAACTAGACAGCATTGAGATGGGAGCTATCTCTGTGGGCCCCGCTGTTAAAACTTGTATCTTTACCATAAGACATGGGGTTGTCAACTGAAACTAAAGTATTTGACCTTGACCTTTGACCTAAGAAGTTGTACAAAAAAAATATGACACCACCTTTGGTGTTGGCTAAAATACATGTCAAGTATAAAGTATGAAATGATAATGGTTCTCTAGATATAGAGTAGACACAATTTGTTATGGAAGACAGACAGACTGATCATATAGTATAGGGTGATAGCCCTACTTAGTCTTCTTAGGTTGATATTAAAAAGATTCCTTGAAGACTTAAGCATTTTTATTGATCTAGACAAAATAGTTTTGGAGATTCAAAGGGTTGACAATCTACCAGAGGCGGATTCCCCCCCTTTTTGGGAAAAAATTTGGTTGCTTAAATAGGGAATCACTGAAGCGTGACTGGAGCGGCCCCCCTCTTAGGTCAGTGGGCCCCCACTTATGAAAATTTCTGGATCCGCCACTGTCTACTGTTTATTTCATGTGTTGTTTACTTGGAAAAAACAATTTATGTCTCTAATCACAGCAAACTTTATACCAAAAAATCTGTATTGCCATATTATTACCAATGTTATTTCAACTGATCGGGCGGAGCTTAGGTTTTAATTTGCATAAGGACAGTCTATTTGAAGATGTATGTGATAAGAATGATTGCCGTTATAATTATCATTGATTTCTAATCACATATCAGTGTCGCCAATCGAATTTACCATGACCATAACTGGACACTTCATTGATGAGTAACTTTGTTTATCCCAAAACACCTATCAGTAGATGGACTGGTCAATGATGAGCGAACCGTTTTAACTCCGCCCATTCAAGTGCAATAAATCAAGTAATACCAGTGTGAAGTAAATAAATATGTGTAATTTTAAATAAAGAAATGCATGAAAATGACATGTTAAAAGGAAGAACATATTTTGGCAGTACAACAAACAATATAAAAAAATGTTCACCAGTGCAATCAGATAATAACTGTTCATTTCTCATTCTCATAAATGTCCATCATCTATTATCATAGTTTGATATCAGACTGATTACTGCACCCATAACTCATGATTAGCCTTGTAACTTTGTACCAGAAATTGGCAAACATTTATTAGTCAATTCTTTATGGACAGATTTATCTATATAATGATGTGAACAAATCCAATAATGAGGTAATTTCTCCTGGCTTTAGTCAATAACCAAATGACAGAATGACAATTATCTACCTTAAAATAGTTATACAAGAAACCGAAGCAGATGGCATCCTAAGACTTTATGTGATTAATGTTTGTCTAAGGAAACTTATTGATGGAATTAAGGAAACTAACACAGTCATTCTTTGGCCTGTGGCCTTTTTCACTAAGTTCTCTTTTTTAAAAGGCAATTAAATAAATTTTTTCTGAAGCTAATAGACCACTTTCTAGTATGTCCTTCACCAGAAAAGTTAGTCAAATATGTGTGCCTTTATGATATCAATTACCAGATAGAGGGGACAGCCTGTATTACCTGCACTATTAAAGTTCATCAAGAATATAATTAGCGGAATAATTCCAGCAATATAGAATCAGTTTTTTTTCAACCGCTTGCTCGTGAAAAACAAGGGGAGGGAGTGAAGATTTCCCTAAATGCATGAATGATGTTCACTAAAACTAAAGACTTGGACGGAAATGCAACAAACTCATAAGTGGTCTATAGTTAAAAGTCAAGAATACCTCCGAATTTTAATAGCAAGTGTCTGAATAGACCCATATATTTGTGAGTATGATGATTAATTTATCAATGAAACCTCATATAGCATTCCAGGGCTTATTATGAGCAAATTAATTTTATTAAGATGTATGTTATCCTGCACTTTTAAAAATATGCTGATTATGCGAAAAAGTATTTCACTTTTATACATAATGAATAAATTTCCTAGTGTAATGCAATTAGAATAGATTTGATATATGCAGACACTTATTGACATTTTGCAACTAAGATTATTCAAATTATAGTAAATTGTAACATATTTCAGAGCATTTATTTGTACAGAACAACAATATCAATACTGAATGTCACTAAAGATGGTAATCATCATCAATTGTAATACGGCTTTTTAAAGTACTAAAGCCATTTATTCTATATGACTAGTCATGTGGGAAAAGTCACAGAAATAAAAATAGTTCCCGTGATATTCAATCAATGCTATTTTCTTCTACAGACCTTTCCATACCATACTAAAATAAAACTCCTTTTTTAAACTTAGAAAGAAAATTTACCATCAGCTTATTTTAATTTTATACAAGAATTTTTAATTGCAGTAATTTTTTAATGATAAAATAATCATATTTTAAAAATTAAAATCCAAATAGCCTATAGTTTTAGTTAGACCTATGTCAATTGTCCCTTTATTCTATGGCTGTAACAGTACATTATGGAAATTATTAGATCCAATGCTATAACTGTAATAGTGCATTATGGAAATTTATTTGAATCAATTCCAACTCTGATACAGTGCATGGCAGAAATGTATTTGAATCAATAATTAACGATACCTATGTACTGATATGGCTTACTGAAAAGTATAGAGAAACAAGTATCTGGAATGCTTTAGAAAGATTCAATGCAAGAATGGAGTTAAAATGTATATAAGCTTTAATCCTGTAAGTCATCTTATGGCCTTGACTTTGGCCACTGAACTTGAATATCAATAAGATTCAATCTTTCCCTGAAGATATATAGCATTTGACAATGAATGATTAGAAATAGGATGTTGGACTCAAGCTTATACAGTACAATCTCCTGTCATGTTGTTAACTTGAAATCTGACCTTGAAATTCATTCTAGCATAAGTACTCAGGTAACCAAGATATGGAAAAAAAGCAAAGTATGATATGAATTGGAGGGAAGACTAGATCTCTTTGATACAAACAAGTGTTTAACAGCACTCAGGTGGATACATGGACAGAAGGTGCAGTTACTATGTATTCTTTACTAAGGTTCATGTATTGCCTAGAAATGAAAATTTGCTCTTCATTTAACACATATGTTTTGCAAACTTCTCTTTATACCTCTACTTTGCATGAAATTATTAAATTTAAGGTGTTTTTTTCTGATGGGTCAGGGTTGAATATTCATATCCAATGGTATTGACAAAACACATTTAACACTATTACTGTGAATTTATTTTCATGGGTATCAATTTTTGCGAATTGCTAAAAACTTGTATATTTGTGGATATTTGATTTCGTGGTTGTGCCTATTTCTGTATACAAATCCAATTGAAAAGGTGCTATTTGTTGAACATTTGAATATGAGGTTCACTTGTACCCACAAAACCTTAAAAAATTCTGTATCCAATAAATGATAATGAAAATATCAAAATTAGGAAATGATAAGTTATCTATGGTTGTAATACCAGATTCCTCCGAGTACTCTCTATTGAATTCTTTTCCTTTCAATCTTTTGACAATGTTGGATGGACTAGGTGACACTTCTCCATATGTTGACTGTAACTTCACGTCTTACATTTTTAGTTTGCTTTTGTTATTTGTTCTAATCAATATTCACCACACACCTCCTTTATTTCACCAAGATAATGTTTTCTACTTACTTGTGAACAAAGACTATTTCCACATCAACATCTTCCCTGTCTTTGTGTAGGAAATCATTGAGGAAGTTAGATACTGAATCAAATGTTATATGGCCACACACCACTATGTGCCTAAAAATAAATAGACAAATTATGAGAATAGCAGAAGTTGGAGACTGAATCAAATGTTATATGACCACACACCACTATGTGCCTAAAAATAAATAGACAAATTATGAGAATAGCAGAAGTTGGAGACTGAATCAAATGTTATATGACCACACACCACTATGTGCTTAAAAATAAATAGAAAAATTATAAGAATAGCAGAAGTTGGAGACTGAATCAAATGTTATATGACCACACACCACCACCTGCCTAAAAATAAATAGACAAATTATGAGAATAGCAGAAGTTGAGACTGAATCAAATGTTATATGGCCACACACCACTATGTGCCTAAAAATAAATAGACAAATTATAAGAATATCAGAAGTTGGAGACTGAATCAAATGTTATATGGCCAGTCACCACTATGTGCCTAAAAATAAATAGACAAATTATGAGAATAGCAGAAGTTGGAGACTGAATCAAATGTTATATGACCACACACCACTATCTGCCTTAAAATCAATAGAGGCATTTTGAGAATAGCAAAATGTGGTTTTGTTTTCAAGTTTTAAATGCTAATTTTTCCACTGACTGTTTCATTCACACATATAGTTTATTCACAAAAAGAGAAATGAATATGACTCACCAAATACACTATTTATCAGATTTGTATTAATATGAGCAACACGACGGGTGTCACATGTGGTGCAATATCTGCTTACCTTTCCTGATGAACACCTGATGGAGATCACCCCCAGTTTTTGTTGGGGTTGTGTTGCTAAGTCTTTAGTTTTCTATGTTGTGTCTTGTGTTCTATTATTTGTCTGTTTGTCTTTTTCCTTTTTAGCCATGGCGTCAGTTTATTTTTGATTTATGAGTTTGAATGTCCCTCTGGTATCTTTCGCCTCTCTTTTACAGAAATGTGGATTTTCAGAGTAAATGAATTCTCAGTAAAATGTTATGAAAGGATTATATAATGCCAAACTTGGTGAAAATATATGACTCTTTTCAACACATTTTCATGAAAATTCTTGTATTTCTCAGTGCAGTAACTGCTGGAAGTCAGAAAGGTGATATATAAGATGTAGTGTTTTTACAGATAGGTAGAATAATAGATTACACAATAGGATTGATTGCTCATAAAGTATAAGTTTGTTATTAATACAAAAACACATCAATGTTTCTCATATCAAAGAAATCCAATGAACGTTTATAATTGACAAACTTTATCTCTCTTTGTCAGATATATTGCTAGTGATTCATATAAATATCATATTCCAATTCCACTTACTTTTTGCCTCTTTCTTTTTTATATGATCCTCCATAGACCTGTCTTCTACCAAATATTTCCAGTAATTCAGGAACAAAACTGGCAAACATACCCTACAAATGATATCAAAATATTTATTATAACCAATGATTAAAATACAGACTTGTTGGGACACACTGCAGCCCACATTTAAGGTGGACAGATGGATGCATGTTATATACAGTGAGAACAAAAAGTTGGCAGCTACAGTGGTAAAATCTTTATATGTATTTAGAAAGTAACATGTACAATTACAGAAAAAAAGGCATATATATTAAGATATTTCTGAAAACTGTGTGATTATGACAGTTCTTTTTTTAAGAAGAATATTATAATTTTTATGTTGTGTGACAGCTTTGAAGAGGATACAATAGGTTTGTATATTTGGATTCAATGTGACAGAACTTCATAGGTTTCTATTTACAATTTAAGCAACAGTTCCTGAATGATGGTAAATCGGTAGAAATCATTTGATCCAAAATTACAAAACAGTAGACCAGTAGTCATACATCTATGGCTTTCAAATTTCTTCAGCATAAGTGTTCATAATAAAAGTACCAGAAAAGTATTGTAGAAATCAGTTTGCTCCAGAATTTTAATAACAAAATGAACAACTAATCTAATTACATTAAAAATTGACAATAATGGTCCTCATTTAATTTATATATATCAAAGATTGAAATACTACCTAAATATTTTACATGGAAAAAATAATTTGACTTTATCCAATACGATGTACCATGTATTAAAATATTTTCATTGGTTTATGTTCTATGTAATAAAATATTTGTCTAGTTTACTTACAATACTTATCATTATAAAGAGGACAATAAAGATTCGACCAATATCTGTCTTAGCACTAATATCACCATATCCAACGGTTGACATGGTAACCAATAGAAAGTATAAACATTCCCAATAAGACAGACTTTTAGCATTTTCAAAATTTCTCCATGGATCACCAGAATTTTCAACCTGAAATGAAAGGAAATATTAAACAAAATAATCGTCAGTAACAGATGAACTTTTGTTTAATGTGATAAAATGATTCCAAAATTTCATCTTCATTCAACTTTCAATTTAAGTAGTTCCTATTTTCCATAAATTTCAAAACTTCTGATTACCCAAACAATGTTTTATAGCCTAATACTGTTTGCTAGAAACTCTCAAAATTAAAAGATGTTATCACATTCCTTTACTCAATTTGATACTTTGCTTTTAAAAATATGTTTTTTTTCTTCATCAGCTCCAATTTCAACTATCATGTAAATGTCTTTTGCGATTTTAGCAGTTCTTTTGATGTAAAATTATCCTTTATACTCTCTTTCACTTACTACTTTTTTTTAAAATCTCATTTTATTCAAATTGCAATTTTTTTCTTTAATCTTGGAAACTCGTTGGGATATCTTTGTTAAAAATTCCAACTTACTAAATGTAAGAAACCTCCTGAGGCCAGCCATAGACTGATGAAGTATGTCAACATTTGACACAGTCTGATCATTGTACTGGTCTGTAACATATTGAGGTACGTCAGAATGTCTGGGATAGACATTAGTCTTAGAGCTCTCAAGAATCTTAAACCTACAAATAAACAAAAGAAATTGTAAAATTATTGTACGTGCTGACACTTATACTTTTCAAAATCTAACAGTTAATACAGAAACTTTCTCTAATATTACTTACTGTTTAAACAAACTGGTATATTTTCAATAAAATCTGCCTGAAATTGTGCAGATATGGTAAAGAAATTAAACTAACATCTATCAACAAAATAAGTTTATCAGAATAAACTGAGAAAAAAAACTGGTGTAAATCTCTCCCTGTAAAGTTCATGATGCAGATATTTTTTAGATTTCTAAGTACAAATATATGAATAGGTATCTCAACTTACTTATTTAATGAAACAAACCAGAGAAAAGACATTTCACAGGAGAAAGTAGTATGAGAGAGGGTACATAAAATATTCAATATTATGCTTGCACCGGTCCATCTCCATAGTGCTACAGGTGTTTCAAACTAGGAAGACTGTTTTGTTTTATTTGACTAAAATATATGTCTCCCTGTAGTCTATTGAAATTACTCCAGTAAGAAAAAAGCAAAGTAATCCTTCATGATTTTTTGTGTAATAGGTCTGCTCGTTATAATTAAATGATCCCTCCCAAAAAGTTTTACTTTATTTGACCTTGAGGTCATAAGTCATAAGCATATGTCATCCATGTTGGTATTGGACTAATCTTCTTTGTGATGATGTACAAGTATTCAATTATCTACATTATTTAAGGAGAACAAAAAGGTTCTTGCAAAATGATTATTTTTATCTCGGGGTCAGAATATCAAGGTCATCTGAATAGTAGTAAGAAAACACCATCTTTATGCAAAAAATAAAGAGTGGGCATCAATAAGATGACATCCCTAAAGCATGGTTTAATCTTACTTCACAACATTCTTAATCCTTTTTCAATGCTTTTTTGTAGAGCCCAAAAATGAAAAATTTGTAATAAAATTCAACCAAATTACTTTTTCTACTTCTTTTATAACATTGATTGCCGGTGTTTTAACACCACTTTTATTTGCCACATTTGGACTATTTCATGCGGACAGTTTTTATTGGAAGAAGAAACTGAGGTGACTGGAAAAAACCATGGACCTTAGATAGGAAAAACTGACTGCTTAACAATCATGATACTTAAGGGGCTCGCGGGTCTAAATCAAATTTTTTATTTAATATAGGATTTCCCTATAAATGAATTTTATCTTATACTTGATAGAAAAATGAAATAAAAGAATGGGGTCACCGTTCATTTACGCTCACAATCTGCTTTCGAAAGAAGCATACATTTTTGTAAAGGTACATTTTTTCTGTTAAACTAATAGGAGAAATATAGGTAATATCGAAATAAAAAATGAACTTTATTACAGAAATCACTCAAATTTGACACTAGTTTAGTTTAAGTACATCTTATTTAAAAATTATAATAAAATATAAAGGTCACCATTGAGTTAAAAAAGATATTTCAATTTTAATGCCAAAAAATGGCAGTTTTGCACCAAAGGGAGATAATTTGGAGCTTTTCCCATGATGGCCCAAGAACCACAATTAATGTCCTCGCTTTTCGTTGTCCACGAATATAGTTCCTTTTAATTAGAGTGTATTTTTCCTTCATTTTTTTTCTTTCCCTTCATCACTCATTTCTTAGATTTTTTGGGGGTGGAAATGAAAGAAGACATAAATTTTTGGATGTTGTATTTAACTGATTTTGATATGGAATGAGTGATTAGGCCAAGTGCAGAAAGGTCATATTTACAGTTTTCTGAACATTTCTAGACTTGTCAATAGGGGTATGGATGTGTATTGGCTAAATTTGTAAAAGTGATTGCTTCAATCTTTCTGAATTTTGGATATATATTTGGACTAGGACTATACATTACACACACAAAAAAATTGACAAAAGTGCATGGTGCAATTTTTTTAATGATACAAAACGTTATAAAGAACTGATAGAGGAATTAATTGTGGTCTGTGGCCTCGAATCTACATCTTAAAAGTCATCTGGGGCATCCAGGAAATGATTTTTTTGAATATTTTTTTTACCATATGATAAAGTAACAACTACTAAAGGTAATAAATAAAATGTGTAATGAAAAATAACTGTTTAATTTTGTCTTAATTTTTTATACCCTCGAGTCACCTTAATGAGCAAAATGGTTATTTTAATTTAGTGATAAATTTGCCTATGTTTCCAGACCAAATAATTTTTGGAACAAAAAAGATTTTCCACAGAATAAATTATCTTTATCAAGTGATACAGATGAATAAACCGCTGATAAAAAACAATACAATTTTGTTCCTTTAATCAATTGTTTAATTATTCTATTCACAAGACAGAATCCTTATCTCCTGAGCGTTGGGTCTAATATCAATGAGTATTTATTCAACCCCCTGTCACACTTGACTACAAATTAGCTATTATCTTTTCATGATATTACTAGCTGCTGACCTGGACATGACTGTTCTTAGGCCAAAATCAATAGTCATATATATATACAGGGTATATATATAAAACTGTTATGTGAAATGACAAGACAACATGACATTATCTCATTAAATTATGGGAGACAACAACTGTTTTCTATTAAACAAAATTATTGTCTTGATTTTTGTAATCTAAATTGGTTTTCAATAAGTACAGAAAATTAATGCAGGATATATTTAAGATAATATAGCATTTAACTTATCTACAGGCCAATTAATATTGATTTCCAAGCATTAATTACAGAAGATATATTATCTTACAATTAGAAATCTATAATTAACAATATTTTAAACGAAATGCAATTAGAAATCTATAATTAACAATATTTTAAACGAAATGCAAACAGCCTAGGTGGTCATGTGGTTGGTGCTGTCCAAGATTGTTGGAGGTTATAGTTTCCATCACCAGCTGGGTCAAATAGAAAATTGGTATTTGCTGCTTCTCCACTGAGAGTATACATGTATGGCCAATATTCTAGGATGTAGTTTTAAACAATACCATGTGAAACATATAGAAGAACTTCTTCCTCAGCTCAACCAAGTGAAATTAAATGGGATCATAGTTATCAATATGGTAGATACCATTGGAGCTTCTACTGCTTACTTGCAGTGATAAAGCCTATTCGTGCTGATGTGGCGTAAAGCAATCACAAATCAATCAAACAATCAATCAATCTACTGGTCATCTGATTCAAACTAAATGTGATAGAAAAGTCAATAATATGGTAGCTACAAAGTGGTTGAAGTTACTGTTCCTATCAGGTCACCCAATTTCAACTGAATGTGATGAAAAACTAAATCTAAGTATGACAAAAAGGTTCACTGTGAAGTATGAAATGAACAATATCACATGGCTCGATCTGTTCATACTGGTTACCTAATAGACAATACAAACATCTACTTAAACTTAACCATGAATATGTCTGTCATTTCAAACCTGTACACTAGACACAATATTGAAAAAAAAATAAAAGTAAAATCATTACCAATACAAATTTAAGTAAAAGATACTTTAAACAAACTAAACTGAATCAAAATTTAAATGTGATCCAAATGACACTCTATAACAATTACAAGAGTCGATTCTCCATGACAGCAAAAGATTCTGTTAACAACAAATATTTACCATATTTCAACTGGCAATATTCATTATTTACAAAGCAATTGATAATGTATAATAATTGTATATTATACAAAAAGGCTAAAAACATATTGGGTCTTTTTCATGTTTTTAAATCAAATGGAACTGAGACACTTGAGTCTTAGTGAATAATTCTATGAATAAAATCTATCTAAGATTTTTTTTATCAGTGACAATGTACTGTTGACAATTATAGATGAAGACACTGATAGAAAAATTGATTTTTACTGTAAAGACTGGATAGGTTTTTAATATCTACTATACAAGATATTGATTTTGGCTTCCTGGATACACATATGTATACTCTGTGTATTTAAACAAATAAAATGGTTTAATGTGAAAAAAAAATCATCAATGATCCTAGAAACATGTATTATAAATAGTACACTGTATGTCTCTGTTGATACCTGTGGGACTTATAATTTTGTATGCCAGATGCCGGACTCTTCATTTTCAAAAAACTAATCAGTGATGCTGGAATAAAAACCTCAAAATACCAAATAAAGTACCAAAACAAGAATGTGTCCCAAGTACATGGATGCCCCATCCGCACTATCATTTTCTATGTTCAGTGGACTGTGAAAATGGGATAAAATCTCGAATTTAGCATTAAATTATAAAGATCATATCATAGGGAATATGTTTACTAAGTTTGAAGTTGAACGGACTTCAACTTCATCAAAAACTACCTCGACCAAAAACTTTAACCAAAACTTTAACCTGAAACGGGACAGACAGACAAAAGAATGGACGAACGAACGGAAAAAACAATCGGACAAACGAACGGTACAACGGACAGACAGACACACAGACCAGAAAACATAATGCCCATAAATGGGGCATAAAAAACATAATGCCCATAAATGGGGCATACAAATGAAAGGCTTTTATCAAAGTAAACCATTCCTGGGTAAATCTTGATTAATTCAGTTTTGTAAACATTTAATTTACTTATATTTTTATATTAATGCTAGTTCATGTCAACAAAGAAAGGATTCAGCACTCGCTTTAAAGAAGCTTAGAAAAATGCCCTCTTCAAAGACAAAGTTTAAGGATCAAACCTATAGGCAGATTTTGTTTTATTATGTAAATTGATTACCTCTGAAGACATTATACAAAGAAAATTGTTTATCCCTGGAGTTTAAGGTATGATTGCAAGCCTATAGCTATCTTCAGAATTGGTACTTTTGTGTCTTCATTCAAAGTATTGAGGACTATTTAATCAAGTTTTAAGGAAAAAGATTCCTTCATATACACACCTCTCATGATTTAGAACGAACATTTCTTTAATTTTCTGTTGAAATTTTTTAATAACTAACTATTAAGAAACAGTAGTGGATAGAGGGGGTAACGGTTGAATTATTTGAGTTAATACATTTATATTAATTACATTTGTTAGAAGCAGGCTATTGAACATGTATATACAATAAGGCTACAGCGGTTACCTAACTAGAGAGTAAACAGTACTGTACCCCACAGTACAGCTCCCACTTCATATATACCACTGAGAAGGTGGAAATGTTATCAAAGAACTCAAAACTAATTAATTGTGTATAAATTCAAATACAGAGGAATTATGCCCTCAATGACCTTAGAATTGTCTACCATTTTTTCAATTAATGACACATATTCAATACAAAAATATGCAAATAACAAGGCTAAAGTGTTTCTATTCAGGAAATTTCATTTCTTGAGTTGCAATCAAATTATATAACATTGATGCGTTTCTTGAGACTACAAGTCTTTTATTGATTAAAAACTTCTGGAATAATTAGCTCCTGGAAATCCAAAACACCTATCTAAAGTAACCAATAGGCACAGAGTAATTGAAGGTCGTCAACACTTACTAGTGCAAGATCGAGTATTATAATTCCAAGATTTAAATTTTCATGATTAAAAATCATCAGACAAACATTGATGGTTTTCCCATTTAATGCTGTCTAATCACCAAGTAATTCATATCTATTTGGTAGAAAATTCAGGAGACTGCCTGTACCAAGTCCTTTTACTAAATACATAGTGAATCAACAAAATTTGTGTTACTGATTTGTTAAAATAGTTATAGAAAAATGACTCAATAACATTTAGTTTACTTTTATGAAAAACAAGTAATGTAGAAATTAATATACTACTTGTAGTGATTTAGAAAATAATTATATTACTTAGTGCAATGTAGAAATCATTTTATTACTTTGTGTGATGTAGAAATAATTTTATTACTTAGTGTGATGTAGAAATAATTTTATTACTTAGTGTGATGTAGAAATCATTTTATTACTTTGTGTGATGTAGAAATAATTTTATTACTTAGTGTGATGTAGAATCATTTATTGACATTTTTACCTGTTATGTCTGTTTTTTTTTTGTTCACACATGGTTGTCAATATAATGCAATTTGATGTGACTGTCATTCAAGTGAGAGGTTTAGCTAACTATAAAACCACTTTCAATCCACCATTTTCTACATAAGAAAATGCCTGTACCAAGTCAGGAATATGACAGTTGTTTTCCATTCGTTTGATGAGTTTGAGCTTTTGATTTTGCCATTTGATTAGGGACTTTCCGTTTTGAATGTCTCTCTGAGTTCAGTACTTTTGTGATTTTACTTTTTATAAGGTGTGTAATGAAGAAATCATTTTATTACTTGGTGTGAAGTAGAAATCAATTTATTACTTGGTGTGATGTAAAAATAATTTTATTACTTGTGTGATACAGAAATCATTTTGTTACTTGGTGTGAAGTAGAATTCATTGTATTACTTGGTGTGATGTAGAATTCATTTTATTACTTGGTGTGAGGTAGAATTCATTGTATTACTTGGTGTGATATAGAAGTCATTGTTTTTCTTTGTGTAATGTATAATTCATTTTATAACTTTGTGTGATGTGGAAATCATTTTATTACTTTGTGTGATGTAGAAATCATTTTATTACTTTGGGTGATGTAGAAATCATTGTATTACTTTGTGTGATGTAGAATTCACTTTATTACTTGGTGTGATGTAGAAATCACTGTATTGCTTTGTGTTATGTAGAAATCACTTTATTGCTTGGTGTGATGTAGAAATCACTTTATTGCTTGGTGTGATGTAGAAATCACTTTATTGCTTGGTGTGATGTAGAAATCACTTTATTGCTTGCTTGGTGTGATGTAGAAATCACTTTATTGCTTGCTTGGTGTGATGTAGAAATTATTCTGTTACTTAATGATGTGAAAATCATTTAACTATAAATGGTTGTGATGTAGAAATCACTGTATTACTTTGTGTGATGTAGAAATCACTTTATTGCTTGGTGTGATGTAGAAATAATTTTATTACTTGTGTGATGCAGAAATCATTTTGTTACTTGGTGTGAAGCAGAATTCATTGTATTACTTTGTGTGATGTAGAATTCATTGTATTACTTTGTTTGATGAAGAATCACTTTATTACTTGTGTGATGTAGAAATCATTGTATTGCTTGGTGTTATAAAGAAATCTTTCTACTGCTTGGTGTGATGTGAAAATCATTTAATTATAACTTGGTGTGATGAAAAAATCAGGTTATTACTTGTGTGATACAAAAATCATTGTATTACTTAGTGTGATATAGAATCATTGTTTTTCTTTGTGTGATGTATAATTCATTTTATAACTTTGTGTGATGTGGAAATCATTTTATTACTTTGTGTGATGTAGAAATCATTTTATTACTTTGTGTGATGTAGAAATCATTGTATTACTTTGTGTGATGTAGAAATCACTTTATTACTTGGTGTGATGTAGAAATCACTGTATTGCTTTATGTAGAAATCACTTTATTGCTTGGTGTGATGTAGAAATCACTTTATAGCTTGGTGTGATGTAGAAATCACTTTATTGCTTGGTGTTATGTAGAAATCACTTTATTGCTTGGTGTGATGTAGAAATTATTCTGTTACTTGGTGTGATGTGAAAATCATTTAACTATAAATGGTTGTGATGTAGCAATTACTGTATTACTTTGTGTGATGTAGAAATCACTTTATTGCTTGGTGTGATGTAGAAATCATTTTATTGCTGGGTGTGATGTAGAAATCACTTTATTGCTGGGTGTGATGTGGAAATATTTTTTATTACTAGGCATAATAACAGATATACATATGCTTTTTTCTTTGTGTGACGATACAATGCCTCTTTGTTTAAGTCTAGGATTTGTATCGTTCAGTATGTATACAAATCCTTGTTTTAATGTTGCTATGAAAAACACATCCGATATAGTGTCGAATATAATAACTGCAGGTTGCAAAGTATGAACATTCTATTTATTGCCTTTACAGAAGTTATATCAGATTTTAAATGAACAGCTTATTTAATCTCTTCCTTTCATCAAATAGTCAATTATTTTACAGATGTATATATTTTTCACAGCATATAAGGTCTCTAAGGAAGATAATAATCATGTATTTTATTGACCTAAAGAGGAATCATTTAACCTGAAAAGATTTGATGTAAAATATTAGCCCCATGCTGTGGGATAAATGTTATATTGATGTAAATGCAACAGCTCTATATAAGTTAAGGTTGTATGAAGTTCAGTACATATAGCAGTATATAAAAGGTAATCTGTAAAGTTTAACCTATTTTACCAGCTTATTCAGCTGAGTTAATATTTTCATTATCATCTTATTATAGAAAAGACGAAATGCTTCTTTCTACCTCATTCATAATTTGAGATGGGTCCAAATGAACATATATTTTAAGTAGGTGTCTTACTTAATTTAAATTTCTGATTTCAAGTGACTGATTCAGATTTCTATGAATTAAAAATTGAGGTTGAAAATAAGATAAATCTATAAAAATTAGATGCATATCAAAACCTAAGAGGTACCCTTTTTTATGCATATCAAAACCTAATAGGTATCTTTTTCCAATCCAATGCAATTTTTACTGTTTGCCAATGAATTACTCATTTAATGGAGGAGAAAATATTGATGCCAATTTACTGTTTTCCCATCACTTACTCATTTGAGAAAAATAGATTTATTGTTATTTTACAAGTCACCCACAAATTCTTATCAAACTATGCAGACATTGCCATTTATTTCAGCTTTATATTCTATCTTTTTCTTTACTATTTAAAAGCTGTGCAGATAACAAATATAATGGCATGTTATATGAGCTAATGTTCAATTTTTTGTTTGTAACATTGAAATTTCATCTGTTAATAATTAATGATAAAATCCTCGTTTAAGTCAGTTACAAAATGTCATATTCAATATTTTCTATAGAATTCCTGAACAGTAGATGAGTAGTATACTCCCAAGGCTAGCTTTACTTTCACTCAAGATAAATCTTCTATGATGCATGTCACATAATGCATTCAAACTGCATAGAAACACTATGTTTTCACTTTGTATATAGCAATTTTTCATGAATTTTTAATACCAAACTATGGACTTGTGATGCCAGTCTTAATTATTAGATGATCTATCACTCCTTTGCTATTGCATTATATTTGTTAAATTGGTCACTTAGGATATTTTACAACATAGCAATAATACAAAATGTTCCTTGTACAATTATATTCTCAATTCAAAATTATTTCATTATTTTAATATCAAAGGTACATATAAACAAAAGGTTTGGACAAAAGTCAACACCTATACAAATCCTTTCCCATGCAAGATGGATTGAAAAATCTTATAGTATTTAATATATTTCTAATAGTTCATAGATAATTCAATAGTGCATTGAATCTGGGGATAGAATCATTAAATCAAGGACTAGAAGTGAAAACTTTGAATGATTCAGCATGATTTTTGTTTGTTTAACATCCACTTGCAAATATTTCATACATATTCATGATGAACTCAACATTGAAGACATCACATTCTGTATTATTCTGAATCCAGCAACAGAATTATATATACCACTTACAATAAACAGATTTTTTTCTAATATAATCCATTGGTTTTATCAATATTTAACAACAAGCTCATTTACTTATCAAATTTGCAGGTATTATTTCGGAATTAGTTTATAGAACCTCCCTTTCAACTGTCTTAAATTGATTAACTCTTAAGTATAAAAGTTGCAGTTTATATTAGAATAAAACAAATCACTTTTTTAAATTTTTGTTTACAATTCTGATTTATTACAAGTCACTTTCTCATCTTAAAACAGTAAAGTGCAATTTTTTTTCAGTATTTCAGCTTTCGTAAAAAAGACAACAAATTACATCATGACATGGATATACATAAACTATTTCTTTAAGAGGGACTTGTAGCAAGTCTAGTTTGCATCAAAACCAGAAAAATTAAGGATAAGGGTCTGAATTTACTCTGAAATCATGCAAACTGAAAATCAACTTCTTAATTTTTGGTAAAATTCAAAATTCAAAATAATTCCTGCCAATACTAAAAAACAAAAATATTGCGTTATAATCAAAACATTTGAGAGTCTTCAAGTCTAAATTTAAATATGATCATATCTATTATTATTCTGTATGAGCCTAATACAACATGCAGTAGGTTTACCATGATCTGATAAACAAATTACTATTGATAAAAGGCTCTTACTGTTTGATGCACATTTCATTTAAATTTGGTTTCATAATTAAGATGTTCCAGGGATCTAGGAAAATTGCTTTTTAAGAAAAAATGCATAAAGATTGTTTGATTAATAGATTTTGGAAAATGGATGTCAAATGATGTCAATTGACAATATCATTGATAGACTGATTGATTGAAGATGGCTTAACATATGCTTTGATTGATAGACTGATTGGTTGATATAAAGTGGCTTTACATATGCTTTGACTGGTTGACTGATTGGTTAACAGAAGGTGGCTTAACATATGCTTTGATTGGTTAACAGAAAGTGGCTTAACATATGCTTTGATTGGTTAACAGAAAGTGGCTTAACATATGCTTTGATTGGTTGCAGGTATATTAACATATGCTTTAATTGTTTGGTTGGTTGAATGTCTATTAATGTATGCTTTGATTGATTGACTGATTGGTTGAGTGTCTATTGATAAAAGCTTTGGTTGACTGATTAGTTGAATTTCTATAAATATGATTTGATTGACTGATTAATTGAAGGTGGTTTCATATATGCTATGATTGAAAATCTATTTACATATGCTTTGATTGATTAAATATTGCTTATAATATGCTCCAATTAACCATTTGAATGAATATTGCTTATTATATGCTATAATTATCAGAATAAAGTTAGCTTAAAATATGCCATGTTTGACTGATAGGTTGAATGTTGCTTATATGCTTTGACTGGTTGACTTATTGAAAGTCTAAGATATATGCTTGAATTGCCAAATTAATTTAAGGTCTATCAACATATACTTAGATTAACTAATTGATTGATGGTAGGTTGCTTAACATATGTTTATCTGATGGACTGCACAAATTGAATTTTGAAGGAAGAGGAATCCATTGAATGTTTTATGACGATACCTATAAGATGTGTACCTACCTAGCCAGTTTCTGTCTAAATAGATGGCAACAAAGGATGGAGGAATGGGGAAATAATCCACAAAAGATGTGTACCTACCTAGCCAGTTTCTGTCTAAATAGATGGCAACAAAGGATGGAGGAATGGTAAAATAATCCACAAAAGATGTGTACCTACCTAGCCAGTTTCTGTCTAAATAGATGGCAACAAAAGATGGAGGAATGGTGAAATACTCCACAAAAGATGTGTACCTACCTAGCCAGTTTCTGTCTAAATAGATGGCAACAAAGGATGGAGGAATGGTGAAATAATCCACATAAGATGTGTACCTACCTAGGCAGTTTCTGTCTAAATAGATGGCAACAAAGGATGGAGGAATGGTAAAATAATCCACAAAAGATGTGTACCTACCTAGCCAGTTTCTGTCTAAATAGATGGCAACAAAAGATGGAGGAATGGTGAAATACTCCACAAAAGATGTGTACCTACCTAGCCAGTTTCTGTCTAAATAGATGGCAACAAAGGATGGAGGAATGGTGAAATAATCCACAAAAGATGTGTACCTACCTAGCCAGTTTCTGTCTAAATAGATGGCAACAAAGGATGGAGGAATGGTGAAATAATCCACAAAAGATGTGTACCTACCTAGCCAGTTTCTGTCTAAATAGATGGCAACAAAGGATGGAGGAATGGTGAAATACTCCACAAAAGATGTGTACCTACCTAGCCAGATTCTGTCTAAATAGATGGCAACAAGTGATGGAGGAATGGTGAAATAATCCACAAAAAATGTGTACCTACCTAGCCAGTTTCTGTCTAAATAGATGGCAACAAAGGATGGAGGAATGGTGAAATAATCCACAAAAGATGTGTACCTACCTAGCCAGTTTCTGTCTAAATAGATGGCAACAAAGGATGGAGGAATGGTGAAATAATCCACAAAAAATGTGTACCTACCTAGCCAGTTTCTGTCTAAATAGATGGCAACAAAGGATGGAGGAATGGTGAAATAATCCACAAAAGATGTGTACCTACCTAGCCAGTTTCTGTCTAAATAGATGGCAACAAAGGATGGAGGAATGGTAAAATAATCCACAAAAGATGTGTACCTACCTAGCCAGTTTCTGTCTAAATAGATGGCAACAAAGGATGGAGGAATGGTGAAATAATCCACAAAAGATGTGTACCTACCTAGCCAGTTTTTGTCTAAATAGATGGCAACAAATGATGGAGGAATGGTGAAATAATCCACAAAAGATGTGTACCTACCTAGCCAGTTTCTGTCTAAATAGATGGCAACAAATGATGGAGGAATGGTGAAATAATCCACAAAAGATGTGTACCTACCTAGCCAGTTTCTGTCTAAATAGATGGCAACAAAGGAAGGAGGAATGGTGAAATAATCCACAAAAGATGTGTACCTACCTAGCCAGTTTCTGTCTAAATAGATGGCAACAAAGGATGGAGGAATGGTGAAATAATCCACAAAAGATGTGTACCTACCTAGCCAGTTTCTGTCTAAATAGATGGCAACAAAGGAAGGAGGAATGGTGAAATAATCCACAAAAGATGTGTACCTACCTAGCCAGTTTCTGTCTAAATAGATGGCAACAAATGATGGAGGAATGGTGAAATAATCCACAAAAGATGTGTACCTACCTAGCCAGTTTCTGTCTAAATAGATGGCAACAAATGATGGAGGAATGGTGAAATAATCCACAAAAAATGTGTACCTACCTAGCCAGTTTCTGTCTAAATAGATGGCAACAAATGATGGAGGAATGGTGAAATAATCCACAAAAGATGTGTACCTACCTAGCCAGTTTCTGTCTAAATAGATGGCAACAAAGGAAGGAGGAATGGTGAAATAATCCACAAAAGATGTGTACCTACCTAGCCAGTTTCTGTCTAAATAGATGGCAACAAAGGATGGAGGAATGGTGAAATAATCCACAAAAGATGTGTACCTACCTAGCCAGTTTCTGTCTAAATAGATGGCAACAAAGGAAGGAGGAATGGTGAAATAATCCACAAAAGATGTGTACCTACCTAGCCAGTTTCTGTCTAAATAGATGGCAACAAATGATGGAGGAATGGTGAAATAATCCACAAAAGATGTGTACCTACCTAGCCAGTTTCTGTCTAAATAGATGGCAACAAATGATGGAGGAATGGTGAAATAATCCACAAAAAATGTGTACCTACCTAGCCAGTTTCTGTCTAAATAGATGGCAACAAAGGATGGAGGAATGGTGAAATAATCCACAAAAGAAAATATTTCTAACCAAAACAGTAACTTGTCGTTTGCTGCAACAAACTGAAAATAAAAAGAAATATATCTTTGATACATTTGTTATTGTACAGACATGAATTAAGCTTGTTACACATTTGATATGGGTTTTTCTCGTTTGAATTGTTTTACACTGTCTTATCGGGGCCTTTTATAGCTGACTATGCGGTATGGTCTTTGCTCATTGTTGAATGCCGTACGGTGATCTATAGTTGTTAATGTCGGTGTCATTTTGGTCTTTTGTGGATAGTTGTCTCATTGGCAATCATACCACATCTTCTTTTTTATATTTGAATGCATAATTTTGAAGGGGTCATTCCAATAATCATATAATGTTGCTAGTCTGAAAACCAAACATTAAAGAAGAATTGAATGCTTCTTTTTGTTAATTCATTGGGGTGTAAAAGCGTTGACTAAGTACATTTTGTATGAAGCATGGACATTTTTTATAATAAACTGATGCTAATACTTGAATTATTTTTGTATTCTTTTATAATTGGGCTGCTGTTTTGTAATATATACTTTTATTTTTTCCTGATTTGCATTTCTCATCTTTTATGTATGAAAAGAGGAAAATCTAATCAAAGTTATTAATCTACTTGATTTCAATGATCAAACTTGAGTATTGTTACTGAACATGCTGAAACCGTGATACAGTTTTTTCCAATAATCTTTGTTAACAACAATGGTTTACACTCCTATCACCAACCAATGGATCAATTGCTATCTTATATCAAGAATGGGTTTAACAAACACAGATTTGATTTTAAGAATTCATGAACACCAACAAACGAATAAATTGTCTTTTTTGATCTATTCACGGCTATACAAGTTAGCATGTTAACAGCTGCAATAAATATTGTTAGTTTTTATATATAAAGAATTATCACATAACAATGAAATATTTATTTGTGATGCAAATCATTCATTTTTACATATGTGATTCATTTGAAAAAAAGGCTCTTAAATACAAAAATTATGAACTGGCAAATAAAAGGGAGCAAAGCCTACAATCATAACTTTTTATTAACCTTTAGTACAGATCATATACCACAGAAACATCATTAAATATAAAAAAAAAAAGTTTGTGACCTATAAATCTTAGTAAGCTTAGCTTGATTTTAAAATGGAACTTTTTGTGTGTAGAAGTAATCAAATGAATATTCAACATGTAAAATTTGACATATCTAGCATACTGTGTAATGTTAAAATTGGTTAAGGTTAAGTTAATAAAAAGTGCAAATATAGGCATTTGTCTTCTTATTGCAAATATTTGAAGTAACAACTCGGACTAAATATCAAACCAACATGTAATATGCACAAAATTTCAAACCATTTTTGCTTTAATTTTTTACAGTTGTGAATTCTTTGCACCATTTTCTTAGAAAGACATGCTTGGAGTTGAAAAAATCAGATTTAATATCTAATGTTTAAGGCAGCTAAAAAAAAAGTAAATCAGCTGTTTCTATCTATTTCAAATATGAATCTTTTGTAGAATAGCATTTAAATTGGTTTTTTTTTAACCAATTGTTAGTCATTACCTATAAAAAGGTTGAAAGAAACAAGAAAAGCTAAATATTTTTCGAAGACAATAACCAATAGTAATAAATATGGCTCTAAAAGATACACTGGCATACAGTCAATAAAATGGGAACAGTTTATCAATCATTTACATTATCAATATTGGCATTAGATATTAAAAAAATGTTTCCTAAAGGTATTTTCAAGAAGTGCAAAATAAACCAATAATTCATAAATATTTGAAGAAGGTGGATGTATATAATGGTTATTTTTGAGATTTCAAGAAGAGATTCCATATGAATTTGGTTAAATATACTAATCTTGAAATTACATTTATATTGTATAGATGGATAGATATAGGTGAATGTATATAATTTATTTATATATCATATAAATACCAATTTATATATTACATAAATCTAAGACTTATTCGTTCCATTTTGAAATTTTTTGAAAAAGTATTATTGCTTTTATAGGTTGTAAAATTTTAATCTCAGATTATACCTATACTTGGTTTGACTACATAAACTGAAAAATTGTGTAGGAAATATAACCAGAAATGTCTCATATCATTAAGACAAGATCATAACAAGTACATAAATTTCCGGAGAATTGTAATAAAGGTCTAATGGTATTGATGTTCTAAGGAAAGAGAAATAAGAGATTTCTCCTGAGAATAAAATCCAATCTCCAAGACAAAATCACAACCGTTTGTTTCTTTAATTGTAAAACTAATCGAAATACTCACTCGGATGAAAAAATATATCATGAAAAATACGTTGAAAGCAAGATCTACTTGCTGGGAAGGACTGTCTGCCCATGGGTCACAGTTTTCTACTTCCTCCCTAAAATTATAAGAAATGTTTTTATAGGTTAATTTTATTTTTATTCACTATAAGTATTCGTCTGACAACCTACATTTTGTTCTCTGAAACATACACTGGTAACTTCACAGTGAAGATCCTAAGAGACATTTACTTATGTTATATGGTTATCTACTATTTCTATATGATTAACTTAAATTACAACATCAATATATGTTAAATAAGCAGATAAATATATATTTTTGTGTAAAAAATCTGATATAAATGATATTTGCATCTTCAACAATCATCATTAACAAGCATGAAATATTTGCCCCTGTACATTATGCAACAAAAAAATCAATCATCATCAACAAAGCCAGTAAATCTGGTACTTTAAAATACAATTAAAGTTAACGATATTGTTGCAAAATTTTTGAACTTTTACTATAAATATTTTATCTGTGGAAATATGACCCAAATTTGTTTTCAGTTCATTACTTTGTTCATAAATTAGGCCTTTGGTTTTCATTTTCCAATTGTTTTACATTTTTCATTGCAGGGCCTTCTTATAATAGCTAACTATGTGGTATAAGCTATGCTCATTGTTGAAGGCCATACCATGACCTAAAGTTGTTAATTTTTGTGTTCATTGGTCTCTTGTGAAGAGTTGTCTCATTAGTAATATATAATACCACATTTTCTTTTTTATAAGTACTACATTTGAATGTTGGAAGAATGAGGCAAAACATTTCAAATATTTAAATTATTAACAGACTACAGGGAATTATAACAATACATAAACAAACACAACATTTTAACACATGCACTTGAACAAGGCATCTTCAAAAGCAAATGTGGTCACTGTATCAGCTTTACACAGTATTTGATTCTATGTTCTATAATAAAATGTGATTTTTTTTTTTTACCCATTTGTCCTGATTAACCTGCTGTTATATTCAGGACTGAAAGCTTGTATCTAGAGAAATCAAAGGGAAGATGAAAAAAGGGGTAAAAACAATGTCTGAACCACATTTTTTATGAAGCAGTAAAGTTGCTTCATGCTTAAAATGAATGCATATTCAACCCTTTGACACCCTAATTTACCTGGCCTTGTGAAAATACCAAAAAATCCCAATACAAAGCATTTTGTTTGTTTTTCTATGCATGGTATAAATGTAGTCATAGGAAGCATGTGCAGTCATGAATATTGCATTTTATTGAGAGAAAAACAAGACTGGATTTTTGTCAGCCAATTGAAAGTACAGATTCTTCTGAAAAAAAACAGCATTGTTGAAGGTCATACAGTGACAGACTTATAATAGCTATAATTATCTTTGTCATGTGAACTGTGATGATATTTGTCAAACTGGCAATCATATTACATCTCCTTAATATATCCTTATAATGTAACATATATGATTGGTATTATTTTGAAGTATATGTAATGTATCTAATTATGGCTTATATCAGGTATTCTAAAGACTAAAAGTTTGGAACATCAAAATACTTTAACATTTAAGGTCCTCAAATAAAAATAATTAAGCCTTGACATGAACAATACATGTTCATCATTTTGAAATAATTTACATTTTTACAATTCCAGTGGACACATGAGTCTCTGGTCTTTGTTAGTACATCTTGTAATTTTTAAAATTTTTAGTTCATTTACATGTTTTGGAGTTTAGTACGACGTTCATTTTCCTTAAACTAGTACACAATTTTAATTAGGGGCCAGCTGGGGGCCAGTTGGAGTCCACCTCTGGGTGCAGGATTTTCTCTCTGAGTTGACCCATTGGTGGCCTACAGCTGTTATCTGCTCTTTCAGGTGTGGTTGTTGTCTCTTCGATATATTCGCTATTGTCATTTTCAATTTTACATTTTATGGTCTCCAAGAAACCCCACACAATACCTCCTCCCTTTCCAAAGACAATTGTCTTTTATTTTTCAAGATCCGTAAGAGATTAATGATATTCTATGCTTTAGCTGATTCAATTAATATCTTTATAAAGTTGTACATGTTAAATGGTATTCAGCTGTTCATTTCATTACTTATACATGTTGTATGCTATAATTCAACTACAGGTAACACTGCAGTATATTGTCTATATACAATGAAAATTGATCTGGAGTGGCAATCAATATTTTAAAATGATCCTTATTGTATTTGATAGGTATAACATGCAGTATAGGAAATTCATAGAGGAAACAGGAATCGAAATTTTAAAATCTATTGTTCATATGTTACTGGTGATGCAAAACAAATAGCAAGCCCTTAGCAACATATTAAGTTTTCAATTAATATTTTATAATCTACACCACGAAATAAATCACTCAAAACTTTATGTAATTTAAAAACAAAAATTTTATCCATAATTACAAATTACTGAAATTAGAAAAGCCTATTTATATTTACTGATAAATGTTTTTTTATATATTTTTTCCCAACAATATATATGCACTCACTGAAATTAATATTCTTAAGAGGATTAAGGTGGTATCAGCATTCAACACCAACTAGTATTTTTTAAAGGTTAAACCTGTGACTGAGGTTCCTTATAAAAAAATCCATCTGGGTCTTTAAAGAACATCGGTGTCAATATTTGCCAAATTGTGTAGCAAAGACTTAAGAGTATTCAAAACCAGAAAATTAATGAGTATAACACAGCAACCAAAAGATTGATGCTATTTATGATGAATAAAGGCCATTCTAAACATTGATTCAGCATGTTTAGTAATCTATACTTCTACCGGTATGGTAATCCCTTAGTTACCATATAATTCTAAAACAAATGTACAAGGAAGAAATTAGTCAATTATGACCAAAAAATTATATTTGAACCAGGGCTAGTTTATGTTAATTTTTTGTTTACTTGTGTCTGCACTTAGTTGCATTCTCATTGGTGTACAATCAGAATCTTTATAAAATTGGTTTAACCCATATCAAGAAATGAAAGACTATGCAGGAGTTCAAACTGAGGTGGGAGAGGGGGAAAATTCACCAATTTTTGTCAAAACAAGGCAATTTGGAACTTGGCATGCATGTATATGGTATAGAAATTTTATATTTGTGGAAGACTAATGGTGTATTCTTGGGTGAGGCACAAGTCCATATTTTAGAATGTTGGTGAGTCAGGACTCATCAATGTGATTTATTACAGCCTGATTTTATGTTGACCTTTAGCTCCCTTTCAGTTTAAGTGTCATTTAGGTGCCTTTTAATTGTTAGTTAATGATGTTTATCCTGGCATTTTTATTCATATCCTACATTATTAATAAGCTTATTATTAATTAATACAAAAATGTATAACAATCCCAAATAACTCTTAAGAAAATAACATCATAATTTTTATTATACTTTTAAGTGATCATTGTAGAATGAATGTACTTAGAACGGAAAAAAATTCCTCACATATATATACATTTGTACATGTATATATATACATATAATATTCACATAAAACACTTAGGTTTACATAATTCCAGGATAAAGTTCATGAAATCCAAAACAAAAACATCAATAAGCATCTAAGAGTGTAACTTAAATTTGAGGATTGAAATAATTTACTTACGTTGATGCATCAATAAAGTAGATCATAAGTGATGCTATACTCAAAAGAAACACCAAACCAACCTGAAAAATAAATAAATAATAATATTGATATTTGCATGATAAGAAAAAATCCAAGCTGCTATCCCACAACCACTTTCAAAATATGATAGATCAAGACCTGGCAATTCCATACGGGAGAAAAATCAAGGTTGTCAGGCTATAATACCAAGTATCAACTTTTTTTTCTGATGAGATAAATTTTATTCGCTCCCCTGATGATTCATGTTTTACTGGCAGAACTGTTAACATAAGCAGGGTCATAACTACCTATGAGGCAGGGGAGGCAGTTGCCTCCCCTGAAATTTCTACACCAATTTTTTTTTTTTGAAGTAATAAAATGAAATATGTACACGAAGAACTTAAATTTATATTATAAACAACACAAGTTTCAGTTGTAACAGTGTTATCATGATACGTAATATATCTGTCATTTTCCGGATTTTTGATCAAAAGTAAACAGTTTAAGTATAGTTTTATTTATTTTTTCGTGTGCCTCTGTCTGTTATTCAGAATATATATTCGTACGAGAACACATATGAAACTTTGCTTTCGACAATTTTGAAAAAACTTAACTATTCACATTCATTTAGGGGCTCAATTAAGCAGAGGAAGTTCCCTTTGTATTGTGAATCTTTTATGATATCGGAAATTCGTTACTGGCTGAATCAGCTGTTGGATCGTTTTTTTGTTTACGTCTCTCGATCGTACAAGAACATTATGGTCCATGCCTTAGTAGTTAAACACTCCCATTCGTTGTAGCAGGGACTTTCTATATTAACTATATACTTGGAATAGAAAGTCCCTGGTTGTAGTTATATACATGTCTGTTCAGCTTACAACGATATTGAAATTCAAGGTCCTCCATAAAAAAAAAATATCTTGCGTTCTATGATCTTGGTTTATATGTTATTTTAAAACTTACCAGTTTGATTTCTAACAAAATTATCTTTAAATACAGATAATAATTGTTTGCATAAAAATTGATTCCAGGATCCAGCGATACTGATGTTCTCTTGAAGTAAGGAAATAGAAGGAAACGGGTTATTTTTAGACATTTTACTGAGAGAAAAAAAAATTGGCGGCTGCGGTCACAATGATTTTAATGTTAATAATTATAGGTCAAAGTACGGCCATCTAGACGGAGCCTTGGCTCAACCCGAACAGCAATCTCAGGCTCAGACAGCTTGTTTTTGCATAAAAATTGCTTCCAGGTTCAAGCAATACTGATGTTTATAAAAGTAAGGAAATCGAAGGAAGACGGGTGAATTTTAGCCATTTCACTGAGAAAAAAAATCGGAGGCCCTCAAACCCTGCCTCCCCTGAATTCGAACCCTAGTTACGGCCCTGATAAGCATGATCAACTTTGGGCTTACTGGCAAATTTACTACCGTAATTTTACCACATTGATATTAAAATATCGTAAAAGGGAGTAGTCCAAATAATTATGACGTTACCTTGGCTATTTTAATCATTTAAAATATTTGCTTTGAAGCCTTTCTTCTTCAACATGGGATCCATTTAATGATCTAAGATCACATTAGAAAGGTACCTTACAGATTATCTGGACTAAATAGGGTTTAACTTTTAGTTCGTATTTGGGAATAGTATAATTGCATTTGTTAACTTGTGACATATTGACGAACTCTCGATCTCATATGAATTATATTTCCTATCAGAAACATACAACATGAGAGTGAGACATATGTACAAATATACGTAGACGATGTCTCTTATATAATACAAAGTCATTTAGGCTATATCATTATGTCTATGGTTGATGTCTATATTAAAAAGCCTGTTGAAATTCTTAACGTAGGGGCTATGTGAATTCTCAATTGTATGATACTTAAATTAGTCCAATGATTATAACTGCATTATTATTAGTTGATAGATCATGTACAAAAAACAAAACCAAAATCACCAATTATACTATAGGAAAAAACAAACCGGATATCTAAAAACTATTCTCCAAACCAATATCGTGACACTCGCGTCGGAAACTACTAAGTTATGATGCAATGTGAACATGCAAATAAGGGTATTATATTGACGTAATCGTAAAGCTGAATGGAAGCTATTGTAAGACATAATAGTGTCCTATGAAAAAGTGTCCATGTGGACAGTTTTTCATAGAATTTAGGTATTTAATAATGTCCATTCCCATGGAATAGTGTCCCTCAAATGGACAGATTTTTACTGCAAAAGATATGAAATAGTGTCCACCCACAGGACAAATTTTCATAGTAGTTGCTATTAAATTGTGTCCTCCAAGGGAAGTAATACAAATGTCATTAAAAAGTTTTATTATACTTGGATTTTAATCAAATTATGAAGGATTGATGAGAAATTGATCAAAATACAAATGTAAACAAACAAATAATGGATTGAAGTGAATATAGAGAAATTCCCAGCAAATTGTAGTGACAATGAAAGAATAACAATAAGAAGAAAGTGTACAATCAAATCTGAAGAACTTTACTATATTTATTTGGCAGGAAAAAAGGCAATAGAAAATAAATTATGTCCATTGTCATGAAATATTGTCTCCTTAGTGGACAGCATTTTACAGCAACTGTTATGAAATATGGTCCATCTACAGAACAGTGAGAAGACATTTTCGTAGTAAATGTTATTAAATTGTGTCCTCCAAGGAAAATGATACTGAACAGCATATGTTACTTTTTTGAGTTTGAATTATACATGTATATAATTATATCAAAAGATATAAATATGAAGATAAGGATGGTATGAGAGATAATGAGAAATCTCTATGTCAAAGTAATATTTAATTAAAGTCCGCAATTAAAGTTAAAATGCGTCCAGTAATAATAAGGGCAATGGATATCATTTAATACTTTAATTATATCAAAAAATCCCTTGGCGGACACAATGTCCTGTGAAAAAATGTCCACCTGGACAATATTATGGTAGTGAATAATGTCCATGTTCATGGACACTTTTTCATACATGAGGACATATTTTCATAGGAAATTATGTCTAGGACATATTTAAATAAGTAAAAATTGTCCATGGACAGTATTTACTATGAAAATGTGTCCGGTGGACATTTTATCATTGGGGACATTATTAAATCCTACACTATCGGCTGATTCCAACTGTTGCACACTGTATGCTAGAAAATGATTGAAATGAATCAAATGTTTAAGCAGCCAGTCTTGCAAGTTTTAACAAAAAATCTGTGACAAGGATGTCCAAAAACCGATGATATCTTGAATTTCTATTATGATTGTTTCTGCTAAGACCAGGATACTGACACTTTCTAAGTCTTAACAGATCTTAACACGTTTATAGGTTTGATAATCCTTTTATATTTACTATAACTATAGAAATTCAAAGTCAGGATTGATAGGTGGCTTCATTGGCTTGTTCTGCACGGCAGATCAAGTCATCTTTTATCTAAGTCAAATAGCATTTTCAAGTGGTAACCAATTGCTCTTGTCTTGATTTGAAATTATCGCAACCGTTTGATCTTTTCTAAATGAAAAAAATAAATAGGTATACATGCATGTGGTGTGATTGTCAATAAGACGACTACGATCCATCAGAGACCAAACAACGTAGGTTCCAGACATTTTTAAAAGGATTTCAAACACATGCAAGTCCTATAAAAGGGGGCCCAAGCATTTTAGTTGACAAACAAAAGTGGTGCTCCATCCCCCGAAAAACCCATCAGGATCAAGGAGTATTTGGATTTAAGCAACTACTTTGTTGTTGGTGTAAGTCGTTTGTGCATTCATGGTGTATATATGTTTCCATTGTTCCATATTCCATTGTGGATCTTTCCATTGATATGTAAGATGTTTTGTGCAGTCTTTTGGACACATTTGTAGATTTAGTCTGAGAAAGCCATGTGTTGAGTCTTCTTTCTTGACTCCATTGAAGATGTGAGTTGTCCATTGACTTGTATATTTACAGATGTGTACAGTCCTATATTCAGTTAGTTTATGGGCTATGTTGGAGCTGTTAGAGTTGAAGGCTCAAGGCTGAACAATGTATCCCTGTTCTAGATGTAACACTTCTTTGCATTTTAACCAATTCTGCAGTCTATGGCAAAGTTTTCTATGGGGTTTTTTTCAGACACAGAGGCAATTGAAATCCATCAGATAAATTTCAAGTAAAGACACCAAAGGGAAATTTAAACTCACAAGTCGAAAATAAACTGACAACACAAATCTATTATCTCTCCTTGAAATAGCACACACGTGATAACTATAGTCTTAGATACGATAGGGTATGCACTTTTAAAACTCATAGTTTATGAAAAGGACAAAGTACTTGATAACTCAGCTGCTCCCCTACCACAAAAGGATCGAAGTATCCCCAACCCCCGATATCTGGCAGGTCATTGATGTAATCGACAGAGCACGGTTCCTTGTGATACTTGTGATGTCGCTTCTTCAGAATCACCTTCATCAATATCGACTTTCATTTTCCCGGACTTTAAGAAAATATCTAACGATTTATTGAATGATCCTATTACATAATATTTGCGGTCTAGTTTATTTAGACTTTTAAACTAGCTTTTTAGTGTAGAAAATGTTGATCAACTTAAAATTATATGAATAGTTTTACATACAAACATTAAGAGAAGTATATACATACATATTAAAAAAAATTGCTGTAATTTTACCTATTGATTTAAAAGTCAAACAGATATTGGTTTTTAAATCTTCTTAAGAATATGGAAATGAAGATGATATTGATTAATACATTCTCTTTTCCTTTCTTCTATCAATGAAAACGTTCTTATATCCCAATGGTATCGTCAACTGCATTCAAGTTAACTATGTAGCTTCCTTTCATGCTTTTGAAACACATGTATATATATATTTCGGCTTAACAAATGGTCTTCGTCAGTGTCGATATTTTTACAAAACTGTATGCTGGACTTCTCCACGCTGGTTATTACTGTATTAACTAGAAACATGCTGAACCTAAAGGACTATACAACTTTATACATATCTGTTAGTTAACTATGTATTGTATATTATTTTTTTCAATACAGTAATAACCAGCGTGTTATAAAAGCTTAAGATTTTCAAACATTTACTTAAGAAAGTTATATATCATTTGATTTCATTGCCGAATGTTATTTGTTTTAATCTCAAGTTATAATGTTATGTTTTGTAAAATGCTTGGGCCCTTTAATGAAATAAAATATTATTCTTCTATATAATTATTGCGTTGCTGGGTGTCGACTGCCGTGGAGAAGTCCAGCAACGTCGACCTTAGTTTGGTGACCAGCATCATAGTTTCATGAAGTTATGCAATATGTCCAGTAGTTCGGTTCACACGAATAGCCGGACCTTAATCAATGGTTTAAGACAATGTAAGCTCTCTGACATTTTCTATATGTTTTACCATGTGATCGTAGATGATCTGTTCCAGTATCTTACACGGTACATACATTTATGATACTATTCGGAAGCTTTCAGTCGAGAAGTGCACGCTTTATATGTTAGCGTGTAACCATGCAGTATAACTGTGGAGCGATCCATTTTAATCGATTTTTGTCTCGAAGGTGCAAGTCTGAGCACTGCTTATAAAGCCGTAAAATATGTACATAAGTACAAATGATATAATGTCTATAGAACTTAGGTCAGACGACAAGGATATTGACAGACTCTCAAAGTCCAATTTGAAGTTATCTTTTTATGAAATGTCATTTGTATTTCATGTTTATGTTTCTGTCGGTTGTTGCTTTTTTTATATGAATAAGGGATTTATTTATAGCAAGCGGCAAGACTCTAATGAAATATTGAATCCGAATCTACGTATCGAACGAAATTGATTTTAGAATTATAATTAAATAAACTCTTCTAAACTTCTAAAATCTATATTTGTATTGTGAAAAATGAATTATTAGTATCATAAAACATTACATGTAAATACTTTACAAATGGAGAATTGCATATATATCACATGTATTTCTTTACAAATACAAAGGAACTGGAAACTAAACAGTTATTGCATATCAATGACATATATTACTTTACATATACATAGAACTCAAGTGTTATTGCATATATATATACATTGTGATTTATAAACTATAAAACTATAGAATTATTCGATTTACTAAGTTTTGCTTACTCATAGATTGGCTTAACCGTATATAAAGGCATACATTTTTGGAATTTTCAATTGTATTTGCTGTCCAACTTCGAACTAAATTTGGCCTTCTAACTGTTTTAATTCGAGCGGTACTGACGAGTCTTGTATATATGTAAACGAAACAGGCGTTTGTCGTAGCCTGGTATAGTTGATGAGTTGTACAAGAACATTTTTAATTAAAACTATCGACTTATTCGTAGTGACAGCAGCTGATGGTATAATATATAGAATGGAAATCATATGAGCAATTATCTATCATTGTCTGTTGTATTCTTGAGTGAGCACATATGTTATAACTTATATATTCTTTTCCATCCTATACATTCATCGCTAGGGTAACAAACATCACTCTTTGCATAACACTGACTGATAGGTTGCCAAGAATTCGTAATACATAGAAATCATCAAACGCATAGAATACTACACGTGTATTTTTTGTTTACTTATCCTCGGGTTTATACTACATTTTTACATTGGTTGGAGTAATAAAAACATTGTAGGAACTTGCAGCCAAAATAACTTTTAAAAATAATTAAATAAAAGCATGTAAGCATATTAGTTTTTTTTTTAGAAAAATATGTTTCAAAATCATATGCAACTTATTTTAAAGACAAAATATCAGTTCTAGTTATTTAAGACTGAATCATGGGATGATCTACAAGTAAACAGAAATAGACCAACTTACCAAGATTCTTCCAGTCATTGTCTGGCCAGAAATAAGCTCGCCAGCCCAGTCTTTTGCCTCGGTCATCCATCCTATTTCTGGGTCTGGGGTCTTTAAGAAAATGGTACCTCCCGCAGCCCCACCGACTGTTTGGGAGCCTTTCCTCTTTTCAGGAATAGGTAAAGGTCCTGTATGATTTGCCACTTTTGCTTGAGGTATTTTTTTTCTTTTGTGACAACATATCCACAATATTAGACGGTATACGGCAATAACAACAATTCCCGCTATAAATGTGAAGAGACTGGAGAGCAAGAAAATGTACCATCTCCTTTCTGACAGACAGTCATCTATCGCAGTAGTGTTTGTCATCTTGACGGAATATTCAGTCTCAGTCTGTACTACACTGATTCCACATATATTCCCTCATAATAAATATAAAGTGACAAGTTACAACAGATTGCTTACATTGTGAGTATTCCTATATATACGAGTACTTAAATCTGTAGTACAGTTATATTTACAATTTCCGTCGTTAAATCCCAAATGTCAATGAATGAAAACGAATTGATATGTTGTGATTTTTCACATGTGGTTATTCGTCGTATTGAACTCCATGAAGTAACGAGTCTACCTCCCCTTCATCAACAATCTTTGGTTTCTATGTCATCAGTCAAATGTGGTGGTGACAAAACATAATTATTACAATATGTTCCATTCATTGAAACGGATTCTCTTCTGTAATGTTGTCACACAATAACGGGATATAAATATTAAAGCTTGTTAGTCGATCATTTATCTTTCATCGAGGCGTAGCGTTCATTATCGATCGGCTTCGATTTTCTTAACGTTTTCCTCACCATTTTGCTGCTCAAGAGTTCTGCCGTTAGCATGTGCTATATAAAACCGATATTTCTACTTAACAACAAATACATGTAGATATATATTATCTCTGTGATTATTGGAATATTATGTTACTGTAATATAACGATTTGCTCGATCGATTTTTAAAGGAAAAATATTGAAATTCAAATGTCACAGCTGAATAGCATACCACTATAGTATAAACGTGCATTCAAGAAGAAAGTTGAAATAAAATCCAAGGATATCATATATAATTTAGCACATATATGATAGCGTGTAGTTATAGAAAGATTTATTAGTCAATTCAGATGTAATTTTGTAATATTATTTGAAATTGGTATTTAATTCTTATTTAAATTAAGCTTGGAAAATTACTGTATTCCTAATTCCTATTTGTGTTCTCACAGATAATGCGGACGTCATTGTTTTAAACTTGTTGATCTTCAACTAATCGAGGTTATGAATATACATAATTATAAGCTCATTACAATACCTATTTAATACAGATTTGAACTTGATATGCGGATTTCGGGTATCAAAGGTTCACACTATTTCGGACCGGTATCAAAGGTGTTGCAATCATGTGGAAAAAACAACTTGATAGCTATATAACACAACTTCCAGATCGGAACGAACGTATAGCCATTGTTCAACTACTAAATTGTCTATTCTTCTTACCAGCACAATTGGTACAATTAAAAACCTGATTATAAATTGTTCAAATAAGGCCTTCGAAAATAGTGGAATAAATTACTTTTGGAGTGTCAAGAACTCGTTGGAAGTACTTGATAAATTGCATGCTTATATTGGTGATTTTGAATCTGTTCAAAGTTTTGATTTTTCTACACTGTATACCACATTGCCTCACATTCTCATTAAGAAAAAATTCACACACTTAATTAAATGGGCATTCAAAAAATCAGAATGTGAATATATATGTTCAAACTCATTTTTTAGTAGCAATAAACAAAAAAACTATGTTAATTGGACATGCTTTGATACTATATATGCCCTTGAAATTTTACTAGATAACATTTTTGTTCGCTTTGGGGATTCCGTATATCGTCAGATTATCGGAATTCCAATGGGGACAAACTGTGCACCACTTATTGCGGACCTGTTTTTGTATTGTTATGAGTTACAATTTATGACAAAAATAAGCAAAGACCCATCGAAACAACATCTGATAAACAAATTTCATAATACTTTTAGATATTTGGATGATATTTTTGGCTCTCAATAATGACGACTTCAGTATGTATATTAATGAAATTTATCCTGTTGAACTTACTTTAAATAAAGCTAATACTAACAATGTCCACTGCCCTTTTCTCGATCTTGATATCTATATCACTAATGGAAAGCTGAATACTAAAATTTATGATAAAAGGGATGATTTTTCATTTCCTATCGTTAATTATCCGTTTTTAGATGGTGACGTTCCCTTGTCACCATCTTACGGTGTTTATATATCTCAACTTGTAAGATTCGCTCGTGTATGTAACAATGTTTTAGATTTTAACGAGAGAAATTTATGTATTACTGAAAAATTATTACACCAGGGTTTTCGATATCACAAACTAGTCAAAACATTTACTAAATTTTATCATCGGTATAAAGACATCATTCGTAAATATAGCTCAACATGCAGACTTCTAATATGTTCAGGTATTTCACATCCAATTTTTTATGGAAATATTCTTTATAAAGCACAAAGGTGTCAGTATTCACCTCAGAAACTTACAAAACCTTTGAATAGACTTATTAAGAAGGGATATGATTACAATACTGTTGTCAAGTCATTAAAGATTGCATATTTTGGCGTTAATATTGAGTCACTGATAAGGTCTTTGCATCGGAACTAAACACATTTATTCTAAAAACATGTTGGCATGACACGGGTTATGTTCTTCCCATATATGTTATGATGGTATAATATTAAACCCCTAACGGGAAGGATTGTGCCTGATGTTCATATGATGAAATCATAATCTTTCAGTCAGTTTAATTGAAGTCTGGAGCTGGCATGTCAGTTAACTGCTAGTAGTCTGTTGTTATTTATGTATTATTGTCATTTTGTTTATTTTCTTTGGTTACATCTTCTGACATCAGACTCGGACTTCTCTTGAACTGAATTTTAATGTTTGCATTGTTATGCGTTTACTTTTCTACATTGGTTAGAGGTATAGGGGGAGGGTTGAGATCTCACAAACATGTTTAACCCCGCCTCATTGTTGCGCCTGTCCCAAGTCAGGAGCCTCTGGCCTTTGTTAGTCTTGTATTATTTTAATTTTAGTTTCTTGTGTACATTTTGGAAATTAGTATGGCGTTCATTACCACTGGACTAGTATATATTTGTTTAGGGGCCAGCTGATGGACGCCTCCGGGTGCGGGAATTTCTCGCTACATTGAAGACCTGTTGGTGACCCTCTGCTGTTGTTTTTTATTTGGTCGGGTTGTTGTCTCTTTGACACATTCCCCATTTCCATTCTCAATTTTACAATGTATTGAATTCAGTGCTGCTGAACCACTTTTAATCATATCAGTATATCTGCCTTGTAAGGGGTCACCAGACAGTATTGAAGAATTTCAGGAGTGTATAGATCTACTGCACGAAATATATATTCAAAATTTAAAGATACTCACATCATACTGCTTGGAGGAGATTTAAATGAAAATGCAAGCCAATTTTCCAATAGTAAAAGATCAAACCATCTTCAGGAATTTATGAAAGAACATAATCTTTTAACTAAAGACCTAGGTCCAACTTTTATACACCCAAATGGTTGCGACTCAACTTACATTGACTTCTTCTTATATAGCGAAAATTTCAGCAGGAGTATTGTTAAAATCATCAAGCTTGAAAACATACCTGGAAACATTTCAGACCACTACCCCATCGTAGCAAGAATTAAATATGAATATTGTATGCACAATAAACCTAACAAAAGGATATGTTCGACTCCGAAAATCAACTGGGACAAAGTAGATATTGAGAAAAATAACTCAACAATAGACAAGAGTGCACACACTGAAATGTCTCGCCTTCTTTACTAATCATTGATATTATGTTGATACTCCTAAATATAAAGCTTTATTACGACCGTCACATAAACTTAACATGAACCATGAAAATGAGGTCAAGGTCAGTTGAACCATATATATGCCAGGCAGACATGTACATCTAACAATGCTTCCATACAACAAATATAGTTGACCTATTGCTTATAGTTTAAGAAAATAGACCAAAGCACAAAAACTTAACACTGAGCAATGAACCGTGAAAACCAGGTCAAGGTCAAATAAAACCTGCACGACTGACATATAGATCATAAAATATTTCCATACACCAAATATAGTTGACCTATGACATATAGTATTAGATAAAAAGACCAAAACTCAAAAACTTAACTTTGACCACTGAACCATGAAAATGAGGTCAAGGTCAGATGACATCTGCCCGCTAGACATGTACACCATACAATCATTCCATACAACAAATATAGTAAACCTATTGCATAAAGTATGAGAAAAACAGACCTAAACACAAAAACTTAACTATAACCACTGAACCATGAAAATGAGGTCAAGGTTAGATGACATCTGCCCGCTAGATATGTACACCTTACAATCATTCCATACAACACATATAGTAAACCTATTGCATAAATTATGAGAAAAACAGACCAAAACACAAAAACTTAACTATAACCACTAAACCATGAAAATGAGGTCAAGGTCAGCTGACACCTGCCAGTTGGACATGTACACCTAACAGTCCTTCCATACACCGAATATACTAGACCTATTGCTTATAGTATCTGAGATATGGACTTGACCACCAAAACTTAACCTTGTTCACTGATCCATGAAATGAGGTCGAGGTCAAGTGAAAACTGTCTGACGGGCATGACAACCTTCCAAGGTACGCACATACTAAATATAGTTATCCTATTACTTACAGTAAGAGAGAATTTAACATTTCAAAAAATCTGAACTTTTTTTTCAAGTGATACTGAACCATGAAAATGAGGTCAAGGACAATGGACATGTGACTGACGGAAACTTCGTAACATGAGGCATCTATATACAAAATATGAAGCATCCAGGTCTTCCACCTTCTAAAATATATAGCTTTTAAGAAGTGAGCTAACACTGCCGCCGCCGCCGCCGCCGGATCACTATCCCTATGTCGAGCTTTCTGCTTGCAGGCTCGAAAAAAATGGCATATTAGAACTGAACAAAAACCTCCAATCTATAAAGAATATTGAACATGCTTATATAGACTTAAATCAGCTACTATCCAAGGCGGCATCTACCTCAGGACCATCCAAACAGATAAGGAAGAAGAAATCAAAACTACAAGTGATGACACCAGAAATTCGTCAAGCAATAACTGACAAGAAGAATGCATACTATGATTGGAAACAGAACAACCGACCTAATGATCCCAATAATCAGTGGTTACAGAAGAAGAAAGTAACAACTTGTAACCTTAGAAAAGAATGCCGATTAACACTAGCAAAACAACAACTAGAAAGGAAAAGCGAACTGATTAATGCCAAAAGTAACAACTCCAATTTATTTTTCAAACTTATTCGACGTCAAAGAGGAAGATTTGGAATGCATATTGATGAGCTAAATGTAAACGGACAAAAATACAACACAGAAGGGGGAATATTGGAGGGCTTTAGAGAACACTTTGCAAATCTTGCTAAACAAAGTGACAACAGTCAATTCGACCAAGCATATATTGAGCAGGTAGACAACGAATATGCTACTATCATAGATATATGCAAACATGACTTCAGGCATATTCCAGTAGAGAAACAAGAGATCGTGAATGCCATTAAAAGTCTTAATCGAAACAAATCCCCGGATACCTATGGAGTCACTGCTGAAAATTTAATTCATGGTGGAGAAATACTTGCCTCATATTTACAAACTCTACTAAACAGTTCTTTTGAATTCTGCTTTATACCTGATGTTATTAAATTTGGAATATTAACACCAGTCTTCAAAAATAAAGGCAACAAGAATGACGCAAAAAAATATAGAGGCATCACAATAACTCCAACTCTATCAAAGATCATAGAAACAGTACTTAAATTTCGCATCAATCCCAAAATTATATGTATACAAAATCCACTCCAGCGAGGCTTTACCAAGAATGCATCTCCTTTAAATTATATTGCTCATTAATTATGGAGGAATTTCAACGAGAGAACAAAGATCTGAAAAAGAGACAATATTTGTTATGCTAGATGCTAAGTCGGCCTTTGACCAGTAAAACATTCGAGCCTTATACGTAAATTATTTCATATGGGACTCACACCGCAAGAAATACTCATGATTGATGATCTATATAAAAATGCAAGATCCAGTGTCAAATTGAACGGTGAACAATCCAATGCATTTAATATTGAACAAGGTGTCCGACAAGGTGGCACTCTTAGTGCCGACCTTTACAAAGTTTATGTAAACGATCTATTAAACGAAATATGTAACACCGGGTTTGGAGGACATATTGGAACGATCAACTGTAGTGCGCCTACTTGTGCTGATGATCCTACCATAACTAGTAATTCTCAGTTTGAAGCACAAATACTAGTCAACATAGTTACGATTACAGCAAAAGAAAGTCATATATACTACAACCTACTAAAAGCGTTGTACTACCTATCCAAACCAACACCAATGCCCATAATGATACGACACTTCTTATGGATGATAGGGAAATGCCTACAGTTGATAAAACCACACATGTTGGGATACAAAGATCGAACTGTAACACACAACTAGTAACTGCTGAGGAAAACATCAAGAAGGCAAGAAGAGCTTTATACAGTTTAATGGCAAGTGGCTTGCATGGAGAAAATGGACTAGACCCATCTACATCTATATCCACCTTCAGAACATATGTTATGCCCATTCTATTATATGGACTAGATGTTGTAATGACCAACAGCAAATCTTTGAAAATACTACAATCTTTCTACAAGAAAACGATAAAACAAATATTATCGTTACCAATATCAACTGCAACCCCGGCTATATATTTATTATCTGGATTACTACCCATAAATGCTGAAATTGATATTAAAATTATAACTTTACTTGGAAATATTCTATGTTCTGACAAATCAACTGTTGAATGGAAAATAGCAAATCGTTAATTGAAAATTAAATCGTGCAAAAGCAACAGTTGGTTCATAGATGCAAAGAAAATTTGTTTTAAATATCAACTAACAGACCCAGTAGAATCTTTGGATACAATAACAACAAAAGAAACATGGAAAAGAAGCATGGTAAATAAAATTAAAACATACTGGCATAGAAAGATCTTGGATGAGAAAGAACATTTCAATAGCCTACAATATTTATCTCCAATATACAGCCTTGGTCATTGTCATCCGTTAGTCAGTATATCTACTTCTGACCCAAAAATAATACAAAAATTGCCACCGCGAGTGAAAATTGCAACAGGGGTATACATCCTACAATCCCAAAGAGCCAAATATAACTCTAATGCAGTGGACCCAACATGTCAATTATGCAAAAATGGAGAAGAAACATTATCCCATTTCCTGCTTACTTGTGTAACTTTAGATGCTGTAAGAAAACCCATATTGGAAAAGATAGTGAGAACTGCTGGTAGAATTTTCTCTGAGAGCAACAGAGTCAATAACATTGAACTATTCAGATTGATTTGCGATCCTTACAACTATTGCAAAAATAACAGTGATCAAATATTTGATAATTTATCAAAACTTCTTGAACCTCAATGTAGGAAAATGTTACACCTACTACATACAACAAGATATAGACTTCTCGGTCTGAATACTAAACAACTCAAAAAGAGGAGGAAAGTTTAAGACTATTGGTTAATTATATATAATTATATATAATTAAATTCTTATGTAAGTGACTCAGCATAAGACAGTCCAAATTATCACTTCTTATTTAGATAATTTTTAAATTTGCCTATTGCGTATAGTATAAATTGGCATGTGTGTATATAATATTCGGCCGGTGGATGGAACCATTATTTGTGTGATAATTAGGTCTTTCCACTTTTCGTGGAAAGACCTTTTGTTTTTCTTCTGATTATTTTTTTTTTTTTTTCTTCTGCCGTCTGAGATGCTTTTTTGTCTTACAACATATCAAATGGATTTTTTGGCCAATGATTTTGTACAGTAATGGGGGTTTCAAAACTCACCCTGTGTGACCGAACACTTATTCTTATAGGAGTTATCTCCCCGCTTCCCCTTTTCCTTGTTATCGCTATATCTCTAAAACCGTAATAGATTTCAGCAAACTGTTTTCACCAAATTGTTCGTCTACTCTTGAGAAGGATTTGCTTTGTTTTGACTAGAGTGATCAGAAGACATCTTATGGGAGTTATTTCCCTTTGAAAATTTAAGAAAGGCGATTTGTTGGATAAATTCATACATTTTAAATCGTAACTATATAGGCCTACAGTCTTTTGATATGAAGTCCTTAGTCCATTTGAAGGAATTTAAGGTCAAGGTCAAAGGTCAAGGTCATGTTATAAATTTTGAATTTTGCTTGTTATCGTTATTTTAAAGAAACTGTTACAGGTAATGATTTGATTTGTTTGCCAAATTACTGTTTATAAAAAGGCGCAACTTCAACCTATTTCAGTCGAAGTGTTTTGGTTAACTCTTATAGGAGTTTTCTCCCCTTATGTATTTGAAATCAGTATTTCTCCACAACCATACAAACGATTGACCTGGGGTGTTTTGATTTGAAATCACTGACATATGACCTTGAAATTGAGGTCAAGGTCAAAGGTCAATTTGACGTTCTAGATTTTGACCTTTGCTAAAAATTGTTTTCTGTTCATATTAAAAACAATTAAGTCTTCTGCATAGACCGATTAATCTTATTTTTTATTATCAATTTGAAGAACCAAATTACATCAACAAGGAGTGACATTCGTTTCTTTAAATTTCATTCTTATTATCGAGGTGGAAAGACCTTCAATTGTTCTCTGAAGAATTGGTTTTTAATTATATATATATTCGTGGTGGTGGATGTCACTCCAGCTATAATTGGAGGTGTGCCTTGACTGGTAGAATTTATTATACAGATTACAGATTACAGATTACTGGTTACTCGGAGTATTGAATGATTGAAGTAGCTCAAATATAGTATAGACTTCTTTTACAGATGTTTTGAGTAAAATTAGGAGCTAAAAAATACATCTTTCCCCCGTATATGTAGTATGATTAAAATAAATGCATTTCGGTCGTTTTATAGCTGACTATGCGATATGGGCTTTGCTCATTGTAAAAGGCCGTATGGTGACCTATATTAATTGTTAATTTCTTTGTCATTTGGTATCTTGTGGACAGTTGTCTCATTGGCAATCATACACCATCTTCTTTTACATATATACACGACAAATAAAAGCCATAAAAAAATCAAAGATTTTAAACTAAAGCTTATATACTATAATATCAAGTGATATAGTTTTAAACTCCACTGAAACTAAGAACAAGACTTCCATTTTTACCCCGCCCGGTATTTGTGGATTTTGCTAATTCCTTCAACCAGGGGGGTTCATATGGTAGTCTTTCTAAAATAAGACGGTCTTGTAACAAAACTTTTAGAACAGTAGTTGCTTTCTTTCAGGGTGCTGTAACTTGCAAGCTAGTAACCTGATGTTCATTGGTAGTCGTTTGTTGATGTGGTTCATAAGTATTTCTCGTTTTTATATAGATTAGATCGTTAGTTTGCCTGTTTGAATGGTTTTACACTAGCCATACCATTCTTGGCCCTTTGTAGCTTGCTGTTCGGTGGGTGCCAAGGCTTCGTGTTGAAGGCTGTACTTTTGACCTATAATGGTTTACATTTAAAAATTGTGACTTGGCTTGAGAGTTGTCTCATTAACATTCATACCACATCTTCTGGGGATTCATTTATTTTCGTCGTTACCAAGTAGTATATTATAGGGCTCATCTTGTTATCAAGTGCCAGAAATTTGAATGAAAATTGAATCCGTGACAGATCATCCACACCACGTGACCATGCATAAAGACGAACAAAGTGAAGGAAACTACTTGTATTTTGTCAATCTAATTAAAATATTGATCTCTGATTACGTTATACTACATATGAGTCTGTAGTATAACGTAATCAGAGATCAATATTTTAATTAGATTGGTATTTTGTATTTACCAAAATGTACTATTTCTTTTTTTCTTTCAGTATAATTTAAAATAATAAAACTCTCCTACATAATGTCATGTTTATTCTGTACCAAGTATAATTTTAACGTGAGTGATTGATTGGTGATTGATTTACGCAGCTTAGCACATAAAGCATATTTCGCGACGAACAACGACAACGTGAAAACGTGCATTTATTTATGGACCAAGACTGTTGTCCCATTTCAGAGACCGTACTCGTGATAAAGAAACTTGTTCCAGGATTTGATGTAACTTCATTTGCATTGACCATATTTTTAAACACGTTTTACAAGATATGGGGTAAAACGAAAACAAAATGATGAAAATTTGTGTGATATTTAATCACTCCCTCCCACAAATAGTATTGTTCCCCATATGGTGATTTTTCCTGAATATCGAACTCATGCAAAATTAAGGATTTGATAAGTGGAAATGTTATATGCGATTCGAATGAAGTGCCATAAGAAATGAAGCCCAATGGCGGTTTCAAGGGGGGACGAATGGGTCAAAAACGTTATATCCTCTGTAACTTCGTTGCATGTGTGTATCACACCTCCAGTGCAAGAAAAAAATAATGAAAATTTGTTATTAAGATCGTCAATCACACGGCCAAATCTCCTGAAAAGATGACACTTTTTGAGACTGTTAATGATTTTGATAGAACCGATTAAGTGACACAGATTTCTCTTCTTTTAATTCATCGATAAATACCAAATTGATTAAAAAAATAATTCATCATTTCTTTACGCAATCCCCCTAAAAATATTACTGTAAAAGGCATCACCCATGGACTGAAATTGACCAACAATAATATAAGAATAGGAAAAGAGATAAGAAATTCATACCTGAAAATTACATTTCATTAAAATTAAAATAAGTATGGTTGGAGCTGTGAATGATGGCATTTAGGTATAAATGATCAGTATACTTGTATTGATTCTGTATCACATAACTGAGTTCAATCCTGTGGTCAACAAAGCTAAGTAAAATTTTAACTTTCAAATCTTGAAATATTGATTTCAACTCAGAATTTCGACAGGGGAAATCGTGTGGCAATACAATATTGCTATTATGATTTTTTTTAACAAATGGGAAATTATAGGAATTAACTATTTCAAGAGCGATAAATCTAACATTTGTTTTTAAATTCTTGTTTACTCTGTTCTAAATGTAAATGTTCTTTATTTGACAATCACAAATAGTTCAAAATGGCTAGCGGCAACACACTATCTATACATACTAGTATATTGGGAATATATTGCTTTGGCCATTAGACAACAATTTTTGCAAGTGCAAAAATAAGTGTTTTTGCAATAACCAACGACTATATATGTAAAGGTAAAAGAATAATGGATCTAAAGATCAGAAAAATAAAAGAAAAACAGAGTTCCAATTGTGTTCACTCGCGTTGCTTAATAACTTTAAAACTTTATTTGTTTTGTACTTTATTTGTTTTTGTATGTAAAATCTAGAGAAATAGAGGTTTTAGAGCAAATGCAATGCAATTTCCAATATAATTTAAAAAATATTTCCAAGTGGCATATCGCTTTAAACATATTTGTTCACAATTGTCCAAAACATTTCTGATATAATCCTTTGATAGAAATTGAAAAAAATTGGTGAAAGTTGTACACTTGAAAGCTCGAACAATGCAAATTTCTATATAATTAATTTTTCTCTTAAAAAATATTTGATCAGCACTCACGGATATTTTAACTTATCCGACGGGCATTGCTAATAAGTTTTATGAAAACTAGCAAGAGTTGTAAGCTGACAATGCAATTACCATATATCTGATATTTCCATGGGGTGTAATTAATTTTAAGTGATGTAGACATCGGCGGCGGAGAAATTTATGACCCGAAGAGTCGAAACAAGCATAGCCATCCACCGTACAGTAATTTTTTTGTGTTGTCAGAAATATGAGGTCTATATACGGGGACCAACGGTATTGCTCTTCTCGTCATATTCCTATATATGCACGAGAAAAAACGAGGGTCTGTATATTCTTTAATTGGTTTTTTTATCATTTTTCTGTATTCTTTATGTTGTTTATAGATATAAAAGATGTGGTATGAGAGCCAATGAGACAACTCTCCATCCAAGTCGCAATATGTAAAAGTAAATCATTATTATAGGTCTACGTGTGGTCTTTAACACGGAGCCTGGTCTCACACCGAACAGCAAGCTATATATATAAAGGACCAAAAAGAAAAAAAAATGGAATTCCATCTCTCAACACAGCTCAGCTAGAGCAGCTTTGGAAGAAGAAGAAAAGGTACAAAGAGCCATATAGACCAACAAGGAATGATTATTGAAATTACGTCAAGAGTTGGAGCCAATAGGTTTTATCTATTAGTGTTACAGCAAAGTTTTAAATAGTTTTATTAGTAGGTAGTAAACGGATAGATGTCTATGTCTAAATCTGCATAATATTATGAATTTGTAGTTACCATGAATTCTGGTATGTAAATAACAATGACAACGGAATTACAATAAGAACGGAAACAAGCTTTTTAATGATCGTTAAATAACCTTCGTATATGATAATATAGAACTGAAAAGACCCAAGGTGACGGATGAACATACTAGACATAGAAAATAAAGCAATTTGAAAGCTCTTCCAAGCTTTATTGTGAAGTTATCAAATTCCTGTCCAACAATGTTATATCGAGATCATGCATTGCTGGGCTCAATATACGATAATGTATATCTAATTTGTTGTGTAACTTGTCCTGCATTGCTGTTGGTTATTCCATTGAGAATGTATGTTCGTTCACATGTCACATACCAGGTACATCCAAGTACTCATGATTGTTATAATGGCAAGAAAGCTATATGTTTATATCTTCCTTCAAATCATTCCTTTAAAATGTCGACCTAACAAATAAATTTCTGCAGAATCATCACGACTAGCATTAGGTTTTACATATTTCACATTTAAAAACAGTTTTCTAATTGCATCTTCCAGTATTTTTTGCTGTCCGCCCATCCATAATTTACACAACACTGCTCCATCCTTTTTTAACACCACAGTTGAAAACCTAATAACTGAAGAACAAAGTTCAATTATTTTATGATGGTCCATCGATCTGTCGCCTGTACATACGGGTGCCATGTCACTAAGAACCAAGTCAGCCTTTTTGTTGCCCAGTTTTTGAAGAATTTCAGCCTGTGTTTTAGCTGAAGTAAAGTCACACTTGCTTAATAAAATAGCACCTCTGATGGGATTCACGTATTGCAGGTCAATGCCTATAGCAGTTCCCTTTGGCAAGTTTATATCTGTAAAATATGATAACATTTACTGATTTTCCACAAAAGAACAATTACCTATACACATTTTTTATATACTAGATTATATTTATACATACTGGAATTATATTGCCATTAATTTTAATGCCGTTAAAACCTAGTCTGTGGTTGTCTTTTGTCATATCTTCATGTCTTGTATCTTATTTTGTGTTACTGAAAGATCTTTGGTTGTTTCGATTTAATTTATTTACGACTTATAGTCAGGACGATTCATAGCTTGACACAGTAGCCATGTCACTGCCCATGTGTCTGTAGTTGAAGACTCTATATTGCCCTTATATGTGTCTTTTGTTTAATTCTGACGCTGGGCAGTTTTCTGATGGCATACAATCCACGTTTCTGGGAACCTAATGTGGCCATTTCGCATTTTCGCATTTGCGAAATCGAGAAAAAGGTTTCTACTTCGCGTTTTTCCTTGATGTTGAAAATAAAATTAAACATGTCCCAACGTTTAATGCATACATGAAAACATCAATGTTGGAGCAAATATTATATAATACTGGTAATTGGATTACATGTCTGTAAACAATCATACAGTACTAGACTTTGATATACCAAGAGTTTCATTGTTTCTAAATCGAATACCATGATTACATTTCAAAAAATCAATTTGTATTTTGGTAGTTCAAAAGTGTCGCATTGTATACCAGTCAAATGTACTAATGCGATAAAAATTATTTTAATTCATATTATCAACCAGATGCTCCGCAGGGCGCAGCTTTATACGACCGCAGAGTCCGAACCGTGAACATTGGGGCAAGTATGGACACAACATTCAAGCTTGATACAGCTCTGAATTTGGATTGTGAGTAAATAGTTGACACAACACAGGTTTCTGACACATAATGAATGTGGTATAAGAACTTAAACTTAAAAACTTTAAATTTTAAATTGGACATTACCTATCATGGTCCGATAATCATATCCCAAATCTAAATACATGGCAAGATTCAGCATATCAAAGAACCCCAAGAATTCAATTTTTGATGAAATCAAATAAAGTTCAATTTTGGACCCTTTAGACCTCCATGTGGACCAATCTGATAACCGAGCCCAAACATCAAAAATCTAAATACATGGTTAGGTTAAACATATATCAAAGAACCCCATATATACAATTTTTGTTGAAATCAAACAAAGTTTAATTTTGGACCGCAATTTGGACCAATTTGAAAACTGGGCCTATAATCGAAAATCTAAATACATGTTTAGATTCAGCATGTCAAAGAACCCCAAGGATTCAATTTTTGTTGAAATCAAACGAAGTTTAATTTTGGGACCACGATTTTGACCAACTTGAAAACTGGGCCCATAATTGAAAAATCTAAGTTCATGTTTAGATTCAGCATATCAAAAAACCCCAAGAATTCAATTTTTGTTGAAATCAAACAAAGTTTAATTTTGGACCCCAATTTGGACCAACTTGAAAACTGGGCCAATTATCAAAAATCTAAGTACATGTTTAGATTCAGCATATCAAAGAACCCCCAAGTATTCAATTTTTGTTAAAATCAATCTTAGTTTAATTTTGGACCCTTTGGACCTTAATGTAGACCAATTTTCAAATTAATGTAGACTAATTTGAAAATGGGACCAAAAATTTAAAAGAATCTACATACACAGTTAGATTCGGCATATCAAAGAACCCCAATTATTCAATCTTTGATGAATTCAAACATAGTTTAATTTTGGACCCTTTGGGCCCCTTATTCCTAAACTGTTGGGACCAAAACTCCAAAAATCAATCCCAAACTTCCTTTTATGGTCATAATCCTTGTGTTTAAACATTGATTTCTATTTACTTATACTTAAGTTATGGTGCGAAAACCACGAAAATACTTATTTGGGCCCCTTTTTGGCCCCCAATTCCTAAACTGTTGGAACCAAAAACTCCCCAAATCAATCCCAACCTTCCTTTAGTGGTCATAAACCTTGTGTCAAAATTTCATAGATTTCTATTGACTTTAACTAAAGTTATAGTGCGAAAACCAAGAAAATGCTTATTTGGGCCCTTTTTGGTCCTTAATTCCCAAAATGTTGGGACCAAAACTTCCAAAATCAATCCCAACCTTCCTTTTATGGTCATAAACCTTGTGTTTAAATTTCATAGATTTCTATACACTAATACTTAAGTTATTGTACGAAAACCAAAAGTCTTCGGACGCCGACGACGACTACGGACGACGACGACGCCAACGTGATACCAATATACGACCAAAATGTTTTCAATTTTCAATTTTTGCGGTCGTATAAAAAGGTTTATATAAACTATTTATTGAGAAACAAATTTTCCCGACGCCGTAGTGACTGCATGCATGCGATTCTCGAAAAACTGCTTCCTAAAAGTCTTTTTTTTAAATGGAATTGAAAGAGAAATTGTATCGAATGAGTTCGTCAAATTACCGCACTTGATCCCCAAATATACACATTGAAAACCCACTAACTGCAAATTGAAGCACTTAATGCACAAGTAAGGATACAGACCCTAGTTTTAAAATATCCGACTGACGGTATAAGATAACCGCCACAGACCCGGTCACTTCATTTTTGTTGAGGAGGACTGCATTAGGGAGACCATAAAAGGGATTATTGTGATGATAAACAAATTCTTACAATGAAAAATTCTTCAATATTCAGCATTGGTAATGTAGTGCGTAACTATGCTATTAGTTATTGGTTTGTTGTAGAAAATAATTATTAAAAAAAAAATATATATATATATACAGGTGTCCGATAGGTACGTATCTTTCAATAGAATAACAATTCATGCACAACTCTAAATGCACGTATGCTACCATAACCCACTAGTAAACTAAATTAAAGAATTTTTGTGCACATAATGTTAATAATAATAGAGAATGAATTCCTCAGTAAGAAAATCAACATATTAATGATTTAAAAATCGGGAACCTTTTTTCAACAATTGAACAGTGTTGAAACTTGCGCATTTACGTACGGAAAGCTGTCATGTCGTAAATCAAACGATTTCAAGCCAACAAATTTGTATAATTCTGATTAACAAAAAGTATCTCGCGAAAATAGTACGGACATGTTCACAGGTAACCGTAACCGGCACTTATCTAAAATGTCGTCGGGCTCTGGCTCAAATCCTTGTCATTAAGTAGCAACTGCTTCATATGACAGCATAAATGGTAAAACCGTTTTTCTTTTCTTTTCAAGTCTTTTTGTGTAAACATAATCAGTGGCGGATCCAGAATTTTTCATCAGTGGGAGCCCACTGACTGCCTAAGAGGGGCCCGCTTCCGTTATGCTTCAGTGATTCCCTATATAACCAACCAAATTTTTCCCAGAAAAGGGGTCCCCCGGGCCCCCAGGGCCCCCCTAAATCCGACTCTGCTAATAGAGCATACGAAACTGACGATTCCCCTCTGACTTGGCCTACTCGGTTCTTGTATAATAGTAGTTGAGTTCTGTGTAGCCAGTTTTTAGTTGGCCGAATATGCTGAAATGTCTTTTAGTTGGGCGAATATGCTGAAATGTCTTATAGTTGGAAAATCATACACAATTGAGTGCAATTGAGTGCTTCGTAGTTGGTATTTTTCGTACAGGTCCCTATCTTTCTCAGATAATTCCCATCTTCTCTGCCATTTTTCTCCTGTACTTTTATAGGCTGCCTGTTTGACGTTGTGAAGTGTTATGACGTTATTTTCCAGTGGTAGTTCTTTTGCTTCATGTGCTGCTGTTTTTGCAAGGACGTCAGCTATTGGAATCATCAATGTCCTGGTGTCCATGATATAATTACATGAAGTCCTTTTAGCCTAAGATGATCTATGTTTTCTTTTATATCTCTTATTACGGAAATATAGCTATTTGGGGCCCAGTTCAGTCTTAGTAGTCCTACAGCGCTTTTACTGTCAGAGATTTTTTTTTGTATTGCCTTCAGGCTTGTACATATTTTCTGTAATGCAGCATTCAAGCACCATGAGAATCGTTATGAGTTATGCCAGGAGGATGGATCCTCATTGTGCCACAGGTCTATACAGTCTTGCAGCAGGTTTAATTTTCTCAGCATAGATACTTGCTCCTGCTCCACAGGGTCCTGGGTTCCCTAAGCATGATCCATATGTGAACGATATTGCTTGTTCTTGTGTACAATCTCCCATGAGTTCTCATATAAGGGAGCTACAATTTGACTTTTAGAGTTGGGCTAGGATGATAAATTGTGTCCTATGACCCCCTAAAAATTAAATGGTAGCTCCCTTACGAAGGTTCTTTTTCTTCCTTTGTAGTACACGGCCTCCCATTGAAGTGATTATCGTACTGTTTTATGTACATGACGATGTTCGATGTGAGAATAACATAATAATGAAATATGTGCGGGTATGTTCGAATTATCTACAGTGGTGATTGTATTCATGGTATTAGAGAATATAACATTACTACTATACTAAATAGTATAAGGTAACTTGCTATTTAATTTCCACAATCCAGTCTACTCATTAAAAATTATTATCAAGTATTCGATGATTATTTAAACTTACCACAGCTATTTGAATTTATCTTCTGAACAATAACTTGAGTCCAAGACCCCGGAGCACTCCCACAATCAATAACAAGCTGTCCTGGTTTCAGTAATTTGTGTTTTGCATCAATTTCTAATAACTTATATGCACTTCGGCATCGCCAGTCCTCTTCACGTGCCCTTTTAACGTATGGATCCCTAGATTGCCTTTCTAACCACATGTTTGAGCTATGTTTTTTGCCATAATAACGTTTAATTGTCACTAAAACTCTAAAATGATGCATTACGCGTGCATTTGTTTATATTTACATTGGAAATCCCCTTCATTCGGAATAAAATGTTACTAAGTTAAAACTGTTGGTCCCGATACAATTATAAATTACCACTAGATACAGTACAAAACGTCATCAAGTTTGTTTTATAAGATCTGATATCATTGTCATTTCACAAAATCAAATCGAGATTGAATTATCAGAGCCAAATTATAAATGAATAAATTGTAATGTCTATGAGACCATAACCGAAAGACACTTTTAACAACTGCCCTATCAAATCAACAACAAAACAGCAACACATTTTATTTGCCTGTGAATGGACATACAAATGTCAATACACATTATCTTATATAACAAAATAAATTGTAGAACGTGATTTTTTTATTCAATTTTTCAACATTTTCGAAGACTATAAAGCAATAAAACTAGCATATAATAATATGATAATAACTACAATAAGCCTATGTGTTAGTGTTAATGTCACTGAATTTTCAATTCTCTTGACCGTTATCTGAATCAGACTACTGGGTGTTTTTGTTTACTATTGATATATGATGTTTTAACATTTTATAATGTTTGCAAAGGGTACATAACACAACATATGATGAAAATTATAACAGGAAAGAAACACTTAACTTATTTGTTGATAAACATATGCCATGTTACAAAAACACAAGAACAATCATGCACCAGGGAAACAATAATAAAAAAAAATTCCTAATAAAAAAAGCTTGCAATTTCTTACTTACTTGCCATCTAACATTGTAATATCGGTGGCTGTGTATCATATGATTTTACATACAACAACCAAATAAAGTTTCACATAGACCTGCGTGGCTTATTAAACAGACTTCAATGGCGGATCTAGAAATTTTCATAAGAGGGGGCCCACTTACTGCCTAAAGGGGGGTGGGGGGGGGGGGGGGCGATTCCGTCTCGCTTCAGTGATTCCTTATATAAGCAACCAAAATTTTTCTGAAAAAGGGGGGCCCGGGCCCCCTGCCCCCCCCTAAATCCGCCTCTGGACTTGCAGTAACCTGCTCGTAGATATGGTATCATGTAGTCCTACACTGTAATATTGGTGGCAGTACATCAAATTATATTACATACACTAACTTCATAAAGTGTCACAGATACCTGGCTTCTTCAAGATGCTTGAAGTAACCTATTTTTATTGGGATCGTATAATGGTATGCATGATGTCGTCGTCTGCGTCGTCGTCGTCCGAAGACACATTGGATTCCGGACAATAACGTTAACTTTAGTTTAAATGAATAGATCTCGATGAATTTTTAAAGAAGGTTCAATACCACAAAAGGAAGGTTGGGATTGATTTTGGGGATGATGTTCCCAAACGTTTAGGAATTAGGGGCCGAAAAGGGGCCTAAAACAAGCATTTTTTTCTAGTTTCAGGATAATTACTTGTGTATTAGTATTTCGATTGCTCTGAAATTGCACCACAATGTTTAATACCACAAGTAGAAGGTTGGGATTCATTTTAGGGGTTGTGAGGCCAAAAGTTAATTAAGAAATTAAGTGCCATAAAGGGGTCAAAACAATCATTTTTGTAGTTTCCAGACAATAACTTGTGTTAAGTGTATGGATCTTTCTGAAATTGTACCACAAGGTTCCATACTTCAAAGGAAAGTCTGGGATTGAGTTTGGGGGTAGTTGCCCCAAATATGTAGGAATTAGGGGCCACAAACAAGCATTTTTCTAGTTTCCAGACAATACTGACTTGTGTTTTAGTGTATGGATCTCACTAATTTTGTACTACCAGGTTCCATACTTCAAAGGAAAGGCTGGGATTGAGTTTAGGGTGATTGCTACAAAGGGGAAGGGGGCTTCGAAAAGTTGGGGGGGTTCCAATTTTTTTTTAAGGGATTCATATTTTTTTTCAAAATTTTTTAAATTTCGAATTTTTGTAAAGTTTCAAGAAGAAATCCAAATCACAATCCAAATTCAGACAGTATCAAGATTGAATATTTTGTTCATATTTTCCCCAACTGTTCGGGTTCTACCTATGCGGTCGTATCAGGCTGCGCTTAGCGAAGCACATTATAAGATATGGTATCATATCGTCCTTAAGGTAGATAGGGTGTCTTCCCCCATCTTGGATTTTGAAATACTAGAAAACAAGGTCTAGATCTTTGATGAAATGTGCAAATTTTTATAGTAGTAGGTAATTCATGTGTAAGAATTTTCGTTATAATATAGAAAATGCCATGTTTGATCATATTTATGATTGTATTTTACAAAAATAAGAATTCTTTTGTTTGATTCATTTTTTTCCAACTTTGTCAAATAAGGGGAGGCAACTCAAATGCAAGGGCAGATAATTCAGATAGTGTTACTTTTACAATAGAATGTGTTAGGAATTTACCCATTTTTACATGTAGCAAGAAAACGAGTCCGGTGACCCCATGTTTTCTTTGTCTTATCTGAAAGCATAATATTGAAGCTATCTTCTCATATTTTATCTCAAAATTCTATGGTGTGGTTTGCGTTTTATGGCGGAAAAATGGGTTTTACATGCATAATCTATACAAAATCGTGACAATTTTGAACAACCTGTAGAGTGAAAATAAGTCCGGTGACCCATTCTTTTTATTAATGTTTTAAAAAAAGCAGGATATGAACTACATTTTGGCAAATTATTAAAAGATTATATGGATTATAATGTAATATAGGTGGTATTTTGTACAACAACTTCATGAAGTGTCACAGATACCTGGCTTCTTCAAGATGCTTGAAGTAACTGTTAATAGATATGGTATCATATCGTCCTACACTGTAATATCGGTGGCTGTACTTTATTAGTTACATAGTGTGCTAGTGACCTAATACGGTATATATGGGGTCAGTAAATTCCATATGGGGTGAGAGCGAAGCTCGAATCCCCATATGGAATTTACTGACCCCATATATACCGTATTACGTCACTAGCACACTATGTAACGAATTTATCTTACCGACTATCTTAACGTGTGAAATTAAGACTAGTGATTCTCAAAATGAGCAAGTCTTCAATATTGTTAGCGCTAAGAAAATACTTCCATTGATCCTACAAAAACAGATGCCAATAATAACGACTTGTAAGGTTTAAATGTGTTTTATGAATTTGTTTTAATCTTAATCATCAATTTCTTCGTCTGTTGGAACTTTTAAGAATTTTTCTCAGTACCGTTTTGTTTTTACAAAGGGACATAACACCATTAATAACCGTGTATGAAATAAGCCCCGCCCCCTTCTTACCTAATAAGGAATATAAAGGGACGTAACTCCACTACTAACCGTGTATGAGATAAGCCCCGCCTCCCTACTAACCTAATATCAAATATACACGGTTTGCACGCGGACGCTTTTAACCAATCATATTCCTGGAAATGTATAGGAGGTAAGATAATATATTATATTCATAAAGTGTCACAGATACCTGGCTCTTTCAAGATGCTTGTATAGTAAATGGCTCATACATATGGTATCATGCTATCTTGCAGTGTTATATCGGTGACCGTACATCATATTATAATACATACAACACAGAAACCTGTATACATGTATGTATGTATGTATGTATGTATGTATGTATGTATGTATGTATGTATGTATGTATGTATGTATGTATGTATGTATGTATGTATGTATGTATGTATGTATGTATGTATGTATGTATGTATGTATGTATGTATGTATGTATGTATGTATGTATGTATGTATGTATGTATGTATGTATGTATGTATGTATGTATGTATGTATGTATGTATGTATGTATGTATGTATGTATGTATGTATGTATGTATGTATGTATGTATGTATGTATGTATGTACTGGTAAATGCCTCCGATATCCGAAGAACCCCTCGAAAGCTGCGAGGGTACAGTGGCATCCATGTACACTCCCCAACGGGATTAATGGAGATGTGTCACTAACGTATGTTTATACGACAATTATTTTTACAAGGACAATCAATCCCCAACCAACACAAAGGGAGTGCTAGGACACCGGGCAGTCTGTTATTATGGTGGAGGAAGCCGAAGTACACCGGGCCACTCGGTGGAAACAGACAAACCAGAGAGATATCAGAAGATTGATCTCCAGGTCAAAGTAAGGAACAACTTTGACCAACCGAGGCCCCAAAGTACCCATTCTAGTTTAAACTCCGGTCTTTGATGTGTGTGAGAGGGTGAACATTACCCTTCTGATGTGCTGATATTTTTAGCACCCCGAGCGAGAATCGAACTCGGGACCTTCAGCACTGTAGCCATCGGTCTTTTTTTTGTTATATTTATTATACTGTAGCCATCGGTCTTAACCACTAGACCACGAACTCACACTAAAGTGTCACAGATACCTGGCTTTTTCAAGATGCTTGTATAGTAAACGGCTCATACATATGGTATCATGCTATCTTACATTGTTATATCGGTTACCGTACATCATATTATAATACATACAACAACCAATTAAGTTCCACAGAGACCTGTATGGCTTTGTTACCAATTATGTAAATCAATTGTATCTGATTTTATGCCCTTTATGGGCCCTGTAATTTGGGAAATAAAAATATTCTATATATTCTATTCTAGTAAAGGAGATTCTAGTAACCTGTTTTTAGATATGGTATCATGCTATCTTACATATTAATATCGGTGGCTGTACATCATATTATAATACATACAACAACCAAATAAGTTTCACAGAGACCTGCATGGCTTATTTAAGAAGCTTGCAGTAACCTCCTCATATATATGGTATCATGTCGTCCTACACTGCAATATCGGTGGTTGTACGTCATATTATAGTACATAAAACATATTCGTGTGTAGTGTCACAGAGACCTGCATGGCTTATTAAAGAAGCTTGCAGTAACCTCCTCACATATATATGGTATCATGTCGTCCTACACTGTAAAATATAGGTGGTTGTACGTCATATTATATTATATACAACAACTCCATAAAGTGTCAAAGACACAAACACATTTTATTGATGATTGGTGGTTAGTTATGATAAAAACTGTTAAAGAATCCAATTGCCGGAAAAATTTACCTACACTAACGTAACAAACTTACGGATGTACTTAGGTGATCTTAAGTGAAATCAAATAAATCAAGAATTTAAAATTGATACTAGAAGCTGGAAGAGTATGATTAGTTAAAGATCAGAATAAGCTAAAAATATTGAAGATATTTGATTTATAAAATATGAATGGAAAAGACTGACTGTGACTTTTGCCTTATATTTGCATTAATTTTGGTATGATTTGGGTCTCAAATAAAAAAGAAAGAAAACCAAGAATTTGCTTAAATTTTGTCAAATGACCTTTTATGAGCTATTTAGTCTTATGTTAAAAGATAAATAGGTGTTATGGGGCAAAAAATATTACCTTGTATCGTTTATTCGTATGAAAAAACACCAAGGAGTCCAAACATCTGACACAAATTCCCAAACTGCCTTAAAAAAATGAATTATTTTGAATTAATGGTGATATTGCAACTATCTCTATGTGAAACTTTAAGCACTTGAGTCTGATTTAAATAAAAACTAATCTTGGGGCTAATTTTAACCCTTCGCAAACTTTTAACAAGAGTTTTATTAAGTCTTTTTTTTTTTACAACCGATGATACGTAAAAAAAATCTGAAATATTCTTCTTATGCAAAGGCCTACTATATACATGTAGCATTAGACGATTGATTTCAGAAATGATTAATTTGTTTTGATATGATTTTATTGATATAAATGCAAGAATGCTCATCCAACTATCTTTATTTCGATTTCTTAAAAAAAAAATGGACTCAAAATCAGTCACTGTCAAAATCACAAACTCACTTTCTTGGCAACGCCGGCAAAATAGCCATTGTTATAGAAATATGTTTTTTTACCGGCTTTCATTAAGATATAAGTTTAATCATGCAGAGCCTGCAAAAAGGCATATTTTCAATTTTGACGGCGCCGACAAAATAGCCGCCTTTTAAATAAGCATAAAAAAGTTATGATCGGTACGGTCCTACTAAAAAGCGCCCGAAGCGCCCGAGAGCGCCCGGGAAAAGAAAAAGCGCCCGGGGAAAGGAAAAAGCGCCCGGGGAAGGAAAATTTGCGCCCGGGAGAATAAAATAATAATATTTTATAACAATATTTTTTTTCCTTAAAAAGAATAAATAATCATTGCTTGTTTTGTCCTTAATATAAATGTGGATATGATGCCTGAAGTCTAATATTTTCGCAGGCGCGGATCCAAAGGGGGGGTTCCGGGGGTTGGAACCCCCCTTTTTTTTGGACGATCAATGCATTTGAATGGGGACATGTAATTGGAACCCCCCCTTTTTCCTTGGTTAGGAACCCCCCTTTTTAAAGTGGCTGGATCCGCCCCTGTTTCGCAACTGCATGATGAACACTTTTTTATGCAGATGCTGATATACATTTATTATATCTTTTTTATGAAACTAAAACTGTTTCAATGGCTATGCTTATCAGGGTTTAAATGCTTATTTTTAAATTTAAACCAAACTCCTGCTTTTTACCCCCTTGTTTTAACTACGGTTCATGTATAGTACTGCTTTATTTGCTGATGTATTATGTGTAACTCTTTTAATTTTGATTAAATTAATATTTATCTGTGAAATTTAAGTCGTTTTTTTTACATTTTTCATTTTGATATCGTTTTTGAAAAACATGCCTTTGATGTCTTACATTTTATAAATCTTCCGTATAAACTGTGATCCATTATAATCAGTCTTTCGAAATAGTATTCATAAATTATATTATTGTTAAAATTGAAACATTCATAGGCTACTTGTTTTATTACAAATATGTGCATAACTTATTTCATCAACACAAAGTTGTCTCATGCCAATAAAATATCTATATATTTTCCCCAGGCACCTTTTCTTCCCCCCCCCCCCCCCGGCCGCTATTTTTTCTTTCCCGGGCGCTTTTTCGTCCCCCGGGCGCTCCCGGGCGCATTTTAGTAGTACCCGATCGGTATTACAAGAATTAATTTAGCCCTTCCGGAAAATAAATTGTTCCGAAAGGCTATAAAAAATTACCTGGTAAAAACAAAATTCAGTGTTTAGTCTGCAGGTTTCAAAAGTAAAAAGCATATAATTAGAAACTGACTATCTCCCCCATCATTTGTTGTATGTTATGGAAATTATCAACGAGCAACGTAACAAAGTCGGTTTTGACAATTACCACCCCCCCTTTTTCCCCCATGAACTATCAAGGTTCTGATACTATTTATTTCAATTTCCCCCATCATATAATACTGTCTTGTTCTTGCTGTTGAATAATTTTTAATAAGTCATTCTTTAACTACAATTTTGCCTGTTGTTTCACTCTTTCTTTGAATATGGACCCCCCTTTTTTATAAATGTTAATTTTTTGTAGTAAATATTTTAAAATATTTAAAGATATTTATGTGATGTGATTACTTGCTCTTATTGGTACAATATTGCTGTAACAGTAGTTTATATATGATGCCCATCTATTCTTAGCTGAATGATTGCAAATTTAATCTGCTCACTACATGTACATGAACATGAGGGTAGGAATCAATGCCCTTTAATTTACTGTAAGCTATGTTGGTTAAAATTTTACTGTGATTCATCAAAACATCCTTATCATGATTCTTTAGAGGTCTCAAATATATATTGTCAAAGTTAATTTAGGAAAATAATTAACGTGATGCTTCAAAATCAGTCATTTTTTTTTTATCTTCTTCAAGAAAGTGAATATTTTATGTCATACACCAATCATTGCTGTAAACGTCAGAATTTTTACCGTTTAATATTCGTCATGAACAATGATGAAGGTACACCCATTACCAACCTCATACATGAGGGTAGGAATGACCTGTACCATAGATAGTTTTTGGCTTGGATCCGTTAATGTCAAATTGGTTAAAATTCTACTGTGATTCGTCAGATTTCTCAAATAGTTATCTTTATTGTTGTTTTTGTATGAAATATTACTTGATTTGTTAAAATCAGTAGATTTGTTTTATCGTCTACAAGAAAGTGAATATTTTATTGTGATGCTCCTAAAATTACTGTTAACGTAATTTGGCAATTTTTTTTACTTTTATTCGTCATAAAAATACCACCAATACCACCCTTCTACATTTTATGCCACATATTTCCATTAAATCATACAAATAAGAAGATGCATCTTTTCATAAAGACTTACCTTTTTGATTCTGTTAGTGGCTTGTAAATTTATGTACAACCAATCAGCTATTAAAATAATTTCAAATTTTCACCTTTTGGTAATAGAAAAACACAGGATGCCAGATGATAGCTTTTATTTTGTCAAGTCCATTACTGTTCCTCGAAGGGCCAGGTTAGCAGGCATAACAACTTCATCCCATTAGATGTAGTTTTGACTTCCAATCATTGTATTTTAACTTGTAGTCACCATTGAAAAAATCAGCATCAACATCACAGTTAGACCAACACATTTCACCGTAACTACCAACGCACTTCAGCCTAGTTATCAACAAGTTAATGTCACAATGTCACTATTGCAATTCAGCATGTTAATGAACACACGTCAGCATGACCATCATGGTTCAGTGTACCATCACATACAGATTAGAGTCTTACATATATGAATTTTGTATTTGGAGTTAAAAAAGGTTTCCAGAGTTCTACATTAATTATTTTATTCTATAAAAAAATTGGTTCATTTACTGTGTTTACTCACTATATTTGTACCATACTATATAGACATGATACATGTAGATTATTATATATATAAACACAATAAAAAATAAATATCTTTGACATTAATATTTCAGGTTGTAGCTTGTAAAATGGATTTTATCAGAACATTTTCCTTGATCTGTATGAGGAGAAAACCTATCTTTGTGAATCAGACATCAGTTGTAAGATGTTTTTGTCAAAAAGGTAAAAATATATCACAACAGGAGTAATATTATTATAGTCGGTTAAAACCAAATGACCAGTTCAGGAACTGCTGTCCTAATAAATTACTGTGCACATACTCATGGTCCTCATAAATGATGTATGGACTTATTAAAACATCCTAATCCTCTATATACTGACAATGCCAGGGTTTAACTTGTTAAAAGAGTACTAAAACACAATTAGACAATGATATAACTTTTGGAGAAAGCTTCATATATTTGCAAAACTAGCTATTAGTACATTACTCATTGATTAAAACATGATATCTCCTACACACACTCTTAAAATATGTATTTACAGGGTAAGTTTTACATTGCATATTCACATATAGATATAGTAGATACATGTACAATATACAGATGAATAACATATTTAGTTAAAGAGATGTATGATTATATATCATAACATGTTTATAGCTTAATAGCAATTTTTTTTAGCTTCAGAGAATAACTCAAAAAAGATTGACAAACCTTACGAATCAGCTGTTGATAGGTTATACAAAAAACTGATGGGAAAAGTTCCACAATCAGGTAAACTATAGTATACTCAGTTGTATTCAAAAAATAGATTTAGGGAATATGCCAATGACACAGTTATAGACCTTTAACACAAATTTACAAAAGACATCAGGAGGTCAAAACGCAATCTTCAATCATAGGCCAGACACAACATGTACATATCCTGCCCTTATTTCTATCCAGTCTAAAAAGTGCAAAATAAATTAAATAAACAGACTATCAAATATATGCCATTGAAACCTTGGTCTCACAATAAATAAAACATTGACATGAGACAACCAATGATGATGTGTCATACTTTGGACAGACAGGTGACTATTTGCCCGAGTTAAACTAGTTTTTTTTTTTTTTTTTTTATCTCAATCCTCCCCTTGTTTCTACATCTTGATTAGTAGAATTACTGAAGGTACACAAAAGAACATAAAAAACTTTTAACTTTATATTGACTCTATTTAGAAATAATTCATGAAAGCCCTAGATTTGTTAGAAATTTACACATGGCCTGGGCCCGTGATATTCGTATTTTAGGGTGCTATAAACAGTTTCGTACTAAAAACTAGGGGTATTTCCCCAGTGAGATTTACATACTGATGGAATTCCCTGCTATTTATATACCACTAAATGAAAAAGTTGATTGTTTTTTATGTTCAATGTGAAAAAACATATATTGAAGTTCAATTAAAATGCCACTTTTGTCAAGATTTAAAAAAAAAAAAAATGTTTTTGTGACTTCCTACTATATGGGAGGCAACTCCATAAACAGCTGATTTTCACCTGTTGCAAAAAGCACTTTGATTTGTCAGGTAAGATAGCTCCTTTCGGAGCAGGCGAACGTAGGCTGAAACTACATTTTCTTAAATCAGCCGGATAAGCTCTTCGAAATGCATATTATAAGAAATCTCAAATATATGCACAGGTTACTGATCCGTGCGTCCAAAGGTGGTCTGTTTTTAAGGTTTTTTAGGGGGAAAATGCCTAATTTCCAGCTGATAACTTGTACCAATTTGCATGTTTAAACAAGAGATGTTGGATTTTTTTTTATTTATTCAGAAAGTTCATAGAATTATCTTTCCATTGATGTATAGATATCTATATAACTATGAATATCTGACTTCTGCATGATGGGTCCACTATTACATGCCCTGTTACAGAATGACGTCACGTAAAAAACTGTTGATTGCACCCTTAAGGGACAAATACAAAATATTAGTGATGTTTTAGCATAGAAATGTGTTTGCGAATGGAGTAAAATAATTCTGAAAAATATTGTACGGCATGTATACATTAATTTAAAAGCATCAGTTTGGTATATTTAATGCAAATATTACAGATTTGTACATAGCAACCAGATATAAGAAAACCAGACTCTGTGCGAATATTGAAGTTTTTTGATTTTTTGCGACGTCATGATATTTTTATTCAATCTCTCATATATTTGGAACCAAAAGTTGCATATGAAAAGTGTAGATTTTTTCTACTTTGACCTTTAATCCTGATCAGTGTTACATAAAGTTTTATTCATTATAATATATATTTGGTACTTTTTATAGTCAAAAAGGTACACATGCCATTCCTAAGAAAAACACTATTTCAATATTTTCTCAATTCAGCTATAACTTAGTTCATATAGTACTAGGAACAAAATCTATTTAAAGTAACTTTATTCATGCCTATTTTATAGTTTTTATTCTATTTATTTAAAAGAAACCCTATTTTATGATTTATTTTCTTTGTAAAACTGATGAAAATGTGATACAGGAAATGTTTGGGATTTGCCAGTTAAACTGTTTGCAACTGGCCAATATGCCACTACCCGCGCGACATAAAAAAAGAGCTGTAGTTTCACTATTTGTGGTCACAATCCTTAAAGTAAGACATCATTTTAATCGGTATAGTGTACAGATTCAGAAAGCTGAGAATTTTTTATATATCGCATACAAGGTTTTGCTTAAGGGTGCTATAAACAGTTTCGTACTAAAAACTAGGGGTATTTCCCCAGTGAGATTTACATACTGATGGAATTCCCTGCTATTTATATACCACTAAATGAAAAAGTTGATTGTTTTTTATGTTCAATGTGAAAAACATATATTGAAGTTCAATTAAAATGCCACTTTTGTCAAGATTTAAAAAAAAAAAAAATGTTTTTGTGACTTCCTACTATATGGGAGGCAACTCCATAAACAGCTGATTTTCACCTGTTGCAAAAAGCACTTTGATTTGTCAGGTAAGATAGCTCCTTTCGGAGCAGGCGAACGTAGGCTGAAACTACATTTTCTTAAATCAGCCGGATAAGCTCTTCGAAATGCATATTATAAGAAATCTCAAATATATGCACAGGTTACTGATCCGTGTGTCCAAAGGTGGTCTGTTTTTAAGGTTTTTTTAGGGGGAAAATGCCTAATTTCCAGCTGATAACTTGTACCAATTTGCATGTTTAAACAAGAGATGTTGGATTTTTTTTTATTTATTCAGAAAGTTCATAGAATTATCTTTCCATTGATGTATAGATATCTATATAACTATGAATATCTGACTTCTGCATGATGGGTCCACTATTACATGCCCTGTTACAGAATGACGTCACGTAAAAAACTGTTGATTGCACCCTTATCCTGAGCGTTAGCTGTGTTACTATATTTAGGAAATAATTCATTGGGGGATCCAGGGGGGGGGGGGTTGCAGGGGATTGGAACCCCCCCTTTTTTTTTGCCGATCAATGCATTTGAATGGGAGCATATAGTTGGAACCCCCCCTTTACTCTGGGTTGGGAACCCCCCCTTTTTCTATTGGCTGGATCCGACCCTGTAAACAAAACTAGTTGCAATAAATTCTTTTTATTATGCATCCGAATAAGGATGAAAGTTCTTTTGTCTTTTGTTTAATTATATTTTTTAATACAATAAAATTGGCAAAGCGTTAACAAAGTAGGTTCAAATACGTGGCTTTATGTGGGAGGTATATTGTAACATCCAATATTATGTATATCTCTGAGTCTGCACTAAGTATAGATATATCGAGATTTTTCACACAGTGTTGTTTACAAAGCGAAAGCAGCATGTCATATTAGAATATTAGATATTTATAGATAAATGACAGATTAACAAATATGAAACTGTCTTTTTTTGTAAAAGAAGCATACTGCTGTTTGTGTTGAAGTTTTTAGATTATGTCAATTCCTACTTTCATGGAATCAATTTTTACACGACCGCAACAAAACATTTCTGTCATATAAAGCTATCATGTCGTCATTGTTGTCGTTGTCGTCGTCCGAAGAAGCATTCAGTTTCCGACAATAACTTTAGTTTTAGTGAATGGATCTTTATAAACCAGAAGGTTCAATATTACTAAAGGAAGATTGGGATTGACTTTGGGGGTTCTGGTCCCAATAGTTTTGGAATGAGGGCCAAAAAGGGGCCCAAAAAGAGCATTTTTGTAGATTTCAAACAATTTCTTGTGTTTAAGTGTATGAATCTCTCTGAAATGATACCATGAGCTTCCAAACAATGAAGGGATAGTTAGTATTGATTTTGGGGTTTATGTTCCCAATAGTTTAGGAATTAGGGACAAAAAAGTGGGCCCAAAATAAGCATTTTTGTAGTTTTCAAACAATTACTTGAGTTTAAGTGTATGAATCTCTCTGAAATGATACCACAAGTATCCAAACAATGAAGGGATAGTAAGTATTGACTGTGGGGGGGTTATGGCTCAAAATGTTTATGAATTAGGGGCAAAAAAAGGGAAAAAACTAGTTTTTTCTGGTAAATGGACAACCCATTAACCCTTTCCTCCATAATGACGCCTTTGACGCCACCCCCTTTACTCCATAATGTATCAGTCTTAATAAAAATTTGTGACTTATTTAGAAAGAATATTCATGAGAATATACGACTGGAATTTCATTGATGAAATATTTGTTTTCCCAATGCATTAAGATTTTAAACCTGATGATTTTTTTTATATTAAAATAATCCTATGCGAATCAAGTATGTTAAAAATAAAAAATCCATGGAGAAAAGGGTTAAGACAATTTAAAAGCAGTGTAAGGGAGGTAATTCAAGAACATTTAACATACAATGTTGGGTATGTTCAGATTTACCTCCCTTACTCTACTTGTAAATTATGTATAGAGAAATGTCTGGTTTTTGACTTGGTAGTAGTTTTCATCTTATTTTTCCAAATTTCTCAATTATTAAATTTTTGAAAAGTTTGAAGGATAAATCTTTAATTGCACAATATTGTGCAATAGATTTGTAAGATCTTGACATTTGTTTTGTGTAAGAAACCCATAGTATGTCAAAAATTTGATCACAATCCAAATTCAGAGCTGTATCAAGCTTGAATGTTGTGTCCATATACTTGCCCCAACTGTTCAGGGTTTGACCTCTGCTGTTGTATAAAGCTGTGCCCTGCGGAGCACCTGGTTTTATAAAATTTGTATAAAATATTGGGAACTATATCTATTATAAGATTTTGTATCAATAAATTCTCAGAAAATGATTAATGAACAAGGTGCTGCGCAGGGCGCAGCTTTATATGACCCCAGTGGTAAAACCCTGAACAGTTGCGGCAAATTTGGTCACAATATTCAAGCTTGATTCTGTCTGAATTTGGATTGTGATCACATTTTTGACATAATATAGGTTTTTGTCACAAAACTAATGTGGTCAAAGATCTAACAAATCTATTGCACAATACTGTGCTATTGAAGATTTCTTCTTGAAACTTTTAATAATTCGATATTCGAAATTTGAAAACTTTAAAAAAAAAAAAGGAAGCCCTTAAAAAAATGGTAGACAAAAATCCCTCCCCCAACTTTTTTGAAACCCCCTCGGAGCAATAACCTTAAAACTAAATCCCATACTTTCCTTTGTAGTATTGAACCTGGTAGTACAATTTCAGAGAGATCCATACACTTAAACACAAGTTATTGTCATGATTGTTTGGAAATTAGAAACATGCTTCTTTTGGGCCCTTTTTTATCCCCTAATTCCTACTTATTTTGGGCAATTAACCCAAAACTTAATCCCAGCCTCCCCATTGTTATATGGTACATTGTGGTACAATTTCAGAGAAATCCATACAATTACACCTAAGTTATTGTCTTGAAACTAGCAAAATGCTTGTTTTGACCCCTTTTTGGCCCTTAATTCCTAAACTTTGGCCCCATAACCTCTAAAATGAATCCAAACCTCCAGCTTGTGGTTTTAAACATTGCAGTATAATTTCAGAGCAATTGAAATACTTGTACACAAGTTATTATCCTGAAACTTGAAAAATGCTTGTTTTTGGCCCCTTATTCCTTATTGGTTGGGACTATCATCCCCAAAATCAATCCCAAGTTCCCAACCTTCTTTTTGTGGTATTGAACTTTCTGAAAAAATTTCATAAAGATCTATTCACTTAAACTAAAGTTATTATCTGGAAACCAATGTGTCTTCGGTTGATGCAGATGACGCAGACAACGATGACCCAGACAAAGACAACATCATACCATTGTACGATCCCAAAATTTTTTTGGGGTAGTATAAAAATTAGCTTCAGTTGATTTTTTACGAAAAAAACTTTTAGAGGGAAAGCATATTATGTGTTTCTGTGACAGATGACTTATTACATATTCCACTTTCTATATTTCTTTACAGTTGTAGTGGTAACAACAGCAGAATATGATATCCTGAAGAACAGATGGATGAACAAAGGATTGACTTGTACCTCCTTCACAAATGTATCTTATCACCCTCCTATTGTATCATTCTGTGTCAACCATCCAAGGTAAAATTAACCTGATCACCCTCCTATTGTATCATTCTGTGTCAACCATCCAAGGTAAAATTAACCTGATCATACACCTATTGTAGCATTCTGTGTCAACCATCCAAGGTAAAGTTAACCTAATCATACACCTATTGTATCATTCTCTGTCAACCATCCAAGGTAAAATTAACCTGATCACCCTCCTATTGTATCATTCTGTGTCAACCTTCCAAGGTAAAATTAACCTAATCATACACCTATTGTATCATTCTGTGTCAACCATCCAAGGTAAAATTAACCTAATCATACACCTATTGTATCATTCTGTGTCAACCATCCAAGGTAAAATTAACCTGATCACCCTCCTATTGTATCATTCTGTGTCAACCATCCACGGTAAAATTAACCTGATCATACACCTATTGTATCATTCTGTGTCAACCATCCAAGGTAAAAGTAACCTGATCATACACCTATTGTATCATTCTGTGTCAACCATCCAAGGTAAAATTAACCTAATCATACACCTATTGTATCATTCTCTGTCAACCATCCAAGGTAAAATTAACCTAATCATACACCTATTGTATCATTCTGTGTCAACCATCAAAGGTAAAATTAACCTAATCATACACCTATTGTATCATTCTGTGTCAACCATCCAAGGTAAAATTAACCTAATCATACACCGATTGTATCATTCTCTGTCAACCATCCAATGTAAAATTAACCTAATCATACACCTATTGTATCATTCTGTGTCAACCATCCAAGGTAAAATTAACCTGATCACCCTCCTATTGTATCATTCTGTGTCAACCATCCAAGGTAAAATTAACCTAATCATACACCTATTGTATCATTCTGTGTCAACCATCCAAGGTAAAATTAACCTAATCATACACCTATTGTATCATTCTGTGTCAACCATCCAAGGTAAAATTAACCTAATCATACACCTATTGTATCATTCTGTGTCAACCATCCAAGGTAAAATTAACCTAATCATACACCTATTGTATCATTCTGTGTCAACCATCCAAGGTAAAATTAACCTGATCATACACCTATTGTATCATTCTCTGTCAACCATCAAAGGTAAAATTAACCTGATCATACACCTATTGTATCATTCTGTGTCAACCATCCAAGGTAAAATTAACCTAATCATACACCTATTGTATCATTCTCTGTCAACCATCAAAGGTAAACTTAACCTAATCATACACCTATTGTATCATTCTGTGTCAACCATCAAAGGTAAAATTAACCTGATCATACACCTATTGTATCATTCTGTGTCAACCATCCAAGGTAAAATTAATCTAATCATACACCTATTGTATCATTCTGTGTAAACCATCCAAGGTAAAATTAACCTAATCATACACATATTGTATCATTCTGTGTCAACCATCCAAGGTAAATTTAACCTGATCATACACCTATTGTATCATTCTGTGTCAACCATCCAAGGTAAAATTAACCTGATCATACACCTATTGTATCATTCTGTGTCAACCATCCAAGTTAAAATTAACCTGATCATACACCTATTGTATCATTCTGTGTCAACCATCCAAGGTAAAGTTAACCTAATCATACACCTATTGTATCATTCTGTGTCAACCATCCAAGGCAAAATTAACCTGATCATACACATATTGTATCATTCTGTGTCAACCATCCAAGGTAAAATTAACCTAATCATACACCTATTGTATCATTCTGTGTCAACCATCCAAGGTAAAATTAACCTGATCATACACCTATTGTATCATTCTGTGTCAACCATCCAAGGTAAAATTAACCTGATCATACACCTATTGTATCATTTTGTGTCAACCATCCAAGGTAAAATTAACCTGATCATACACCTATTGTATCATTCTGTGTCAACCATCCAAGGTAAAATTAACCTAATCATACACCTATTGTATCATTCTGTGTCAACCATCCAAGGTAAAATTAACCTAATCATACACCTATTGTATCATTCTGTGTCAACCATCCAAGGTAAAATTAACCTAATCATACACCTATTGTATCATTCTCTGTCAACCATCAAAGGTAAAATTAACCTAATCACCCTCCTATTGTATCATTCTGTGTTAACCATCCAAGGTAAAATTAACCTAATCATACACCTATTGTATCATTCTGTGTTAACCATCCAAGGTAAAATTAATCTAACCATACACCTATTGTATCATTCTGTGTCAACCATCCAAGGTAAAATTAACCTGATCATACACCTATTGTATCATTCTGTGTCAACCATCCAAGGTAAAAGTAACCTGATCATACACCTATTGTATCATTCTGTGCCAACCATCCAAGGTAAAATTAATCTAACCATACATCTATTGTATCATTCTGTGTCAACCATCCAAGGTAAAATTAACCTAATCATACACCTATTGTATCATTCTCTGTCAACCATCCAAGGTAAAGTTAACCTGATCATACACCTATTGTATCATTCTGTGTCAACCATCCAAGGTAAAATTAACCTAATTATACACCTATTGTATCATTCTGTGTCAACCATCCAAGGTAAAATTAACCTGATCATACACCTATTGTATCATTCTGTGTCAACCATCCAAAGTAAAATTAACCTGATCACCCTCCTATTGTATCATTCTGTGTCAACCATCCAAGGTAAAATTAACCTGATCACCCTCCTATTGTATCATTCTGTGTCAACCATCCAAAGTAAAATTAACCTAATCATACACCTATTGTATCATTCTGTGTCAACCATCCAAGGTAAAATTTACCTAATCATACACCTATTGTATCATTCTGTGTCAACCATCCAAGGTAAAATTAACCTAATCATACACCTATTGTATCATTCTCTGTCAACCATCCAAGGTGAAATTAACCTAATCATACACCTATTGTATCATTCTGTGTCAACCATCCAAGGTAAAATTAACCTAATCATACACCTATTGTATCATTCTGTGTCAACCATCCAAAGTAAAATTAACCTAATCATACACCTATTGTATCATTCTGTGTCAACCATCCAAGGTAAAATTAACCTAATTATACACCTATTGTATCATTCTGGGTAAACCATCCAAGGTAAAATTAACCTGATCATCCACCTATTGTATCATTCTGTGTCAACCATCCAAGGTAAAATTAACCTAATCATACACCTATTGTATCATTCTGTGTCAACCATCCAAGGTAAAATTAACCTAATCATACACCTATTGTATCATTCTGTGTCAACCATCCAAGGTAAAATTAACCTAATCATACACCTATTGTATCATTCTCTGTCAACCATCCAAGGTAAAATTAACCTAATCATACACCTATTGTATCATTCTGTGTCAACCATCCAAAGTAAAATTAACCTAATCATACACCTATTGTATCATTCTGTGTCAACCATCCAAGGTAAAATTAACCTAATTATACACCTATTGTATCATTCTGGGTAAACCATCCAAGGTAAAATTAACCTGATCATACACCTATTGTATCATTCTGTGTCAACCATCCAAGGTAAAATTAACCTAATCATACACCTATTGTATCATTCTGTGTCAACCATCCAAGGTAAAATTAACCTAATCATACACCTATTGTATCATTCTGTGTCAACCATCCAAGGTAAAATTAATCTAACCATACATCTATTGTATCATTCTGTGTCAACCATCCAAGGTAAAATTAACCTAATCATACACCTATTGTATCATTCTGTGTCAACCATCCAAGGTAAAATTAACCTAATCATACACCTATTGTATCATTCTGTGTCAACCTTCCAAGGTAAAATTAACCTGATCATACACCTATTGTATCATTCTGTGTCAACCATCCAAGGTAAAATTAACCTAATCATACACCTATTGTATCATTCTGTGTCAACCATCCAAGGTAAAATTAACCTGATCATACACCTATTGTATCATTCTGTGTCAACCATCCAAGGTGAAATTAACCTGATCACCCTCCTATTGTATCATTCTGTGTTAACCATCCAAGGTAAAGTTAACCTAATCATACACCTATTGTATCATTCTGTGTCAACCATCCAAGGTAAAATTAACCTGATCATACACATATTGTATCATTCTGTGTCAACCATCCAAGGTAAAATTAACCTAATCATACACCTATTGTATCATTCTGTGTCAACCATCCAAGGTAAAATTAACCTAATCATACACCTATTGTATCATTCTGTGTCAACCATCCAAGGTAAAATTAACCTAATCATACACCTATTGTATCATTCTGTGTCAACCATCCAAGGTAAAATTAACCTGATCATACACCTATTGTATCATTCTGTGTCAACCATCCAAGGTAAAAGTAACCTGATCATACACCTATTGTATCATTCTGTGTCAACCATCCAAGGTAAAATTAACCTGATCATACACCTATTGTATCATTCTGTGTCAACCATCCAAGGTAAAATTAACCTAATCATACACCTATTGTATCATTCTGTGTCAACCATCCAAGGTAAAATTAACCTAATCATACACCTATTGTATCATTCTGTGTCAACCATCCAAGGTAAAATTAATCTAACCATACATCTATTGTATCATTCTGTGTCAACCATCCAAGGTAAAATTAACCTAATCATACACCTATTGTATCATTCTGTGTCAACCGTCCAAGGTAAAATTAACCTAATCATACACCTATTGTATCATTCTGTGTCAACCTTCCAAGGTAAAATTAACCTGATCATACACCTATTGTATCATTCTGTGTCAACCATCCAAGGTAAAATTAACCTAATCATACACCTATTGTATCATTCTGTGTCAACCATCCAAGGTAAAATTAACCTGATCATACACCTATTGTATCATTCTGTGTCAACCATCCAAGGTGAAATTAACCTGATCACCCTCCTATTGTATCATTCTGTGTCAACCATCCAAGGTAAAATTAACCTGATCATACACCTATTGCATCATTCTGTGACAACCATCCAAGGTAAAATTAACCTAATTATACACCTATTGTATCATTCTGTGTCAACCATCCAAGGTAAAATTAACCTAATCATACACCTATTGTATCATTCTGTGTCAACCATCCAAGGTAAAAGTAACCTGATCATACACCTATTGTATCATTCTGTGTCAACCATCCAAGGTAAAAGTAACCTGATCATACACCTATTGTATCATTCTGTGTCAACCATCCAAGGTAAAATTAACCTAAGCATACACCTATTGTATCATTCTGTGTCAACCATCCAAGGTAAAAGTAACCTGATCATACACCTATTGTATCATTCTGTGTCAACCATCCAAGGTAAAATTAACCTAATCATACACCTATTGTATCATTCTGTGTCAACCATCCAAGTTAAAATTAACCTGATCATACACCTATTGTATCATTCTCTGTCAACCATCCAAGGTAAAATTAACCTGATCATACACCTGTTTTATCATTCTGTGTCAACCATCCAAGGTAAAATTAACCTAATCATACACCTATTGTATCATTCTGTGTCAACCATCCAAGGTAAAGTTAACCTGATCATACACCTGTTGTATCATTCTGTGTCAACCATCCAAGGTAAAATTAACCTAATCATACACCTATTGTATCATTCTCTGTCAACCATCAAAGGTAAACTTAACCTAATCATACACCTATTGTATCATTCTGTGTCAACCATCAAAGGTAAAATTAACCTGATCATACACCTATTGTATCATTCTGTGTCAACCATCCGAGGTAAAGTTAACCTGATCATACACCTATTGTATCATTCTGTGTCAACCATCCAAGGTAAAATTAACCTAATTATACACCTATTGTATCATTCTGTGTCAACCATCCAAGGTAAAATTAACCTGATCATACACCTATTGTATCATTCTGTGTCAACCATCCAAGGTAAAATTAACCTGATCACCCTCCTATTGTATCATTCTTTGTCAACCATCCAAGGTAAAATTAACCTGATCACCCTCCTATTGTTTTATTCTGTGTCAACCATCCAAGGTAAAATTAACCTAATCATACACCTATTGTATCATTCTGTGTCAACCATCCAAGGTAAATTTAACCTGATCATACACCTATTGTATCATTTTGTGTAAACCATCCAAGGTAAAATTAACCTAATCATACACCTATTGTATCATTCTGTGTCAACCGTCCAAGGTAAAATTAACCTAATCATACACCTATTGTATCATTCTGTGTCAACCTTCCAAGGTAAAATTAACCTGATCATACACCTATTGTATCATTCTGTGTCAACCATCCAAGGTAAAATTAACCTAATCATACACCTATTGTATCATTCTGTGTCAACCATCCAAGGTAAAATTAACCTGATCATACACCTATTGTATCATTCTGTGTCAACCATCCAAGGTGAAATTAACCTGATCACCCTCCTATTGTATCATTCTGTGTCAACCATCCAAGGTAAAATTAACCTGATCATACACCTATTGTATCATTCTGTGACAACCATCCAAGGTAAAATTAACCTAATTATACACCTATTGTATCATTCTGTGTCAACCATCCAAGGTAAAATTAACCTAATCATACACCTATTGTATCATTCTGTGTCAACCATCCAAGGTAAAAGTAACCTGATCATACACCTATTGTATCATTCTGTGTCAACCATCCAAGGTAAAATTAACCTAAGCATACACCTATTGTATCATTCTGTGTCAACCATCCAAGGTAAAAGTAACCTGATCATACACCTATTGTATCATTCTGTGTCAACCATCCAAGGTAAAATTAACCTAATCATACACCTATTGTATCATTCTGTGTCAACCATCCAAGTTAAAATTAACCTGATCATACACCTATTGTATCATTCTCTGTCAACCATCCAAGGTAAAATTAACCTGATCATACACCTGTTGTATCATTCTGTGTCAACCATCCAAGGTAAAATTAACCTAATCATACACCTATTGTATCATTCTGTGTCAACCATCCAAGGTAAAGTTAACCTGATCATACACCTATTGTATCATTCTGTGTCAACCTTCCAAGGTAAAATTAACCTAATCATACACCTATTGTATCATTCTGTGTCAACCATCAAAGGTAAAATTAACCTAATCATACACCTATTGTATCATTCTGTGTCAACCTTCCAAGGTAAAATTAACCTGATCACCCTCCTATTGTATCATTCTGTGTCAACCATCCAAGGTAAAATTAACCTAATCATACACCTATTGTATCATTCTGTGTCAACCATCCAAGGTAAAATTAACCTAATCATACACCTATTGTATCATTCTGTGTCAACCATCCAAGGTAAAATTAACCTGATCATACACCTATTGTATCATTCTGTGTTAACCATCCAAGGTAAAATTAACCTAATCATACACCTATTGTATCATTCTGTGTCAACCATCCAAGGTAAAATTAACCTAATCATACACCTATTGTATCATTCTGTGTCAACCATCCAAGGTAAAATTAACCTAATCATACACCTATTGTATCATTCTGTGTCAACCATCCAAGGTAAAGTTAACCTGATCATACACCTATTGTATCATTCTCTGTCAACCATCAAAGGTAAACTTAACCTAATCATACACCTATTGTATCATTCTGTGTCAACCATCAAAGGTAAAATTAACCTGATCATACACCTATTGTATCATTCTGTGTCAACCATCCGAGGTAAAGTTAACCTGATCATACACCTATTGTATCATTCTGTGTCAACCATCCAAGGTAAAATTAACCTAATTATACACCTATTGTATCATTCTGTGTCAACCATCCAAGGTAAAATTAACCTGATCATACACCTATTGTATCATTCTGTGTCAACCATCCAAGGTAAAATTAACCTGATCACCCTCCTATTGTATCATTCTTTGTCAACCCTCCAAGGTAAAATTAACCTGATCACCCTCCTATTGTTTTATTCTGTGTCAACCATCCAAGGTAAAATTAACCTAATCATACACCTATTGTATCATTCTGTGTCAACCATCCAAGGTAAATTTAACCTGATCATACACCTATTGTATCATTTTGTGTAAACCATCCAAGGTAAAATTAACCTGATCACCCTCCTATTGTATCATTCTTTGTCAACCATCCAAGGTAAAATTAACCTAATTATACACCTATTGTTTCATTCTGTGTCAACCATCCAAGGTAAAATTAACCTAATTATACACCTATTGTATCATTCTGTGTCAACCATCCAAGGTAAAATTAACCTGATCATACACCTATTGTATCATTCTGTGTCAACCATCCAAGGTAAAATTAACCTGATCACCCTCCTATTGTATCATTCTTTGTCAACCATCCAAGGTAAAATTAACCTGATCACCCTCCTATTGTTTTATTCTGTGTCAACCATCCAAGGTAAAATTAACCTAATCATACACCTATTGTATCATTCTGTGTCAACCATCCAAGGTAAATTTAACCTGATCATACACCTATTGTATCATTTTGTGTAAACCATCCAAGGTAAAATTAACCTAATCATACACCTATTGTATCATTCTGTGTCAACCGTCCAAGGTAAAATTAACCTAATTATACACCTATTGTATCATTCTGTGTCAACCATCCAAGGTAAAATTAACCTGATCATACACCTATTGTATCATTCTGTGTCAACCATCCAAGGTAAAATTAACCTGATCACCCTCCTATTGTATCATTCTTTGTCAACCATCCAAGGTAAAATTAACCTGATCACCCTCCTATTGTTTTATTCTGTGTCAACCATCCAAGGTAAAATTAACCTAATCATACACCTATTGTATCATTCTGTGTCAACCATCCAAGGTAAATTTAACCTGATCATACACCTATTGTATCATTTTGTGTAAACCATCCAAGGTAAAATTAACCTAATCATACACCTATTGTATCATTCTGTGTCAACCGTCCAAGGTAAAATTAACCTAATCATACACCTATTGTATCATTCTGTGTCAACCTTCCAAGGTAAAATTAACCTGATCATACACCTATTGTATCATTCTGTGTCAACCATCCAAGGTAAAATTAACCTAATCATACACCTATTGTATCATTCTGTGTCAACCATCCAAGGTAAAATTAACCTGATCATACACCTATTGTATCATTCTGTGTCAACCATCCAAGGTGAAATTAACCTGATCACCCTCCTATTGTATCATTCTGTGTCAACCATCCAAGGTAAAATTAACCTGATCATACACCTATTGTATCATTCTGTGACAACCATCCAAGGTAAAATTAACCTAATTATACACCTATTGTATCATTCTGTGTCAACCATCCAAGGTAAAATTAACCTAATCATACACCTATTGTATCATTCTGTGTCAACCATCCAAGGTAAAAGTAACCTGATCATACACCTATTGTATCATTCTGTGTCAACCATCCAAGGTAAAATTAACCTAAGCATACACCTATTGTATCATTCTGTGTCAACCATCCAAGGTAAAAGTAACCTGATCATACACCTATTGTATCATTCTGTGTCAACCATCCAAGGTAAAATTAACCTAATCATACACCTATTGTATCATTCTGTGTCAACCATCCAAGTTAAAATTAACCTGATCATACACCTATTGTATCATTCTCTGTCAACCATCCAAGGTAAAATTAACCTGATCATACACCTGTTGTATCATTCTGTGTCAACCATCCAAGGTAAAATTAACCTAATCATACACCTATTGTATCATTCTGTGTCAACCATCCAAGGTAAAGTTAACCTGATCATACACCTATTGTATCATTCTGTGTCAACCTTCCAAGGTAAAATTAACCTAATCATACACCTATTGTATCATTCTGTGTCAACCATCAAAGGTAAAATTAACCTAATCATACACCTATTGTATCATTCTGTGTTAACCATCCAAGGTAAAATTAACCTAATCATACACCTATTGTATCATTCTGTGTCAACCATCCAAGGTAAAATTAACCTAATCATACACCTATTGTATCATTCTGTGTCAACCATCCAAGGTAAAATTAACCTAATCATACACCTATTGTATCATTCTGTGTCAACCATCCAAGGTAAAGTTAACCTGATCATACACCTATTGTATCATTCTCTGTCAACCATCAAAGGTAAACTTAACCTAATCATACACCTATTGTATCATTCTGTGTCAACCATCAAAGGTAAAATTAACCTGATCATACACCTATTGTATCATTCTGTGTCAACCATCCGAGGTAAAGTTAACCTGATCATACACCTATTGTATCATTCTGTGTCAACCATCCAAGGTAAAATTAACCTAATTATACACCTATTGTATCATTCTGTGTCAACCATCCAAGGTAAAATTAACCTGATCATACACCTATTGTATCATTCTGTGTCAACCATCCAAGGTAAAATTAACCTGATCACCCTCCTATTGTATCATTCTTTGTCAACCCTCCAAGGTAAAATTAACCTGATCACCCTCCTATTGTTTTATTCTGTGTCAACCATCCAAGGTAAAATTAACCTAATCATACACCTATTGTATCATTCTGTGTCAACCATCCAAGGTAAATTTAACCTGATCATACACCTATTGTATCATTTTGTGTAAACCATCCAAGGTAAAATTAACCTAATCATACATCTATTGTATCATACTGTGTCAACCATCCAAGGTAAAATTAACCTAATCATACACCTATTGTTTCATTCTGTGTCAACCATCCAAGGTAAAATTAATCTAACCATACACCTATTGTATCATTCTGTGTCAACCATCCAAGGTAAAATTAACCTGATCATACACCTATTGTATCATTCTGTGTCAACCATCCAAGGTAAAATTAACCTGATTATACACCTATTGTATCATTCTGTGTAAACCATCCAAGGTAAAGTTAACCTGATCATACACCTATTGTATCATTCTGTGTCAACCATCCAAGGTAAAATTAACCTAATCATACACCTATTGTATCATTCTGTGTCAACCATCCAAGGTAAAATTAACCTAATCATACACCTATTGTATCATTCTGTGTCAACCTTCCAAGGTAAAATTAACCTGATCACCCTCCTATTGTATCATTCTGTGTCAACCATCCAAGGTAAAATTAACCTAATCATACACCTATTGTATCATTCTGTGTCAACCTTCCAAGGTAAAATTAACCTGATCACCCTCCTATTGTATCATTCTGTGTCAACCATCCAAGGTAAAATTAACCTAATCATACACCTATTGTATCATTCTGTGTCAACCATCCAAGGTAAAATTAACCTGATCATACACCTATTGTATCATTCTGTGTCAACCATCCAATGTAAAATTAACCTAATCATACACCTATTGTATCATTCTGTGTCAACCTTCCAAGGTAAAACTAACCTGATCATACACCTATTGTATCATTCTGTGTCAACCATCCAATGTAAAATTAACCTAATTATACACCTATTGTATCATTCTGTGTCAACCATCCAAGGTAAAATTAACCTAATCATACACCTATTGTATCATTCTGTGTCAACCATCCAAGGTTAAATTAACCTGATCATACACCTATTGTATCATTCTGTGTCAACCATCCAATGTAAAATTAACCTAATCATACACCTATTCAGGCTATTGTATCATTCTGTGTCAACCATCCAAGGTAAAATTAACCTGATCACCGTCCTATTGTATCATTCTCTGTCAACCATCTAAGGTAAAGTTAACCTTATCCTCCTCCTATTGTATCATTCTGTGTCAACCATCCAAGGTAAAATTAACCTGATCATACATGTACACCTATTGTATCATTCTGTGTCAACCATCCAAGGTAAAATTAACCTAATCATACACCTATTGTATCATTCTGTGTCAACCATCCAAGGTAAAGTTAACCTGATCACCCTCCTATTGTATCATTCTGTGTCAACCATCCAAGGTAAAATTAACCTGATCATACACCTATTGTATCATTCTGTGTCAACCTTCCAAGGTAAACTTAACCTGATCATACACCTATTGTATCATTCTGTGTCAACCATCCAAGGTAAAATTAACCTAATCATACACCTATTGTATCATTCTGTGTCAACCTTCCAAGGTAAAATTAACCTAATCATACACCTATTGTATCATTCTGTGTCAACCATCCAAGGTAAAATTAACCTAATCATACACCTATTGTATCATTCTGTGTCAACCATCCAAGGTAAAGTTAACCTGATCACCCTCCTATTGTATCATTCTGTGTCAACCATCCAAGGTAAAATTAACCTGATCATACACCTATTGTATCATTCTGTGTCAACCTTCCAAGGTAAAATTAACCTGATCATACACCTATTGTATCATTCTGTGTCAACCATCCAAGGTAAAATTAACCTAATCATACACCTATTGTATCATTCTGTGTCAACCATCCAAGGTAAAATTAACCTAATCATACACCTATTGTATCATTCTGTGTCAACCATCCAAGGTAAAATTAACCTGATCATACACCTATTGTATCATTCTGTGTCAACCATCCAAGGTAAAATTAACCTGATCATACACATATTGTATCATTCTGTGTCAACCTTCCAAGGTAAAATTAACCTAATCATACACCTATTGTATCATTCTGTGTCAACCATCCAAGGTAAAATTAACCTAATCATACACCTATTGTATCATTCTGTGTCAACCTTCCAAGGTAAAATTAACCTAATCATACACCTATTGTATCATTCTGTGTCAACCATCCAAGGTAAAGTTAACCTAATCATACACCTATTGTATCATTCTGTGTCAACCATCAAAGGTAAAATTAACCTGATCACCCTCCTATTGTATCATTCTGTGTCAACCATCAAAGGTAAAATTAACCTAATCATACACCTATTGTATCATTCTGTGTCAACCTTCCAAGGTAAAATTAACCTGATCATACACCTATTGTATCATTCTGTGTCAACCATCCAAGGTAAAATTAACCTAATCATACACCTATTGTATCATTCTGTGTCAACCTTCCAAGGTAAAATTAACCTGATCACCCTCCTATTGTATCATTCTGTGTCAACCATCCAAGGTAAAATTAACCTAATCATACACCTATTGTATCATTCTGTGTCAACCATCCAAGGTAAAATTAACCTGATCACCCTCCTATTGTATCATTCTGTGTCAACCTTCCAAGGTAAAATTAACCTGATCACCCTCCTATTGTGTATCATTCTGTGTCAACCATCCAAGGTAAAATTAACCTAATCATACACCTATTGTATCATTCTGTGTCAACCATCCAAGGTAAAATTACACCTATTGTATCATTCTGTGTCAACCTTCCAAGGTAAAATTAACCTAATCATACACCTATTGTATCATTCTGTGTCAACCATCCAAGGTAAAATTAACCTAATCATACACCTATTGTATCATTCTGTGTCAACCTTCCAAGGTAAAATTAACCTAATCATACACCTATTGTATCATTCTGTGTCAACCATCAAAGGTAAACTTAACCTAATCATACACCAATTGTATCATTCTGTGTAAACCATCCAAGGTAAAATTAACCTGATCACCCTCCTATTGTTTATCATTCTGTGTCAACCATCCAAGGTAAAATTAACCTAATCATACACCTATTGTATCATTCTGTGTCAACCATCCAAGGTAAAATTAACCTAATCATACACCTATTGTATCATTCTGTGTCAACCGTCCAAGGTAAAATTAACCTAATCATACACATATTGTATCATTCTGTGTCAACCATCCAAGGTAAAATTAACCTAATCATACACCTATTGTATCATTCTGTGTCAACCATCCAAGGTAAAATTAACCTGATCATACACATATTGTATCATTCTGTGTCAACCATCAAAGGTAAACTTAACCTAATCATACACCTATTGTATCATTCTGTGTAAACCATCCAAGGTAAAATTAACCTGATCATACACCTATTGTATCATTCTGTGTCAACCATCCAAGGTAAAATTAACCTGATCATACACCTATTGTATCATTCTGTGTCAACCATCCAAGGTAAAGTTAACCTAATCATACACCTATTGTATCATTCTCTGTCAACCATCCAAGGTAAAATTAACCTAATCATACACCTATTGTATCATTCTGTGTCAACCTTCCAAGGTAAAATTAACCTAATCATACACCTATTGTATCATTCTGTGTCAACCATCCAAGGTAAAATTAACCTAATCATACACCTATTGTATCATTCTGTGTCAACCTTCCAAGGTAAAATTAACCTAATCATACACCTATTGTATCATTCTGTGTCAACCATCCAAGGTAAAATTAACCTAATCATACACCGATTGTATCATTCTCTGTCAACCATCTAAGGTAAAGTTAACCTTATCCTCCTCCTATTGTATCATTCTATGTCAACCATCCAAGGTTATTCAATTATGATTTTTTTCATTCCTGAAATTAGTATAAACTTTACTTAAACTAAAGCTTCTTATACATCAATAGCTATATAAGTAATAGGTAATGTTTTGCTAAAGAACTTCAACAATGTTTCTTTATGCATTAGACAATATTTTGTTATGAAGCTTAGAATTTGTCATTTTACAGTAAGGTTTTTTTTCTAGTTTGGGATCCTAAAATTTATATATATTGCTCTCCAACTTTTTAGTCCTAATTGCTTATGTTGAAGGTAATTTTAGAGCTGTTTTCTGTTTACACTTTTCGCATACATGTGTATTTTACTTTACTGCATTGTTTTTGACATTTTCCATTTTTTCAGTAAAATGCATGATCTACTTTTGAGAACACAGCACTTTGCCATCCATGTATTGGGAAAAGATCAGGTAATATTTCAGATTTTGAAAAAAATAAGGAGATGATGTTAGATAGTTAATGAGATAACTATCCACAGAGTTTAATGACGTGGATATACGAAATTAGAGGTCACTATATGGCCTTCAACAATGGGAAAACCTCATACTGTATAGTAGGCTATAAAAGACCCTAACATGAAAGATGTTAAACTTTTGAAACCAGAAAAACTAACAGCATGATTTATTACTATACAATTATGGAAAACAAATATGAAAAGACTTAAACCACTAAAACACATGTGAAACACTAAGAATATTTAGTCATGGGAGTTGATTTTTAACCTGTTTTATCTGTAAGATTTTAAAACAAATACAAAAAGTAATGAAGTCTTTGAAATTATTCTGTTCATATATGTAACATGAAAAAGATGATAGATTATTTTTTAATGTTCTAACACACCTTTGTTTTAGATCCATAAATCATTTTTACTGTTTTTTTTATAAAAGATTAAAATGAAGCTTTTACTTACAGGTTGCATATAGTTTAGAATTTGCCAAGCATGTAAATGATGATATAGATCAATTTGTCAGAGTACCACACACACAGGGACATGAGGTATTATATTGTTATTTGTAAGCATATAATTAGGATTAAAAATGTATTATAAACATGCAAGGATAAGATTATGTCCAGACTCAAATCTTTGTCCTATGATGTCACAAAAATCAATTCTGTGGCCCTTGGCTTATTAAAATCTGTGATCTCTTTAGAAGGTAGACAAAGTTCAATCAGACATCACTGAATTCAAATCTGTGACCTTTAAACCTATTTGACCATTTGGTCATCAAGGCTTCAGTACTTTTGTAACAAACATGAAAATATATCATAATGAGAATGCTGAAACGTTGCAAAACTGGTTATTGAGATCATTGTTTATAATTATGGTGTCCTCACCTCTAATAAATTACACAAAATTAGTTACTATATACTTATCATTAGATGCCATTCAATGCCCTAAACAAAAATGTATAAAGTGAGCACTCATATTCACTGCATAAACCGTCCAAAGGTTTCATGCAAACATTGTTTTATTATTGAAAAATCTGTTTTTTGCAAGTTGAAAGCCTCTAAAAACTTCTTTCACTTTTAATCAGCTTACCGTTTTCAGAATTTTAGAAAAACAATTTTGGATTTAAGAAAAAAATAAAATCAAACTGGATGTTTAGGCTTATACACCCTTCTTTTATAGATGTTTACTTCTTTTTTTAATATTCTGTATATGTAAAAGCATCAACTCTATGTCCAGACTCAATTTGGCCCTTTTTAACACAGATTTGAGAAAACAAAGGACATTGGATTTGACACGTCTATGAATCAACATGGATTTGATAAAAGAAAGATTTGAAGGTGAACATAGATTTTACTGTTACATACAAGATTGTCATCTTGTGTTACAGGGTATTCATGGTATTTCAGACTTACTTTAAAATATGTTTCTACTATATATTTTAACAGTTGTTGATATTCCTATTGAGACCATGTGCACAATCAAACAACAAGATATGCCTACTTTTCAACTGTTTTAAGGGTTTCCCAAAACTGACCATACTCAATATACTCCAAACATAAAATGCAATGTTAATTTCAAAAGACTATTGCTGATGAGGAAAGTACCCCTACTCATTCATTTCAATTGTGTCAATATAGAAAAATTAAACCAGATGAAAAATTTGGGGTAACCAAGGCCTCCCCCCTCCCCATACCTGTCAACCTGTGACGATGAAAATGCAGGTCATGACCTGCATTGAAGAATCAAATCTCAGGTCATAACGCGTACGAACTTTTTCGAGCTGAATTTCAGTATTTATGGTACATTTTCTTATAATGTATATCAAAGATACCAAAACATCAATGCATGTTCACTTGGTTAAGTCATTTTAAATCTTATTTATTATTATTTCATTACACTTTTAAAGATTTTATAAACTTGTGTATCACAGTCTTATGTCCTTTACTTTTTGTCATCATCTAAAATTTATTTTTCAAATGTAACTTTAAAATGAGACTACTAGCCTTTGAACATACCATGTAGAGGTATTACATGTTTGAACATTCATCTCTCAATTCATAAGGAAATTAGACTATGATAAAATGTAGTAATACAGTTAAAGGAAGTATAAATGTAAAAAATAATTTTCAACTTTTTTTTAAAAATTGTATAAAGGTATAAAAATAATGAAAAGTTATTTTTCAATATGTATTTGAATTGTATATTATTATGATTTAATCTTTTTCACCCATAAAACGTAAATATAAGGAATAATTTTGAATGGTGACAAATAAGGGGAAGTAACTCTTAGTTGAAATATCTTTGTATTAAAACAACAGGGCAATTTATTTACGACCTAAAGCTAAGATAATTGTATTTTCCCGCGGTTCGTATAGTAAAGCGGGAAAATATTGTATTGTCGTTACGTTTTCATTAATATTCATAAGGCATGACAAAATTGACCAATCAGAAGTTGAATTTTGTCTTACGATATATTGGTGTTTTTCAAGCGCTTCACTTTCTAGCCGTCGTTCAACATAGTAAGCTGCATGGACGCCGATATTCAACAAACTATACGTGCCGAAGTGCATAATGCTGTACAAAACACCCAAGAAAAGTTATTGGACAATATGACAACTTTACTAGAGTCTCGTTTAGACGGTTTCCAAAGAAGAATTCAGGAAAACCAGAAATCCTTGTCAGACACACAGATAGCCAAGATAGATGAAAATATGTCCGACACATATAAGTTCCGCAAAAGAGGTAATGAAGAGCAGTACAAACACAACCACAAAGTATTCGTGAAGATGAGGGAGGCCACAACCGAGATGGAAGCAGACAACATCAGTCAGACAAATGTTAACAACGCGAAACGGAAGATAACTGAAGGTATGGACATAATCAAGAACAGACAAAAGCTAATAAAATTAGCTGATTCGTCAGACGCAGGGTGGCGGGTAGTAGCTAAGTATATTGCTAATCCTTTGGCTGAGAATTCCAATGACGAAAGAAAAATGTACAAAGCACAGTCACGGGCAGATACCAAGATGAAAAAAGAAAAACTGAAAAAACGTACAGACCAAAGGACAACTCCATACAACAAAACAACGACATCAAATTCTACGGGAAGTCAGTCGATACCTGTTAATGTCATCAGTGGATTTGGAAGACCTGGGAGATGCTTTTATTGTCACGAGAGTGGGCATTGGATAAGGCAGTGTCCAAAAGCCACAACAGAACAAAAGAATAAGATAAGTATAAATAGTACTTACAATTTTAGTCGCATAGAATCTAGCGCACCTCTGTTATGTAAACAAATATCAGCTGATTTTAAATCAATGAAAAGTACACACACTAATGTATGTCAAGGTAACGGTACAGGTGTAGGGTATTTAAAAGAAAAGGTAGACTCGTGGAAAGAGATAGGTGCTACAATTTTCGTTGTTGATATAATAGAAAACGGGTATAAAATACCATTTAGCACAGTACCTCGAGAAACAGAATTAGAAAACAATAAAACTGCACGCGACAACTCTTATTTTGTCGCCGATGAGATAGAGAAACTTTTAGAAAAAGGTTGCATACGTCGAGTAAAAAGTAAACCCCACGTTGTCAATCCATTAACTGTAGCAAATAATAAAGGCTCAAAATTAAGATTAGTTTTAGATGCGAGGCATTTAAACCCACATATTGTAAAATTCAAACACAAGTATGAAGACGCAACAACTGCCAGACAGTTGTTTGAGAAGGGAAACTATGTATTTTCCTACGATTTAAAAAGTGCATATCACCACATAAAAATATGTCAAGCAGATACAACTTTTTTAGGTTTCAAATGGGCAAATGAATACTATGAGTATAATGTTTTGCCATTCGGGTTATCCTCTAGTGGGTATATATTTAGCAAAGTAATGAGAGAGATCGTTAAACATTGGAGAGGTAGAGGCATAAAAATCGTTATGTATTTGGACGATGGCCTAGGTGGAGGTAACAGTTTTGATAGTGCTTTAGAATCAAGTAAAACAATCAAATCCGATTTAGAGAGGTTTGGATTTGTTTTGGCACACGAGAAATTCAACTGGTTGCCAGTTCAAACGTTAGAATGGTTAGGTTTTTTATGGGACATGTCGGAAGGGGTTTTAAGACTCACAGAGAAACGCATAACTAAATTGAAAGGCACTTTGGTTATTTTCATTTACCAGTTTAGAAGTGGTATTAGGCTATTCAGAGTAAAATTTGGGGTACCACGATTTCCCGAGAACTACGAGAACAACATAATATCCCGAAAACATATCCCGAGAACAAGATTTTTATGGTGTTATATGTGTTTTTTGCTTAAATAAGTGTAACAGCATACAATGTTTAAGGTTTATGGCGTTCATAATTAATAAAAGTACACGCAATCTTCAGAAAATAGATTTGTATGAGGCAAATTCCTTATTCCTTAAAACAATATGGCGGACGTTATATTTTGTCAGTTTTTATATGAATTTTTAACATTTTTTTTAATAAAATCTATTCTTTCAGTACATTTGATACTTTTCTTTTCTGTCAGTTCTTCTAAGATCTTCTAATACTTTGATTTTCTTAAGTTGTCTACCTTAAGAATGTCCGCCATATTGTGTTCAACAAGGATTTTGCATACAAGACATAGAAATCGAATTTTTGACCTAAAATTGCATTTTTATTGAATAAAAACGAGTATTATCTCTTATTAGTATTCTTTATTATTGTAAAAAGTAGTAAAAACACAATAAAAACGTGAATGGGCGCGAACGGACCCGGATTCTAAAATTTGTGGCCAGTATTGTAGGCCAAATCATATCTATGCAGGCAGTATTAGGTGATCAGGCACGATTAAGAACTAGATATTTATATGAATCTATATTGTATAGAGCCAACGGTTCGTCCTATGTAGTTTAAACGAGACAGGATCTCAACTGTGTCAGTTGACATTTAATGAAGATGAAGATTATCACTTGTTCTGTGATGCATCTGGCAAGGGTTTTGGCGGTCATTTGACCGCAGGTTCAAAGGACGAACCGTTGGAAATGTTTGGAAGTTGGTCAGTAAATGAACAAAACAAAAGCTCAACTTGGCGAGAGCTAGTAGCAGTAAAGAGAGTATTACACAATATTATTTTACAAATTTAATAAAGGATAAAATCATTAGGGTATACACAGATAACAAAAACGTAACGCACATACTCAGAGTCGGAAGTTGAAAAGCATCACTACATGAAAATGTGGTGCAAATACATGAAATTTGTAAGAATCAATCAATTAAATTAAGTTCTGTTTGGATTCCACGTGAACAAAACACACACGCTGACATGTTAAGTAGACGGTCAGATTGTGATGATTGGGAGGTACAGGACTAAATATTTACATATCTAGATCACTTGTGGGGTCCGCATAACGCCGATAGGTTTGCACATGACTACAACACCAAGTGTAAGCATTTCAATTCAAAATATTGGTGTCCAGGAACATCAGGTATTGACGCTTTCACAGTTGATTGGAAAGGTAAAAATAATTGGCTTGTACCACCACCAAATTTGATTCCTAAAGTGTTAAACAAATTAAAACAAGAAAAATGCAATGCTACTTTAGTTATACCAGAGTGAACCTCTGCACCGTACTGGCCTATGTTTAATAGATGAGAAAGGGAACATGAAAGTTTTCATAGTTGCACACATTTTCTTTCAGGGAGAAAACTTGACCAAGGAAGGCCGCGGTCAAAGCGGAATATTTGGACAACAATTTCTGAAATTTAGATTGATTGGTTTAAGACTACAATTTTAGATCAAAATATTTATGATTATTCTTTTTTTAACAGGGACAAAATTAGATCGTACAGTAAAGGAGGCCATTAGAAATAGCGGCATCGATGGTGACAGTTATCTTTATGGGCTTTATCCAAAAATGTGCGAACTTTTAATAAACAGCAGAAGTGACAACACAGTCAAATCTTATTTTAATGCTTTTAAAAGATGGGAACGTTTCATATCTCTCCATGGACATGTTGCTTTACCAGCTCAACCAGTGCACGTCGCACTTTACCTTACAGACTTAGTTAACAACGGTTCCACTTATCATCCGGTGTATAATGCAATATATGGTATAAAATGGGCACACGAAATCAACAGTTTAAAAGATCCTACCACAAACACTTTTGTTACTTCAATACTAGAAGCGTCTAAAAGAGTTGCGCCAAAGAAGACTAACAAGAAAGATCCAGTAACTACAGACGTTTTGATAGAACTTTGTGATAATTTTAAAGATTGTTCTGATCTACTTGTGTTAAGAGATTTGACTATGATGCTACTTTGTTTTGCAGGTTTCCTTAGATACGATGAACTTAGTTCTTTGCGTTTCCTTGACATTGATATACAAGATTCTTTTCTGATTTTACATATAACTAAGAGCAAAACTGACCAATACAGGCAAAGCAATGAGGTTATAATAGCAAAAGGTTCTACAATCGCATGTCCCTATAATATGTTAGTTAAATACACACATTTGGCTGGTTTTAGTAGTCATGAGAATAAATTTTTATTTCGTCCTATCTACAGGTCAGGAGAGTTGTGTAAATTGATAAATAAGGATAAGAAACTCAGTTACATGGCGGCTAGGGAGTGTCTTCTTAAGAGAATTAGAATTATTCGTCCTGGTTGTAACATAGGTCTGCACTTGTTCAGATCAGGTGGTGCCACAGTGGCTGCTAACGCAGACGTTAGCGACAGGTGTTTGAAAAAACACGGCAGATGGAAATCTGACTGGAGTAAAGATGGTTATATCGTAGACTCCATAGAAAAACGTTTGAAAATTTCTCAAGCTTTAGGTTTATAGTTTCATATTTGGGATCGTGTACCCTTTCTTTGTATATTTCTATCACGTTCGACGGGCTGTCGGCAAATTTATATTTGTGTTTTAGTTATATTTAGTCATGGAGTAGAGGTAATACTTGTATTTTCCCGCGGTTCGTATAGTAAAGCGGGAAAATATTGTATTGTCGTTACGTTTTCATTAATATTCATAAGGCATGACAAAATTGACCAATCAGAAGTTGAATTTTGTCTTACGATATATTGGTGTTTTTCAAGCGCTTCACTTTCTAGCCGTCGTTCAACATAGTAAGCTCCTTTATTTTTAATTGCTGATTGCAATTAAAGTTGGTTTTTCTGATTTTCTATTTTGTATATGTATTTGCTAATTAAAGGTGTGGTCCGCCACTTTTATCCGGAGATAGGCTCGAGCATTGGCACGGATACAGGTTTCCATTCATATTCATATATCATGTGAACGATTGTTGGTTTTTCCTGGACGGCCTTGACTATCTATGAAGGGTAACATTCAGAAATTTAAGCGAATACACTGTGGATACATTGATATTTGAAATATTGTATATATGTTTTAATATTTGTTAAAATGTGTACTGCTGGAAATTATTTGAGATACAAATTAAATACGTCGTCTATCACGTTCGACGGGCTGTCGGCAAATTTATATTTGTGTTTTAGTTATATTTAGTCATGGAGTAGAGGTAATACTTGGTGTTAATCACGAGTTAATCAACAGTGTGTTTGACACCAAAGCCGTCAATTGAAGCCATGCACTTAGTAATTTGACAGTTTACATAGCTAGATGAACTGCATGTTCATGGAAGAATTACGAATTTGCCGGTATTTCAAAGGAATATTACTTATGAAAATCAATCTCAAGGATAAAAAATACGGGTGAAATCGGGTCATTTTCGGAATTTCCGAGTTATTTCCCTTAAAGCAAAAAGAAAATCCTAAAAAAAACCAAAAAAATATGTACAGTGCAAATGCAAAATTCATCAAAATGTTTTGTATATTAACAGGGAATCCCCATTATAGCAGGCTGTTCTGCTGTAATGCAGTGTAGAGTACATTCAGTGCACACTGTTGGAGACCACCATGTATGGTATGGCAGTGTATTTGATGCGGTTGTTTCGGATAATGCTCCAGATACACTTCTATACTACTTTAAGTGAGTATGTCTTTATTCAGTTATAACTTATTTATTTTTTACACACATGTAATGTTTGAGGGCAGTTACCTTTACTGCTAGCATGAGATGACATATTTGTTACCTGGTTCAAGAGGTCATCATGGTAGATTTTCCTTTTGCTATGGTAAGTATCTGATGTCTTCTAGTTCAATAAAGTTTAAAAAAAAACTCATTTTGTAAGGATATAGTTTGCACTCTTATACATAATTCTATAAAATTATCCTATTTAGGTAAAAATCACAGTAAAAATTTGATTCAATATTTTGTCAAATCCTTATTTTACTGGGAGGATTTAAAGTAGACACAACTAAAAAGATTGTTTTTACACTATATTTCAGGTCTTTCAGATCAGTTGGTGATGAAATATTTATAAAAGCTTTTGAGGATGCAACGTTACCGTATGAAGACTGGACACATGAAGCTCACTTGAGAATGGCTTGGACTTATATTACAGAATATGGGAAAGAGAAGGCTACCCCTTTTATAAGGTGGGTTAAAAAAAAATTGCAAATTTTTATTTTTTGATAGCGCATATTTTTAAACAACTGTTTGAGTATTGTATTTTAAAATTGGAAAGCATTTTAATTTGGACGATTTCTTTATACATGGATAGACAGAGAAGTATAAAAAATTACTATGGTCATTAGGACATTATATATTCCCTCTTTTTAGCACAATTTTATAGGCATATTTTATATGTTATCAAGGAGTTTTCTTACTATACAAATCCTTTATGTTATTATGCTCGAGAAAAGCAAACAACAGAATATCAATATCTATGATGCCATCATAAATATTACTAGAAATGTTTTTAAAAAAATTCATGATTTTCAGTTAGAAGTAATTTGTGTTGTATACGTTATAAGGGCACCGCCAATTGGAGGGTCACCCTGTAGTCCATAGCAAATTGTGTCTGCATTACATCTAGATAACCGTAACGATTTCAAAGTTTGTACTTGACATGTATATTGACCATCAACAGAGGGTGTGTCATAATGTATGTACAACGTCAAAGGTCAAAGTCAAAAACTTTGGTTTCAGTAGAAAACCCATATCCTATGGTAAAGATTGTGTCCGTTCTATCTTGAGAACCATTATGATTTCAAAGTTTATACTTGACATGTACATTAACCAGCTCCAGAGGGTGTCTCATAATGTATGTACAACTTCCTAGGTCAAAGGTCAAGGTCAAAAACTTTGGTTGACAACCCGATGTCCTGTGTTTATACAGATACAACTTTCTTACTACACGTTATTCACAGAGATGGTATCCAGGGCCGTAACTACATTGAGGCAAATGAGGCAAATGCCTCATGTTAGAAATTTAAAAAAAAAACTTAAACAAAAGATTGTCTTAATATCAAATAGTTTTCACGGAAAGTGTCTAGCAAGAAGCAAGTTCTCTTCACTCTCTGGTGTCGCCCTTGCATGTTTTTCGTGATGTATGTTTCTATTTTACTTTTAGTTTTCCGAGTTGATGGTCGATTGTTTTTACTTCTATGTGACTGTCCCGGGTTTGTCTTTTGTTCATTTATTGTCCTACTTTATGACTATAAAATTGAGAATGGAAATGGGGAATGTGCCAAAGAGACAACAACCCGACCATAGAAAAAAAACAACAGCAGAAGGTCACCAACAGGTCTTCAATGTAGCGAGAAATTCCCGCACCCGGAGGCGTCCTTCAGCTGGCCCCTAAACAAATATATACTAGTTCAGTGATAATGAACGCCATACTAATTTCCAAATTGTACACAAGAAACTAAAATTAAAATAATACAAGACTAACAAAGGCCAGAGGCTCCTGACTTGGGACAGGCGCAAAAATGCGGCGGGTTAAACATGTTTGTGAGATCTCAACTCTCCCCCTATATACCTCTAGCCTATGTAGAAAAGTAAACGCATAACAATACGCACATTAAAATTAAGTCCAAGAGAAGTCCGAGTCTGATGTCAGAAGATGTAACCAAAGAAAATAAACAAAATGACAATAATACATAAATAACAACAGAATACTAGCAGTTAACTGACATGCCAGCTCCAGACTTCAATTAAACTGACTGAAAGATTATGATTTCATCATATGAACATCAGGCACAATCCTTCCCGTTAGGGGTTTAATATCATGCCATCATAACATATATGAAAAGAACATAACCCGTGTCATGCCAACAACTGGTTTTTGAATAAATGTGTTTAGTTCCGATTCAAAGACCCTATAAGTGAATCAATATTAACGCCAAAATATGCAATCTTTAATGACCTGACAACAGTATCGTAACTATATCCCTTCTTAATACATTGTAAGTCTATTCAAAGGTTTTGAGTTAGTCTGAGTGATGATTTTCATTTGTAAACGGGCGGTTTTGCAATGTTGCATGCCCACCGATGTTCAGATATTGTGCGAGAAAATATTTTAAGAATTTATGATGATACAAGACACAGAAAAAATGGTCGTTTCTGCATGGAGAATTGAACTTGATATCAAAGAATACAAAACTGGCTTTTTTGGGGGGTAGATAAAACTAGAAAGCTGACTTGGTTTAAGGTCACCAATTTCCCCGATTTCAAATAATTTTGGGAAAAAAACAATAATGTATTGCCATATGACCTTTTCCATTGAAGGGTTTAACTTGCATTAAGTCATGTTCAGAACCTCTAACAGAAAATAAAGGAATATGGAGTAAATGTGCACGAAACCTAATCGCACAGAGTCAATGCATAGACAAAAATCTAAAAGACAATGGTCAAAGTAAGTTGCTGGAGGGTCTTCAACAATAAAATAATCAATAATACCGTAAAACAGGGTCAAGATGGTCCCTAGTGTCGACTGACGCAGTACTGTACTTACAGTACAATCTGTCACTATATTTAAATCTAGTCATAAAAAAATAACCATAGTCTAAGCACAATACAATTAAGACAAAAAACAGACAGGCAGATTTTGTATTAATGATTATGAGAATTACGATTTTTGCTTTACCCTACATATCGGTCTTTAATGTTTTCCATAGAACCTAATAGTCTTAAATCACAATGAATCTATGTTCTTGCTTTGAGACCAGATTATTGTGGGAAAATAGCAAACAATTAGTTGCGTTTTAATGTCAAAAAGAGTCCGGGAAACTTTCAGAATGCACGATTGTTCGTAATTTTTCTCAGAGCTTCTGGCCATGGGGGCCTTGAACGGCCCTCAAACCCCTCGTCAAAATTTTTTTCGACTCGCTCTGCTCGGCGAATATATTTTGCCTCACAATTAGAAGAGGCTAGTTACGGCCCTGGTATCTAGTGAAACATATTCTTACATTTTATTGTATTACAGGGAAGGTATTCAGCATTTCAATGAACAAAACAAAGACAAAGTAAGTTTAGTAGATACTTCACTGGTTATTTTTTACACAAATTACAATTATCTAACTTAAAACCACTCAATTCTTACTGAAACAATGGATGGCAATTGTGTGCTCTCCCCTTGTTATGGGGATTATTTTTTTTTCTGAAATCAAATTCTTTCGTTAAAAATTTGTAATGTATGTAAAGAAAAGAATACAAGGTCATAATTACTGCTTTAAAAACTGTAAGAAAAGTGCAACCAAAAGGCCTGTAACACAGAGGAAGCAAAGAAAAGATAAAATAATCCAGAGAATTAAAATTATTAATGTATACCTTTACAAAATAACAAAAAAGATGCTCTCATCAGTAGGTCAGTAGAAACTGTTAACTCAATGGAAATGAGTGATCTTCATTCTCTGCTATAGCATTAAATGTTAAACCTATTAGAGATTATACTAGACTATAATGAAGCAATTCCTTTATTTTTCAGGTAAAATTTGGATACCATGAGACTATAACAGGATTCTATATTTCTATAGTAGCTGATAGTGTTAATAGAACATCAGCATTAACTTTTGACGAATTTATAACAAAGAATTCGTTTTTATTTGACAAAAATGTGATATCTAAATATTATACAAAAGACAGGCTTTATAGTGATGATGCCAGGCACAGGTAAGAGTATCATATAATTGAAAACTAATCAGATATAGATAGGCTAAATAAAATTGAGAATGGAAATGGAGAATGTGCCAAAGACACAACAACCCGACCATAGGAAAAAACAACAGCAGAAGGTCACCAACAGGTCTTCAATGTAGCGAGAATTTCCCGCACCCGGAGGCGTCCTTTAACTGGCCCCTAAACAAATATATACTAGTTCAGTGATAATGAACGCCATACTAATTTCCAAATTGTACACAAGAAACTAAAATTAAAATAATACAAGACTAACAAAGGCCAGAGGCTCCTGACTTGGGACAGGCGCAAAAATGCGGCGGGGTTAAACATGTTTGTGAGATAGCTGTACACATAAAGATAAACAAAGTTGTTATTTTAAAACTAGATTCAGTTTGCTCTTAATATTAATGTGTTTACACTGACAGATGGATAAACAATTTTTATACGACCGCAAAAATTTTAATTTTTCGTCCTATATTGCTTTCACGTTGGCGTCGTCTTCCTGCGTCGTCTTGCGTCGTCCGAATACTTTTAGTTTTCGCACTCTAACTTTTGTAAAAGTGAATAGAAATCTATGAAATTTTAACACAAGGTTTATTACCACAAAAGGAAGGTTAGGATTGATTTTGGGAGTTGTGGTCCCAACATTTTAGGAATTAGGGGCCAAAAAGGGCCCAAATAAGCATTTTCTTGGTTTTCGCACTATAACTTTAGTTTAAGTAAATTGAAATCTATGAAATTTTGACACAAGGTTTATGACCACAAAATGAAGGTTGGGATTGATTTTGGGAGATTTGGTTCCAATATTTTAGGAATTAGGGGCCAAAAAAAGGGCCCAAATAAGCATTATTCTTGGTTTTCGTACAATTACTTTAGTATAAGTAAATAGAAATCAATGAAATTTAAACACAAGTTTTATAAACACAAAAGGAAGGTTGGGATTGATTTTGGGAGTTTTGGTCCCAACAGTTTAGGAATTAGGGGCCAAAAAGGGGCCCAAATAAGCATTATTCTTGGTTTTCGCACCATAACTTTAGTATAAGTAAATAGAAATCTATGAAATTTAAACACAACGTTTATGACCATAAAAGGAAGGTTGGGTTTCATTTTTGGAGGTTTGGTCCCAACAGTTTAGGAATAAGGGGCCAAAAGGGGCCAAAATTGAACTTTGTTTGATTTCATCAAAAATTGAATAATTGGGGTTCTTTGATATGCCGAATCTAACTGTGTATGTAGATTCTTAATTTTTGGTCCCGTTTTCAAATTGGTCTACATTAAGGTCCAAAGGGTCCAAAATTAAACTTAGTTTGATTTTAACAAAAATTGAATCCTTGGGCTTCTTTGATATGCTGAATCTAAAAATGTACTTAGATTTTTGATTATTGGCCAAGTTTTCAAGTTGGTCCAAATCGGGGTCCAAAATTAAACTTTGTTTGATTTCATCAAAAATTGAATAATTGGGGTTCTTTGATATGCCAAATCTAACTGTGTATGTAGATTCTTAATTCTTGGTTCCGTTTTCAAATTGGTCTACATTAAAGTCCAAAGGGTCCAAAATTAAACTAAGTTTGATTTTAACAAAAATTTGATATGCTGAATCTAAACATGTACTTAGATATTTGATTATGGGCCCAGTTTTCAAGTTGGTTCAAATCAGGATCCAAAATAATTAAATTAAGTATTGTTCAATAGCAAGAAATTTTCAATTGCACAGTATTCAGCAATAGCAAGAAATCTTCAATTGCACAGTATTGTGCAATAGCAAGCAATTTTTAATTACACAGTATTGCGCAATAGCAAGAAATCTTCAATTGCACAGTATTGTGCAATAGCAAATATTTTCAATTGCACAGTATTGGGCAATAGCAAGAAATATCTAATTGCACAATATTGTGCAATAGCAAGAAATTTTCAATTGATTGGAGTTATCTTTCTTTGTCCAGAATAGTAGTTGAATCAACTTAAATCATTGTTTTATACAATATACAATGTATATTCACTTTTACTACCAACTGATAAATTAAAACAATCTTTACCATTCAGTGATAACAAGCACTTTATTTTACATTTTAATATTTTATGATGTATTTAAATGAGTAGTTATTGTTGCAAACTCCATAAGGAATTTGAATTGAGATCAGTATTGAAAAAGGGAAAGGGGGATGTGAAAAAAAATGGGGGGGGGGGTTAAATTTTTCTCATTTCAGATTTAAAAAGAAAATTTCTTCAAACATTTTTTTGAGAGGATTAATATTCAACAGCATAGTGAATTGCTCAAAGGCAAAAAAAATATTTTAAGTTCATTAGACCACATTCATTCTGTGTCAGAAACCTATGCTGTGTCAACTATTTAATCACAATCCAAATTTAGAGCTGAATCCACCTTAAATGGTGTGTCCATACTTGCCCCAACTGTTCAGGGTTCAACCTCTGCGGTCGTATATAGCTGCACCCTGCGGAGCATCTGGTTGTTTATGTTAACTTTATCATGCAGTCATGTGTTGAATTTAGGACAACAACTGACTCATATACAGCTCAAATCGTACCACACTAGCATGTTGTCCTGCATACACAATATATAACATCACTACATTCATAGCTCTAAAAATGGGAAATATATATGAACGACACTGAGGTGCGATGGGGAGAACCATGGTCTACAACAAACTGTGATTATCTATTTGACGTAGATTGCTTGTTTTAAAGTCTAATTATCTTTCCTATTTTATGATTGAACTTCATATATGATGTTATTAGATGTAACAAATATTTATTTTTCAGTTTTGTGACTCCTGATATATGTCCGCTTCCATGTTAGACACCAGATGAAGAATTCCACCATCAAGTATCATGTGATATTATTTAAGATATGCTTAATAACTAATTGTATATGTCAAGCAGGATTGATTAAGATTTAGACAGATTTTTGTTTACCATTGTAGATTTGTATGCTGAATCATGCCCTAATAAATTGTGTTCAGTTTGTTGATAGTTGTAAAATGTTTTCCTTTGTAAATTATCATGCTTAAAATTAGACTTTGGCATTTAGAAGACATTTAAAAATAACTGTTGTTCCAATGAATATGCAAGTAAAATTTGTCAAACATAAAATTGTTGTAACGTAGCTCTCTGTCTTCCATTATTTCTAAGGTATCTTCGTTATGCTTTGTTAATTTGTTTTGTTATGGTAATTTTTAAAACAATAATGGAAATTAAAAAGAATCATTGAAGTGCAAGTATATTGTTACTGTAACTATAATGGAACTGTTATTATTTTCTCATTACATTATGAAACATCGTAAAAATTAATATAGTGCTACATTTGTTATTTTCGCTACCTGGTATGTGTTGTTTTTTATATTTTGTATTGTTACTGATGAATGTCTCTACTGTAGAAGACAGTAAATTGTCTGAATACATATTTAATTAGCAAACTAAATGTATCTGTGTTATGCTTTGTTAATAATAAGCAAACTTTAATTTTGTAAAATAATCCAAAATGTGGTGAAATTATGTTATCTTAAAAGTCATATTTATACATACATGTATATACTGTAAATTCAGAAATTGATGTGTGCATTTATTATTGTGATTTTGGAAGAGTGGACTACAATGCAAAATAAGTTATTGCCATTTCAGAAAAGTCTGCATACAGGAATATGTATCAAATATCATAATGTGCAAAATAAAAACCTCTCAATAATTTCTGAATTTACACTATACATAGGTGTGTGTAATATTTGAAAGAAATGAATTTTTTGTTGTTACAAAAAACGTAGGAAATTATAAAAACATTGATGCTGACAAATTAAACTAATATGTAAACACTCGTTAAAAACGTATACCGGTAACCTTTGTCATCCAAATTCAGGTGAAATATTGCTACATTTTCACTGTGGTTTATAGCTTTAATTTTAGCTTTGCCAAATACAAATGTGTAGAACTGTCAACATGAGATTTTATTTATTGTGTGCATTTTAAACTTTTTTATGATTTGTTTAGCAAATTTTTAAAGCTTTTTTAATAATAAAAGAGATGAGAAAACATTAGAAAAATGTGTTCATTATTAGCTTCATAAAATATTTATTTGTATTTCTCAGTACTCTACTTCTTCTTATTAAGCTTGGTTTTATCTTGAGAGTCCATATGTGTTGTAATCAAAACTGACCAGAAAATAGTGCTCAATGTATGATACAGAGTAGACAATTTTTTAAAAGATTAATCTAAAAAAAAATTATTACCAGTAGTTTATAAAATTGTAAAAAAACTATTAGCTAAGTTGTGAAAAATTCAATCCATTCAGATGTCACAATTTCTATAAGTTTTGGACATTCTTGTTTAACCATAAATCAAGTTTGAACCCAAAACAAAATTCTTTTGATTTTGTGGTCTATATTTAGGTCAAAGATAAAGTGTACTCAATTCAATATTTACATTTTTATTACTTTTACTGGTAAATTACTATAAGTGAGAATTTCACACCAGCAGGTCAAAGGTCAATACCACAGCAGCTATAATGCAACAAAATATTTTGAGAGAAAATAAATTTCAAAGCAATATCTTTGAAATCAATCATTCCTCAGAACTTGTGTTGCTACTGTCCAGTTTCTTGTTCAATCATGGGTTTTCATTTTCCTTTTACATTTCAAAAAGACTCTTTTGTTGGTGTAGTCACAAGGTACAAGATCAAGGTCAGGTTAGATCTAATAGTAAGTATATTCACCAGTATCTTTTTTATGTAATTATAATTTTTTGCCTGCTCCAGTCATGCTTCAATGATTCCCTATATAATCAACCAAATTTTCCCCCTGAAATGGGGGCATGCCCCCCCCCCCCCCTGGATCTGACTATGGATATTGGGCTGATTTTTTAGGATGTGAGTTAACCATGATGAGATAGAGATCAAGTTTAGGTTTTGTTCCGCTACTCTAGTTTTTGCCAAAATTACAGGCTTTGGACTTTAATAAATTGTTGAAATTCACAGTTATAGAGACTTTTTTTCTAAACATCTTTTGATATTGGGCTTATTTTCAATATGTGAGACTAATATCATGTGTGTCAACATGTGTTGTTGAAATTGCTGATTTTTAAAACTTTTTGAATACATCTAGTTTCATAATAAATATTTAACAGTTTACAATAAACAAACTTATATTAAAACAAATGATAGTCATTACACACTTAATATGTAAAATGTTGACAGTAAAAATGACTTCATGTTATCCATACAACATTCTTTTCTGGAATACTTCTGTAAGCACTGTCTCCAATTGTTGTGAAGTCTGAAAACAAATATGGATTCCTTGAATAATTTGTTAATTTACAGTAAAGAGTATTGTTACAAGAAGGTTCAAAATCTATTTTTACTTAAATATACTAGGATATCTCATCATACACATTCTTAAACGTTGTTTTTTTTTTGCATTTTTATATACCTGGTTTATTCTGAACAGTGCTTTGCCATATATATTCCATCTAGTTTTAATTTTACAATACCCAGTCTTTTAAACAAACTGTACTTATCCAAATATTAACTTTGAGTGTCTATTGTTTTGTATTCACCATAACTATGATCAAAACTTATAGCAGTTTGTTTGTGGCTTTATTTTGTGTCCAGTCCTGTTAAACACAAGTTAAGTTAACATATATTGTGAAGTATTCAGATTATTACCAGAGGGTTGACTTATATTTTTACTTGCTCTGAGTACAACTCTGCAGCATGAAACAGACATTACTAATAGCTTGAGGTTGTCATACAGATTATGGTTAAAGTCCACTGGCATCAATTATACTAAATATTCGGATTTAAAGTCCCACAATTGCTCAAAAGCACCAAATGAAAAAATGAAAAAAATGGAATTAATCCAATATATAAGTGTAAATATAATTCAAAGAATGAGAAATATTGTCATGCATTATTGATTTTGATGAACAACTGGTTGTTTTCCCCACCTTACTTGAGATTGTCTTCTATGGTTTAAACATATTTTATTGTTCAAAATGACAAATGGATCAGACACAAATTTTACAACTTAATAATGTCCTCTCCAAAATTTCTTCTATGATTGGTTACACCAACTATTACTTGGTTTTATCAGAGACTTATATGTCTCTGGTTTTATTTTAGATGAGATATCCTCCAAAAGACCGCCTTTCAGCAATTGGATTAAGAAATATCTCACCTTGCTGTTAGATTGTTTTCTTGACGTTTTAAGACAAGAAGATGGAGGAGTAAATATTGCAGGGTTTTTGATTCGTGGTACTGTACTCAACACATCTAAACTAAAAACGCTGCCACTATCTGGATTGTTAGATCCCACTATATATACCATGTGTATAGGTAAACAGCTTTCTACAACAACAACAACAACAAAAAGAATTTGGATTATTTGCATTCCTATCATACACTACCTTAATATACGTAATACTATAAAAAAACGAATACTATAAAAACAAATCCGCATACTCAGACTTTTTTTTTGCAAATGTTTTATTCTCTAAGCAGTATATTCATTGGACCGCTGGTCGAAAGTCATAAATCAATTGAGACAAAAAAAATCTTGGATACAAACTAAAATTGAGGGAAACACATCAACTATAAGAGGAAAACAACGAAACACCAGAAATACTTCAGTGAACAAAAAACAAACAACAATGCAACACACACATTATGAACTATAAGATAACAACTGCTGTTTTCCTGACTTGGTACAGGACATTTTAAGGAAAAAAATGGTGGGTTGAACCTGGTTTTGTGGCTTTTTAAACCTCACATTTTTATTGCAACGATAAATATAACACTAAAATGATAGCATTACATGATGGGAATACAGTACAAATAAATACAAGAACTTTCGGGACAAATACAAAAAATAAACAATACAATAGTACATTTCGACATGTTAACCACAGAATAAAAACGAACACATAAAACTATAGTGTTTTGACATTTTATCTGTGTTTATATTATCTCCTATCAATTAATGGATAATTTTGATACTGTTCAAGATGATCAGGTTTGTAAAACTAACCAATATAGGATGAAACAAAATTGGTGTGAATGTGACTATTTTTTTTTTGTACTCCTAGATCCAGGAGAGCGATACATAGCATCAAGTATTATCATATAATTCAAAAGATGACATTTTAAAGCCCGGTGGATTTTTGTTAATAGTTTACATAGAAAATTATACAACTAACCTCGTTGGATGGTTCCTCGTACGTTGTTGAAGCTCTCAGATAACGTCAGTATATAAGTGTCCGTGATAATATTATCTCCAACTTTTCCACTGCTCTTTAATATTCCACTGTCTTAAAAACATTAAAATAGCTAAATATTTGCTTTCGATTTAAAAAAATCAAGTTTATTAACTTTTTGAATTATTTTGTTGTTTTGTGTTTTACTTTTTTCTACGCATTAATTTCATGTATGAAGAAATTGAAGACATATATAACTGGACTCTCTACATAACATAAAATTTATTTTACAGACCCTCCGAACATTATGAAATGGCAGGGTGAGAATGACTTATGGGGACTTGCTCTATATACTAGTATAACGGTTTGGGGATAACTTGAAATACAATATTTAAGGTCAAAGGTGAAGGTCATATATATATATAGGTCAATACTGATATTTTGACCCTTACGTAATTGGTTTGCATTAAAGATCACGATCATTGCTGAAGACACTGTTCATCCGTCTTTACTGTTTAAGTTTTGACAATTTAAACATGACTTTCATGGTTGAAAATTTAAAAAAAAATCTATGAATTGTTATAGTAGTCTCAGGTAGACTCAATCCTTCTAAAAAGTACCCCACTGTTTTGACAACTATACATGTAAGTATATAATAACGTAGAAACTTTTAGTTCATCTAAACTTTGACTATAGTCATTAGCTAAGGAGTGGTGCACGTTACAAGTTCAGGAGCGAGAAACTTGAAGGAGTAGAAAAGAAGTTTTTAAGCTTCGTTTCGATACTTAATAGAGGGGGCAATAGGGGTACGTTAACATGTTAACAACACCTCGATTTTGGCAAAAACAGTTAACAACAAATTAAAAAATGCTGATAACAGTTAAAACAGTTACACAAAGGAAAAATCAAAATTGAAAGTCCCTGATCAAATTGCAAAATCAAAAGCTCAAACACATCAAACGAATGGATAACAACTGTCATATTCCTGACTTTGTACAGTAATTTTCTGGTGTAGAAAATGCCTCCAAAACACAAAAAACGGTATTTTTTTTTATGTCATAATTAAATTAAGGATGTAACGCGACTCAAATCACAGTTAACAACACATTGAAAAAGGCCAAAAAAGGTTAACATATAAAGGTATTGCCCCCTCTTAATAAATATCAACAACAGTTTATAATCCTAATAGTAAAACGTTTGTAGGTTTCTGTTGTAGTTAGTTAATTATAATAATGAATGATTGAATATGTTATGCCAACTCCAAGCATATGGTGGCTTTAATATCTGTCCTGGATGTTTGATAAATTATCAATATGTCAGTTTATCATGCTAATAAAAGTTATTTTTGAATTCTTTACCTTGTACGCATTGTCTGGTCATATTCTGATCTATCTTGGATTTTTCACAAGAGCCATCACTATCGATTGCATACTGCATGTTCTAGAAAAGGGTATAATAAAAACAGTTACAATATGCCAGACACGATTATTTTTTTATTTGTATGATATTTCATGATGCTTTTACTAGCTATGCAATAGCCTTTAATTTCCAACTAAAACTGTAGGAATCGCGATAAGTCTAAATTTTAGAGTAAAAGCACACTTAGATTAAACACGAATGTGTCCATATGTACACGGATGCCCCAAACGTACTATCATTTGCTATGTTCAGTGGACCGTGGAATTGAGGTCAAAACACTAATTTGGCATTAAAATTAGAAAGATCATATCAGATAAAATGCGTACTAAGTTTTAAGTTGATTGGACTTCAACTTCATTAGAAACTACCTTGACCAAAAACTTGCCTGAAGCGGGACTGACGGACGAACGGACGCACCAACCAGAACACATATAAATGAGGCATAAAAATACTATCCGCAGAGTAAAAGATTAGAATAAGCCAAACTAAAATAAAACTGACCTTTTTGTAGTCAAATATGTAGGTTTTGTTGAGCGGTTCCGGTTTAGGGATCAATGGACTAATTTCAGTCCCTATAATAGTGTAAAACGCTCTAGAGTTGGTATAGTCGTACGATACGTTTACACTTCCATTGAAATACAGATACAGCGTATTGGAGTCAATGAAAATTTGCATATAATCCAAATACATATGTCCTTCCCATTGGTCTGGAGCACAGCATATTGTTCCATCTACACCGTTATGAACCACCACAGTTCCTAAAGAAATGACCAGTAATAGAAAATGTGAACAAAACGACATTATACGTATGTATTACCCTATCGTAACATTGATAAAGTGTCCGTAGTCCACTCGAGGTTATCGTGTATCTTCTTAAACAATTAGGGAAAAGAGAAAAATGGGTTAAATTTGATAGATTAACCCTAATTCTAGACAAAGTGATAGACCGTAAGTATTTAGATTAATATCTAGATCTGATTAATATACCGGTCGGTTGATGTATACTATTAAATCTTCGATCCTTTAATGGATAAATATGATGATATAGTTTTATAACTATTGCTTAATTTTTGGTCTTTGTAACAATCCGATAACATGCAAATATCCTTTCTGAAAAATCAGCCTTCTTGCGAACTGTTGCGGCAGATTTCAGCCTTCATAGACCGATCCGAGCCCCCTCTTTTTTGGGGAAAAAAATGGTTGATTATTGTAGCCTGTAGCTTGAGAAAATGCTCGATGACCTCTCAATGTTATATTTTATCGGTCGTCCCACTGTCTATATCACTCTATTCAGCTCTTTAAAATATTATTCCGTATCATGTCTTTGTGACGTCAAATACGTTGACCCGGCCTTAATAACTTTGACCCGGACATATCAGCGACGTCATAATGTTTGAACCGACGTTAATAACTTTGACCCGAACTTATCAAGTCATCTTTTGTGTGCTGGTGATCATGAAACAAAGAAAACACTTCTGAAACACGCAAATATAGACCGATAAATCGATTATCAGATTATCTGCATATTGATATTGTAAAATATCAGCTGCTTGACATTATATGAAGGCTTTTTGATCTCGTTCGCTACGCTCACTCGACAAAAAGCTTCATATTATGTCTCGCAGCTGATATTTTACGATATCAACATGCAGATAACCTGATAATCGGTACGTATGCAGATATCTGATATTACGAAGTGTCAGTCTGTCATATGTCCAAGACCTAATTTTTATGGTTCAGTGACTGCTTGAAATAAAAGGAGTGTTTTGTCTTGTGAATTTCTCACTCGATTTATAGGATAACCATATTTGGTATATGGATTCCTTGCAACGTCTACATGTCCATCAAGCAGGGTGACATTACCCTCATTTCCTGGATCAGTGACCAAGGTTAAAGTTACGCGATTGGTCAGTTTCTCAAATACTATAAGCAGTTGGTCAATTATATGTGGTGTATTGGAACAACTGCAATAGGCTTGTCAGTCTGGCAGATGTATCCGAACTTGACCTTGGCTTGGTCTGTTTTTCCGAGTACTATAAGCAAAAGTTAACTATATTTGGAACGACTATGTGAACATGTCAGTATGGCAGGTTTCATCCGACCTAGAACTCATTTTCGTGTTTAATGTAACGGTTATTTTATTCAGCTTGGTCTGTTTTTCCGAGTACTACACGCAATAGTTTCAACTATAATTGGTGTATGGAATGACTATAATGTGTACATGTCAGTCTGGCAGGTTTCATTTGACCTCGACTTTATTTTTATGGTTTGGTCTGGTCTATTTTTAAATTACTACAAGCAAAAAGTTAAACATATATATAGTGTATAGAATGGTTGAAAGATGTGTCTAGTAGGTATGACCTTGGGCTCATTTGTCAATGTTCAATTTTTTTTTAATTACCATGACCAATAGGTCAATTACAGTTTGAGTATAAAAAAAAACTAAGGTATATATGCATCTCACCTCAGTTTCTGCGATGCTATTAAACCATTTGAAGATTTTCAACACGGAGGATCCGTAATATAACTAGGTTAGGTTAACTCTTATGACATGTAAAACACTAGGTTGGGTTAACTCTGATGACATGTAAAACCAAATCTTTGAAAAGAGACAACACAAAGGCCACTTTTATGCCCCCGAATGATTTTGACAGAGAAATTTCACATTTTATAACTTTGGAGATGAGATAACTCTAAAATAGTGTAAGGATAAGGATGGACTGAGTTATCTCTTAGATAAGGTGAGCTAAATGGACAATTGGCTTCAGATTCATAAACTTTACCTACCAACATCAGCGCCAATGAATTTTCTCTTTGGCATCCAACTTTCTGTTTTCTGGTCTGTGGCTCCGTTCGTTCGTGCTTTTGGTCAAGGTAGTTTTTGATGAAGCTTGAAGTTCAATCAACTTGAAACTTAGTACACTTGTTGCTTATGATATGATCTTTCCAATTTTAAAGCCAAATTAGACTTTTGGCCCCAATTTCACGGTCCACTGAACATAGAAAATGAAAGTGGGAGTTTCATGTTAAAAGATTTTGGTCAAGGTAGTTTTTAATGAAGCTGAAGTTCAATCAACTTGAAACTTAGTACACTTGTTGCTATGATATGATCTAATTTTAAAGCCAAATTCGACTTTTGGACCGAATTTCACGGTCCACAGATCATAGAAAATGAAAGTGGGAGTTTCAGGTTAAAGTTTTTGATGAAGCTGAAGTCCAATCAACTTGAAACTTAGTACTGTTGCTTATGAAATGATTTTTCTAATTAGCCAAATTAGACTTTTGACCCCATTTTCGCGGTCCACTGAACATAGGAAATGAAAGTGGGAGTTTCAGGTTAAAGTTTTTGGTCAAGGTGGTTTTTGATAAAATTGAAACTTAGTACACATGTTCTTTATAGTATTATCTTTCTAATTTTAATGCCAAATTAGATTATTACATGTACCCAATTTCCGTGTCCATGGAGCATGGAAAGGGAATGTGCGAGTGGGGCATCCCTGTACTTTGGACACATTCTTGTTATATATGCATTGATTTGGTAATTGTTGAAGGCTTCAAAGTAACTTGTTATATGTCCACACAATTCTCCTTGTATAGGTCTTACAGGCAATAATTCATGTTAAGTTTCCATAAAACGACACTGGAAAATTCTATTTTTATGGCAAAATTAAAGGAGAAAAGTGTGTTCATGACCAGTTCTGCGAAATTTATGTCATAATTAAGGGAAGATGTATAAAACAGTATGAGGAAATTAGTGAATAAAATAAGAGTGAAGATACCAAAAAGTGCATCCAAACTGCAGGGAGAAATTGGCAATATTACAAAAAGAGAGATAATGGAGAGAAAAGGACGGACCCACAATCCTTTGACCATTGTCAGTCGATATTTTCAAAGACCATAACCCCTGTACAAATTTTGTAACCATGTTTCCTTTACTTATTCATTGGATGTATATTTTTGTACTAGCCTTGCTAGGACTTTTTTAACATGGTAAGGTAAAACACTCAACTGTTTGCTGTACATGCGTGTTATCCTATATTTTCAAGTCATAGTTGGCATTACCAAATACTCCATGAACTTTTGTAAGAAAGAAGGAAACAATGAATGGACACTGGACATAGGCCCAATCTACAAAAGACCTTATATTAACTCAAGTTAAAAAGGCACTTGCTTGATAAAAACGGGCCCAAGATTTTTTCTTTCATTTCCCTAATACAGGATACAATTCAATAAAAAATTGTGGAATGGACAAATCAACATAAATGAGCAAAATAACAAAACTCCATAGCAATATCAGAAGCTCAAACACATCAAATGAATGGAAACCTGTCATATTCCAGACTAGGTACAGAAGCTCAAACACATCAAATGAATGGAAAACCCGTCATATTCCAGACTAGGTACATTAGCTCAAACACATCAACTGAATGGAAACCTGTCATATTCCAGACTAGGTACATTAGCTCAAACACATCAACTGAATGGAAACCTGTCATATTCCAGACTATGTACAGAAGCTCAAACACATCAAATGAATGGAAACCCGTCATATTCCAGACTATGTACAGAAGCTCAAACACATCAAATGAATGGAAACCTGTCATATTCCAGACTATGTACAGAAGCTCAAACACATCAAATGAATGGAAACCCGTCATATTCCAGACTAGGTACATTAGCTCAAACACATCAACTGAATGGAAACCTGTCATATTCCAGACTATGTACAGAAGCTTAAACACATCAAATGAATGGAAACCCGTCATATTCCAGACTATGTACAGAAGCTTAAACACATCAAATGAATGGAAACCCGTCATATTCCAGACTATGTACAGAAGCTCAAACACATCAAATGAATGGAAACCTGTCATATTCCAGACTATGTACAGAAGCTCAAACACATCAAATGAATGGAAACCTGTCATATTCCAGACTAGGTACATTAGCTCAAACACATCAACTGAATGGAAACCTGTCATATTCCAGACTATGTACAGAAGCTTAAACACATCAAATGAATGGAAACCCGTCATATTCCAGACTATGTACAGAAGCTCAAACACATCAAATGAATGGAAACCCGTCATATTCCAGACTAGGAACATTAGCTCAAACACATCAAATGAATGGAAACCTGTCATATTCCAGACTATGTACAGAAGCTTAAACACATCAAATGAATGGAAACCTGTCATATTCCAGACTAGGTATAGGTGGATTATAAACCTGTTTCACAACTACATGTAACTAAACCTTACACTTCTACAATAATTGCATAGAATTCTATTATATTGACAACAATTTGGTCTTTATCACTTTATTAATTGAGACGTGGGAAAATGTTCATTTAATCCTCATCTTCAACAGCAGCTCCACCTTGTCCTTTCTTCATGTTCTTCCTCTTTGCACGGCCTGGAAAAAAAATTAGATTTTTATTTGATTTATAACAATAATAATGTTTCAAGGATCAAGTTTTATACATTGACAGTACCATGTTTGATGCTAGAGGAGCAGTTTCCCTTAGAAATATTTTAACTCAACAAAATCATTCATGAATGTGGTCTCTTCTTTCATTATCTAGCTGCAGAATCCCACCTCTTCAGGTGTGATTTTTCATGTAATTTTTTCTTTCTTTCAATTTTACAGCAAAACCAATATGCATGATGTACATATTCTTTACAATATTTTTAATTTAACAAACTGTATAAATTCAAGTAGTTTGAGAGGTACAAAATGACAAAATAAATAAATAAAACAGTGGACACCATCCTTGAAAGGAAGAATCTGCATTTTTTTTACCTGGACGTCCACCACCGTATGGTGATCTGAGTGAAAAGTCAATGTGTTTCTGAGAGTCCAATCTGACAATGTAAGATGGTATGTTGACTACTTGTTTTCTTACTCTGTAATGTAAAATACATGATTTAAATGATAAGTTTAAACTTAACACACAGAGCAAGCAAGATATTATCTGATACTGCTTTTCTAGCATGAATATTTTTTTTGTAATTAAGGATTCAAATTAGAATTAAGTTTAATTTTTTTACTAATGAAATTTAAATTTTTTGATAGATTACCAAGTCCTGTTTTAATGATGTTTTGTATTGACACACAGACTGGATTCAAATTGCATTGTCTGTAACTTTCACATTAATCAACATATTGAAGGAAGAAAATATAAAATGAAATTGATGAAGAATGATATGTGCTGTCAAAAATATGTTTTCTACATACATTCTTCAAAGATCCACATCAGACATAGAGATTTAATTTCTCCAGTGGCCTGATGCGTCATATCAATGAGTCACCAATGTAGATTTACGATAGACTTGGAGCATTTAGCTCCAGTGGCCTATTGTGTTTGGAATGAACTAAGAATCTGGTTTTGCCATCCAATGACTCAAACAGTTTTATGCAACAGCTTCTGTAACAATATAGACATGGAGGAAAGTATCACTCCAGTGGCCTATTGTGTAATGCATAATACATCTATGGCTTTCTACAAACACAAATTAACATGAATAATGTAAGTAAAAAATACCAACTTGACAAATAAATACTGTATGGTGTTAAGGCTATGTAATGTATGTATTTTTAGTTTATATTACAGTGTACTCTTTCAGTTTAGTTCCAAGTTCTTCATTTATTGGTATTTCACATATTGCATATTCTTTAGCTCTAAATTCTTTTAAAAAATACTGAATCATGAATAGAAAAGTTTCATCTTCGAAAATGAATACACTTATCTCTTGATTTTTTTCTTCTTCATCATTTGAAATTACCTGATGTGTCTCTGTCTGATAAGAACACGGGCATGATGAATACTCTTGGCCAATCCAAGTTTAAATACTTGTGTCTGGAGACGTCTTTCCAAGAAATCTTCAAGTCTCAAACCCAACACGTAATCGAGCTTCATTTTGGATTCCTCAAGTACTCCAATACGTACAAGACGTCGTAGTAATGCATTACCTGTAGAATAAGACATTTATTTGCAATGATGAATCCTGAACATTTATATACAATTTAATATATTGTAAAGAGGCATGAATTATTGAACAATGCAAGACAATATTTCTGGTGAGATGCTGCACACAAGGTTACTTATAAATCCATTCTTTAGTCAACACATTAGGTTTTTTTTGACAACACATTAAGTGATTAGCTGTTTGCCTATTAAGGTTCCACTAAAGTCAAAATATAGGACACTTCATAAACATGTAAACTTTGTCTGTATTTTTTAACCTATAATGAAGAAAATAAAAAACTATTGGAACATATGTTCATTCAAACATACTACACATATACACTGTGAAAATTGTAAATAAACTTCAAATTGTTATGTTGTGGCCAAACCGGTTTTAGGGGTGAACACTTAATTTTCCAAAAAATCTGGAGGCTTGCGAGATGACTTAATTTGTTTTAAATTGGTATGAATGCATATTGTAACATATAATGCAGTACAAGCTAGTGTTGATTTTTAAAAAAGGTATTGATTTACGAGTTTCAGTTAGTTGCACGTGTCTAAGTGAACGAATACCAAAGGTACATTACAGAAATTGGACAAAAATGTCATTGAAACATATTTTTTTGACAAATAAACACTAGCTTGTACTGCATTACATGTGACAGTATTCGTCTATACCAATTTTAAACAAAATAAGTCATCTCACAGGCCTCCAGATTTTTTGAAAAATTTAGTGTTCATCCCCAAAACCGGTTTGGCCACAACGTAAAAATTTCAAGTTTATTTACAATTTTCACAGTGTGAATATGTTAAGTATGTTTAAATGAACATATGTTCCCATAGTGTAGGACTTTATTCATTATAGGTTGAAAAATACAGGCAAAATTTATATATTTCTGTAGTGTCCTATATTTTGACTTTAGTGGAACCTTAAACTTATTTCAGATAACCATTAGTTGTATTTCATAACATTTCATAGTGACAGCCAGAACAACTTAACTGAATCAGTGTTCACTCCAGAGTCTTTGAGCTAAGCATCACAACTCTTTAAAAGGTCAAGAGATAAGAAAAAAGTCAATTTATAATCATATAGAAATATTAAACACTAGCTAATACAGTTTAGTTCAACTATGTCATAAAAAAAAAATATTATACATTTTTTACCTTCAAATAAACGCTTAGGTTCCTTCTCATCAAGTGTGAGCAATTCTCTGGCTGCAGTTCTGATTTTGGCCAAAGTGAACTTCACCCGCCATACCTCTCTTTTGTTTCTCAATCCATATTCTCCGATAAGTTTTAACTCCTGGTCTAAACGCTCCTTTTCAAAGGGACGTCTAGGAGTTGTGAAAGTCTTCGACTGTACCAACGGCACTCGCGGCATGATTTATACCTGAAAAAGAAATATAATTTGTTTCATTTAAAACTTTAATTAGATTAATAGCAAAGCTTTGCAACTTTAATTTATGCTTCAATGATACCTCTGGTTTGATCTATAATTTTATAAATTACATCTACTAGCAAATTAATTTTGCTGTTTTAATAGGACATGTAAAGCATTATTTGTGAGTATATAAAATAAAACATTTATTTCTAGCAATAATTCCCATAAAATTTGACCAATCAGAAACAGATGTAGAATATAAAGAGAGAGGGAAAGTTAACTTTTACTGTGAACTGACTGTGCAATGTCGACGTCGTTAAAGACTTCCATTTGTTATTTTACTGTGTTATAAATTTTACAATCTGCTGTCAATAATTATACTGTATCCATAAGGTTTCATCCATAATTACGGATGACAAACTAACTTGGCGAGGCCCGCTACAAATGGTCGGACAACCAATGTAGGCACGCCATACACCATTGTCATTGATAAGATACATCAATAAGATTTATGGCATAATGATGTAGTAGGGTTGACAAGCGAGAAATATAATTTAACACAATCAAATAATTACTAAATATGATTTGGAGTACCCATCCGATCTTGCAGTATCAGGTTCGTTCGCGCCCAATTCTAAATAAAATTCCAGTTGAATAATTAAAATTAATTGTTGTTTTAAATTGATTTGATGTAAATACTGCATGTTTTTAGCTTGGTATGAGTAAAAACATTGAAGATATTAAATGAAAAACACAAAAGATTTTATTAAACAGGCCCTTTGATCTGAAACAATGAAACAAAAAATCATAGCAATGCACTAACCAAAACAGGTTATCATGGTCCCTCTTCAATTTGAAACAATGAAATAAAAGTTAGCAATACACTTAAGGTAGATACATGGTATACCGCCATCTTGGATTGAACAATCACAGTAAAAAATCGGTCTAGTTATTTGCCTAAATCTGCAAATTTGGAGACAGATTTGCAATTTGATGGTTAGACTGTTTAATAATATAAAGAAAACTTGGCAATTTATTGTATAATCCAAAATAATTAAACAAATATCATTTTATTTTGCTTTTTGAATAATTTTTTTCAAATGAGCCATTTAAGGGAAGATAACTCTTTTAGTAAAAAATTTATACTGGACAGATAGGGAATTTTTTTCTTTTTACTTGTAGCAAGAAAACAAGTTCGGTGACACCATTTTTTCTTTTTATTTTCTTAAAACATATTACAAAACCTATCTTTTCACAATTTATTTCAAAATTCTATCTCATAGATTATTTTTTATGCACACAATTGTGTTTTTCCATTAACAATCTAACCAAATTTAGGCAATTTTCAACGACTCATAGCTTGAAAAATAACACGGTGACCCCTACTTTTTATTATATTTTTGAAAAGAGCATATTAAAATCTTCATTCTGGCTAAGTATAAGAAAATTCTGTCTCAAAAAAGATTTACTTATGATCTACCTTAACCAAAACAAGATTAAGATTTATTAAACACAAACCAACACGTGGTCTCACTTTAATTTAGGGCAATCACAACAAATATACTTATAGGAATACACTTGCCAAAACTTGATTATAAATTTATTAAACACAACACCAATAAAAATTTGGCGCGAACGTGTAGGGTGCGAAAGTGAAAGGGGGCGAACGTGATAGAGTGCGATCATGAATGGGCGCGAACGGACCCGGATTCCGATCTTGCGATCAACATTTTCCAACTGCACGTGGTAAAATTAGTACGATATTGTAAATACAACCTTTTTTGACACATATTAATGATGAACCGTATGGAAGAATTTGTTGATGTAAGCACGACTTCACGTAAACAGGTTATGAAACGTAAAAAAGGGGGAGGGTCAAGATCCCAAAAAAGATAGGTTTGACCCATGACATGTATATGTCATATTTATATTAGTCAATTTATCTTACAAAACTAATCGTATGTAGTCTCTCCTTGTATATTTACTACTTTGGCAATAAGAAATAGTGTAAAAACGAAATAAAATTGCGAGGAACTCTTCGCCACGTGCTTACCCTGTGCTGGTGCGATGTGAAAAGGACCGGAAGAGAAAGCGTATTAATTAATTCCTAAAATATTTGTGAGAAAAAATGTAGTTGTAGCAGAATAATATTTTCTTAATCATTTAGTAAAAGAACAAATATTTCATAAAATCCAACATTCCAAAAAGAACCACAATGGTTACATATAGCATTTAAATTGTGCACTATTTTTTATTACGTGAAACGGTTAAGCCGGTGAATATACAAAAACAATCCATCATTCCAAATCCATCACTCAAATACAAGTTCTCACTATTAAAACAATTCGCAAGGCGCTGTTCGTAAAATATATAAATTCACAATGATTATAGCATCAATTCAAAGATACATTGGCAGTGCAAAAGGCAAAAAATATATCGTAGGCCTAGATTTATGTTGTTGTTAGATTTGTCATTTAATACTTCAGTCCAAGGATTTGTATCCTTGATTAAAAAAAAATCATGCTTTATGACTTTTCTGTGATTAGTTGATTTGGATAAGAGATTTCATTTATATGTTTATGTGTTATGAATGATAATGTATTGTGTATTATTGTCATTATGTCCCGTCAGGGACACTTAATTTGAAAATAAAGAACTTTGAACTTTGAACTTTTACTATGTAAATCATCGATTTCTGTTATCAATTATTAGCTTATTCTCAAATGATTTATGCAACACAATTAATGCATTCTTAATCCTTTTGCACCGGATTAAAATTATCTATTCTTTCATTTTTTTTCCATTCATTTTTATTTATATTTATGAATTTTGAAGATGCACGAACAGCATTTTTTTCAATTTACAATTTTTGGTAAAATTCATAAGTTCCTTACCTTAAATATATGTAGGCTAACTGCATATAAATATTAACTTTACACTGTTTCATTTCTTTTTTACTAGCATATCTTTACACTTTCCATTTCTATGTAGCAACATTACAGCAGCGCCTTCATACAGTTTATATATCTCCCATTAACGCACCGCGGGTAAATTAGCACGTTGTGATTGGTTTAACGCCGTCACGTGGTGACCCCCTACGGATTCGTAAAAAAGGGGGGGGGGGTGTTCGTAAATTTCATAGGGGGTTCATGACGTCACGTCTACTGTTAATGGTGACGTAATCTATTAATATTGATGTGTTTTATTGTTTATTTTTCTACAAAACGCAGCAGAAAAAGGCCAGCGTGCGATAATTTCGTTATACAGTTAATTGCTGCCCCCTACGGACCAAAGTGAAACGATAGCAGTGATGACACAGATGTGTCAAGCATAGTGGAGCCGTTGAAGAAAAAGGACGAGAGGTCCAAATTACATACATGTACAGACAAATAAAACCTAGAGAGATTTTATATATATTTCATGTGAAATGACAATGAGCATGATGAACGTAGTTAGGTCGTTGTATATACTAGGACAACTTTCGTCAAAGTTTTCAGGCTTCTATGAAAGGGAATGATTTAATATTTTTTCTGCAGCTTGATAATGCTCGGTGTACCGAGTAAGCAACTTTCTGATCTTCCATGTCGCCACTTCCTGTTTTCCGATAGATTGAAATTTTACAACACTCATTGCACAGGCAAAATTTTCGATAAAGTATTCTTGGCTCCCATTGATGGCAATGATTTGTTTTTTGGTCTACAGCTTGAAAAGATTGAGGCTACCTGTTTGCCAATTTTTGAAATACAAAATTCTTTTTAAAAGGAATACCTTAATTTTATGTAGTTTCCTTGACTTGAGTAAAAAAGAATGATCAGTTATACTCTAGTATACATGATACATTAATCATTTGCATACATCGACACTAGACCAGCTAGACCCGGTATTAGTTTAGGAACAATTTGCGTCTAATAACTTACTTGCTCATATTGACTCAAATTAGACCTTATAGGGGGTAAAATGATATCTAAAAATGAAAAAATGTAAACCAAAATTGGTAGATAATTGAATTTCTTTTTGGAGTTATTGCCCTTTATACATTGGTGTTTATGAGCTAAACTTCGGAGTTTTGGTATCATCTTGAAAGAACAAAGAATACAGAAAATATATAACAGCAAAACGTATAAGCAAGCACATTCAGATCTTTGTCATTGGTCGTAAATTTTGCGGTGTCTGCTTCAGCTATTTCATTTTGATAATTGGGTAAGGGGCTTCGGGATTTGTCAAATGATACCGTACCTTGGGACTGAAGAACAAACATCTTTTATTTAAATCGAATCAATAGTTAGAGAAATAGTTTGACCAAAATGTTTTTTAAAATGTAAACGTACAAACAGGAATCTTAAAATTAAAAATCCGTTTATTAATTGTAGGTTTTACTGACGTGTACACGGCATTCGGATATTTTAGAAAAAAATTACCAAGTTCTTGTTATGTCCGATAAGCATTGACAAGAAACCTCGAGTATTGACAGAGAAGGAGGTGATCCTAAGTCGACGAATTTCTCAATGTCCTTTTTTAGTACTGCATAGCCAAACAGTTCTTTTTCTTTGTCAGATTTTTTTTTTTTAATATAGAAATCGACAAGGATAGAAGATCATGATATTAAGTTCCAGCCCCTAACGTCTTGCCTTCTTTGTAACATATTTGTTTGTTTTAAAGTGATTAAGATTATAACACAATGTTGACTGCTGTACCCCTATTTTGACATTTTTACCTATTATGCCTGTTTCTTTTCTACACGCATCGTTGTCAATCTAAGGGAATTTGATGCGACTGTCATACAAGTCAGAGGTTTTGCTAGCTATCAAACCTGGATCAATAGACACCATTTTCTAGATAAGAAAATGTCTGTACCAAGTCAGGAATATGACAGTTGTTATTCATTCGTCACTGTGTGTGAGCATTGATTGGGGACTTTCAGTTTTGAATTTTCCTTGGAGTTCAGTATTCTTGTGATTTTACTTTTTACATGCATATGTAGTTGAAATGATGAGCTAGGACCAGTTCTCTAATTTAATCATAAACTAAAAATATAAAAAGAAAGGTAGGTCTAGTATCATACACAATGAAAACGGTTTCAATTAACTCCATCTCAATTTCCGTTTGCATGCATCTTTTGTTTGACATAAGTTTGAACTATTGAATTTATAGTTTCATTGGTATGGGTAGCCAGTTCACTGTGGATATTTGAAGACTCATTTGGACTGAGTTGTTGATTATAAATTAACGCGGATTCAAGTGAGGTTGTAACCTTAATTTTATCGTCAGTTTTACTGTCAAATGTCGTTGTTTCTCTCCGGGTTTACGGCTTTTTCCGCAGGTAAAAACTGGTCACTTTGATATAATCATGATCGAGAGCTAAATTAAAATGCCGTAAAACAAAAAAAAAAAAAAAAAAAAAAAACCCACACAATTAATACAAAGAGATCATGTATATTGGTGTTCCTTATATTCAACTAGTTTTTCTTTCCTTTACACATACTATAAAATTGAGAATGGAAATGGGGAATGTGCCAAAGAGACAACAACCCGACCATAGAAAAAAACAACAGCAGAAGGTCACCAACAGGTCTTCAATGTAGCGAGAAATTCCCGCACCCGGAGGCGTCCTTCAACTGGCCCCTAAACAAATATATACTAGTAATTCAGTGATAATGAACGCCATACTAATTTCCCAATTGTACACAAGAAACTAAAATTAAAATAATACAAGACTAACAAAGGCCAGAGGTTCCTGACTTGGGACAGGCGCAAAAATGCGGCGGGGTTAAACATGTTTGTGAGATCTCAACCCTCCCCCTATACCTCTAGCCAATGTAGAAAAGTAAACGCATAACAATACGCACATTTAAATTCAGTTCAAGAGAAGTCCTAGTCTGATGTCAGAAGATGTAACCAAAGAAAATAAACAAAATGACAATAATACATAAATAACAACAGACTACTAGCAGTTAACTGACATGCCAGCTCCAGACTTCTTTCAATACATATAACATAACGCATCGAGTCACGACAAGTTGTGAATAAACCAAGATATAAATTAAGAGATGTGGTAAAATGGACGAACTATCCTCAAAAGTTTAAATGAGGTAGACGTAATCAGTTGGGCAACGTCGTTCAACGATCTGACGTAATCAGTTAAGCAACCGTACGTCCTTCAACGATCTGACGTAATCAGTTAGGCAACCACACGTCCTTCAACGATCTGAAGTAGACGTAATCAGTTAGGCAACCGTACGTCTTTCAACGATCTGAAGTAGACGTAATCAGTTAGGCAACCTCAGTTAGGCAACCGTACGTCCTTCAACGATCTGAAGTAGACGTAATCAGTTAGGCAACCGTACGTCCTTCAACAATCTGGGAGCTTATTCACAAAGCATCCGTTAGCTAACGGACCCGTTAACATTTCCGTTAAGGTGGTACCTAACACTACAGGGAGATAACTCTGTAAAATCAGCTAAACGTTTTAATTACGTTGTGTTGTAAAGGGAATATTAAGCTTCTCAATGATCAAAATTGTTGTTTCTCAAATTGCTATATAACCAGTGTAATTTTTCTGACAAAACGGTTGGTTCAAAATTTTTGAAATTTTTATATACTTGTTTAAGGGTCAAAGTATATACTTTGACAAAATTTTATGAAAATTAAACGAGCCAAATTAATTTTAGTGAAAGTGTTGGGTACCACCTTAAATTTCCGCTAATTTTATTTCGTAATCATAAAGCCTCCGTTAATTAACGCACCCGTTAACGTCTCTGTTAAATGTTCCGTTAAACCTAATAACTAACTACCATAAAATATGCTACTTGTAGAAAATTCAATACTGATTAGGGGAAAAACCCAAGCGTTAGCAATTTCGTTTGTTATGAATAAAGCAAAACTGTTAGCTGAATGGCAATTCGTCAAGACCCTAACAATTATTTTTCACCCGTTAGGCAAAACTGTTTACTTTTTTTTTCTCAAACCCCTTGTTCTAATCATTGATCAAATGAATTACAATTCTATTTCTGTTTACAGTAATAGAATATATGATTGGTAATAATTTTTAATATTTTATACACGAATTGTCACTTAGCAGCATTTTTAAAAGGTTAATTAATATGTTTTAGATATTAATGCATTATATTTGTGGAAATAGAAAATGTTTTTCATAAATTTATATTTTCGGTGTACCTGAGACATACATTGTGTGTGTGTGTCCCCCCCCCCCCCCCCCAACCCCCGTATGACAACGACATTGTCTATGTGACGAAATTCGTATCGAGTGAAATTTATCTTTCGCTCAGGGAAACGTTTTCTTTAAGGACCAAACTTTGTCTTGAAAGTAAAATAGTTATAAGGCTTTCTATCAGTACAGTCGTCCATTTGGCGACCCCACTGATCCTCGTAGTACTGATACAGAATTTGTTTTGTATATTTTTTTTTAGTTATAATCTATCGTAGAAGCTAAACAGGGAAGTTGTAACTCGTGTTTGACTTCAGATATAGTTAATTTGCAAAGGAATAATAGACTTTGTAAATTTGTACATTTACTCTTTCTGAAAGAAGCATATACCAAATTTTATCATAGGTATAAGGACATCATTCGTAAGTATAGTTCAAAATGCAGACTCCTTTTCGTTCAGGTATTGCACATCCAATATTTTATGGAAATATTCTTTATAAAGCACAAAAATGTCAGTATTCACATCAGAAGCTAACAAAATCTTTAAATAGACTTATTAAGAAGGGATATAGTTACGATACTGTTTTAGTTTCTTGTGTACTATTTGGAGTTTAGTATGGCGTTCATTATCCCTGAACTAGTATATATATTTGTTTAAGGGGCCAGCTGAAGAAAAGAAACCCAAATACCGTATCCAAACTGTCCGTGACTATAAAAGACCACGACAAGGTATGCCATCAAATAAACACTAGTTTCCGAAAATGCACATATAAACAAAGACAACTGCTGGCGAAATTCCTTACCTAGGAAACGCACATATAAACAATATGTAACATAAATATATATATAACAATAATATGCCAAATCATGGGAAGTTGCGACAACTACTTTTAAAGAACTTGGAAAATTAAAGAATTTGCAAAAATATCTAGGTTTTGCGAAGAATGAAAAATATGTTAAATTCAACGATATACTGCATTTACATTTTTTGACAAACTGCCTGCCTGAGCAATACAAATATTACACCTTCGTGACAATGGTCTTGCATTTGAAAAGTATACATTGTACCCAATATTTTTTCTACTGAGTATTCATGTTTGCTGTCCCAATTGTGTTTATCCCACATCTCCTTTCCTTCACAATACATCATGTTTTTTTTTATGAAATAAAGCTCGTTTAATATCCCACCAATGATTAAAACTGATCTGATGTCTGAAAAAGTATTGAATGTATATAGAACAGTTCAATTAATTATCACGGGACCTTGTGTTTGAAGCTTTACACTGAATCTTATTTATATTTGATTATTCTGCTGTGCTGTTGTAACAGAAAAAAGTCGAAAATAAGCAAAGAAAATGTAGGAAGATCCAGCGAAACAGATGGAAAGTAGAATCAATATATCATATTTATATTTGATGCCTACCATTTTACTTTCATAATACGAATATGAAAGCAACACGATTTTGTGATAGGAAAAACATTATCTATGATTACTTTTATTTATGACCTCAAGTAGACGTTTTATTGTATAACGTGGTATCTATCTTCCAGCAAGTTAAGATTACATTTCCTATTTTAGTAATAATATGAAATTTATCATAGGCTATCTGGACATTTAATGTCATAAAATACGAAGATTCCATAACATATTTCACGTGTGCGAAGATTTACCCTGGCAGTATTATACCGTAAATAATAAGTTCAATCACAAAGATGACATATTAACACGGCCGACACTCGGCTAACCGAGAGATTGGTCGGTTAATCTATATTGAGTATGCGGCTATATGGGAGATTGGTCTGTTAATCGGGTTGGTTATACGTCTGTTAAGAGTAAAACGCACAATTTAATGTTAAACTGTATCAAATATACGGTTTTTTTGGCATATTATAAGAACCAAATCAAAAAAAGAAAAGTGTCTGACAAAATGATATCTATCATAGAACATTTTCCACTTGTAAAAACATTTCATAGTCTACGCAGTTTTCAGTAAAATTAAAAGGCGTCGCGCAAGTATGTAGTATTTATGCTTATACGCATAGGAATTTTTTAATAAAAGTCGAAACAAACAATTTTAGATATCATTTAAAGGACACAAAATAGTACTTTGGGTCTAAAAAATAAATTTGCATTGGTGAATATTTCATAATTGTAATATAACGTGAATATTACCACGTTTTAGTGAAAATTATGGGAATAAAGTCTGTTAATGGGTTGGACAATTGAAATTGTGTCAGTTAAGAGTTATTTAGCCACAGTTATTTTTGCTACCTTTATATTTTCCCATAGAAAAAGTTAAGAATGAGATGTTCCTAAGTAATAAAAAAAAATGATAATACGGTGCAACAGTATCCTACGGAAGCGAATTAGCGCCACACATTTTTTTTTAAATTTTTCTTCCTATATTTGCGTTATAACGCAAACCTCAAATATCTTGATTGCAATTGTTCATTAAGTTTTGTAAAAAATGTCCGTCTGTCATTCATTTCGGTTGTGATTTACTAGTAAGAGCATTTTTATTTTGACTTTCTTTGCATTTTATTGAAGGGTGTCACTTCAATATAGCGTGATATAAATTGGCCGCTGGAATATGCATGAATTTATTATTAATGTTTTCAATCAGCCTCAATTTTTGTGTCTGTTCAAAGTAGCACGTTCTCAAATCCGACTGAAAGTGTCTTTCTAATACAACACAGGGTACCGGTAAAATAAATATAAACTGTACATCTGTCCAGTGCATATAACGTGTTGTCATTCTCATATGCACATGATATTTGTCACTGGACGAAAAACCCTAATTCGTAAGCATCCTCCAATTGGTTCTTTATTTCTATTACTTAATCATATGTTGTTTACAAAAAAAAGTAAAAATCACAAAAATACTGAACTTAGAGGAAAATCAATTCGGAAAGTCCATAATCACATGGCAAAATCAAATAATAAAACGTATCAAAAACGAATGGACAAGAACTGTCATATTCCTGACTTGATACAGGCATTTTCAAATGTAGAAAATGGTGGATAAACCTGGTTCTATAGCGCTAACCCTCTCACTTTAATGACAGTCTCATAAAATTCCGTTATATTTACATTGATGGCGTTAAATAAACAGACACAATAAATAAAATAGTCAAAATATGGGTACATCAGTCATCATCGTATAACAATTTTAAAAGGAACAATTTTAAAACAGAACACAAAAACATCTACTATCTACGAACACATTCATTGATTTGAGTGTCTGACATCAGAAAATTTTATACGTCACATAAATTTGTCGTTCAATGTGCATACAAACGATTTTAAAATTTTACATAGGCACTGTTAGTCATTCTCAAGAAGTAAATGGAAAGGAGCGAATGCAGCTACATTTGGTCATCTTAAGTTTTAATACATTTTATTCCGTTTAGTTCCTTTCTTCATAAGTGTAGAGGAGAACGGCAGTTGTCCGCATGTAAACTTCTAGCATTTGTCACCAATATGAGTACATCGCAATCCGTTACTGTTTCAACACCCAGGGGTGTTTCATGTGTGTATTCTTTAACAATTATTATTTTTTCTCTCTTTTTTAGCAATGCATCACTCTCTACTGTCCTTATCTATTATTCTATATTCTGCTACTCCATCCAGATTATCGTGTATACCATGAGGGTTCGGATTAGGGGTGTTGTTTATTTCTGTATTCTTTAAATTGTTATGTCACGTTTCTTCCATGACGGTTTTTCCTTTTACCTTTTATTTATCTTACTCATTTATCTTACTCATTATTCTTTCTCTATTAATTCTTTATATTTTAGCATCCCAATATATTTTACTTACTGATGTTTAGTTACATTACGACGTTTATCTCTGATTTATATACTGGTTACCAATGTAGATGACAAGTTGGTGTCATGCATGACAATTAAACAGAATCCACATGACATATGCGACCATTCTTGGATGAAATTAACATTACTTTAATATTACACTTTTTGAAACCGTTTTTATCAATTTTCTATTTCCATTGTTTAAATTGTTCATTTGTTCACAGTTGCGAATCCAGCCATTTTAAAAATGGGGGGTTCCCAACCCAGAGTAAAAAGGGGGGGGGGTTCCAACTATATGCTCCCATTCAAATGCATTGATCAGCAAAAAAAGGGGGGTTCCAACCCCCGGAACCCCCCTGGATCCGCCACTGGTTCATGTGTTGTTTCCGTATATTTTATGTTTCATTGCTCATGTGTTGTTTCCGTATATTTTAGCCGCTCGTCTTGAGCCTACCCATTTGATCCGATAACACCCCATATAGCAATAAAATTATACTTTTATTGCCATTCATAACTCTTAACAGACCAATTAACAGACCGGGTTTTATACATCCGACCCATTAACAGACCAGGTTTTAATTAAAGATTGATGTATGTCACCAAAATACAGATTTTCGTGAAGATTTTTCACACAATGATTTCAGTATGGTTAACAAACATAATGCCTGTCTTTTTTCGATGTTTAAAATATTGCATGCACGTAAATTCAACCAACGTGTCATTTTGTGTACAGTTTGTGTGTGTAAAATGTGTATAAATTTATTGATGAGTAACCCGTCTTTTCATTTTATAGATCGTACATTGAAGCTAGAAAAATAATAATTACACCACTGGATTCAGTACATTGAATTGTTTTGTTAGACATGAATATTTTTTATGAGAAACATATATTTAAAAAGTTATACAGTGAAACATGCTGAACTTTCAAATATTTTCTCGATAACACCTGATTAACAGACTTTAGCCAACCCGATTAACAGACCAACCGCCGATATAGCCGCATACTCAGTATAGATTAACCGACCAAACTCTCGGTTAGCCGAGTGTCGGCCGTGATTAAGCACGTGTGTTTGATTGGGAACTTGTTTATAAAAAAAATGTAATGTAAAACAACTTCGACAAAGGATTAAAGAAAAGTATACAAAAATACGCCAATGATCATGCATATCTTACCTATTGCCTCGGTGGATATATACGCAGAGCTACGAAATATAAAATTTCAAGTAATTTATACTTTACCTTAATATACAAAAATCAGTGTACAACTCCTGCTGGAACTTAACAAATGAAAAGACGAACAATTTGTACTTGCAAATCAATAGACATTCTTAAATCTTTAGATATACAGTTATAATCCTCTCGGAGAGTGGAGGACTTCAAGTTTAGTTTTATTCAATTTAGGGACCAAGAAAGGACACATCAACATTTGTTTTACCCTTGTAATGTTTAGGGTATATTATATAACTATATATGAATCCCGTCTGACAGTAAAACAATGCTTCGATTAGTAGGAGAGGGATTTTTTTCATGAATGCCATGCAGTCAAGTAGGGTCACACTAGATATTTTCAGTGCAAACAGAGGGTTGTTTTGGGAAATGTAATAATACGCTCTTTCTCAAAATTAAACATAAATAGATACAAACTGCCATCCTTTAAATGTTTAGTTTAATCTAGAAACCAACCGATAATGTAATACGGACGGACAAACAATTCGAAATAATTAAGTTAAAAGATTTGTTATTTCAAGCTAATGTTAATATCTAAATTGAATCTTTGTTGGCACTGTATTTAATTTACAAGTTTTTAAATACAATTTACACGTTTTTATATTTAATTTTCCTGGAAAATTATCAATAGTTTGATAACTTGTAGCAACAAAAACATCCGAGCTGACGTATTGCATTGAATTGTATTAACGTTATTAAATTCACCGAAAGCCTCGATATCAACGTGCACTCGCTGAAAATTGACAAATATATTAAACTCAATTTGTTTCTTATCTGTTATAGATATTGATCTCAAAGTCAACGCAAAGAACAAATCAAAACTAAGATCAACATTACAAATAAACTTGGTCTGACACCGCATGAAGTTAGTTCTATTCAATTTTATTATTGCAGTCCAACATATATGGCACGCCGTTTTTATATTTATTCAAATTTGAAGATATCTTATTTATTTAACAAGATATCTTATTAAGTATTAAGATATCTTTAATTTTTATAAGATATCTTATTTAATTTGAAAGTAAATAAGATATCTCTATTAGTTTATAAGATATCTCTATAAGTTAATAAGATATCTCTATTAATTAACAAGATATCTCTATTAATTAATAAGATATCTTATAAAGTATATAAGATATCTTATAAAGTATATAAGATATCTTACTTCTTTATAAAGATATCTTTTAAATACATACTTTATAAGATATCTTATTAATTAATAGAGATATCTTATAAACTAATAGAGATATCTTATTAACTTATGGAGATATCTTATATATTAAATAAGATATCTTTATAACCAATTAAATAAGATATCTCTATAAGTTAATAAGCTATCTCTAAAAGTTTATAAGATATCTCTATTAGTTTATAAGATATCTCTATAAGTTAATAAGATATCTCTATTAATTAATAATATATCTTATAAAGTATTTAAGATATCTTACTTAATTATAAAGATATCTTTTAAATACATACTTTATAAGATATCTTATTAATTCATAGAGATATCTTATAAACTAATAAAGATATCTTATTAATTAATAGAGATAACTTATAAGCTAATAGAGATATCTTATTAACTTATTGAGATATCTTATTAAGTAAATAAGATATCTATATTATAAACTATATAAAAGATATCTTATATAGTTAATAAGATATCTTATAAATCAATAGAGATATCTTATATTTTAAATAAGATATCTTATATATTTAATAAGATATCTTTATAAACATTTTAATAAGATATCTTATTTAATATATAAGATATCTTTTTTAATAAATCAGATATCTCAATTAATATATAAGATATCTCATTTTGTTATTAAGATATCTCAATTAGTTTATAAGATATCTTATTTAACTAAATAAGATATCTCGGAATTGAATAAATATAATAACGGCGTGCCATAAACATAGCCAATTATGGCTTCCGTTTGAGATCAGACAGCTCTTCGACACGAAAAGTGAAATAGTCGAGATAACTATCCTCAGCGATCTGGAATGTCCTATCGTTGTCTGAATGCAGTCATACACTTCTAAAGAAGCAAACCTCTGGATCCGGTTTTGTTCTGAGAGGTCGGACAAGCAATAATTAACATAACAGTTTGTTTCAATTTGTCAGTGTAATCATTCACTTTTTATAAATAATCTGATTACAGCACAGTCGCTTGAATTCTAGTGATAAATATGTATGAAAAAAAAATCAAAAATGAAGTGGTATATATATATATATATCCACTAATATAAATATCCACTATTTATTTATTTTTTTACTTTCATACATTTTGTCACTAAAATTCTAGAGACTGTGATTACAGTAATAACGATGTCGATCTGATAAATCACTAAACTGATAATGCCCCCAGTTCATCAAATCTCGTATCTAATCAGTCGATAACGCAAAATCACGATCGATCTTGCATATGCGCATTGTTTCCCTGAACTAGAGTATTAGCTGCGTCCCGTAAACCCCCACTCACAAACTAGGATTTTTACTACTGTCTTTGAAAAGGGCTTTCGCGATTAAAATTTGTCAAAAGTCGGATCATGGTTCTGTAATTTGTTGCTTGAAATTCGTAAAACATGTATTAAAATCACGACAACAATCAGGAAGCGTTCCGATGTCCCCATTCTCAATCCGATTCTGATCTAATTGGTATCTTTCGTTTGAAAAAAAAACCATTCTGACCTGACCCGATTTGTATTCTAAGCATGGTAAAACCGACCGAACCAATCCCGACAGCATCCAAATTATCGCTGCATAACATTCGGGAACCAAGCCGATTTTTATAGTCGAACTACAATCGTGCCAGATTCTGCTGTATCGGATAAGGATCGCGTTCGGGAGAATATGGACGATATCAGGAAAAGATTTTTTTTTACATTGCCGAGAATACTAATCGTGCACGTGCACCTAAATGCAATCACAAAGACAATCAATCAGCAGGTGTAGGTAGCATGACAGAAAAAAGCTGAGAAATCCGAAATGAATATACTGTTCTCAAGGGCGAAATGAGGAAAACACACACAAGAGCGAAATGAGGAGGATACTGTTCTTAATGACAAAAGCGGTTAAGTAATTACTTTTTGAGGAGGTTCACTTAAATGAAAAAGCGAAAAGTATTATGTTTAGATTTATTATAGTAAAATAATAAATGATTTGAGTCTGAACAAATTTCTGAACCTTTTTCCGCATTGAAAATATTTCGAATATATTTCATTTTTGTATCCTCAATTCTCTACGGGTTTCGTAGTACTAGTCTGTATGAATCTTAGTGCAAAAGAAAAAGTAAACGTTAAATGTAAAATTACCAGGACACAAGCTAATAGAAGTTGTGTAGGAAACTCTGATTTTATTAACCTTTAATGTGGCGTAATGATATATGCATGAAAAGATCAGCATTTAATATGGGAAAGTAGGTATAGGAAGATGTGGTATGAGTGCCAATGAGACAACTCTCCATCCAAATAACAATTTATAAAAGTAAACCATTATAGGTCAAGGTTTACATTATATGGTATTTTTCGATTGATCAAAACTTATATTTATTGACAATTGTCTCGTTTGTCACCACTGGGTCGATGCCACTGCTGGTGGACGTTTCGTCCCCGAGGGTATCACCAGCCCAGTAGTCATCACTTCGGTGTTGACATGAATATCAATTATGTGGTCATTTTTTTTTAAATTTCCTGTTTACGAAACTTTGAATTTTTCGAAAAAACTAAGGATTTTCTTATCCCAGGAATAGATTACCTTAGCTGTATTTGGCACAACTTTTTGGAATTTTGGATCCTCAATGCGCTTCAACTTCGTACTTGTTTGGCTTTATAAATATTTTGATATTAGCGTCACTGATGAGTCTTATGTAGACGAAACGCGCGTCTGGCGTACTTAATTATAATCTTGGTACCTTTAATAACTATTGTCAATTTTTGGTAGTATTTTGTGGGCGGAAATGGATGTAAAGGTGATGTCTGGACACCTTATATCACGAGTAAAACAACGGTTTATTACTTCATCTCATAAATATGATTGTGTTCTGTTTCGTAAAGATATTATAACATTGGATACACTTTAATCTTATCCAATTGTCAGTTGTTATTTAAGAATAACCAAGTTGACATTTTAACAAAATACAATGTCAAGTTTGCGACATACTTATCTAACGTGACGGTACCCAAATTGCACCTATTTTGACAGTTTTTTCACCTACGTTTTTTTATGATCAAGAAAAAAATGTCCATACTGTGTTTATTTTGTAGCCCTATCCTTCTTTATTGTATAGGTACACCAATTTTATTTTGAATCCATATTGAGTCATAAAAAAATGGGTTTGAATCAACCTCCAAACTATCCATGATTCTGTAATGAGGAGTACCCAAATTGCATCCATGCTTAAATTCACATCGTCAAAAGTCTAATAACCGAGCTTTTGTTTAATTTCTTCAAATATTTTGAACAAATGGATAGTAGTCCATGCTTACTCTTCATATTTTACGAAATGGATACTTATGATATATTGTATTTGCTAATTTTAAGAAGATGACGCTTTGATGACGTCGCATGATGACGTTTTCGTACATTTTGCTTTTTCAGTAAACAGTCCATCTGTTGATAAACACTGTGAACGTTTTGTGTATATCTAAATATGTTTACCTATGTTAAAAGACGTGCATAGTATCAAATCATAAAAATACAAAGTGATTAGTCTCTAGGAAATCTTGTAGGATTTCTGTTGCTATTTTTTCTAAATAGGTGCAATTTGGGTACCCTTACGTTATGCACAAAATGATATTATATAAGTTATTCAAACTTTTAAAACTATAGCATCCAAATGGTTGATTTACAGGGGCAATTAATCATGGCCCACTTGACATAACTCGCCAATCCAACATTAGAGGCTGACTAAATAATGTTGTCCGTTTGACATGAAGGATGTACAAAAGAAGAGCTAAATCCGGTTAAACTGATCGGGATTTATTTCAAATTTGGCCCAGAAAGGAAAATGTCACACTCTCTGTGTTTTAAAGAAACAATGGAAAAGCTCTATGAGGGTTCCGCCTTATATCCAATTCGAACTTTTTGCTGATTTTACCAATTGCATTTATTGTTAATATGTTCTCCAAATGACTTTGTATGAAATATGAACGACTGGACGTTAAGCAAACATCAATGAATGTATCAATTAAAAAAACCATGTTTACTGTGAGAGACATATTGTACGTACCATACATAACCTTTGGGATTTTCGAGGTTAAATCAATATTTGTATAATGCAATTGGTAATTTAATATGCATGTATTAAATGATTTTGACTACCTAGACATGAACATTATTTTCTTGAGTGATCTTGTCTGGTCAGATCTTGCACCATTATATTCCGTCAGCAATAACGTGACAATTATCACTGTGGTAAACCATTAGGTTCTTACAGCTGGTCAATCATATCTTCTTCTCTCCGACAAATCTACTAAATAAGCAAATTAGTGGAATTGGTACAGGAACAAACGTTGGAAAACAACACGTAATGAACAATAAACGATCTCACTTATTACCGACATCACAGTTCGAAAAAATGTAAACCTTTGAAAGGCAATATACATCCACACATGAAATACTGTTACCCAAATGTGTTATGTCAGTTTAAATTACATCACCATATTGCAAAGAAAATTTTTACAAGGGTACAATAATTGTAATACCAACAAATGATGCAGAAGACAATTAGCAAATAGGTGCCGTTAGCTTGTGTTTTATATGACATATCTGGTGCAACCTTGATGGCTTTACTGGTTTCTAAATCGTTGCTGCTTTCAATTTATTTCGAATTTTATATATTTTTTTATTTTTCAACTCTTACTGTCATTCGTAGTATTAGTAATTCTGATTATAAGCGGAAACGAAAAGGTTAACAGTAAATTATGATTACCGGAACACATGCTTTTTTATCGATATTAAATAGTTCAATCAGTACACTAGAACTTGCGTAGGAAACTGTGATTTATATTAACCTTCAATGTGGCGTATCATACATGCACGAAAAGGTCAGCAATTAATATGACACAGGTTTGTATTTCAACGTATTATTAATTGAATAAATATAATTTATTGAAAATTATCTCGCTTCTCAGATTTTAATTGGGTTTCGTGGGCGGAAATTATTGTCGTATAGGTGATGTATAGGAACCTAATATAACGAGTTAAACAAAGTTTATTACTCAATGTCATAAATATGACTGTGTTGTGTCTCGTAAAGCCATTAATTATAACCATGGATACATTTTGATATTATCTATTGTAATTGTTATGAAATACTTTTAAAAGTTTAAGACATACTTATGCCATGAAAGGTTCAGAATCACCAGATGGCATTAGTTATATAAACACAGCTTTTGAAAGACATATATAATATCCCTATGGGTGATAGGGGAATTGATATATGGTCCCCTAGACTTAATTCGCCTGTCCAACATTAGACCCTTGATAAACAACTCTTTCATCGGTTGTCTTATAATCAATTCGATCCCCTATGCTTACTTTTTTCTCTCCTCCCTATTATCCATGAAATAACAACCACTGGACGACTAGAAAACAAAACAAAATGTATGAGTTTAAACTATTTTTCTTTCAAATTGCACCTACCATATCCTTTGTGATTTTTGAGCTCAAATCATTATTGGTATAATGCAATTGATAATTTAATATGCATGTATTAAATGATTTTGACTACATATAGACATGGACATTATTTTCTTGAGTGATCTTGTCTGGTCAGATCTTGCACCATGATATATTCCGTCAGCAATAAAGTGACAATTATCACTGTTTTCAACCATTAGGTTTTTACAGCTGGTCAATCATATTCTTCTTCTCTACGGCAAATCTACTAAATAAGCAAATTAGCGGAATTGGTACAGGGACAAACGTGGGAAAATAACATTTAATGAACGATAAACGATCTCACTTCTTACCGACTTCACAGTTTAAACCATAAAGGAAACATACATACATATATAAAACACTGTTACTATACCAAAGAATTGGAAATAAACTCGACATAGATACCAGGATTCATATTTTGTATTTGCGCCATACTTGGGTTTCATCAGTGACGTTGGAGACAAATAAAGTAAAAAAAATCCAAATAAAGTACACATTTGAAGAAAATTGAGGACCAAAATTCCTAAAAGTTTTGCTAAATACAACTAAGGTAAACTATTCCTGAGGTTGAAAAGCCCAAGTATTTTAACAAATCAAAGTTTTGTAAACAGTTGAGTTATAAATTTGACTTTTAATAATGATTCATATCAACACAGAAGTGCTGACTACTGGGCCGTTGATATCATCGGGGAATCAAAAAATCTACCAGGAGTGGCTTCCACCAAGTGGATTAAAATTAACTCATCATAGAAACCGGGACGGAAATTTAGTATTTGCGCCAGGTGCACGTTTCTTATACAAAAGATGTTTCAGTGACGCTCGAAAAAAAAGTGAAAAAGTGCAAATAAAGTACAAAGTTGAGCAGCATTGAGGTTATAGAATTTCTATAAAATTTCTCAAATAAATTTAACTTAATCTTTTTCATAGGTAGAAAAACCTTAGCATTTCAAAAATTCAAAGCGTTGTAAACAGTTAATTTATAATTATGTCCATATCAATGATAATTCGTGTCAGCACAGAAGTGCTGACTACTGGGCTGGTGATACCCTCGGGGGAATACAAACTCCACCAGTAGTGTCATCGACCCTGGGGTTGAAGATAAACTCATCATTGATACCAGGATAGAAATTTTGTATTTGTGCCAGACCTGCATTCATCTACAAAAGACTCATCAGTGACGCTCGAATAAAAAATAACTTTTCGTACAAAATGCACATGATGATAAGTTGTGTTATTTCAGTTAATATTAAACTAAAGTATTGTTAGAAAGACCGTTAAGAAAATGTTTACAAGGGTAGATTAATTGTAAAACCGACAAAAGCAGAAGACAATTAAGAAATCCGTGCAGTTTGCGTGTGATTGTGTTTTATATGATTATCGGATGTTTTTTTCTGGAAATGTATGCATTTTGTAAACACACAAATACTCAAAGTAATCAGATATCCTGGTCTGATGTCAAAGTAACAGTCCTGGAAAGAGTCCAGGAAGCATTTAACCAAATACGCAAATGTAAGATGATGTTTACTTTATTTCATGATTTCTTAATCGAAACAAAATTGTTACGTTTGGAGGAGGTGTTTTACAACAAACGATCATCATTCCCAAGGGAACCAACTGTGCTCCTGTTCTTGTAGACATTTCTTTCTTTATCCAGATTAGTCAGACTTCATAGAGAAGCTTCTTAGGAAGAATGAAACAAATCTATTATTATCCTGTAACTTCACTTTCCGCATTAAAGATGATGTCTATGTATCCCACTCATCGAACTCGAAATACATAAACAAACAGATACATTTAAGACTGCCTCATATCTCGAAATTATTACTAGAAATTGACAATTAAAGTTAGTTTAGGATGAAACTTTACTTAAAAAAAGATGATTTAGGCTTCCTCTTTGTGAACTTTCCATATCTACGCGTGCATATAGAGTATGGTACTTGTGACTTTCAACCATGAAAACATATGTGTTTTTTTGTCAGCTGACGAAAAACAAAATGCATATTTGTTGAAAAAAAAAATATTTTGTATTCGACTTTCAACAACACGGAAACGCATACATATAACGCGATTACAATTTTGAGAGATTTCAATCATCGGTACTACCAATATTTCACCAGTCTAAATTTTTAAGTGTCTGTTTTGTCAATCTTGTCAGTGATTGTCGCAGTCTCTTCAAATACTTTGCTGGCGGTTTTAATCAATTGGTGGTGTCAAATATTTATACAATTTTATTGAATTTATTTAAAATGTGTCTAGACGCAGAGCAAATTGACGTGTAGAAAAATTTAAAAATAAAACGATGATCCCTCTTATCATGATTTATTTGAATTAAATGAGTTTGTTGATGTCTTCTTGACTTAATTCGTCTTTTCTCTTATATATCTGTAATCATTCATATACTGTATAGCATAAAAATAAGATATAGGATTTTCTCGTCATTTTAAAATTTTTACAACTTTAAATATGCAAAGAGGTATGGAGTTCCCCGCAGTATCACAAATAACGTCCACACACAGTGATTCTTATTGATCGGGCTCGAATACCCATACTTTAGTTTTATTCCATATCTTTCGTATTCAAAGAGTAAAAATAATAACAATACCGAACAACTCTGAAAATTCTAAACAGAAAGTCCCTAGGCAAATAGCAAAATCAAAAGCTCAAACATATCCAACTAATGGATAACAACTAAATTAAAAATGTTACAACTTAACAAATTAAAAAAAGTAATGGAGTTCCCCGCAATACCACAAATAACGTCCACCCACGGCAATACTTATTGATCGGGCTTGAATACCCATACTTTAATTTGATTCCATATCTTTCGTATTTAAACAATAAAAATAATCACAAAACCAAACAACTAGGAAAATTCTAAACAGAAAGTCCCTAAGCAAATAGCAAAATCAAAAGCTAAAACATATTAAACTAATTCATAACAACTGTCACATTCCTGACTTTGTACAGACGTTTTCTTTATTTGACGGGCGTATACAATTCCTCCTTCAATTTATATCTCGTCTAGTTTTATATCTCATTCTTGTCATAGAATCTTAGCCACATATTTGTTAAATGAGAATTTGATTTAAGATTACGGACTTGCCGTTTTGAATTTTCATCGGCGTTCGGTATTTTGGTTATTTTTGTTTTAAAAATAGCGTGATTATTGACTGAAATTTATAGCTCCACACCGTGGTGAAAAGCAAAAAAATGGTCATTTAAAAGATCTGCTGTTTGGCATATTTTGCTGTGAAAATGGGTGCCATTATACTTTATTTACTTTGGGACCCTTGATTAATTTCAGATTTAGTGAGTAAGTCTTTGTTAAGATTGTTTTCAGATAAGCGATAGGTTTTTAATCATGTTTTGATTTGAGATCAGAGCTAGGTTTTTCGTCATGCTTTGATTTGAGTTTTGTATTTAGTTTTCTTGTAAAGTAGTCAACAGTTTGATAAATTGTAGCAACAAAACCAATCAAGCTGACGTATGGTATTGAACTGTATCACAGGTTATTAAATTGTACCGAAGTCTCGGATCCAATGTGCAATTATCTTGAAAATTGACAAAATAAACATGGAAACAAATGTTATTGCAAACCAAAATATTTTAATAAACATTATTATGATTTCAAAGTTGATAAATTATGCAATTATATAATTGAAATACCCACATGCATAAATGAAATAAAGTTTTGGAAGAAAAATCAACGGAAGTTAATCAAGTGCAATCTTTATCAAACAAGATAAAGTCTTAGGTACTAAAGAGAAAGTTGCTTCGTCGAATGAACTTAATTAATTTTGAAAAAAAATGTTTTTTTGTGTTTTAAACAAACGTTATTTTTAGCTCACTAACGTGTAAAATGAAAAAGGAAACCCCAACACCAACACCAAAAATCAGGTAAAGTTAAAATATAGCATTTTGCTCGACAGATCTAATGTTTAGTAGTAAAATTCTGGATGCTTTGATTGCTGAACAGATTTGTAAACAATTTGCTGCTTTCAATTTATTTCGAATTATATATATTTCTTATTTCCCAACTCTTACTGTCAGTTATAGCATTAGTATTTCTGATTCTTCTTTCTTATTTTTCTGGTCATTGTTATATTATAGTTCGTTTCTGTGTGTGTTACATTTTATTATTGTGTTTCTGTTGTGTCGTAGTTCTCTTATATTTGATACATTTCCCTCAGTTTTAGTTGGTAACCCAGATTTCTTTTTTTCTCTATCGATTTATGAATTTCGAACAACGGTATACTACTGTTGCCTTTATTTAGCGAAAAAGAAAAGGTTAACAGTAAATTATGATAACGGTACACATGCTTTGTTTATCGATATTATAAGCTCAATCAGTACACTAGAAGTTGCGTAGGAAACTGTGATTTATATACACCTTCAATGTGGAGTAATCATATAATTATGCATGATAAGATCAGCATTTAATATTGCACAGGTTTGCATTATAACGTATTTTCTGATTGAAAATGATCTCGCTTCTCAGACTTTGAGGGGGTTTTGTGGGTTGAAATTGTCGTATTAGTGATGTAATCAATGGGTATCAAATATAATGAGTAAAATAAAGTTTTATTACTCGATCTCATAAATATGATTGTGTTGTGTTTTTTAAAGCCATTAATCATAACTATGGATACATTTTGATATTATCTATTAAAATTGTTATTGATAAATAATCATGTGGACATTTTAACAAAATACCTTTTAAAGTTTAAGACATATTCAACCATGTTAGGGTCAGATTCACCAGATTGCATTAGTTATTAAAACTCAGCTTTTGAAACTATAATATCCCAATGGTTGACAGGGACATTGCCATATGGTCCCCTTGACTAAATTCGCCTGTCAAACATAAGACCCTTGCTAATTAACTCTTTGATGGGTCGTCTTATAATAAATGTGATCCACTTTACTTACATATTTTTTCTCCTCCAAATTATCCATGAAATAGTAACCACTAAACGACTAGAAAACAAAATTAAAGGTATCAATTTAAACTATTTTTTTTTTTACTTTAAAAGTCATATTGCACCTACCATATCATTTCAAGCTCAAATCAATATTGGTAAAATGCAATTGATAATTTAATATGCATGTATTAAATGATTCTGACTACAAAGACATGAACCTTACTTTCTTGAGTAATCTTGTCTGGTCAGATCTTGTACCATCATATATTCCGTCAGCAATAAAGTAACAATTACAGCCCGTTTCTTTACCGTCAGAATAAGTTACGTTATCAACAAACTTATTTCAGAAGTGACATAATTTAATTTTCTTCATCGACAAAATATTTCATGTCCAACGTGTAAGTTTTCATTGTTTAAGTCGGAGTTTTTTAACACAGTAAAACATTTTTTGTAATCAACCTCTGTCATTGGCATTTTCATTTTAACGGCAAAGGATCAAATACGGGATCTCCGAAATTTCTATCATTTGTTACGAGGAAATCATTATTCAATCGAACATATATCTTTGTTCATGACACATATTATGAAATAAAAAGGAGTTGAAATGATCAAATACTTTCGAACTGACGGAAACAAAAATACATAATCTAGAATGTGTGTTCTGTCATAAACAATGGCTTCGTCGTGCGAATCGACGAGATCATGTTACATGCTCAGATTACATGTAACTGATCTTAGCTGTAGAAACAGTTGGTGCGACCTCGATAAAATCTTTATCAATTTAATATAAGCGATAAATAGTCATGACTACAATGATAATGAATTTCTTGGAGTCACATCCACTGCTTCTACTGTAAACATGAACTCGTCGGTTAGTGCATTGAAGACGCTTTTAAAGATTGAGATTGTTGGTTTATTCTTTACACCTTCGAGGTATTAAAATTATTTCAGTGTTTATCTAAAGTTAAATTTATTTTCAAATCTCTTCTGTTTAAAATTGTCGAAACTTCCGTTTAAGATTTCTGTGGTAAACTATCTATTCTATAGTTAGGACCATTTTATAATAAATACCCTTTTGTACAAGAATCCTTTCTTTATAGAAGTATAGAGCTACTGGTTATAATTTTTTTTTATAACTTTCATTATTGTGACGACGCGCTATGAAATTCAGATTAATTTATAATGAAGTTGTATATAAATTTTAGGTCATAAACACAAATCTTTTAAACAGTTCGACGAGTGCGTCAATGTTACAGTAGTCTGTTTACTGTAAGTTACTAAGCTGGCCCGATTCATCTGTCATTTATGGAAACTAATTCACCACTTTCTGAGACATTCATTTTTATTTCACCATCAGACATGGAGCTACATTTGTAACTGAAGGAAAACTCTCAAATTAAAGAAATTTGACATGATATACTGAAACTTTCTTATAATCAATTAAACGACTGCTTTTCTTAGATATGTGATTTTTCATTGTTAACGGACATTTTGAGATTTTTTATTGTAAAAAAATGGTGTTTTTTTTTTAAAGAAATCAACATTCAAAATTTAGAACTTCATGAACATGTACAGGAAGCTGAATTATTGCACATCTATGTACTACTTAAAATTGTACTTTGATCTGTTGCGTCCTTAAAATGTTCTGACCGTCCTACGATTTAATGTACGGAAATATTGTTTATGGGTAATAGGTGAAATGTTGCATGATCCCTCAAAATGACAGCAAGCGCAGTTTTCCGGACGATTTTCATTTGTACACTGCTAAAAACTGTCAGGTCCTGGCCATAGAATATTTTGGAGAATTTTTTTTTTACTAAAAAAAAAATATTCTCTGTGTGTTCAATTGCTCGTTATTTTGTCATATTAAAAAAAATTCTCAACAAAATTTACCCGTTTAAACTGTACTAGAAAAAAGTTTGGCATGTGAAACGGACGAAGACATATTCTAACAGAAGTACAAATATCAGTCCTCCCTTTTGTGTATACATATGAGAACACATTTCAAAGTTATTGATTGAATTCAAATCCATCACACATACGGCACACATTGTAGTCCGAAAAAATAAAGGACTTCATTCCTATCAAACACCTTTTTAATTGTTTACCAGTATATTTCTTTTAGTTTTGGGTAAAATTGTAAAGGAAATAATACTATCAAGACGTCCTTCCATAAATCTTTTTTTTCTGTTCTGACTTTGAAGAAATGAATACTTTTCGCCCAATCGAAATGGTGCATGGACATATTTTGTTTTATATTATTAGAATTATTTTCAATATTATCGGTATTAAACTTGATTATCGACACATGAAAGTTTGTCAGCATTGTCAATCTTTTTAACGTTAAAGTACCAATAGGTTCGGTCACTACTCAATTAAGTTTGTCGATAACGTAGCTAATTTTGATGGTAAAGAAACATCAATTCGATCACTTCTCTGTTACGGGCTGTATCACTGTGGTAAACCATTAGGTTCTTACAGCTGGTCAATCATAATCTTCTCTGCGGCAAATCTACTAAATAAGCAAATTAGCGGAATTAGTACAGGGACAAACGTGGGAAAAAACATTTAATGAACGATAAACGATCTCACTTCTCACCGACTTCACAGTTTAAACCATAAAAGAAACATACATACATATATAAAATACTGTTACTATACCAAAGAATTGGAAATAAACTCATCACAGATACCAGGATTGATATTTTGTGTTTGCGCCATACTTGGGTTTCATCAGTGACGTTGGAGACAAATAAAGTAAAAAAATCCAATTAAAGTACATATTTGAAGAAATATTGAGGACCAAAATTCCTAAATGTTTTGCTAAATAAAACTAAGGTAAACTATTCCTGAGATTGAAAAGCCCGAGTATTTCAAAAATGCAAAGATTTGTAAACTGTTAATTTATAAATAAGACTTTCAATAATAATTGATATTAAACCAGGAGGGCTGTCTACTGGGCCGGTGATATCATCGGGAAAATAAAAAATCCAGCAGGAGTGGCATCAACTAAGTGGAATAAAATTAACTCGACATAGAACCGGGATCGAAATTTAGTAGATGCGCCAAGTGCACGTTTCTTCTACAAAAGATGCATCAGTGACGCTCGTAAAAAAAAGGTGAAAAAGTCCAAATAAAGTGTAAAGCTGAGCAGCATTGTGGATATAAACTTCCTAAACATTTTCCCAAATAAAGTTATTGTAATCTATTCCAAAGGTATAAAAGCCTTAGTATTTCAAATATTCAAAGTGTTGTAAACAGTTTATTTATAATTATGACTATATCAAAGATAATTCGTGTCAGCAGAGAAGTGCTGACTACTGGGCTGATAGTACTCTCGGGGAATAAAAAATCTATCAGAAGTGTCATCGACCCAGTGGTTGTAAAAAATACCTCATTATAGATATCAGGATTGAAATTTTGTATTTGCGGCAGACTAGCGTTCGTCTACAAAAGACTCACCAGTGACGCTCGAATAAAAAAAAAAAACAGAAAATGATGATAAGTTGTGTTCATATTAAATGAAAGTATTGTGAGGAAGATCGTTTAGAAAACTTTTACAAGGGCAAATTAATTGTAATACCGACAATAGCTGAAGCCAATTAAGAAATCAGTGCAGTTTGCTTGTGATTGTGTTTATGTTCCACCAAAGAATTGTCCATTAGGTTGACTAAAATTATGTCCGCAGTGAAAGAGGGTCTTTAGAAATACTGTGAAACTGTTTACTCGCGTAATGGTATTAACCATATGTGGATTCTTAAAAATTCTAAAGAACTTCTAGACAATTTTAAATCTCGGTATTTTTCTGAAATTAATTCTATCAAAACTTTTGATTTTTCAACCCTGTATACCACCATTTCCCATGTGAAATTAAAAAATCGCCTAAAAGATATTATCCACAATGCCTTTCAACATAAAAATGGTAGCATATGCTATAAATTTATTACTTGGAATATCATAAGGCATACAAAAAGGTAAAACATGCTACAAAGAAGAACAAGTGGTCAGTATGCTGGAGTTTCTTATCGACAACATATTTGTTGAGATTGGAGGTAGACTTTTCCAACAAATTTTCGGCATTCCTATGGGAACAAACTGTGCGCCTCTTCTTATTGTCATATAAATCAGAGTTCCTTCAGACACTTGTCAAAAACAAGAGGATCAAAGAAGCCAGATTATTTAATTTCACTTTCAGATATATTGATGATGTTCTTTACCTAAACAATCCGAACTTTTCTGATTGGGTTCCATTTATATATCCCCCAGAACTAGAAATCAAAGAAACAACAGAGACGGCTTCCTCCGCCTCATTTATAGACTTATATTTCGAATTTGACTTACACAGTCATCTCAGTACCATAATCTATGACAAACGAGACGATTTTAATTTTGTAATTATAAATTCCCCCTCCTTAGTAGCAATATACCAACTTCACCTGCATATGGCATATATATTTCCCACGTTATTCGATATTCAAGAGCTTGCAGCTCCTACTAAGACTTTGTAAAACGTCATCAGTGTCTGAGTAAAAAGTTGATGAACCAGGAGTATGTCAAAGAACGTCTCGTCCTTTTTCTAAAAAAAGTTCATCGGAAGGTACCACGACCTTGTTGAAAAATATTGCGTATCAACTTCACAAATAATACATAATAGTCTTGATGTATGGATTCTGCGTACTAATGTTGTTTATCATCTTAACAACGTGTTATATTGTTCTTTCATTTGTCTTTGTTCTATTACTAATATTACTTTTACTGTTGTATTGTTTTATGTGATATCCATTTAACGTGGGTCGGTACATAAACATCCCGTCAATGTGTTTGTATTATCTTTCATTTTTTGCTGGTGTGTTTTATATATGCGACTTTTTGTGTTTCTTTGGTTCTTATAACGTGACTCTGTACTTTAAAAGATCCCGTCAATATGATATTGTTCTATTATATGTCATTATGATATATTTTTATTATGAATTAGAAAATACGTTGAACCACAAACGTCGAAATTATTCAATCGCGTAGTGGAATGAACTACTGGTGGATTCTTATAAATTCTATATAACTTTTGGACTATTTTAATTCTCGGTCTATATCTGAAATTAATTCTTACATACTTTGATTTTTTAACCCTGTATGCTAACATTGCCCATGTGAAATTTTTAAATTGTTTGTATATACATTGAACGTAAAATTTATGTGACGTATAAAATTTTCTGACGTCAGACACGGGAATCAATGAATGTGTTTGTAGATAGATGTTTTTTGTGTTCTGTTAAATTGTTCTTTTTAAAATTGTTACACGATGATGACTGCTGTACCCATGTTTTGACTATTTTGTGTATTATGTCTGTTTAGTTCACGCATCATTGTAAATATAACGGAATTTGATGAGACTGTCATCAAAGTGAGAGATTTAGCGCTTTAAAACCAGGTTTAATCCACCATTTTTTACATTTGAAAATGCCTATACCAAGTCAGGAATATGACAGTTCTTGTCCATTCGTTCTTGATGTGTTTTGTCATTTGATTTTGCCATGTGATTATGGACTTTCCGATTGGATTTTTCTCTGAGTTCAGTATTTTTATGATTTTACTTTTTTTATATGACGTATCTGATTTTTCCCCTGGAAATGTATGCATCTTGTAAACACACAAGTAACAAAGTAATCAGATATCCTGGTCTGAGGCCAAAGTAACGGTCCTGGAAAGAGTTCAGGAAACAACACAACATTTAACAAAATACGCAAATGTAAGATGATGTTTACTTTATTACTTGATTTCTTGATTGAAACCATATTTTTACGTGTTTCGGAGGTGTTTTTCAACAAACGATCAACATTCCCACCGGCACCAACTTTGCTCCTGTTTTTTTTTATCCAATGAGTCAGACCTCATAGAGAAGCTTCTTAGGTAGAATGAAAAAAGCTTTAATTATCTTGAAAATTTACTTTTCACTTTAAAGATAATGTCCTCTCACAATAATTCAAAGTTTGATGTCTCTGTTGAATGTATCTTTCTCATCGACCTCTAAATACATGAACAAACAGATACATTTAAGACTGCCTCATATCTCGAAAATTACATCTAGAAATTGACATTGAAGGTTAATTTAGAATGAACTTTACAAAAAAGAGATTATTTCAGCTTCCCTATCGTAAATATTCCATATATATGTAGTAACATTTTACTAGCGCATGCATATGGAGTATGGTACGTGTCACTTAAAATCATGACAACATATGTTTTTCTTTGACATCTGACAAAAAACAAAATACATATTTGTGAGAAAAAAAAATGCTGTAGTCGGCTTTCACAACACGGAAATGCATACATATTATGCAATTAAAATTTGAGAGATTTCCATCATCGATATGACTAAAATTCAATTTTAAGTAGCGGTTTTTAATTGTCAATCTTGTCAGTAATTGTCGCTGTCTCTTCAAATAATTTGCTGACCTTTTTTAATCAATTGGTGGTGTCAAATATTCATACAATTTTACTGCATTTATTTAAAATGTGTCTAGACACAGAGCATACATATCTAATCATGATTTATTTGAATTATATTGGAGGATTGATGTCTTCTTGACTTCATCCGTCTTTCGATTACATATCTATTTTCATTCATAAACTGTATAGCATGATAATGGGTTACATGATTTTCTCGTTATTTTGAAATTGTTACAACTTAAAATTTTCAAAAGGTGTGGAGCTCCACGCAGTATCACAAATAACGTCCTTACACAGCAATACTTATTGATCGGGTTTGAATACCCATACTTTATGTTTCGTATTTAAACAGTTAAATAACAGCAATACCGAACGCCTAAGAATTCTATACAGAAAGTCCCTAAGCAAATAGCAAAATCAAGAGCTCAAACACACCAAACTAATGGATAACAAGTTAACTGTCATATTTCTGACTTTGTACAGACGTTTTCTTTTGTAGAAAATAGTAGATTTAACCTGATTTTATAGCTAGATAAACCTCTTACTTATATAACGGTCGTATAAAATTTATCCTTCAATTTGTATCTCCTCCAATATTATGTCTCATTCTAGTTCATAGAACCTTAGCCACATTTTTGTTAAATGATCATTTTATTTAAGATTACGTACTTGCCGTTGTGAATTTTCATCGGTGTTCGGTATTTTTGTTATTTATATTCTTAATGCGGCGTGATTATTGAATGATTATTGAATGAAAATAATAGTCCCACACCGTTATGCGGAGGTTAAAAAATAATCATTTAAAAATATCTCCTTTTTGGCATATCTTGCTGTGAAAATTGGTGCCATTTTACTTTATTTACTTTTAAACCCTTCATCATACATTATTTGTTTCATTTCAGATTTAATGATGAAGTTTTTGTTAGGATTTATTTAAGATAAGCGATAGGTTTTTAATCATGTTTTGATTTGAGATCAGTGCTAGGTTTTTCTTCATGTTTGGGTTTGAGTTTTGTATTTGATTTTCTTGTACAATAGTCAACAGTTTGAAAAATTGAAGCAACAAAACCAATCAAAGAGGGACGAAAGATACCAAAGGGACAGTCAAACTCATAAATCTAAAACAAACTGACAACGCCATGGCTAAAAATGAAAAAGACAAACAGAAAAACAATAGTACACATGACACAACATAGAAAACTAAAGAATAAACAACACGAACCCCACCAAAAACTAGGGGTGATCTCAGGTGCTCCGGAAGGGTAAGCAGATCCTGCTCCACATGCGGCACCCGTCGTGTTGCTTATGTGATTACAAATCCGGTAAATAGTCTAATTCGGTAGGTCAAATTCATGAAAGGGAAGGAGATTGTAGTTACGACGTGAGGAACATATCCGATATCATTTGTGAAATGGTTATTCCATAACGGTCAACCAACTCGTGATGGCGTCCGTAAAATTTACGAAGGGATGATTTCAACTTCACCATTTGGAACTCTTGATTTAATAGCTTCCTTGTGAGCAGTAACCCTCTATCAAGAAAATCATGATAGGAAATGCAAGCACGGGAATATCGTATCAATTGAGAGATATATACCCCGTATGCAGGTGCTGCTGGAATGTTGCTACTTAGAAATGGAAAGTTCACAATTGGAAAGCTGAAATCATCTCTTTTGTCGTAAAGTTTTGTCTTCAACCGACCCTCATTGTCAATTTCTAGATGTAAGTCAAGATATGAAGCTGACTTAACTGTATCTGTAGTATCCTTTATCTCCAATTCGATGGGATAGATGCGTTCCACATAGTCACCAAATTTTGAATTGTTTAGTGAAAGAACGTCATCTATATAGCGGAAAGTAGAGTTAAAGGATATTGCTAACTTCTTATCTTTCTTCCTAAGAAGTTCCTGCATGAAGTCAGCCTCATAATAAACAATCAAGCTGACGTATGGTATTGAACTGTATCACAGGTTATTAAATTGTACCGAAGGCTCGAATCCGACATGGAATTATCTTGAAAATTTACAAAATACACATTGCAAACCAAGTATTTCAATAAATTATTATGACTTCAAAGTTTATAAATTATGTAATTGAAAAGACTACATGCATAAATGAAATCAAATAGTTGAAGAAAATAACAAATTAAATCAAGTGCAATTTTTATCAAACAAGAGAAGATATTAAGTACTAAAAAGAAATTTGCTTTGTCGAAAGAACTACATTAATTGTGAAAAATGTTTGTGGGAATAATAAACGTTTATTTTTAACTCACTCATGTGAAGAGTGAGAATGGAAACTCAAACACCAACAACAAATATCAGGTGTAGTTAGAATATAGCATTTTTCTTGACAGATCTAATGTTCACTAACAAATTCTGAATGCTTTGATGGCTACCCAGATTTCTAAACCGTTTTCTGCTTTCAAGTTGTTTCGAATTCTATGTATATTTTATTTCCCAACTCTTACTGCCACTCTATGTATTAGTATCTCTGATTCTTAGCGAAAAAGAAAAGATTAACAGTAAATTATGATTTCTGGAACACATGCTTTTTTATCGATATTTGAAAGTTCAATCAGTTCACTAGAAGTTGCGTAGGAAACTGTGATTTATATTAACCTTCAATGTGGCGTAACATACATGCATGAAAAGGTGAGCAATTAATATGACACAAGTTTGCATTTTAACGTATTAGCAGATTGAACAAATATAATTTATTGAAAATGATCTCGCTCCTCAGATTTTAATTGGGTTTTGTTGGCGGAAATTGTCGTATAGGTGATGTCTAGGAACCTAATATAACGAGTAAAACAAAGTTTATTACTCAATGTCATAAATATGATTGTGTTGTGTCTCGTAAAGCCATTAATAATAACCATGGATACTTTTTGATACCATCTATTGTAAATTGTTATGAAATACTTTTTAAAATTTAAGACATACTTAACCATGTAAGTTACAGTTATTTAAACACAGCTTTTATAACTACATGTATAATATCCCAATGGGTGAAAAGGACATTAATATATCGTCTCCTAGACTTAACTTGCCTGTCCAACATTAGACCCTTGCTAAACAACTCTTTCATCGGTCGTCTTATAAACAATTTGATCCCCTTTGCTTACATATTTTCCATGAAATAATGACCACTGGACGACTAGCAAACAAAACTAAATGTATGAATTTAAACTATTTTTTCTTTCAAATTGCACCTACCATATTCTTTGTTATTTTCGAGCTCAAATCATTATTGGTATAATGCAATTGATAATTTAATATGCATGTATTAAATGATTTTGACTACCTAGACATGAACATTATTTTCTTGAGTGATCTTGTCTGGTCAGATCTTGCACCACCATATATTCTGTCAGCAATAAAGTGACAATTACCAGTGTGGTAAACCATTAGGTTCTTACAGCTGGTCAATCATAATCTTCTTCTCTACGGCAAATCTACTAAATAAGCAAATTAGTGGAATTGGTACAGGGACAAACGTAGGAAAACAATATTTAATGGACGATAAACGATCTCACTTATTACCGACTACGCAGTTTGAAAACAATGTAAACCTTTGCAAGGCAATATACATACACATATTAAATACTGTTACCCAGTTCAGTCAGTTTAAATTGAATTGACATATTTTAAAGAAAACTTTAACAAGGGTACAATAACTGCAAAACAGACAAATGCAGAAGACAATTAGCAAATCAGTGCAGTTAGCTTGTGATTGTGTTTTATATGACGTTTCTGATGCATTTCATGGAAATTTCAGCATTTAGCAAAAGCATAAGAATTAGTACTAAATTGATCAGAAATGAATAATAAAGTTCAGGGTAATGTCAAGGAAACAGTTCAGGAAACAACACAGGAAATAGCAATCAAAGAATAAAAACACATTAATAGTGAGGCCAACATACATCAATAGAAGTGTTACTACAATGTGACAAATGCTAAATTGCTCCAAACATACCAGTAGAGAATAAAGGAATATAAACCATATCAAAGTCCATACTTAATCCTAAAATTGTTGTCAATGTCGGCACTTCGGGTGTTGACATGAATATCAATAATATGGTAAATTCTATAAATGTCGTGTTAACAAAACTTTGAATTTTCGAAAAACTAAGGATTTTCTTATCCCAGGCATAGATTGATTTAGCCGTATTTGGCATTTTCGGTCCTTAATGCTCTTCAACTTTGTACTTGTTTGGCCTTATAACTGTTTTGATCTGACGTCACTGATGAGTCTTATGTAGACGAAACGCGCGTCTGGCGTATTAAGGATGTTCGCTACTCAGTTTTGAAATAACAATCTGTTCATAACACTAGTATATATTGATATATAGAAAACAAATGCTTTATTCGCAATATACTAAAAACCGGAGTGACAAAAATTGGGAGAAATTTAGAAAACAAAGAAATTTGGTAACAAAGATAAAGAGAAAATCAATAAATGTATATTTTTTAGAACGTTGCTCTGGTGGGTCAAAATCTTGCGATTTTTGGAAAACAGTCAAGCCATTTTTCTCAAAAAATGGGAACTTTGGAGAGCAACAAATTTTATTATGTGAAAATGACAAAATTATATATTGTTCAAATTAATTTTCAAATGTTTTAAATAATTTTTTCTCCACAGTAGCAGACAAAATTGGAGCAAATGTTGTATATGACCCCTAAAATCACGCGAGTATAAAAGAAATTTTGGATAACAGAAAGCATAATTTTGATTTTGAATTTCAAAAAGTAACAAATGATAATGTCGAAAATTTTTTGAATAAAATAAACATAAAGAAGGCTACAGGAGCTGATGGTTTTCCAGCAAAAATAGTAAAAAATTGTAAATCTTATATTGCACCACAGATGACAACTCTTGTAAATTTGTCAATTGATAATAATTGTTTCCCCGATAAACTTAAAGAAGCCCAAGTAACCCCCCTTCATAAAAAGAGGGACCCATTATTAAAAACAAATTATAGACCAGTTAGTGTCTTACCCATATTTTCTAAAATCTTTGAAAAAATATATGAAATTCAATTAACTGATTATTTTGATAATATATTTAATCCACTTTTGTGTGCATTTAGACGTGGACATGGATGTCAGACCACACTTCTCAGAGTGTTAGAAGACTGGCGTGAAGCTCTTGATAAAAACCAGTACATTGCAGCAGTATTAATGGATCTTTCTAAGGCTTTTGACTGCCTGCCTCACAATATTATGCTAGATAAATTATCAGCATATGGTTTAACCCCCAATGCTATTGCTCTTTTGAAGTCCTATTTATCTAATCGAAAACAGCAAATTAAAGTCAACAATGTTCTGAGTGGTTGGGCTGACATCCATAAAGGCGTACCACAGGGTTCGATACTAGGGCCATTGTTGTTTAACATATTTATAAATGATATTTTTCTTTTGGTTAAAAATGGTAGTTTATATAACTATGCAGATGACAATACTTTGTCTTTTTGTACTCCAGATTTCGATTTATTAATTTCAACTTTGGAATCTGATTCAAAAATACTTATTGAGTGGTTCAGGGTGAATAAAATGCAAGCAAATCCTGACAAATTTCAAGTTTTGGCTGTTGGCAAAAATACCTTTGAAAAGAACCCATCTATACATATTCAAAATTCGAACCTCACTTGTGAAAAAAACAGTAAAATTATTAGGCATTGAAATAGACTACCAGCTAAATTTTGATAATCATATCAGCTCATATCGGCATCACAGCAATTACATGTTTTAAAACGTAGGCTCAGTTTTGGATAGACTTAGTAAACTTACTATATTTCATACTTTTATTCTTAGTAATTTAAATTTTTGCCCTTTGGCATGGCATTTTGGCACTGAGAAAAGTTCCAAAAAATTAGAAAAGGTGCAGGAAAGAGCACTCCGTTTTGTGTATGAGGTTTTTACCAGTTCCTACGAGGACCTCTTACTTCAAGCTAAGGTGCCCTCCCTGCATATCAGACGGATAAGAACAATGGCTCTAGAAACTTTTGAAATTATAAACAACATAGCTCCTGTGTGCTTACAAAATTTGGTAAAAGTCAAAAAATCTAAATATTTTTTCAGGTATGTAAATATTCTTGAAATTCAACCCGTTACGGTAAACAAAATCGTTCAAATTTTCTGCTGCTACTTTATGGAACAGCCTTCCAAACCATTTCAGGACTGAAATCAGTTTTTCACATTTTAAAAGTCTCGTTCAGTCCTGGAACAGTTTGGAATGTCGCTGTTCTGCTTGCAGATAATTCTTGAGCTGTTTATTATGTATGCTGCTTTTGGTTGCTCTGGTCAAGCAGGTTTTTACTTCATTCGAAAATTTGTTGCTTATTTGTATTGCATGCTATGTATGTGAGATTTCAACTTTGTATTACAGGTTGTTTTTATATGTCAAAATGCACTGTTTTTATGTTATTTATATGTTTTTGTATTCGGTCAAAAGCTCCCTAGAGCTTGTGTTCTTATTTGTACTTATGCCGAATCAAAATAAAGTTTTCTTATCTTATCTTATAGGGGTTTAATAAAGGAACAAAAAAAGCAAAACATTAATAGGTGAATGTTTTTGTTTTCGAGATATAAGCCATTAAAATTTTGGCGGAAAAATATTCCCTCTTGATTTTTCATTGCTTAATCATTGACAAGTAAAAGTTCTCAAAAACTAATAAAAAATAACAAACATTTTATAAGACTTTTAAAGATGGCTTATAATTATACAAAAACTGGCGTTATGGAATTTAAAAGCAAAGTGCATATTTGATGAGTCAAGAATCCATGTTAAAATTAATATAATTTGTCAATATTATTTTTTTTATTTTCCTTGCTATTTATTCTCTTTTGGAGTAGATTTTTGATGAAAAGAGTGCATCAAAATTTCAACCCTTAATTTGGTTAAATTGCGCGCATATATAGGAAAGATTCTATTCATTTTTCTTGTGATGTTAATGCGCATTAATTTTCTAGTAAAAAAAAACAGCCTTTACGATTAACTGTTGATTCCACAAGCCTAAAATTATTTTTTTTTGAAAATTTTATTTGGATTCTGTTAACAAGTCTAAAAGCAATTTTACAAAACAATACTGTAAGATTATGCCATAGGAAATATTCTATTTATTTTTCTTGTGATGTTATTTTGGTGCACAATATTTTTCTAGTAGAAAGACAGCCTTTACGATTAATTGTTGAGTCGACAAGCCTAAAGTTATTTTTTTTAAAATTTTAGTTGGATTCTGTTTACAAGTCTAAAAGCAATTTAACAAGCCAATGCTGTAGGACTTGTGGTGAAGCGTGAAGACTGTTTAAAGATAATAAAAATTGCTTACACTCGTCATATCTATGTGACGTTGTATTTTTGTTAACTTTGATTTGATGCACTTCCGAATATCAACCTTATATATCCTTATATGAACGCAGTTAAAAACATTTTATATCTTACACGTCTTTAGATTGGCTGACCAATTAAAAGACATTATTTTGTCATGTGACCGTGACCTCACCAACGTTTTTCATGATTTTCTCTTAAAAATGGAATTTATACTGAAATTATAAGGATTGAATGTCACATTTTTTTTTCTATCTTTTCGAAATATCACGAAAATATGCGGTGCACACTTTTAAATAACACGCTACGACGATAATTTAGTGTACACCACCATTTTTGTTTTATATAATTTCTTCATCGACAGAAACAATATTAAATCCATTCCTTAAATAAACTCTTCATCTCGGGCTAAACATTTGCTTTATTTTTCAAATATCTTTAGAATATAAACAAGTACAAAAATACAACTAATAGATTTTTAACGAAATACGCAAATGTAAAATGGTGTTTACTGCTTTACTTGATTGACAACATATTATTTAAGTGTTTTTTTTTCAACAACAAAAAAATCCAACATTTCCATGGGAACAAACTGTCTTCGGACTTGGTTCTTTATTCATTTGAAACATTTCACAGAGGAGTTTCTTATAAGGAATTAAAAAAAGCTAGCATTGTTCTTTAACTTCACTTTTCGCTATAACGATAATGTCCTTTCAACATATAAATCAACGTTTGGTGACTATATGGATTGCATATATCCCATAGAACTTGAAATCAATGATACAATAGATACTTTTAAGTTTTAATCACTTCTCGACTTACAACTTAAAATAGACAATTAGCGTCGGTTGATAACAAAATTTAACGAAAAAAATGAGATGAATGCAGCTTCCTGATTGTAAACTTTCTATTACTATGTGGCAAAATATAAGGCACCCATGAATATGGAGTATATATCGCACAGTAGATACGACAGTCCAGGGTTTTCGTGTCTTTTCATGATTTCCTTTATAGTGGGTTGCTTCGTGCATTGAAGCTATATTGCAACAGGGGTAAGGTTGAATTAATACTTTGGAAAGTTTTGCTGACGCCATCGTAAGCGTCACAAATTACTTTGAAAATACGTTTCACTTGTCGTATGCAATGGGATAAGTAGCAGCTTTCAGTTCAGTCTTCATAAAAATTTAATCTTCAGAACATTATAACATTTTCGAAGTCCCGGTATGACACTTGCAACAATGAATGACAATATTTTCATTTCCTTGTCATCTGACAAAAACAAATTTCAAATTCCGGAAAACATTAACTTGATTCTGTAGTCTCCTTATACAAAACGGAGACATCTTAGACGCATGAATATTAAAAGATTAAAATTTTCAGATAAATTCCATTAATATCGAAATGACTAAAATCAACCACTTTTTATATCGTGTCGGTACTGATTAAAGAATGATATAAATTTTAATTCTCACTGCACTAGATCATTGAATGTGCCAGAAAAAAAAGTTATTTGGATCATGACAACATATAAGATCTCAGATCAGAACAGCCAGAATCTGCAATGTTCAATTTTGCCTTAGTATAGGGAGTTGCAACCTCATAATATTTTGTACATCCAACATTCATGTATTTATTTTCGATGTTTTTGTTATGGTTTCGGTTGATTAATGTGTTACGTCGTGTCGTTTGTTGTCCAAATAAATATGAAATGGTCTTTCTGTACCATCATTGTCATATTCGTTAAGAAATATTACAAATGTTAATTCTTTTAAATACAAAATAACAGATCATTTATTGAAATCAACCTAGCTGTATAAATAATATTGAAAACTGATTATGTCATCATGTTTATTTTTTCATAACATTTTATCAAGTTGTATTGAACGTTATTATCATACTTGACTTTTTATACTAATGTATGCATTGTATATGTTTGCATTTTGTTTGATTTTCATGATGAGGGCTTCAGGAAAGATTAGTTTTATAGCTAACTGTTTAACCCTCTTAAAATAAAGTATTGTTGTTGTTGTTGTTGTTGTTGTTATTCCCGAATATGACTGATTTTGCATGACTGTCCGGCGTGTTTTGTAAATCCAACCTTCGTGTATTTTTTTATGCTTCTGTTATGGTTTCGGTTGGAAAATAAGTAATGTCTTATCGTTTGTAGTCTAAATAGTTATAAAACTGCTTTTCCATACCATCACTGTCATGAAAATTGTTCGGATGAATATTGTAAAAATAATTGTATACAATGCCTTTCTCAATTATGAATGTGTTTGCGCGTGTTTGTGCTCTATTTCTGTCACGTGTTTATCGATATTTTTTCATATTGTCACAAAGCAGGAGGCTTTGCATGCCATGAAACCAGGTTTAACCCGACATTGTTTTCTTAAAATGTCCTGTACCGAGTCAGGAATATGGCAGTTGCTATCAAAGAGTTCGTTTCCATGTGCGTTGGCGTTTGGTTTTGTTGCAATTCGGTGTTCTTGTGATTACTTTGTTTTCATCTTATAGTTGATGTGTTTCCTTCGGTTTTGGTTTGTCTCAATCGGTTTATGACTTTTGAACACCGGTATACTACTGTTGCCTTTATTTAGGGTAAACTTAAAGATTTTACATACATATTCATCAGGGTTATCTAGTGTAAATGAAGACATTTTATAGTATCACCGATCTGCAACCAGTGCATCAAAATAAAACGTCTGATACTCTGTAATATTTTTACTTAAAGTGACACATGAAATTACATTTTACTATTGATTTTAGGCGTACACGGATATAGAAATTATAAGACGTCAAGAAAAAGTTGCAAGTTGCGTACATAAGAATAAATCAACCTTTGGAACTGTCTCAACCTTTAGATTGTGCATTGAACACAAAATGTAATTATAAACTAAGCATGCGTTTCAAGCTATCACAAATGACAATATCTTGAGCAAAGGCGTAAAATGTTTTAGATTTTCATGTTAACTCAAGCAAACATAGACATAATTATAGTATAGTTTTTAGATAGCTTTTAATGTAGCGTTAAAACAGTAATAGTAATGTTCCATTAGTCGTATTGATTTCCCAGTTAAGTAAAACAACTCCAGCAGCGTAGTAGTCATCATGATGATTAATTTATACGTAAATCTACAATTAACTGACCAAACATCTCCCAAAATGGAAAATCGAGTGATGACAATTAAGAAATGTTCTACAAATACAATATATAATGTATATATTTAGATACAACTTTAGTATGGCAAAGCTTTTTTGTTGTGATCTTAACTAAATTATATCTTTGTTCTGTCCGCCCAAAAGCTAAGCACTGTTTTTAGTTTGTGGTGCAATAATTGCAAACTACCTCACGATCAATTATTCAAAAAAATGATTAAAAAAAAAAAAGCTAAAAAAAAAAAAAAAAAAAGTTTTGTGTAAGTTAATACTTCAAGATTAAATCATAAGTGCCCCACATCTTTATACTATTTTACAATGATCGACAAGGGAATGATATAAAAGTTAAAGACTACGAAATTGCATCCTCGAATGAAGTAAAATGCATAGCAACACTATTTATAAAGTATCCATCGATTTGTCATTAAAACAAAAAGTCATAACGACATAACTGTTTTTTTTCAAGGATTGAAACTTGAGTAAAAAAATCACTTGTTTATGTACACATTTTCCTGACATTATAACATTTCAAATTTATTTCTAGACTTTCACGTAAACAGTTTCGAATTTACAATATAATTGTAGGGTTTGATGCTCCGCCTGGAATTTCATCTTCCGGATCTGAAAGAACGCCATCCAATCCTGGAATTATTTTTATCATATCGTCTTTCTTAGAATTTCTTTTCAAAAACAAGGAAATTTGCACTACCGCTGACAACATGGTGAATAAAAAGGCTAAACCGGCAAAATAGAAAGACCATCCATAACTATACTGGAAAACTAAATCACCACTTTCATTATATTGTCGATGTCCAACTTCGTCGTTTATTGATGATATGTACAGAATTATTCCTACTGCAAAAGTTAAACCTGGAATAAAAATTATTGTTAGGTTATACATGAACATGTACATGTACAGCACGGTAAAACGTTAAAATTGATTGCATTCAATTATAGAAAGAGATGTATAGTCGTAAACACAAACGCAAAGACGACACGAAGCTGCGTCATCTAAGGCTCGGTCAAATATAGAAATTACGAAAAGCAAAGATAGTTCAGGTACAAAAGTATCAGTAGTACAGGTACAAATGTATCGTTAGTCCAGGATATAAAGTTTCAGTAGTACATGTATAAACGTATAGATGGTTCAAGTACAAAAGTATAATTTTTTAAGCAGTTCAGCCACAAAAGTATAAGTAGTACAGGTACAAAATTATGGTAGTGATTAGAAAAAAAAACCAATGCCAGCTTGACTTAAATATTTTCGAGTTTTTCGAATAGAGAACGACCGTGCATAGTAAGAGATAAAGGTATACCCTAATAGTTCTAGCTGTGAAGTCAAAATCATCATAGTTATTCGAAAATACAACAATCACATCGAATATAGCTTCAAAAATAATTTTCTACGTTACATAATAAAAACGGTCTATATCCTTCTATATAGACAAATAAAGGCATCAGTAGTATACCGCTGAACAAAAGTCTTAAAGAGATAACAAATCCGGTTTAAAAACTAAAACCGAGTGAAACCGTCAATTATAAGAGAAGAACAACGATACAACAGTAACCCTGAACTATTATATTCTTTGAAAACATTTATCATAGCGGTTGAAAAGTAAATATTCTATGATCAATAATAAAGGCGTTACCTCCAGATATATAGACAACAGATCCGATCAAGGTTTTTATGTCTCCTTGAATGTTTCCAATAGCACTCACAGTAAAACCAGTGACAAGTAAAACCAAGGTTATGACTGGAAAAACTGTAGATACTCTGTTGGCTCCTAAAAAAACAACTTTTATTAATGAAATTGGAAAAAAGAATATTGCATGATTTATATTTAGAATACATTTTATTATAGTATATTTTCCTTCCTGTTATTATAAGCTTGTGTGACTTATCACCTTATATTTATTTGCAATAAGTATTACAATGGGTGCCACTAGCGGTTCAGTGACTTTTGACCCGTTTGGAGTACATGAGTGTACACAGGCTTTTGTATTTATATGAAGAAAAATAAAACTCTAACTAAACAAGTCTGTTGTTATCATAGTTATACTTCTTTATTTCTCTTCGCTGTCTTAAAGAAAAACTATCATACGCCAAAAATCATCCACTTTCTTTTTTTGTAATTTAAAAAAGATGATAAAATCTTTAACGGAAAGTAAGGAAAATGATGAGGAGAGTTGGGTTCATGCGAAACAGTTATGCGAATTACATTCTTAAAGACTAGGACAAAAAATGCACTGTTAATGGTCAACCTTTTTAAACATTAGAATCCTAATAACTGGTGTCGGGTTTGCCAGAATAATGGGAAGGAAGAGAGAGTAGACCTTATTAACAACTGACAAATTAATAACAGTTCTTGATCTGTCAAAGTTTGTATTAAAGTATTTTGTATCAGAAATTTGAAATTGATTTGTTCTAATTTCATGTGACCCGCATGGAATATAGTACTTTAAAACACATACTACAAAAAACAATTACGCAAGACAGTCGATTCCAGGGGCGGATTTAGGCGGGGGCGTGGCGGGCGTGCGCCCCCCCCCCCCCCTAAAATTTGCAAAGCATGGGTTGTCCGGACGTAATAAAGTATCCGACGAAAGCAAATGTCGTCGCATTCAATCTGTTTTAACATTCAAACAAGTATTACTATATAAAACAGTAATTTAACAGAATCATTTAACGTGATTACTAATCAACTGACCTTTTGTTTATTTAAGTTCTATAAACATGTTACACTTCAAAGGAATGTGTCAAACGCGGTACTGCGTTTGATGACAAATATCATAGACTTTTAGCAGTTAGAATAAAACAATTGTGACATTGTAGTTGCAGTTTTAATAAATAATTTCTTTGATAATCGAAGTTCAAAAACATTCCTACATCACTTTCCCACGAAGAAGGTGAAAGTGCCCTACCCGCTATTTGGGTAACCAGTTGGTTATTTCATCATGGCACGACCAAGAAAGCAGTCTCCGTTAGACTCTTTCTTAAGGAAAGATAAAGATTATGGTTCAAGCGAGAGGTTAGTTTGTTAATTTGACTCATTATTTAATATCTCTGTGACAATATATGATTCTCACTTGCAACATGTAAATTTTGCCGAAGCATGCATTAACGGTCAAGGCCCAAACCCGTAGGTGCTACCGTATTACATGGGATCCCAAGAAAATAAGCACAATGAATATTTTAAGGATCTCATTTTGATTTTAGTGGTTAGCGGTCAATTTTTTTTGTTTTACAGTATGTAAAAAGTCCAGCACGACCTCCGAAAATAGAACAAAAATAAAAACACGTATTATGAATTGACAATTAAATTGTACCAGTACTAATTTTCGTTTTCAATATCTTATATAGGTCAGATGAGCTATCGTCATTTGCTTCGTCTCACTTTTTTTATATGGAGAATCAGTTTGTGTACTCAGAATTGTTTCTATTCTACTTTTGTTCAGTCCCGTTTTCTGGTAAATATATAGAGGTAGTCAATAAACAGAAACTGATAGATTTTTTGTTAATATGGTTAATGTAGTCATTTAAATTATGCGGTTTTAGATTGAATCTTTAATTTTTCGCTCATTTTACCACAAATGTTTCTCACCACACTTCGCTTGGCAAGATATCTATCTACATTGCACCCACTCTAGAAGAATATTTTAATAACTTTAATCATTTTAACCTCAAAAATTTTTTCGCATCGCTCCGCTCGGCGATTTTTTTTTATGCTCCCACCCCTAACGTCAAATCCTGTATCCGCCCCTGGATTCGTATATTTAGGTGGCAATAAGTGCTCTGTGTCATAAGTATAGATTCATGTTCTCAATAACTCCAGCCAGATAGATATCAATTCCGTAAGGTGTTTTATTTTAATCAAATGAGACGATTTAAAAGTCGTCCAGTTGTATATTCTTCGAGGTTTTTGTATCCCGCAGATAATTTGTCTTATGCATAATATATATAAATATAAATATAATTTATAAATATAATTATTTTCTGTGACTGTATATTACATTACTTTGTAGGATCCTTTACTATAGATAATTTAGCTCATCTGTAACAATATCATCTTCATGCCTTATATATCATGTACTGTAGTACGCCGCTAGACGAGGAAAGGTAACACACGGCCAGCAAAAGCTCTTTTTTTGAGAGCCCAGGTGGTCGTGTGGTCTAGCGGGACGGCTGCAGTGCAGGCGATTTGGTGTCACGATATCAGAGTAGCATGCGTTCTAATCCCGTCGAGGGAAGAACCAAAAATTTGCGAAAGCAAATTTACAGATCTAACATTGTTGGGTTGATGTTTAGACGAGTTACATATATATATATATATATATAAAGGTACATAGTAAATTTAGTTGGTCTTTTTTATAGACTTTTATATATATAAAGAGATATAGTATGATTGCCAATGAGACAACCATCCAGTAAAATTCAAGAGACGGGAATGTAAAATATTAAATGTTCAAGTAAGGCATTCAATACAGTAAAACTCATACCGTAAGTTATAAAAGCCTTGGTATATATGTTTTGGCTAAGTAACATATTGGTGAATTTTTCTTCACAAAATGATAGCATACATTTCAGGGTCTCAAGGGGAAACATTTGTTGTTTTTAAAATTTAGAATGAAAAAGAAGAATGATTTACGTGCTTAGTTTTTTACAATAAATTCCTACACCACTGTATTGCATGACATATGATGTACTATTGCACAACACATCACACATTAAAATGAAGATGTGTCTTACTCATTATAGCCATGGACGTTTCTTGACCCTCTTCTCTTCCTTCATCTGCATTTTCATATCCCACATTAACACATATGTCTGGGTAATCGTATCCTACAAAAATGAACATTGCAATATATAAATAATAGCATACATAAAAAATAAAATGATAGCCTTCGGCTGTTGTTTGCTCTATGGTCGGGTGGTTGTCGCTTTGACATATTCACCATTTCCTTTCTCAATTTTATAAAAAAAATCAAATGATAGCACACATATATAAATCCAATTAAAATGATACTACCAGGAACATGGGAGAGTATATCTAACTGTCAATATACATGTTCCTGCAGGGACTGGTCTAAACATGCCGTAAAGTATGTGGACGGACGAACGTAAATGCTGTAAATTTCATTGAAGTTTTATCCATACATTGTTCACAAAACGCAGAACAATCTACTAGTACAAGTATATGTTTAACATTTATTGCACTGCTTATGTCACTAATATCTTCACTCTCTATCATCGTGTAATAGTATTAAAACTTTTATCTTTTCTACACTTTACACAAGTATTCCACATTCCAAACTAAAAAAACAAATTGAAAGAGTTGGAATAGCTTTGATTGATAAAAAAGAATGGCCAACGTAGATACAAGTATCTTGTCTTAGGGAGGGATACATCCTACTTTGAAAAGGATCACTCTGATTCAAACAAAAAATTCTCTGAAACTGACATTATCAAGATGCTTGATTTCTTGATTGACAATATATTTGTTACATTCGGAGGACGTGTTTTTCAACAGACTGTCGGCAATCAATGGGAATGGGAACTAATTGTGCCCCTCTTCTTGCTGACTTGTTTCTTTATTATTATGACGCTGAATTCATACAGGAACTTCTAAGGATAAGAAAGATAAGAAGTTAGTGAAATCCTTTAACCTTTAAATTAGGTGACTATGTGGAACGCATCTATCCCATCGAACTAGAGATAGATGATACTACAGATACAGTTAAGTCGGTCTCATATCTTGACTTACATCTAGAAATAGACAAAGAGGATCGGTTGAAAACAAAACTTTACGACAAAAGAGATAATTTCAGCTTTCCAATTGTGAACTTTTAAAAAAAAAATCACAAAAATACTAAACTCCGAGTAAAAAATTTAAAACGAAAAGTCCCTAATCAAATGGCAAAATCAAATGACAAAACACATCAAACGAATGAACAACAACTGTCATATTCCTGACTTGGTACGGGCATTTAAAAATGTAGAAAATGGTGGAGTAAACCTGATTTTATAGCGCTAAAACACAAAAACACCTATCTTCAAACAAATTCATTGATTTGTGTGTCTGACGTCAGAAAATGTTATGCGTCACATAAATTTGTCGTTCAATGTGCATACAAACAATTTTAAAATTTACATAGGCAAATTCCAATGTTAGCATACAGGGTTAAAAAATCAAAAGTATGTAAGAATAAATTTCAGAAATAGACCCGAGATTTAAAACAGTCCAAAATTTATATATAGAATTTATAAGAATCCACAAATAGTTAATTCCACTACGCATTGAATGATTTTGACGTTTGTGGTTCAGCGTATTTTGTAATTCATAATAGAAATATATCATAATGACATAAAATAGAACAATATCATACTGACGGGATCTTTTAAGTACAGAGTCATGACTGCTGTACCTATGTTGTCACTATTTACCTTATCATATGTCTGTTTTGTTCACGCATCGTTGTAAATATAACGGAATTTGAAGCAACTGTCATCAAAGTGAGAGGGTTAGCGCTATAAAACCAGGTTTAATCCACCATTTTCTACATTTTAAAATGCCTGTACCAAGTCAGGAATATGACAGTTCTTGTCCATTCGTTTTTGATGCCTTTTGTTATTTGATTTTGCCATGTGATTAAGGACTTTCCGAATTGATTTTCCTCTAAGTTAAGTATTTTTGTGATTTTACTTTTTACAATCTCAAAACAAACAAACATTTACAAAAAAGCACAAAAAGTATCTATCAAATTGAAAAACACATTCATTGCTTCGCATGTCTGACGTCAGCAAATCTAAACGTCACATAGGAAGAAATTTTGTCGTTCAATGTATATTACGTCAGTGATGTCTTATACTTTCCTAAACTTTGATTGAATTGATTACGTCACGGATATCTTATACTTTCCTTAACTTTGATTAGATAACTTATGTAACTGAAACCTTAAACTTGTTAACCTCCTATATGTTTAATTCTTTCCTTAGCTTTCAAATTGATTAGAATGCTAACCACACTGATATCTTATAATTTCCTATTAGCTTTGATTAGATTGCTTACGTTTTTGGTCGTTTATACTTTCAATTTCATTACTGTTTATAGACTTCTCTTCTGTAAAGTAGTCAATGCTTCCGTATTGACATCATTTAGATTAACGAATGATTGATTATGCATATTTTCAAAACCACTTTCTACAAATTCCTCCGGAAACCTTTACATTGGTTTGTTTAGAGTGATATGTTTAAAAGCTTATTTTTCCAATGTCATGAACCTGTTGTTTAGCGGTACTCGTTTGTTTATGTGGTTAAGAAGTATTTCTCGTTTCTCATTTTTTATATGGATTAGGCCGTTGGTTTTCTTGTTTGAATTGTTTTATACTAGTCTTTTTATGGTCCTTTATAGCTTGCTGTTCGGTGCGAGCCAACTTGAAGGCTCCGTATTGATGGTCTTTTTATACATTTGGATATGGATGGAGAGTTTTCTCATTGGTACTCATACCACATATTATCCCAGGCATTATTCGCCGTATTTGGCCCAACCTTTTGGAAATTTGGGTTATCAATTCTCTTCATCTTTGTTTGGCTTTCTTTGCTCTTTTGAACTATGTGTCTCTGATGAGTCTTATGTAGACGAATCACGCGTCTGGTGTATTAAATTATAAGCCAGGTACCTTTAATAACTATAAGCTTGTCGTAATGTTCTATTGTATTGTTTATTTGTCTGTTTCTCTGTCCTGTATTTTCTTCCATTTATATGTATTGTAGTCCTGGCATGAAATGTTGTCATTTTAGTATTATATTTAACATTGCAATTAAAGTGGAAGGTTTGGCTAGCCATAAAAGCAGGTTCAACCCACCATGTTTCTTAAAATGCCCCGAATCAAGTCAGGAAAATGGCTATTGTTATCTTATAGTTCGTTTCTGCGTGCGTTGCATTTTAGTATTTCTGTAGTGTCGTTGTTCTCCTCTTATATTTGATGTGTTTCTATCAATTTTAGTTTGTAACCCGGATTTGTTTTTTCTCAACCTATTTATGAATTTCGAACGTCGGTATGCTACTGCCTTTATTTTCATTTATATTATGTTAACACCATTTAAGCGCGTGAGGTTGGAGTGTTTTGTTTAATCAGATGAAAGAGGTTGATTTTTTTTGCGCTAATTATATTCACCAAAAAAACAACCTCAAATGTAAAATATTTATTTATATAGACGTAAAGTTTTTAACTTCTATTTCATTTGGCTCGGCTGGAAAGTTGTCTCATTTGCAATCATACCACACCTTCTTATGAGTCTCTTAATTTTTATAAAATAAATGAAATAAGGAGATTCGACTACATTCACCAACGAACGATGGATGTTTTGCGATGAATACAATATTTTAAAGGCACATTGGTTTCGTAAAACACGTTCAGCTAGACACAATAGCTATGGATAAGAACCTTTTTTGTAGGGTAAACGAGTAAATCAAGGACTTTATTCTTAATCTCCTTTTGTGATTAAAAGATTTATTTTCGGCTTTTGACCCACAGTTACAGATGTATCAATGCTTCATATATTTTTTTTACTGATATACAGCGGGGAAAATCCCGCACCCGGAGGCGTGCTTCAGCTAGCCCCTAAACATCATTGACATGTCATTATCACTATCAGATAGCGGATATGATATACTGAACCTTGGTTATGAACAACACTCTAAACATTACAGTTATGACGATTTGATCTTTTATTTACCCGAGAAGAATCCTATTTATTTGGCAAGAATTCATATATGTATTTTACATTTTATGAAGATTTGCACAGATAATAATATACTATTTATCATATTTTGCTATTAGTTTGAAATAAAACCCATTTTACGAAGAACACTGACAGCTAGATAGTAAACATTCTTCGAGAAGGTGACTAATTAGGCTTTGATCTGAAAATTATTTAGTGTTTTCGTGAAAATAAACTGTTTTATAATATTAAGATGTCAATATTCCCATTACGAAAGGGCTATGCTAACGGCAAATTGAAGGATACGAAGATCTGTAGGGAATTTGTTTGACAGTTCAACAGATATATACTATACGATTTTGAAACATTTTCAAGGGATGCTATCGATTATGTGTTAATATTTTGTTAACTTTGTTAATTGCTAATAAGCACCATATTTACAGAAGAAATGACATTTATAGAATACCAAGGTGGTCCAAGGTTATCTCAATGTGTGGCTCGACGTTGAGAGTTCATATATAGGATATCATTGGATTAATTTTGACGACGTCTTGTCCATGTCAAAGAGGATAATGCTTCTTAAATTTCACAAATATTCGTGTAGAACTTGGAATGTACACTTAAGATAATTTAGATCAAATAATTTCACGAAAACACTAAGTAATCACTTTCATGAAAAATTAGAAAAATGCTCAAACAGTAAGTGTATTTAAATTAAAAAAAAACCTGTTTGATTTTGGTTTAAGTGATTATGGCATAGCTTAAACCTTATTTCAGACTTGCCTGCATGATGTATATTTTGCTGTCGTAAAGCAGCGTTAATGGGATTGTCTACATCAAGACTACATAAAATGATTTAAATATAGATTTATAATATTAAGTTTTTGTCTGCACTTTTATTTAGGTAATTCAATTCATAATTTTTACAAATAAAAATAAAATTGAGAATGGAAATTTGGAATGTATCAAAAAGACAACAACCCGATCAAAGAGCAGAAAACAGCCGAAGACCACTAATGGGTCTCTAATACAGCGAGAAAATTCCGAAGCCGGAGGCGTGCTTCAGCTGGGCCCTAAACAAAACTGTGTACTAGTTCAGCGATAATCGACGTTATACTAAACTCCGAAATATTCAAATGAACTAAAAGCATACAAGACTTACAAAAGTCGGAGTCTACCGACTTGGGACAGGCGCAAAAACTTGTATTACAAAAAAAAAGATTAATTAGCCACAACTAAAGCTATAGAAAATGGAAGAGTTTTTATGGTATAACAAGAACTAATAGAATATGATATGGCAAACTTATCAAACTAATGATCAATGTAAAAGAGCTGTGTGATTTTGAAATTTTTTTTTTCCAGATTTACGTATGCAAACTCGAAAGTAAAAATGGCTTAATTTGTTGAAATATTTTGATTACAATAGTAATCGACACATTTGAAACAATTTCAGAGAGGAAAGTGAATAAGAAGAGACATCAAGCAATGACGAAATAAAACAGTTTATGATATACATGCATAACCAGGCAGTTTAAACAACATCATAGTTTGAGCCATGAAAAAAACCCCAAACATTTTATAACGATATCTGAAGGATTATTTGCCAAGTCTGTTTCGCATATGGAATCCAGCCAGAATAAAGCTAGCAAACAATTCCAGCGACCAATCAATATAGTGACCATTTTTTTGGAGTTTGAGTCTGTCTAGCACCTGTATTATATACAGGAATCAGAAGTAGGGTGCATCTTTGGGAAGAAAAGCAGAATTATCTAGGATACATGCAATATATTTGGAATTTTTCGAGAAAAACGAACTTCAATCTAGAGGATGTTCTATGTTTGATTTATAGATCCGGCTCTTACTGATATTGGGGTTTATAATGATCGTCGTGGCCGTCCGTCTGTTCTCTTTTTGATAATTGATTTGTGCATCATTTAACAGAACCCACCAATATTTACAATATGTCTTATTCTTACTAAATACAGCAAATTGGTTATCGAAGCTTTATTTCGTAGAATACTACATATTACTCATTTCTCTATTAGAAATTATACATGCAATTTAACCAATTTAAAGTTTCATGCAAACTATTCAGAAGAAAAAATATCTAGAAGCCGTATATATATAGCCTTATTAAGTTTATCTCTACGGAGTTCGAATATCAATTTATAATGGTAAATTAACTGAATATGTCTCCGTGTTAACTTCAAATTCAATTAATAAGTACATGGAAATCAATTACTGGAGTCCTTGAATGTAATGAAATTGTTATCAATGAACTAAAAGAAAATAAGTAAAATATATTTGACATGGCGATATTATTTCTGATACAATATAATTTAAGTGGAGAAAAAGTGTAAACATCTCACGAAAAGAGCTAAAACAAGAGACTTTTGAAATAAAACAGTCACATTTAATATAAGTGTATTTAACAACAACACGACCATGCAACAAATCACAATGCACTACACAAATTAAAAAAACAAACAAAGATTCTTTTGAAACAAAACAGAAAAGTAAGCATTAGTGTATTTAACAACAACACGACCATACAACGAATCACAATGCACTCCACAAATTAAAAAAACAAAAAAATATACTTTTGAAACAAAACAGAAAAAGTAAATGTAAGTGTATTTAACAACAACACGACCATACAAAAAATTGCATTGCACTACATAGAAAATTGACGATAGATCAAAACGAACCTCATTAAAAATAAACCATTCTGAGTGGTCCCCAAGATAATGACATCAAGTATAATATTTTCATATTGCTTGTAAGCAACAAAATTCTCGTTTTGATTTTCTATTATAGAATTTATATTTCATACGGTAATAATACATTATAGTTTGAGCATTTGATAGTTATAGTTAAAACCTACACAAATCAACCTTAATACCTTTTGACTTGTTGGTTGATTTAAATTTGTTAAATATCAAATGGGATATAATATCATGCATTTAAAAGATAAAACATCAGTAACATTAATTCTATTTTTGTATTTATTAAGAAAATGGTATAGGGAATAGAGAAACGCACATAATCGTAACTGAATTATAAGACTGTCAAGCATGGACAAGAAAATTGACGAGTTTGGCTAACCATCGTGTAAGAGTTCGAGTTAAATTTAGAGTTAGAGTCCCAGTGCGAGATATCTTTCGAATTAAACTGAGTTCAAGTCACGTTTCGAGTTAATATTCGAGACACACTATGAAAAAGAGTCATGCTTCGAGTAAGAAAGTGTTCGAGTGAAATTTTTAATAAGAATTCGAGTATAGATTTTTGTTCTTACTACAATATTTATTTTTATTTTTACAAAACATTTAAAAACACTGTAAAAAATTCATAAAATAAGCAGCAGTCATATAAAAGAGTATAATTTTCTTGAAGTTTTTCAACTGTAAAATAATCACTTAGAGAATTACTTATTCTTGCTTCGGTCAAAAGACAATTTATTCTGACAATTAATTAATCATCATTATTAATTGTCAGACTGATTTTTTTTTGTTATCCGATTATTATAGTATGGGTATTATCTTTTTTTCTCTGTTTGACCGTCCTTCCATTAGTCTGTATCACAGGTTAAAAGTTTGGTTTATGGTAGTCTATGTTGAATTTGTGTTAACATAAACTTAACATTTTCTATACATAATTGTTCATGATGGTGTTGATCAAGATTTCGAGGTTATCAAAAGATTCTATTAAGTTATTCGACATGAAAATTCTTGTCATATATACTGTATATAGATATGTGATTCGGTTGTCATTTTGAAGTTTGTATACTTCCTGATCACAGCAGTATAACTGGTTACGAATTCTGTTTCTATTTGCAACTGTATTTATAAAAGTCTCTTAATTGATTCTTAACAAAAGAGAAAGTAAAATCTAAAAAATACAGAACTCCTAGGAAAATTCAAAACGGAAAATCCTTAATCAAATGGCAAAATCAAAGTTCAAACACATCAAACGAATGGATAACAACTGTCATACTCCTGACTTGGTACGTGCATTTTCTTATGTAGAAAAACACAGCTGATTTTATAGCTAGCTTAACCTCTCACTTGTATGACAGTCGCATTAAACTCCACTCCCAAGAACCAATATTAATTTTCCTTAGCGTGACTGCAATAGATGTAGTGTCGGTTTTGTTGAGTTTCTGGCAAACTTCATGACTAACTAGTAAAAATTTAGTAATCCTATCTTATGATAGTATTTGTAAAGCAATTTGCACATGTAAACACTTCTTACAGTGATAAACTTCAACGAAACGTGACACCCTTTCCAAACGTATATCTGTTTATAAAGATCTAAAGTATATAAATAGTGGAATGCTTAAGGGTTAAAATTGAGAAAGGAAATGGGGAATGTGTCAAAGCGACAACAACCCGGCCATAGAGCAGACAACAGAGTTTGCTTCTCAGTTTCAAAATGATAAGCTTTTCAAAACACATATTTATATTGATAGGGGATTAATAAAGGAATCAAAATAGCAAAAAACAAATATGTAGGTCAATGTGCTTGTTTCCGAGATATTAGCCATTGAAATTTTGGAGGGGAAATGTTCTCTTTTGACTTTTCATAGCTTTATCGTTGACATGTTTAAGTTCTCAAAGACTTTTAAAAATATGATTAAATATTATAAGACTTGTAACAGATGGCTTATCATTATACATGATAAGATTAATAAAAAGAAAACTTGGGATCAATGAGTATTCTTTTTTTAAAGTATTTAAATGGATAAAACTAGAGGATTCTGAAAATCTGACAAAAATTCCAAATCATGACAAGGGAACATTCTTAAATTACATAAAATGCAAAAGAACTTGCATTGCATACCATGGGCTGTGAAACAAAATCAAAAGAAATTGCGGTATTCTGAGGAATATCAATGGACATGTTGTCAATTTTTGCAAGAGTAGATAAACTGAAACCTCAGTGCAATTTCGGTCTACATGAGACGATAACAACTGAAGAATACAAACAACTCCAAATCAGCAAGACATAACTTACACTTGTTAAGCATCAATAGACAGGGGTATATACAACTATTAATCGCCATAACCCTAATGTTGTACATTCATATGACATAGAATATAAAGTTCTGTAAATAATAACGACAAAAAAAATCAGATATGATAAAAAGAGAGTCACTAACGATTTTCTGTGCACGTGAACATGAGGCTACGTAATTATTTTTTTAAAAATAGACAAATAGATAAAATAATAAAAATGAAAAGATAGATAAACAAAAGATAAACAAATAAAAAATCAAATAAGAAAATAAATGAACAAGAATATCAATCCAATAAATAACGAATTCAACAAATTAAATCAATTATCTATTTAAATAAATTGAACATATCAAATCAAAAGTAAAAACACAAAAATACTGAACTCCGAGTATTTATTATCAAGCAAATGTAAAATTATATCAAATAAATAGAAACCTTTACCAACTGTATGTCATTGGTCAATGATTATTTCACGAAAAGGCAAATAGAAAAGTTTTATTGAAAACAAGTTGTAGAAAGGAAAGTTCAATGCTAATATAGATTTTTTTTTTAATTTCTTTTCTTAGGAACGAATAATCTGTCAATATCTTTAGTTTTATTTAATTTTTGATACCATTTAGTCTACAACAAGACTTAAGTGAACTGCATCATTTTATTTCTGTCGACATTAAAGGATTCTAATTATGAACCATGGTATGTAATAAAAATCTTAATCTTAATCAGAAGTATATTTTTAGTTTTGACCTTTTCAGTAAAAATGTAGTTTCTTCCGCATTAGTCTTTATACATTGAAACCTTGATTTGATCTGTACTGAAGGCTTAAATTTGTATTGTATATTTTCAGGAGATTAAAAGAATTTTTTATTGATTTAATTGATTGACGTTCGATTATCATCCAGTGGCAATTATTTCGTGTATATTCAGCACGAAAGCAAATTAGCAATAAATAGAATAGTAGACACATTGAACGGTTTTATTCATTCAAATATTTCTAGTCAGACTAAATAAATGAATGAATGTGAGGCGGAATAATGAACTAAATTTGTCTCAGCTGCTCTGCAAATATACAAATGTTAACGGAATTGAATCAGCAACAAAAATGTGTCAATGCCTATGAAAAATAATTTCTCTAAAATAATATCCCGAGGAAATAACGAAGAGTGTTTATAAATGTGTTTCTTCTTTTTTTTTATATTTCTAAATGTAAAGGAAAAACGATGTGAGAACAAGAATATATTAACTAAAAAAGAAAAACCTAATTTGTGTTTTTCGGTTGTAATTCTTAAATAAAAACAAACAAATTAATCAACATGACTCTTGTGTTCTGTAGCTAGCAACTCTATATAGTTGGTTATACACTATTTTCATTAACTAGTTGGCATTATGAAGAGAAACGTTCAAGAAAAATTATTCTATGGCCCGATTCAGATATATGGCCAGTTCCTTATTCCAACAAAAGAATCAGTAAAGAATGACTCAAATTCAAACAAAATGTCAATACACCAACAACATTACTAAAACAATAAACAATATACCTACATGAAGAACGAACCATTACCAACAGTTTTGTTTTGTCAGGATGTAGACCTTGTCATATTTTATAGACACTTGTCTGTCATTGAAAGAAACGTACGTAAACATTTAGAAAATGTTCATGCTGATTGCTGCATCATCGACGTATTGCGTTTTGATCATATATATTCAGAAAAAAAAACCAGTTTTACGACTGAAAAGATTAATATATGGACAATGTATCACTATCTGCTGGTGTCGATTCAGGTGGGAATCATTCAATTACTCGTTCAGATTGGAAAATACAATTACTGTATCAGAGAGATGAATTTCCCTACTTTTCAAATGTCCAACATTGTTAGAACTTGAGGTCAAGTGTGAAGATATATCATGGCATCATTAATGATTGAAGTGCCAACTATGTTCTTGTTATTTCTAATTTGTAAGTTGAAGGATACGTTCTCCGTATTAAGAAGTTTTTATTTGGGGGAATTTGGAAGTTAACAGTATAATGTTACAAATTAGTTTTATATAGTTATGTTTGCTTGATCTTTTGCCACTAAAAAAGAAACAAATGTGAACCGTGAAAAAGTACGAAAAAATCTTAACTTCTATCTAAACAGCAATCAACAAAAGTAAATAAAAACCAAAAAAGAAAAAACTCATAAAAAAATCAAATATTTAGCATGTAAGTTTTCTATCTATCATTTCAGCTTAAAAAAGGAAAAGTTTTACACACAAAAATATCGACTCAAAATCGGAAAGACTATAAAGCATAAATGTTAAAACAAAAGCTTAAAGTACGTTTAGAGGTTTTTTTTCGGTCTACAGATATGATACATAATGTAACAGGCGTACGACTTACCTACAATAATGCAAAGTCGCCATAATCCTGTTCTTATATGGGCTGTAAATTTCAGAGTCCCATTTTCTATGTTCTTAATTGTCTCCTCCTCGGTAAACAACCACGAATCAGTGCCTACAGCAAGGGCCATAGTGCCTACTGCAACAGCACCAAGACACATGGAGAGAAAAGACAGAAACCGGACATTACAATGCATATCTATGACAATTAATATCCAAACATTGTGTCATTGGTAGTTACACTTTAAAATCATTTCGATCACTTACATTGTAAAGTGTGAAAATAATTTCCAGAACATTAAGTTTGTCTCTCGAGTATTTATAAGGAGAACTTGATGCGTTATTCCTGATTTTCAATTAAATAATGTTATACGATTCCAAGATAGTACCAACATTGATGGTCGCTAACGAGTTGTTCACAGAAAATCGAAATATATGGTTGATAATCAAATTTGTTAATCTAATTACTTCTTTTATAAAGCAAACTTCTAAATGTGTGCATGCATGATTAAAAATCCGATAATATTGCTGAAAAGTTTCAATAAAATGTTCTCATTGTCTGGACACAGATACCTTGGTGTATTGACTATTCGATACAACATCAAAGATCACATTTATAAAAATATTCTCTCTATATGTAGTTAACCAAATTGATTGTTCTTCAGAGAGAAATGTTTTCAGTCCAAAATAAGTATTTAGTTTTTTCTTATGGTGTTGTGCTGAATAATCATTGATTTGTATAAAGTTATCACATCAACATATATTCCCTAGACGTTTCAACATTTTACTTATCTCTACCATATAAATATTTTCAGAAGATAACTGCACCAAACGGTTTCAGAGGAGTTGGGAATTACGTCAAGCTGTATCCATCTTGGGAACTCAATTGAATTTTCTTGTCGGGGTCTATAGTTTCTTTTTCTTTTTAAATTGTATACATTGATTAAGTCATGTAAATGTAATGCTTTTCAGATCTAATGAGAGAAATGCGTAGGCTCCCCAACTCCCTTGGTACAACAAAAAAAGAGGAAAATATTGAATTGGCACTGCACGTGTTTTTTGTGTTTAAAAAAACAGAATATTTCTTTTAAAATTGTATACGTTGATTAAGTCTTGTAAATTTAATGCTTTTCACATCAAATGAGAGATCTGCGTAGACTCACATACTCCCTTGGTATACGACTAAAAAAAAGAAGACGAATATTGAATTTGGCACTGCAAGTTTTTGTTACTTAAGGTAGCACAATACAAAGATTTTTCATCCCCAATCAGACATCTTTAAACTGGTGTAATTCCGCTCATCTTTCTTTAAATTTTATAAATGAGGTACCAAAAGAAAGAAGAAGGACCAATCTTTCAAATTGTGATAATTTCATTATGACATAATTATTACATCATTAATTGTTATGTAATTAGTTGCCATATTGTGATGTCTATACTTGAATGAATTTAGCTTCTTTGTTATTCATAGCATCCCAAAATATTTTATAGATTCGTGCACAACACAGTTTGACCTCCAAAACTGTGTCTCAGATTTTTCCTATTTTATTTCATTCTCTCATAAATCTTCAATGAAGTTTGCAACATCAATTCATAAGAGACCACTAAGTTCAATTGGGTAAAAAAATTGTTCTATTGATGTTTTTTGAAATCTGAGACACAGTTTTGGAGGTCAAGCTGTGTTGTACAAGAATATATAAAATATTTTGGGATGCTATGAAGAACAAAGAAGCTAAATTCATTCAAGTGTGGACATCACAATATAGCAACTCATTACATAATAATTAATTATGTAATAATTATGTCATAATGAAATTATCACAATTTGAAAGATTAATCTTTCTTCTTTCTTTTGGTACCTCATTTATAAAATATAAAGAAGGATGAAATGAATTACATCAGTTTTAAGTTGTCTGATTGGGAGTATCAAAATCTTTGTATTGTGCTACCTTAAAAGGCATCATACGGATTTTTGTTATCCGTTTATAAGAACATGTATTATTAACGAGATAAAAAAAAAGTCAAAATAAACGAAAAACATATGAAGTATTATTAAAAATTCCCAGCTGCTTTCCAGGTTAATCCATGGTTTAGAGTGTAAATGTGATGAAGTGTGTTAGTTTACAAATTGATCGTATTATTGACTAGTACTATGTCACTGTCAATTCAAGGACCCTGTGACAGCAAAATGGTTTCTAGCTTCTAATTTTCTATACAGAAAAATAGCAATCAATAAAACGTTACATGGAAGTCACACAATTATTTTCCATTGTTAGTATGACAACATGTACCAAAAGAGTAACATAGGCCTATTGTCATTTTCAACATTTCAAGGAAGACTCTTTTTTATACATCTAAAATGAATGGTTTTTGTCGATTGCAAGAAAACATATTTTCCATCCATAGATTAAAAATACGCCATGCTGACATTCGATTGTATATCATGAATGAAAGATTTATGCATTAAAGATCTTTATTAAACTGCGACGATTATTACATTTATATAAAATGTTTCTGTCAGTTAGAAGATTTTAGCTAACTCGCAGCAATATACATGTATTGACATAAAAGGCATCACTTATTGGGCTAGTTCTTATCAGCTGACGACAGCTTTGTATCCTGTAAATTATATGGCAAAGTATTCAATAAATTCAATTAAGCTCCTATGCGTCTTTATTAACTCTTATTTGTGTAAATAAATGTGTTCTTTAATACAACCCCAAATGTTTGTTTGAAAACAAGCCTTCAAACAGAATAACCTTTAATATGAAGCAGAACACACATTCCAGTAAAATTACCAAAAATCATGCCAACGGAAGCTTATCTGATAAATAAGTTATTTACTAACAATTGACCAAAAAAACATTGCTGGTATCATCTACCTATTTATGTTTAAAACATTTTATGAGCATTATGTTTGATTGGATCTATTATTATGCCAATTTGTAAATATTTCATTTAATCTACATATTTGTTGTAATCCTTATGAAGGACGACTTTTTAACGTCCAGTGGCACTTATTGTATACTTATTAAGGACGAGATGTTATTTAAAAACCATGTGTGTGAAACTTGACCAACACTGTTACATCCTTATTCGTGTTTTACGTTTTACTTTTTGTTAACTGTGATACAGTTTCCGGCCCTTCGCAGTTGAAGACAAAAAAGCGCGGCAGGCGTACACAATAATAAGCCCGGATGAGTGTTTTCTTTTCGAAATATGCATCATATCGATCAACTTGACTCATAATTTCAACGTTATAATTTATTTACAATTGTTGCCTTACATTAGTCCTTCTTACACACTGTTTTAAACAGAACTCTGTTATTTTGTTTATGAAAACATTTAGCATGTCATTTTATCAGTGAAACTGATTAAAAGAAAAAGAAATCATATATGATGATGTATTAGTGTTTTTAAAGACATTTTTATGTACGTTATTAACTTTTTTCGTATATCACATCAATGTAGTTGAAAATTATAAATGATTTGTAATAAAACATACACGATTAAAAAAAAAATAATTGAACTGCTACGGTAATCTGGAGATAAAATTAAAGAACATCTATCCTTATTTGTTATCAAATAGTTCGTTTCTATATATGTTGGCATTTGTTTTTGTTTTATTTTAATGTTTCTGTTGTTCCTTTGTTATAACGACAGAAAAAACAGTTGAGTACCTGTCTTTTATTCTTAAGTTCGTATTGACTTCTTTTATAGAAGCAACACTGAAATTAATGTGTCTCAAAACCAACACGTAGGATTCACTGACAATCAAATGTTCTATCGAAGGTCAATTGCAATTACAACTAAAGATTCCCTCTACTGGATATCAAAATTACAAGTATTTTACAAACTTATGTGTATGACTATTGATTAGTTGGCAGTAGTTTACAGATGTTAATATCTCGAAAATCGACGAAAAAGAGAATCAAGGTATCAAACACTAACTGAGGTGTCGCATAAACTCGAAAATAAGCGACACCGTATTAGTCGAAAGGGTAAGCGTCTTCTGCTATGGTCGCATCGCCCGCATTTCGTGTTTAAACTCAGTACAAATACCACGATCGGGAACAAGACAAACTCGGATAACTAGATATCAGACGGATACATGGGTATCTATAATAAAAATCTAAGACATCGAAAACATGCCTCTAGTGGGACACTGATACATCGTACCAATTTTTGATGGTAACCAAAATAATGTATGATGTGCTTCCTCATTACGAGTGTTGATCTTTTTTGTGTAAGGAGCTCATCCCTTTATATCAAATCGGTATATTATGAACACACATGAGCGTAACGCTATAACTAAGATCTGTAAAGGCAATACGATTGAACATACCATATGTTATTGTTAAGAAATGATAAATTATAGCAATAAGCTGGAAAGTTGTTTTCATCGTGCTTGTCATGTATTATGTTTTATGAGTAGCTGTGTTTTTGTTACGTACGGTATGTACATCATGCTTATTAAGTTAAGAAGTAACTACCTGATCATTTCTGTACATTTATATATCAATGTTCCCTTGGGTACTCCCCGAAATGGGAATTAATAAGGCTTGAGGTTCTCAAAACTAACTGGATTTCAACACGAATGTACCTGTCAAGAATAGTCGTTGAAGTTGTGGTTATTTCAACTTGTTTAAGGAGCGTTCGAAAGTTCACAATGCTTGTTTTTTTATGGTTTTCGTATAGCTCAACCTTTAAATATATTTGAGTTGATTGTTAATTGTCTTTTCGCATTAATTCTGTTATTAAAGGTATGTCTCTATTTGACCTTTGGAATTACTTGTTATTTGTCTTGACACTTGTAAGAATGTGTGTTCGTTAAGGATTATATACCTAAGTCCGTTTTATACCTTCGCGATGATATTTATCGATCTTTTTTTTTATATGAGGACACATTTATAGACCTTAAACATTTCAAAAAGCTTTAGATAATTTGTGACTTTTGCCTTTATGTAAAATGTTTTTTTGTCCTCCTTAAAATCCGATGAGTCAACCCATTTTGTTTTAAAGTTTGTTCTTATGCTGTGCTTTGACACCATTATTTCACGTTAAGGTGAGATTTGAACGCTCACAAACATGTTTATTGGATAGTTGTCTCATTGGCAATCATAACATATATGCTAATTTAATGTAACAAACTATTTAGTGATCTAGAAAAGTGAAGCAAATTGTTGCTGAAGTGGACAAATAGTCTACTCGATAAGCTAGCTGTTAAAGTTGCAAATTTTTATACCAACATGTAATCAATATTGTAACAGGCTTGAGTGCTAGATGTTAAAAATGAATGGTAAAAGCAATATCTAACTTGCCAAGAAAATAGATCACAAAAGAGGAAAAGGAAAAATGTAATAATTCATAAGTAAGACAACTTGGATGTTTTGAGTGGTAAATATTTAGGAAAACTGTTAAGGCCATAAACAAGTGTTTGTTATTTTTAGCACCAGTTACACAATATAATGCATAAAGCAAGATAACAAAAGTATCGAACTACAGGGAAAACTCAAAACGGAAAGTCCCTCGTCAAATGGAGAAATCAAAAGCTAAAACACACCAAAAGAATAATATACAACTACTAGTATCATATTCCTAACTTGGTACATGTATTTCCTTATGTAGATACAATCAGGGTTTATAACTAGCCAAACTGGTCACTTGTATGCCAGTCGAATAAAATTCCATGATATGGATAACTTTATCCTTAAAATTAAGGAGATAAATTTATACTTTTACCCTTGTTTGTACTTTATTAGAATCTAGGAAAAAATCTGATATTTGCTTGAATCTTAAATCTTATTAATCAAAGAGAACAAAATGAAAAATGTTGCTTGCCTGAATGATACTAGTAGTTGTAAATCTTTTGATAGTTTATGAAAGTTAAATGTTGAATATTATAAGTATTATTATTAGGCATTTGCCTATCGACGAGGAAAGTGGATTTCAAGGAGGTCAAAATTGTAGGCAACATTGAATAAAAAATTACATGACAATTCATTGTAATAGGAACAACATAAGTATGAATTGCATTTATTCTAATAGACCAATATAGCATTCACTTTGAAAGTAATTGTTTTGTAGGGAATAACCAGAAATGAACGTGAAAATAGTGTTTAATATATTATTTCTAGCTATTGCCATAGAAGTTTTTCATCAGAAATAACATGTAATAATGTACTAATAAAATATGAAGACATTTAGCAGATGCATACATGAGAAAATATTTTATACAATAGGAAGACTGGATCTTCACACCATATTCTGTAGAGAACTGAATCATCTGATGTTTTCGTATAACCAATACTTTCTAGAAACATATAATCTCAATTATACAAACGTTTCTTATAAGTTTTCTCATAGAGATGCAAATATTGACAACTTTGAATCACTAGATACTTTTCCCTGGATGTTAGCAATAATCTTCGTTTAGTCGTTCTATTTTTCATATTTTTATTTTGGATTTATATCTCTATGCTTTTGAAATAATTGATATTTATTGAAGAGATGTTTTGTTTGCTTGAGATTGAAGTATTTAAACGGCCATCAATCTGATATCAAAACTGAAATAGAGAAGTAATTACTAGAAATAAAGAGTTTCATTATTTTATTTGAGATATTAAGAAATTAACATGACATGATAGGATCTTTTTATTGATAGAATTGGTCAGAAATCGGCTATAACAACGAATTATTGAGCTGTTTATTTTTGAAGATATGTTTTTATCATGCAACGTAATTTTATTTTATGAACTTTTATCTCTATTTTACGAAATTTTCCTTTGTACTTACTGACTGATAATTTCCTTTCTCAACACAGTAAAGTGATATAAAAAACAATCGCTAGGAACAAAGGGCGCACGTGTTTGATGTCAATGAAATCAACAACGTCGCCATAGATAAACAGATTATCATTGATTATCTCAACTCGATTGGTTTTCTCACTTTCGTCGTTCAAAAATCTATCTCGTTGAAATGTACCGGCTCAAGTGAGAAAATCAATCTCGTTGAGATGTACCGGCTCAAGTGAGAAAATCTATCTCGTTGAGATGTACCGGCTCAAGTGAGAAAATCATTCTCGTTTCGTTGAGATGACCAACAATAATCTAAATATGAACTACGTAAATAAGAATATTTTCTTAAAATAGTATCCACAAAAAACAATAAATCATGAAAATATCGACACAAACTGCAACTCTGTATAACAAATCTAGGATAGAGTAAAAAAATAACAAACACATACAGAATTGTAATATATTACTTAAATGCAACTTACTTTGAAAACAAAAGGAGAAAAAATAAATAACGTGTACAAAAAAAAAGGAATAGGGGAGGGGTTTGAATTGAATATTTAAAGTAGGCAAGCAATACTACAACCAAAAGAAAGAAAATAGTTGCAATAGTTTGGACTGGCTTTCATTGACTTTCAGTGTCCTAGGATCAGCAATCTGAGTCTGTTTTATAGTCTGTTCTTATGTTGTGCTGTAACGCAATATCGCATTTGGACATGTTTTCAAAGATTATTTTCTAATGAATAACTTCATTGAAAGTAGATGTTCGACTAATTATATATAACATGGTACATTTGACTTTTACCACATTTTGATTGGTGAATGGTTACCGCTAAATTTTAAAGTGTTTGACTTTTCCTTATGCTGGATAGGAGTGCACTAGGTTTACAACCGGTCATGCTGATACTTCGATTGGTCGATGCTAAACACATAACAAAAACTCAATTAAAAACGTTAATAATCAAAACATAAAGGTTATTCATTTACTAAATTTTTTTTTTATTTAGGCATTGAGAACCTTTGGTGAACCCACAGTTTAAATGTCTTAAATAAGAACGACATGATAAGTGGGCGTAACAGACTAACGTTCACCTAATCCTACCAAGCAAATGAGAGACTTAAGCGCGTCAAAAACTGGTCTCGTCCACACTATTAAATCGATACTTTGTTTATTTTCATGCTTTTCAGTTTTAAAATTTGCACTCAGATACTGCTCATTGGTCAAGCTGTTTTCTACTCTTTGGTCGGGTTGATGTTTCTTTGACACATTCCACGTGTCTATTCTCAATTGTAGTCTAATAATTACAATAACGTGGATTTAAGCATTTTCGAATATCTTTTGCTAAATAAAGGCAACAGTAGTATACCGCTGTTCAAAAGTAACAAAGTCATTGAAAGAAAACAAATCCGGGTTACAAACTAAAACCGAGGGAAATACATCACCTATTAGAAAACATAAAAAAAACCTTCTAAGATAACCATTACGGTTGCATTGCCATATATTTTTTAGAAACCTTGTTTTTGTATTGAAATGTATACATTGAATGTCTTTGTTTTTGTGACGAACGATTATCCCTCCTATCTTTTTACTGCTTCCAAGTTACTATTTTGAATCCTTTTTTTTGTTTTGGTTAACCATTTATTTTTAATGGGAATACAAGCATTAAAAAGCAAAAACAAATCTTATTCTAAACACCAAGCAAATAAAATATAAGATATATGCATTTGTATTAACGTAAGAGTTACTTTATTCAGCTTCCTCACACACAATCAAAGTCAAAAGTTTTATAAACAGAATATTTTTATTGATGTAGATTTCCCATTGTTTTATACTCTCAAAACACGATATACAATAAACAAAACCAAGAGAAGTATTGGAAGTTCGGTAATAGTACTTATGTCGTAGACAACCTATTAAAGAGATTTATATACGTGCACAAATTTCCAACTTTGTTTTAGTTACAATTATAGTGACAAGAAGGCATCATCTAAATTGCAGGCATGTGAATTTGAGTAAAACGTCTATTTGCAATATCGAATTAATGTAGATAGAGAGGGCGTCTAGATTAAAAACGATACAATTTTAAGGTATTTTTCCAAAATGAAGTCCATATCATGCTTTATAAAAAATATAATACAAAGTCAAAGTCATAGAGTTCAAATTGTTGTAATTTTTTTAAGATTATACCTAAAAAACAACCATTGTGCAAGAGGAACAATACTAAAAATTAAAATTAAAAAAAATGTATAATCAACAGATTCTGTGCTCTCCTAATGTTTTCAGAAAAATGTGGGCACAGAACTCACTTTCTTAGCTACCAAATAAAACAGTGAAATTTAGCAATCATTCCTTTTTTAATTAGATTTCATTTGATTTCTATCCTTATATGGATTAGTTGGGACAAGGTCTTTAGTTTTGTGTGTTGAGTTTTGTTTATTTAGGTTTTTTTCATTTTTGCCATTGCGTTGTCTGTTTATTTTAAATATTAAGAGCAACTACTTTTCTTCTATTGTCGAAGAGTCATCTAAGAGTTAATTTAGAGACGTGCTACCATATCTTTATCCTAAGCAGCCAAACCCATTTGATAATGAAGCAATATTTATTTACATTTCTAGAAGACTATTTATTTTAAGGTAATGGTTGTGTATTTAGATTTTGATGATTTTTTAATTTGGTGCTATCAACCTTGAATTAAAAAAAGCACATAAGTTTGTATGGGGTTGAAAGTCAAATGAGAAAGAGGGAAAAAGGGCAACAATTTTGAGATTTTAAAAAATATTCGTAACATTGTTTTGTTCAAAATATAGCGTATTATAGTGCCCATGATATATTTCGTAAGATATACAAGGAGCGTTCCGTTCTCCAACCATGAACGAAAGCTATTCAAATTACAAATTCTTGGCTTTATAAAGTGGATTTGGCTGTTTTAAAAGCTTATCCGTTCTGTTTGAATAACACTGTAGTTTAATTCAAAGGCTTGTTGGACAATTACAAATGACTAACATATGAGTAAGTAAGAATTTATTAATATAAATCATTTTATTTAAACACTTCTTTTACATTATTTGATAATTATATATGAAATATCCATTAGATCATAATTCAGAATACATACAGCTATTCAATATTTGATAACTAAATAACAATGGGAGTTGTGTAATGCATAATATTTTTATATTCGATTGGATTTTCTGAAGTATTTGTGTAGCAGATACAATTTGAATGAAAAATGTCTAATCAAACTGTTGTTAGCTATTTGGAAAACGTTGAATAGAAAAGCTCAAAAAGGTTTGGGATAAACTTATTTAATTAAATATCAAGTTCTTTGCAGAATATTTTATCGTTATCGATGTATTTGTTTATAACTTCTTCTACACATTTATTTTTCTTCCAATATGAATGTCTACAAATAACCTCATCATAGAGATCAGGATTAAATTTTTATAATCACACCAGACGCGCGTTTCGTCTACGAAAGACTCATCAGTGACGCTCGAATCAAAAATGTTAAATAGGCCAAATAGAGTACGAAGTTGACAAGCATTGGTTTATGATCTTTATCTATGATTGTACTGTTATATTTAGTAATATCAATTGACATAACCGTGTGATTTCAAAAAGGCATTATTGTAATCAGAGAACGTGATCAATATTACAAGGTTATTTAAAATTGAAGTAAAATTGAGAATGGAAATAGGGAATGTGCCAAAGAAAACAACAACCCGACCATAGAAAAAACAACAGCAGAAGGTCACCAACAGGTCTTCAATGTAGCGAGAAATTCCCGCACCCGGAGGCGTCCTTCAACTGGCCCCTAAACAAATATATACTAGTTCAGTGATAATGAACGCCATACTAATTTCCCAATTGTACACAAGAAACTAAAATTAAATTAATGCAAGACTAACAAAGGCCAGAGGCTCCTGACTTGGGACAGGCACAAAAATGCGGCGGGGTTAAACATGTTTATGAGATCTCAACCCTCCCCCTATACCTCTAGCCAATGTAGAAAAGTAAACGCATAACAATACGCACATTATAAGTGTATGTAAATGAATCAGTATATATAAATTAAAGTTTGTACCAAAACAGAAGTCGAAAAAATCCTCATAAATAGACAACGCATTAATGTAATCATTTCAATTGCTTATTGTATGTAGATTTAAATGTAGTCTGTTTAAAACTTTCGTTCATTATGAGTGTATCACAGAACTAACTAAGTATTATCTAGGTATAATATGCTGTATGATATTATTGAATACAATATATTTGCACTCAAGATATATGCAATTTTAACAGCAAAATAGTCTTTTACAACTTTATGCAACTTGCCATGGCGTTGTCAGTTTATTTTTGACTTTGAATGTTAATTTGGTATGTTTCGTCTATTTTTATATTTACCATAATTCCAAGTATATACTAAGTACATATTGTCTGTACTGTTGGAGCATCAACTGAAAATACAGTATTTAAAATTGAGAATGGAAATGGTGAATATGTCAAAGAGACCCCAGACAAACAGACAAAGGTCACAAATGGGTCTTCCACGCAGTATTTGTAAACACGTGGAGAATACATTTAAATATATGTAGTGTTTTGTGCTGCTGATTGCAGATATTTGATAGTCTTTAAATACACTATCAAAATTGTTTGGAATCCGAATGTAATTTGTGATGAAAGGTGCAAATGTGAATAATTTCTATCATGTAAATTGGAAGACCATAGCTTCTTTTTAAAAATAAATGATGTGTGCTATGCTTTTCTGTAATACTCTTCATTGTGTTCGTGTACATAAAACAGGTATACACATAAAACTTACAAACAAAATTTCTGGGCGACAAAGCGGACTTCACCATATGGTACTATGACTTAGGAATTGTTTTTATTCATTTTTAAATGCCATAGCACATTTGTCTCTCAAAGTTCATCTACATTGAAATATCCAATAAAACGTGTATCGATCATAGCTAGGATCGAACTATTAATCTTTTTCTCAGTAGTTATTTCTACATTATTATCAAGTCCTTTGGGGTATAATTTTTTTGTATATTTACTTTTGTTGTAAAAACATAATGGTCATATGGGATTCTTGGTCTGATTGAATGTATTGGTAATTGTTTGGAATACATTGAGTGAACAGTTTAAATGTAATTGTTTGCTTTCCATTTAAGTGTAATTCTCAGTAGGGAAAATAGACTGATTAAGGATTCGTTAACAAAGTAGTATTTCATCTACTTTTGTGTAGATATTTGTCAGGTTTTATTTGTTTGCATCTATTTTGAACATTAGGAACGCGTTTCTCTAACAGACATTAAAATTTCAGAACAAAATTCTTGGTTAATTACGAAATGAAGCAATGAACACTGGAAGAGCATAACATTGAAAAAAAAGGGCCGAAACTAACCACACAAATTGAATATAAAACCCCCAAAAACGAATCTTCAATTTGCAAATCATTTTGTTGAATTTGTCGATGGTTTTTCATCAATAGATGTAAGGAGATTTTATATGAGTGCCAACGAGGCAACACTCATTCCAAGTCACAATTCATAAAAGTAAACCATTATAGGTCAAAGTTCGGTCTTCAACACGGAACCCTGGCTCACATAGAACAGCAAGATGTACCGAACCCTAAAACTAACTAGTGTAAAACCATTCAAACGGGAAAAGAACCTGTTTCCTCTATATAAACGACAAACACTTAAGAGCCACATCAGCAAACGACAACAACTGAACATCAGGTTCTTGACTTCAGACAATGAGAAAAAAAATCCATACCATATGGTTGGCTATAAAAGGACCACTCATAAAAATATAAAACAATTCAATTCAGAAAACCAACAGCCTAATTTATAACAAAACAGTTAAAGAAAAAATATGGCAACCATATCAGCTGCTGTGAAAGCAAAACAGTTATGTTTTAACAACACTGTAAGTCAATTCAAATACAAGTCACACAACTTACAATTATAAACATTGTAGAATGGATTTTTGTTTAATTCTTTGATAATTGTCTATGAAATATGCATGAAATAATAATGCAAGATGCATCCTGAAATTGGATAATTGATGACTAGATACAGATTGAGATGTGAAATGCATAATATCGGTATTTTAGATGGAATTCGAACGGAATTGGACATCAAATATTTGTATAGCAGACATCAGTTGAAACATAAATGTCTGATCAAACTGATGTTCGCTTTTTTTGCAAACATTGTCTAGAAAGATAACATAGTAAATGTTAGGGAGTAACTAGATTAAATATCAAGTTAAATGCAGAATATTTGATATTGATAGTTATATTTGTTTATTATATCTATAAAACCTGTTTAGAATGTACTGTAATATCTATTAATATTATTTCACATAGCCGTATGATTATAAAAAGGCATTATTTTAATCGGGGCAATATATCAATAGTGTAAAGTTATTTACACCAAAAGGGGATAAGAGACATTATGTGTCGAAATTCGCATCTGGTGCAGAAACTTTTGTAGCGTTTATATTATTACCATCATAGGGTCGATGCCTCTGTTGGTTGACGGATAGTTCCCCAGGATATCCCCAGCCCAGTAGCCAGTACTTAGATACTGGCATGAATAAATAAAGGCAACAGTAGTATACAAATGTTCGAAAGTCATAAATCTATCGAGCCAAAACAAAAGTGGGTTACCAACTAAAACTGATGGAAAAACATCAAATATAAGAGGTAAACAACGAAACAGAAACACTATAGTGCAACAAAAACCAAACGACAATGTAACACACACAGAAACGAACTCTATCATAACAAGTGTAATTTTCCATACTTTGCTAGGGACATTTAAAAGAATGGTGGGTTGAACCTGGTTTTGTGGCTAGCCAAACATCCAGCTTTTATGGCAATGTTAAATATAACACTTAAATGACAACATCACATGTCAGGACTACAATACAATAAATTGAAGAACATACAGGACAGAGAAAAACACAAACAAACTACACTAGAACATTACGACATGATTATAGTTATTAAGGGTACCAGGCTTATAATTCAATACGGCAGACGCGCGTTACATTTACATAAGGCTCATCAGTGACGTTCAGGTAAAAAAGTAAAGAAAGCCACACAAAGATAAAGAGCATCGATGACCCAAAATTCCAAAAGAATGTGCCAAATACGGCTACGGTTATCTGCATGTGATAAGAGAATCAGTATTTAGAATAATTCATACTTTTGAAAACAGTAAATTGATATAAAAAAATGACTATATAATCGAAAATGTGGATTACATGTTATCAACATTTTGGAAATTGTGCATCTGGTGCAGAAAATGTGTCGATTATGTAATAAATTACAAATACAAGATGTATTTGTGTTGATAGGAGATCTTTGATATCTCTGTTACATGTAAAATTATAATACTAATTCTAGCTAAAGAAATAGTGAGCTCTGTGTGGATTTACTGCATTTGTACAGTCTTTCAACAGAACATTATATGTTTAGGCAAAAAGGCATTTATCGAGTTTCCCATCCGGCAAAGTAGACCATTATGCATTACAATGTCTGTGATATTTATTTATGTTTGATTATCACGCTTCAGCAAATCAGTTTTTCAATTATCACCAATTTGACAATTTACATTCAATAACTCAATAACACTTGTATCGATCATATTTTTTGTCTTTTCCATCTGCTGCTTGCGTAACGGTTTATTTCTTCCTCCGTGATATTTTATCCTGAGGATAATTTGACCCGGTCAATTTTTTCCAGACACAGGTTTGATTTTTCCTTAGGAGTGAAAGTACATTGTACATTATCGTCAAGTCCTATGGGGTTCTAATTTTGAATACTTTCTTTTGTTGTAAAACATTATGGTCTAACAGGATTAATGGTTTGGTGAATGTGTTGGTTTTTGTTTGGAATACGAAATAAGAGGAGATGAACAGTTTAAATGTTATTTGTTTTCCATTTAAGTGTTAATTCCAGAAGGGACACTTTCTTGAACAGATATTCGTTAACCATACAGTACTTAATGTACTTTTGTTTGGTTTTATTTGCTTACTTCTATTGTATGCATCAAAACACATCTATGTTGTCACATTTTTCAGTTTCTTAAAAAACAAATTCGGTGGAAAACTACGACGTAAAACAATCAACAAAAACAATAAACCAACGAGTGTCATGAACAAGCTACTAAAACTTAGATTATTTAAAAAAATGTGACTTCAATTTACCAAAAAAAACCAAAATAAATTAAAAGTCGATAATGAATTTCATCAAGGACTATAAGAAGCTATTGTAAACTGCAAGCATCATCATTTTGTTATCTGTTTATTAAACTTTCAGCAACACCCAACCGTATGTCTGAAAACTATTGTTAAACAATAGACCTTGAAATTAATAACTTTTTTAATCGGAAGCTATTCTATTAGTTAGTATAGGAAACTTATTAAATATATGGAAACACCAACATCTGTTTTTGGATTACACATTGAAAAATAATAAATGAATTACACGTAACACAAGTTGTTTAAGTTGTAACTATTACCCCCATCCCTTTTCATGAATGTGACCTACCGAATAAGACTATTTACCGGGTTTGTAATTACACAACGGGTGCCAAATGTAGAGAAGGATCTGCTTACACTTCTGGAGAACCTTAGATCATCCCCAGGTTTTCGTGGGGTTCGTGTTGCTTAGTCTTTAGTGTTATATGTTGAGTCTTATGTACTATTATTTGTCTTTTTTGTCTTTTTCCTTTTCAACCATGGCGTTGTCAGTTTATTTCTAATTTATGAGTTTGACTGTCCCTCTTGTATCTTACGTTCCTCTTTAAAAATTACTTCGGGGCGGACGACCAGTTGGCATTCGGTATTTGGGGAGGGGAGAAAAGGTCGGGGTGTTTGTTGCATTTTAGAATGTAGAATATTCATTTTCATATTGTCTTATGCCAAGTGAATTATTTTTTGCTCTTACCATACAAAGCTATTCGTTTTCAGAATCCGCTAGACACCTCTACCCAAACCCATGAAAATCGAATGATTGATCCCTTGCCTGTATGTTTAAAGTAGTAGAAAAAAAAAGATAAAATGAAGAAGAAGTAAATTTATAACGTAAAATAAATCTACATTCTAAGGGAATTAACTCAAACTGTAATATGGTCATAACGTAAAACTTATGATTACTAAGGTTTGATACCAGTAAAAGATTTGTTCGAAACTGTATTCTTATCGAAAATTCAAAATTATAAAGTATAGCTGATATAATTGTTGTAGTAAACTCAGGAGATGTTAAGGTAATTTATTAATATCACAGGAATAGATTACCTTATCCGTGTTTGGCACAACTTTTTGGAATTTTGGGTCCTCAATGCTCTTCAACTTTGTACTTGTTTGGCTTTATAACAATTTTGATCTGAACGTCACTGATGAGTCTTATGTAGACGAAACGCACGTATGTCGTACTAAATTATAATCCTGGTACCTTTGATACCTAATTAAACATACACGCAAACAATGGCTGAAAGTTAATGTCCTGATTAAGGACTTTCCGTTTTGAATTTTCCTCGGAGTTCAGTATTTTTGAGATTTTACTTTTTAATGTCATTGTATAAACGATTAGAGTATATTTAATTTATTTATCAACCATATTTAAACAATTTCAATATGTTTGGTTGATTTTTCTAGACTTGAACTACTTTTAGTCACTAGACTAAGTATGATTTTCATATATATAATATAAAATCAAAAATTATAAATTAAATGATATCAACGATAATTATTACTTAGAAAATCATTTCAAATTTTGCGATTAATTAACAACGGGATGGACAGCAGATTAACATTTTCTTAATGATAAAATATTGTACGAACAATGTCCCTATAGGTCATATTTTACATTTATGATATGAAAATCAATTAAAATTCAATATTACTTTAAAAGTATCTGTTTATATAAAACAAGCGCTTTGCATACAATGTTTGCAACGAAACCAATCATGTTTTATTCATTTCCGCAAATAATTCATAAACTCCAGTGATAAATAAGTTTTACTTAATCGTTTAATGAATAACATAATCAAAAGTAAAAATAATTTACTTATATGACTATAATTTGTATGACAGAAGGGGTTCATGTGTTACAGTAATGATTTAATCCATTAATTGCAATGTTTGTACGTCCGTGCTAACGTATTTTTTTCATTCTTCTCAACTGAACGTATGTACCAATAAACAACAGCACTGACATGGAAAATAATGCGACAATATTCTGCCAGAAATCCCATTTCGTTTCATATGCAACGTCTTGTCTTCTAAGATATCTGTTGCCAGTGTTAGGACTGGAAATATAAAATATTTTAGAATTAGTTCCTTGTTTTTATTAATATAGAACGCTACATACAGGATAACATAATCTCAGAAGCACATGTCATGCGCACGTCCATTGAACGTCCGTATTATATTATAATCTTAGTATCTTTGATAACAATTGGAATGGTTCGTTTATATGAAGCGCAATCAAAAAGCACATTTGACTGTTAAAGTATAAGTAGTGTTTGTGTTACTATTTTTCATATGTTTAATTGGTTATGTATTTGTATTTTTTTCAATGAAGATTTTTTACTGATTTCTTATATGTTCTTGTATGTTAGTTGTGATAGTCTTCTGATCAAATTAACAGATGGTGAATGTTTATATCTCAAGAAACTATTTTAATCCAGCTACAATTCCACATGCCTGTTTTGGAATCTAGTCTGTAGATATTGCATATTATTTGCAATGTTTTCTATATTTTTGGGAATGGATGTTTAATTACAGTTCTTTTATTGTTTCTGTTAAATTTAATCGCATTTTCTTTACAACTTTAAATTAACAAAATTATTTTTCGAACAAGTGGGAAAAAAACACAGGAACACAGTCATAGTCTTTACATTTACCTACCATACAACTTTTCCATTCGTTAAAGTCATATCTTTCAGTTCAATTATTTGTAAAGCCTAAAAAGTCATATAAAACAGTAACAATGAATGGAGAAAAACACACAAATTATCAACATTTTATAATACGTACCAACATTTTAGCAAATCATGAAACAGTAAGTTACAAATAAACAAATATTTTTTTTCGTTTGAAGTGTTTTATCTTTTGTCATGTAGATATAAAAAAAAAGATGTGGTATGATTGCAAATGAGACAACTCTCCACAAGAGTTATTTTATAGCTTATTATACGGTATGAATTTTACACATTGTTGAAGTACGTACTGCGATATATTCCGGTTATTAACATATCCATACCCAAATTGCTACATTGCTACATGACTTTGAATAAACATCGAAAGGGTTGGTAGGGGGGTCTGCATTAAAACGGAAATGCCCTCTTAACATGTTTATCTTGCAATTGTTTCACAAAATTTTCAGAGGGCTGCTAAAATCAAAACAGCAGTAAAATTAAAATTTGAACGAGTTTCTGTCGCAAATTGCATTCTAGAGACCCTTATTATCTATCTTTTCTATCCCAAATTCATGTATTTGGTTTTGATGTTATATTTGTTATTCTCATCGGATTTTGTCTAATGCTTAGTCCGTTTCTGTGTATGTTACATTTTAATGTTGTGTCGTTGTTCTCCTCTTATATTTAATGCGTTTCCCTCAGTTTTAGTTTGTTACCCCAATTTTGTTTTCTGTCCATAGATTTACGAGTTTTGAACAGCGGTATACTTCTGTTGCCTTTATTTAGTATCTTGTATGCTCCAAATCTAGCGGTATCCATTTTTCGCATCCACATCCCACTGGACTTGTCACTGTTATTTTCCAAACTATAAGCAGAGTAGACTGTGGTGTAACAGAAAAGATCGTTGTAATCGTTCGGACAAGTTCTAACTAGAAATTATTAGCATAGGTTATTCAAAGCTTAAGATATATAATACCTACATTAAGACCATATCTAAATAAACTAAACCATTTGATCCATCGTAACCAAGCGTGGACTGTTTTTATATTAACCAACAAACCACTAAACACCTGTAAAGATAACATTAAAAGTTGGTACTCGCTATTTAGTGACATTCCTATTAAAAAAACACATGCAATTTTTTTTTGAAATACTAAGGCTTAGGCATAGATTACATTATCTGCATTTGGCAAAACTTTTAGGATTTTTTGGTCCTCAATGCTTTTCAACGTCGTACTTTATTTGGCCTTTTTACCAATGTTTTATTCGAGCGTCACTGATGAGTCTTTTGTAAACGAAACGCGAGACTGGCGTAAATATAAAATTTCTATCCTGGTATGGGTTTATTTAGTACAACTATACAGCTCTTAGAATAACGAAAATAGAAATAGTCGAATCAGATTAAAGGAGTTTACTTTTTAGTAATGTCAGTTTGTGTTTCCTTACCCTGTAATTAGAAAACAAAATGAACTTCCTAACGATAACTTACATTGAAATTATTACAAATGGATCAAAATAAAATGTTAAAATCTAAAGGAGGAGTCGATCATACAAAATTTCTTTTGTTCACATAATTTCCCTATAATGGAGCCAGTTTCTATTTATTATAGGTTATGTCTGAAAAAGACTATATAAATACATATTTGTTTTTCGTTTATTTTTTGTACATGAATTTTTTTTGTTTGAATTGTTTCGATACCTTTTATAGCTGACTATGCGGTGTGAGCTGTGCTCATTGTTGAAGGTCATATGGCGACCTATAGTTGTTAATTTCTGTGTCATTTGGTCTCTTGTGGAGAGTTGTCTTGTTGATATCATACCACATCTTCTTTTTTTTTTTATATCTACATTATATTCGTAATTATAGACACATTCTTACCATCATTAACACATATGTCACAGCAATCCACACATTAGCCATACCAAAATCTGTAACGCATGCGCTGAAGAAAAATGCAATGCTAGTTCCTGTCATAGCTACCATAAAAAGTGTTAGAGCGTACAGGAACAATTTCTCCGTGTCCACCGTTAAACCTGTAAAGCATAAAATGCCTTATTCTTTCGTGATAACAATGTATATATACTAATATGTTCGGACAACGGATGCAAAAGGAAAAAAAGAATACATTGAAATATTGCCTTTGTCAACTAATACTCTTGATAACAAAAAATGAAAAGATGGAAACTGTAATGCTGGTTGCAGAAAACAATAACGTCTAAATATTTAAAAAAAAACATTCATTATAATTGTAAGAGGTACAATGATGTTGTTTTTGATTATCAAACTTAAGCCGTTACTTGCTATGCAATACGATGAACCTAAATAACCAGGATATATGTTCTATAGTTGGTGATGGCCTACATGCATCAACGTTAAGAAAATAAATTTATGTATTAATATATTAGCCAACTTGTAAAACACTTTATGTGAACACTACTTTTAATAAATATATTATTTGTTCATTACCAAGCATGAAATATGTGATCACAGAAAACAGAAATACAGGAATCAGTCTCATTGATAAAGAATCGCATATAATCTTAGAAAAGAAATATGCTGACACTCTGTAAAATCCACTTAAATTTTCATGTCTGCAAATAAAATTAAAAAAGATATTACATACAAATAAAGAAATCCATTGAATACTCACAATGTTTAAATGAACAAAAAAGGAAAAAAAAGAACATTTAAACATATACTTTACTTGCTGAAATATATAAAAAAAAAACACGATCTTACAGCAATCTTAGAATAGTAAATGGCAAATCTTAACTCTGCTTATGATTCTTAGATCAATTGTACTCTTTGCTTAAGCTATGGAGGTTTTTAAATTGGATTTTACATTTCTTCCATATATAGTAACTAATAAATCAAATTTATGTGTTACTTACATAAAAATTGATCGTTCTTTGATAAATAGTTCTACAGCTGACAAACTTGAAAAGACAATGTTCATCAAAATGAAGAAAAAAGCACCAACTCTATGAAAAGACAAACAAGAGTTATTCAACTAAAATTCAACAAACAAACGTATTGACAATAAATACTGTGATCGTTGTGATTTTGTTGTTTTGTCCATAAATGTTATTACGATAAATAATTTTGGTAAACGATTGTTTTCTATCAACGAAATGGAAACAAAAAGAATGTATACCTTTTAAGGTAGCTTAAGTTAAGATTGAGTGTGTTTTTGTTTATTTTTGATTCACGGACGTTTTTCATATCACATACGCGGACAGTTTAGGCGTTTGCAGGTCTTGTAAAACAAATTTGATTGTATTTTCTATCTAATTATTTTTCTAACTTTCATTTAAATAAATTATTCACTTTGAATGTGGAGTGTTATGTATATTTCAATTCAGGTCAATATGGAAAAAAAACAATATTTCGTTTCCGGTTTTGAGCTGCTGTATCTTGTTCTTTTATGTAGCAATTCTCCGGCCAAAGTTTCGTCATTTGTTAGTGTTCTTCTGTTGTCAACATTATTGATTGCCTTATTCGTCTTATGTTTCCTTTGCCAAGTTGGTATCATATCTCTAGTTATAAAATGATCAACTTACTGAAAGTCTTGTAATTACCTGTTCTGTATACCGTATTCACAATCCCTTTCCATCCGCCAATAAATAGCCCCAACAATCAGACCAAATATTATTAAAACAAACCACTGAAAAGAAATGCACCCAAAAAAAATCAAATACACATAAAAAAAGACAATATTTAGAATATTTTAAATCATGAAGGAATGCAAATAATTAAATATATTCTGGTTATGGTACTGAGATCTTTATTAACTAGATTGATATGAAGGATAAGAAATGTACAAACAATGAGGATGCACACCATTTTGTTGATTAGATTTTTATAAGGTACATGTATTACAAATTTGCATATCATAAAGATATACGATTTATGTATTTTACTATTTAATTCATCACTTTTAAACAATTGTATGCACACAGTACTAGATGACACTATTAGATAAATTGACAGTATAAACAATCACGGTACTTTTATATCCCAGATTTATGTATTTAGATTTGATGTTATATTTGTTATTCTCATCGGATTTTGTCTAATGCTTATTTCGTTTCTATGTGTGTTACATTTTAATGTTTTGTTTCTGTTGTGTCGTTGTTCTCCTCTTATATTTAATGCGTTTCTCTCAGTTTTAGTTTGTAACCCGGATTTGTTCTTTTTTCTATCGATTTATGAGTTTCAAACTGTTGTATACTACTGTTTTCTTTATTTATATTCAATGTTGTGTTGGACTGGTATGAATGTTATTAGAAAAAGTAGTGCCTACTGATACTTACGTGTAAAATTGAAAGTTGGGGATTTCTCAGTGAATTCAATAAAGTTCTACTTGATATCACTCTGAACTGAGGAAATAGAACAGATATAAATAACTTGAATATGCAAACATAAAAATGATAATGATAAAAAAAAGCATCAACTGTTTCTGATGGTTCAGTATGAATGTCAATACTTCCACAGTACCTGAGATCATTCTTAGTTTTGGTAAGGTTCGTTTTGCTTATACTCTGGTTTTCTATTTCGTGTTTTGTATACTGCTGTTTGTCTTTTGTGTTTTTCGTTTTTCGTTATCGTTATTGTCAGGATTTTTCGACTTGTGACTTTGAATGTTCCTTTGTTATCTTATGCTCTCTTTTCCCATACTGACTGAAACTTAAGCAAACAACCTTGTATACTATTTTAATGTGATGTTGGGTAGCCGCTTGATTGTAGTGTAACTAATGTCTCCGTATTAAAGTATGTGAGACAACACCATTGAATATTAAATAATGATACAACGTTTCAAATGTTTTAAAACTTGCATATTGTTTCCTTACATGTTTCGATAGTTTTAAAAAGTCTTGATAGTCTGCTAGACAGTATAAATGAATGGACATTTATGATAAATCTTTTTTTGACAATAATCGTAGTTGTCAAGAAACATATTGTTCTTACAACTGTCTGCTGTCATTCGGACAAGTATTTCAACTGACGTGGGTGTAAAACCTTCAGACCAAAACAAACATTCAATGCCACCATAATTCTATTTTAATGATCTCTCCCCTCTTTTTCCTACTCTCTTCTCCCAACAAACGTTTATGATAACACAAAGGCCGAAGAAACCAGAGGGAAATATCAAAATCGAGTCGAGTAACACTGACAATGCCATGATAAACACAACAGAAGAAAAAATCAAACGAGTTAAAAAAAAAAAACACTTCAAAGAAAACTATACGCTCAGCAAAACGAACCACACATAAACCATGTGGTAGTATCAGATGCTCTGGAAGTGTGTGTATATCCTGCTCCATTAGAGCACCGTCTTGTTGCTCATGTCATTTTAAAAACTATGTTGAGTCTCATTTAGTAATGACACAATCGAGATCAAGAGTAGTTGAAACTATTTCGTTTTTTTTTAATTCTAATTTGTTAAATGATCTTACAGCCTTAATCAAAGGAAAACAAACTATCCACTATCAAATTTTGTTTTTTACGATCATACCACAGCTTGAGATAATCCTCGATTGAATCGATTATTATTATTTAAAAAATTCAGTTAACATTATGTAAGTTTCTTGTTGTTCAATGTATAACCATGTATTGCATAAGTATGTTCGAAAACAATATTTTTACAATAGTATTCAGGAGATTTCATAAGTGCGATGTTACCGTGTCAGATTCTTTTTCAGGTATTTTCAACGCAGACCACATGTTTAACTTAAATCATCGTATCAAAAGAATACAATAATTAACATACCGATGTTTGATGATTTCGTGCGTAAAAGGGAACCATGAATTGAAATGTTCAACTGAATACAAATTTATGAGTTTTGAACAGCGGTGTACTACTGTTGCCTTTATTTTTCTATACGCTTGTATGCAGATTCTAGCAAAACAATGAAATCAAATATCAATGAAATTTCATTTTTCTCACAATCCACAAAAATTTGTTATCACGTAAATGAATGAACTCACTGTGCGTATATAATTGCAAGTTAGGCCGTGTTCACATTGACCTAAACTCGGTGTTGTGTAAGTGTAACTCACACGTAAACTAAACAAAATTACGTTCCCATTGATAAAACTCAATGTTTACATGTAGTGTAAATCATGTTTTGTCTACATGCAGTCGATACTCGATGTAGGCCTTGTGTAGATTAAGTGTACACACAACTAGGCATTTAAAACATTAGTTTCACCGTGCATATTTAAGGAAGAAACGATTTTTGAATAAAATTGATATTTATAGCAATTATTTATAAAGTTCTTTACAGAAATATTTGTGTCTATTAAACTTGATATATTTATTTGTTTTGTTTAGAAATAAAATTTAACGTAGCTTTATTGAGCCCTTATCAAGACTCAAAGCAGCATCATTGCCGAACACATAATTCATTTGAAAATTAAGGTCTTTCCGAATCGACCTGACAGAAATATTTGCCACTGGTCTTTACTCAAACAACGATTCACTCATTACTTAAAAAAAAGGGGGGGGGGGTATTTTGTTTATTTATCCGAGTCATAATTTTTTCCGCGCAAACGTTTTATTGCCGAACACATAATTCATTTGATTCTCCGTAATGAACATTTAAATGACATAGAGTTTACAAATGTGAACAAATCTTATGTACAGGTAATTAAACAAGGTGTATAGATGTGAACAAATTTAATGTGAAACCAATGTCCAGTCCATTAAACTAATTGTAAACAAGTTTACTGTACACGGAGTTTGGTGTGAACACGGCCTTAGTCATCATATGTTATTTCTGAAAGTAGTTTGATCATAAGTTTACATCTTTATTTATAGATCAGTAGAACAGTTTTGATTGACGACTTGATATCTAAAACATTTAAAACACTGTAACAGTCTACCTGATAAATAAATTCTTAATGTTATTTACCTGTTTCACAAAGTTTGTTTTATAATCTACTTTAGGTGATATTTTTACGGTATTTGTATCAAGTGCTTGTCGGTACTGGTAAAGTATAGGCTTCATTAAATTCTGCATTCTAACAAAAATAAAAGACATAAATTTACAGCATGCAATAATTATAGCCTGTAATGTGCAGTCATAAACATCTGTTACCTTACTTTTGTTTAGACAAGGTGATATATAATTAGAATTCTAACATGACGTCCTTCAAACGCTTTGAGTACACACCCGTGGTAAAATATGAATATATTGGTTGGGCTGTTCTGATTGTACTCCCACGTCATATGATTGTTTATGGATGGAGTACACGACGTCATAGAATGATAACGTAATAGTTTAAGCATTTTTCGGGAAAATACACGCTTTTGATACCGAAAATCATCACCAGAATGAAACGTAAACAAACAATACTAAAATGTGGTATAAGCCCTTTTTTATATACATAGAAGATATATAAGTAAATTATCATTAAAATTCATCCAAATCTATCTAAATATATTATTGTAAATAGTTTGAGCATGTCACTAAATCTGTTTGCCCCGTTCTTTACCGCCAATCTTAAAGTGGGTTAATTTATGGGAACGGCAAATATTTGCCTCCATCTAGTGCGCTTTGAACCAAAACAATTGCTATATTTGTCCTATCAGAATCGAAATAATTCATGGGGGCTTGAATATATCTAAATTTTACCACGGGTTGTCCCTTTATGCCGATATTTTACCCCTCGCTATCGCTCAGGGTAAAATATTTGTCATAAAGGGCCAACCCGTGGTAAAATAACGATATATTCAAGCCCCCATGAATTATTTCTTAATTAGCCGATTTTTTTATTTTATAAAACACAGTTATCTGATAGAAGTAAGTTGAAGCAGAATATGTAAATTTAAAATGTAAATGAAAATGTAAATGAAAATGAAATATTTAACACCGTCAGTGTATAATTCGCAAACTAAACGAAGGAAAAGGACAAACAAGCATTGTCAAATGAATAACTATAATTTACATTTTTACTAGAATAGATAATGTCTTTAACTCTGTCACATCCCGATTATTAATCTTTCTGATAAGGAAACATATCTATATTCTTTAAATTAGAAAAAAATGACTGAAAACTTACCTTGCGTCTTCTCGAAAAATTTGGTTTATTACCCGATCAAATCGCAATATTTAACTATCGTTACTTATTTGTAGTGACAGCAGTGATAAAGATGAACACCAAATTAAGAGCTAAATTTATTAAATAGATATGAAATCAAATGTTGAACGAAAATTTAGCAGAATGTTAAAAGCAAGATGTATACTCTTATAATTATGAAGGGATGTAAAAATCAATAATTACTTACCTGGAATTCAATTTTGATTTCCTGAATGATGATACAATTGTTTGGTGAACATTCCCAATGTCTAAACATTAAAAAAAAATGTTATGTTATTTAGACACATATAAGCGATATTTTGTTCAGTCTATGCAGCACTTCACATCATTAATTTGAGTTTGAGCTCCTTATTAAGTCTCAGAGAAGGAAAAGGTAAACAATATATAAAGCTTAAATCGTATTTTAAACAGGTGCAAAACTTATTATATATAAGGGACTGCAAACCAGCGAAAATGCAGGGATTTTTAAGCACATTCATCTGCCTATAATATATATCTGCTACTATGGAATCCAATTTTCAAATAATGTTTTGAATTTTTTCTTGTATTTATCTGTAACGATAATGGACAATTTATATTTACTTTTATCCTTTATGTTGATAGTCGCTCCATTAATAACATCTAGAAAGAAATCAGGTGGATTGTTGTGCTCTTCTATGATATATCCTACAAATTTCAAGGAATATGTTTTAATCAGAACATATTGTTAAACTTGATTAAATGTTTCATCTCTATAGACAATACCCGTAACATCGTATATTCGTTTTCATAACATTAACTATGTAGATAAAAAAACTTCGACTGTCAAATATGCTCTTATTTTTTTTAATGAACATATGTTTACACACATGTCAATATTGCATTTGCTGGAGGATTAATACAAGTCACATTCAGAAACTAAATGAATATTTGCCGTTCATAAACCCTGATAAATATGATTGGCATGTGAACATTTCCGGACACATTTAAGTTTTTTAGGTCAATGTTTTATTGCACTGCTTTAATAATATTGCATTTCAAATACTGAAGAAAATATAATATATTATTTTAACAGCTCCAGTTAATTGTAGAAATCGCATTGACAATTTGGTATAATAGTCACTGTGGTTTAAAATCTGAATATTTTGAGTAATAAACAATCAAATGTATAATTTTGATATGCCTTACAAAATCTACTATTGACTACAAACCTATAGACCGAAAGTAGTCCAAAGATTCGCGAGCAGGTCCATGATAGACACATTCACCAAGGGATAACAACATTAAACTATCGAATAACTTAAAGATAGAGAATCTAGGCTGATGAATGGAAAAGACAACTGTTGTTCCATTTTTGGATAAACTAAAAAGAAAAAAGAAGAAGTAAAAAAAACCCAACCTACTGACATATCACTACATGATTATGATTTTGAAATGTCACTGTATATCTACTGTTTCGTATAAATTTCAGTGGATACTTAAACACCTTAAGACAATCTATTTTTCAGTTCTAGTAATAGTAACAACAACAAAAAATATACAAAATCACTACGTGTACTTGATTGTGATTTTGTTATATTCTTGATTCGTTTTTGTCTATATATTTCAATTTTTATACTGAAACAAAGTAAAACAATATATTTTTCGGCACTAGTATTAAAATGTTACTAAATTCATATGCCTTTATTGATTAATATAAAAGAATGAACTAGATGTTCATTGCACATAAAGAAAAAACCCATAAAATTTGGAAATAATTAAATATCAAAATAAAAATAAGGAGATGTGGTGTGAGTGCTAATAAGACAACAATCCACCAAAGTTCAAATGAAGTGCATGTAAGCATTGATAGGCAACAATGAGAAACACCAGTATCATATAGTCATATTTAAAGGCTCGAACATGAAAAATATGAAACAAAACAAATGAGAAAACTAACAGCTTTATTTCTAAGAAAACAATTTACAATCAAATAAAACCAATGAACTACAGGCTCTTGAATTTGGACAGGCATATTAAACATGTCGCGGGATTAAATATATTTTCAGCGCTCAACCCGCCCTCTAACCTGGGACAGGAGGGTAACATCACAACATAAGAACTAACTATAAAAACGAGTTGAAAAGGCCAAACTCATGAAAGCATTCTTGTTATTTCAGAATTAACAATGAACACAGAAAGTAGAACGTTTTACACATTTGTTATCTCCTTATTCGACCTGAAGTTGGATGCACTGTATATATAACTTGCTTGAGGACATAAACAATGAAGGAAACTAAACCAAGAGGAATATGAACAAATTAGAAAACATAAGTTGCTCTGAAACTTATTGGAACATATATTACATATCAGATAATGTGATATATCTAAGTGATCGTAATGCAAACATACAAAAGTTTTAACTTTCAAACTTGTATTTGTACCTTTTTAACAACTGCATAACTGAATGAGCTGTGTTTGCATCAAGACCTGTTGTTGGTTCATCTAGAAATAATACATGTGGTGAAATAATCAGTTCCATACCAATATTGGTCCGTTTTCTTTCTCCGCCAGAAATTCCTCGACAAAGTTCGTTTCCAACCTACAGAAATAGAAGACAATTATCTAAACGCTCTGTTTAAATATATTCGTTTGTCGAGCTTTAAAATGCAACTAACTTTTTGTTGAGGAAACCTTCTATTCGTCGGCGTCGGAACTATCGCATTGCTTAAGGCCATTTAATGAATTATAGAATTGATGAAGTTTCCATTTACTGAACATGTAGCTAACATGTGCAGTTAATTCTAATTACCGTCGTATCAGCACACTCTGTCAGCTGTTTCATATCTGCCAGCCGGCCTTTAAATGTCTTCTAGAGACTGTTTAATTCAATCTGACTTGATATGTTTCCAAAACAGGGGCGAAAGATACCAGAGGGACAGTCAAACTCATAGATTCCAAACAATGCCTTAAGTCATAATTACCTTCGTATCAGCACAACTTTTCAAACCAAGTTCGCTTATTACATTTTGTATCTTTTCATGTATATCAGCCTTTGTGATATGAGTGGGTAATCTGAGAGCTGCTGAAAATGCAAAGTTTTCTCGAACAGTTAGTCCACCCATCACAACATCATCCTGTTAAAAATAAACCGAATGATATCCATAAAATGGTGATACTTTTCAATTTATAGATTTTGTACTCCTCTCGATTCTATTCTTCCTGTCTCAATGTCTATCCAAAACAGTCAAAAATTGTCGACAATACCATTACAAAATATTCGTACCATTAAAATACTGACTGTCTAATGAAATCAATCGTCCAATCTCAAAAAGTCCAGAAAGTGAAATTTGACAGCAATTGTTATTTTATTCAAATTATTTTCTTTCGATTAAATTCATTTATTTTGTTTGATAATATTTGTATTATCGACATTAAAAAAAACAAAAACAAGATATCTACTATTAATATAGCTGTCCCTGCCAAATGTCTGGTTGTTCGACTACAACAATCAACACTTACCTGGCAGCGCTAACATAACAAAATCAACATATTAGGTTTATTGAGTATCGATGAACTGCAATGATTGCTCGAAAGTAATTTAGGACTTCGATGAATAGACAATAAAGGCATCAGAGGTATAATGAGAGTTAAAAAAATATTTTGAAAAAAACCTCAACGTTACTCTTTTTGTCTAAAACAACAAAAACATAAATAACACAAGACGCAACATAAACAAAGTTAAAAAGAGCAATCTGAACCAAAAGATAGGGGGTTGATTTCAGGTGCTCCCAAATATTCTGCTCCACTAATGGCACCCGTCGTGTTTCACATTATAATTTTTCAGATAAGTACCTGCACAACATACCCAACCATACATTTAAAATTTTCTGGAGGAGGTGATCCATTGAACAGTAGGTCCCCACTCACTCTCAGTGGTTCTTTCCGTCCTGCCAATACATCTAACAACCTACGTTATAAAGAAAATCCATATCAGTTATTATCATACGTTACCTTAATACAAGGAAGTTCGTCACTTAATTAAACATTTCAGTCAGTTTATTTTATAGCCTGCTTTCAAATTAACAGCAATATTCAATATCACTCTACATGTCTGTTCATCTAAAAGACTTGGTCATTGCTAATAATTATTATTCCTGCTTGTACACTTCATCATTGCCTTCTACCAGTATTTTTATGATAAATGGCTGTTTCTTACAATGAATCCAAAGAGATCTAATTAGTTATCAACGGCACTCGTCTTATGATTTAATATGCCAGACGCGCGTTTCGTCTACATAAGAATCATCAGTGACGCTTAGATCAAAATAGTAAGAAAGCAGACCAAGTACAAACTTAAAGAACATTGATGACCCAAAAAATCCAAAACGTTGTGCCAAATACGGCTAAGGTGATCCATGCCTTGGATAAGAAAATTCTTAGTATTTCCAAATGGCACTATTACAATTTGTTTTATCGATTTCAAAGATGCCCAAGGGTGTGTTTCACATGTTGTCACACCATTATTACAAATTGTAGTGTGTTTTTTTTAATGTAACTGTTGGTCACCGATTTTGGGTGAGAAAATACACATGTGCCAATGGTGTGTGCATTTGTTGGGTTTGAATTAGTCAATGTTTAAGACTAGAACCCATCGCTAGAGTATAAAGTATAGATTCATTGAAGTTATTTATACAGTACTTACAACCTTTCGCGTTACTATTTCAGGGATCAGCATTATTTATCATTCAGCTAAGTTTTCAAAACTAAAGTTTTATGTTTGTTATGAGATAAGAGAAATAAGGTAAAACTTTGATATAAATATAATTAATTTTATCATAACTGGTGAGTGCTAAAAAAGGTGTTATCCTGATTATCTAAATTTGTGGAAAAAAATCAGATAATCAAAGGTTGCATACTTCGGGGAATTATTTTCAATAAAATATAGAGAAATGTAAATTCAAAAAAGGCATAGTAAATTTTCCCTTAAGTTCATCATATTTTTGGGAGAAAAAACAATTCTGATGTACAAAAATTTGATATCAAATGGTGATTTATAATTTCTATTAAGTTGTAATGATTGGCAATGAAATGAAGAAATGACTGCACTCTATTGTAACACAAATAAAACATTAAGTATCTATTTTCTTATATCAATCAAATTCCAAAAGAAATATTACTTATCTATAGTCAATTGAAATAACAGTTTGCTAACAACAGTGCGATAGTTTTGATATAAAAAAAGATGTAATAGTGCTATTTTAAATAATACAAACTAGTTTTGTTTTCTTTCTCTGATAGCCATCATATCTTATGAAAAAACTGTGATGCAAAAGCTACTAGTTCATGATATCCATTTGAACAAAGAACTAATTGCACTCATATTCAACACAACCAGAAGTTTAGGTATCTTTATCCTTATATTATTCACATTTTATCAGACATCACTTATCCAGAGGCATTCAAAATGACTAGTTACATAACGTTGCACTTTTTTTTATAAAGAGGGGAACATATGTGCATTTTTAACAATGTAAACAAAATGAAAGTAACTTTTCTCTGATCTCCATCATATTTTATTAAAAAACTACTCATCAGGATAAACAAAAAGATCTGATATCCAATGACTAGTCATGATTTTCATTTGAAAAAGATTGTAATTATTTTTCCTATGAATCACAAACAAAAGATTAAATCTTTATACTCTAATTATTCAAATATTATCACAAATGATAACTTCTCCGGAGGCATTTGTAACAACTGATGGCAAATCACATTGCATCAATTTTGATAAAATGAAGGTTTATTTTAATAATACGTCTTTTCTTTACTATTTATAAAACTTTATTAAAAACATCACATCCTGATTTACAAAAAGTACTCAAATCCAAAGGCGGTTCATGACATCCATTTGAATAAAAAATAGTTTCATTCGTATTGAACGCAAAGAAACGTTTAAGATGTTATATCCTTAAAGTATGGAAATTGGATAAGAATTAAATTAACAGGAGTTATTAAAAAAAAGAATTGCAAGCAAGACTGTTTCATTTTTGATAAAAGGAAGAAACATTAGTATTTCTTACCAATGCTTAAAGTATTTTAATATCTTTTCTCTCTTGCTATCCATCCTATCTTATGTAAAACAACCCACCTGATGTACCAACAAGTCTACAAACCAATAACTGTTGATGAATTCCATTAAGGAGGTTTGCTACTCAGTTACAAAATAACAACCTTTTCATAACACTAGTATATATTTATAGGGGAATATTAAAGAAATCAAAAGAGACCCAAAAAAATTAGTAGGACAATGTGCTTGTTTTCGAGATATAAGCCACTGACATATTGGCCGGAAAATGTTCTCTCTTGACTTTTCATAGCTTTATCATTGACAAGTTTAGGTGCTCAAAAACTGAAAATTTTGCACATTCATTCAACAATAACACAAAAAAAGTTTAAGTGTTTTAATTAACTTGTCTAGTCATTGAAAATAACTGATTAGTACATTGGAGTATTTCTGACTGATGTACAAAAAGTATTAAAAACTAATGGTGGTTTACTATCTTCATTAGAAAAAAGAAATAATTGCACTTTATTTAACAGACACAAACATAAGTTTATGCATATTTATCCTTAAATTATTCAAATTTTATCAAAAGAACTCATACATATGAATTTGAAATGAGTTGATTACAAATAAAAGTGCATGTATTTCCATAAAAGAAAATATGGGGAATCTTTAACAATGCAAACATAATTTTACTCATTTATTTCCTGTATTCGTCATATTTTATGAAAAACAAGCCATCTACATATTCATTTTGACTAAAAATCATAGGCTGTTCAAAATTTCAATACCAGCAGAGAGTTAATTGACTGGGAAAAAAATAAGTTTCTTAATCCTTTAATTATTCAAATATAAAAAAAATAACTTATCCAAAATAGATTACAAACATCATGCATTCTATTTATCAATAGAAGAAATATTGTTTTTTTTAACAAATGCGAACAAAAGTTTCGTACCTTACTCTGATATTCATCATATTGTAAAAAAAAACCAATCGATCCAGATGTACAGAAAGTAATATGACCTATGACGATTTATCATTAGACATTTGCGGAAACTATCATACGATTAGGATTACAATTACACTTTCAGGTAGCATTTTAATCTTAGGTCGTTTCAAAGTATCAATACAATCCGTCAGTTCAAAACGAAAACCAACTCCTATGATGTTTTTTTTTTCTATAGTTAAACAAAGGGATTTGAAAGAAATATCGGTACACAAAATTGACGTTAGCGTCAATTTGATTCAGTTTTATATTGTGGTTTGTCAAGTTGTCTGCATTTGTCAGAAGTCTCAATTATCTAAATGTTACCGTTATAATAGGTAAAAATACACCATGATTCGTCAAAAACAGTTGATTTGAAAATCGTCATGGAGAAATCAACTCTATGTTTCTTTGTGAAGTTTTGTGGACTTTTGTTCCTTTTTTAACATGAAGGAGTCCAACTCTAAATTTCCTTTACATGGTTTCCTCGTTTGAAAAATAAATATAAATAAATCAAAATAGCGGGCGAAAGATACCAGAGGGACAGTAAAATCATAGATCGAAAATAAACTGACAACGCCATGGCTAAAAATGAAAAAGACAAACAGAAAAATAATAGTACACAAGAAACAACATTGAAAACTAAAAACTAAGCAACATGAACCCCGCCAAAAACTTGGGGTGATCTCAGGTGCTCCGGAAGAGTAAGCAGATCCTGCTGCACATGTAGCACCTGTCGTAATGCTCAAGTTATGACAAAACCGGTAAATAGTATAATTCGGTAGGTCACATTCTGGGTGAAAAGGGAAGTGGATTGCAGTTACGATAAAAGGAACATATCCGATATCATCTGTGAAATGGTTATTGCATAACGGTCAACCAACTCGTGATGGCGTCAGTAAAATGTACAAAGAGATTATTTCAACTTCACTATTTGAAACTCTTGGTTCAATAGATTCCTTGTGAGCAGCAACCCTCTATCAAGGAAAATATAGTAGGAAAAACAAGCCCTGTAATATCGTATCAATTGGGCGATATATACTAGTACTCCGTATGCATTCTACATATATACATGCATTACATCTTGAATTGAATCGCGCATTTTAATATATAGACCCCAAAAGCTTTGTTTAAACATTCTCAAAGCAGACATATATATATATAAGATTTAATGCAATTGAAAACTTTTGTTAAACGATGATCTTTAGTTTTTAAATTTCTTAAGAAATAAAGTTGTTATATGTTATAAAAAAATATAATACACCCTTTTAGATTTAAATGCACTTTGCTTATAAAGATATTTGAATGCACATGAATATTAAGCAAATCTTAATCAAACACATAACACGTCATGTATATTGAAATGTTTGTATATCTTATTAGAAATATATAATGAACTGAGAGTTTAAAAAATCGCCAACGCGAAATTTACTACTGTATCATTAACGTTATAACCAGTAGAAAAATACCGTATACATTATTTGGCAAGATTTAAACGTTATTGTGATATAATCATACAATATTTATGTCAGTTAAGAAGCAGTTGTGGATACAAATGTATATATATATAATCGTATAAAAATGTATGACTCCTACTATATACCTTCCGCTTTTGTAAATCGAGTGGACCTTTGAATATGGAAAAATGAATTAATGATAAGTGTATTTTGTTCATCTATTTTATTTCCCTCCGTTATAGATGACGATCACAGATTAACCGTGGCAGCATTACCTGCCATAATGCAGATGGTGCAGACTCCAAGAGTTATTATGATACACATTTCATTCTTCGTCCGATTCTAAGCCTGGTAGTCTAGTAGTCTGGTAGTATGGCGTTCATTATCACTGAACTAGTATATATTTGTTTAGGGGCCAGCTGAAGGACGCCTTCGGGTGCGGGAATTTCTCGCTACATTGAAGACCTGTTGGTGACCTTCTGCTGTTGTTTTTTCTATGGTCGGGTTAATTGTTGTCTCTTTGGCACATTTCCCATTTCCATTCTCAGTTTTAAAGTGCGAGGTTTGGCATGCCACAAAACCAGGTTCAACCCACCATTTTTTCCTTTGAAAATGTCCTGTACCGAGTCAGGAATATGGCCATTGTTATATTATAGTTAGTTCCTTTGTGTGTTACAATTTAACGTTGCGTCGTTTGTTTTTCTCTTATTTTTTAGTGTAAATTGACATTGCGATAAGACGTGTCACGGTACTTGTCTATCCCAAATTCATGTATTTGGTTTTGATGTTATATTTGTTTTTCTCGTGGGATTTTGTCTGATGCTTGGTCCGTTTCTGTGTGTGTTAGTTACATTGTAGTGTTGTGTCGTTGTTCTTCTCTTATATTTATACGTTTCCCTCAGTTTTAGTTTGTTACCCCGTTTTTGTTTTTTGTCCATGGATTTATGAGTTTGAACAGCGGTATACTACTGTTGCCTTTATTTATTATCTTAACAACCGACAAACCAATTAATAATCAGGGAAATATTCTAGTCAACTTTCAAAAACTAAAGATCAACACATACATATTTATCTATTCCAATAAACATATATCAGTCTCATTCATTTGCCCTGTTTGAATGATTGGCAGGCATGCAATAGGGATATCGACGGATAGTTTATGGCCGATAACGGATCAACAAGAACAATATTCCTCAAGATACATACATTGTCCCTGCATTCACTCAAGTTGCAATATTGAACGAAGACGGGATATGTTATATTAAATGCGGATTTCTTAGGCACCAGCAAAACATATTGAAGGGAAATATAGGATAAGAATTACTTTTCCCGACTGAGCTATATTTTGCTGTGCGATAAAATATATCCGAATATTTTTCCAGTATTGACACCTTACTAAAGACAAAACTTGGACTATGCAGAGGAAGCGTAGAACATTAAAAAGACATATTAGACACTATTGAGTTGGGGTTGAACACTTCACCGTAGACTTAAAAAATAATCAATCTGCATGTGAAAGCCGTCTGTGTAAATTCTGAAGAGATAAACAAAAATAAACCATTCATTTTTACTATGAATCTCAATTAGGTTTTAATTTTTATTTTGAAAAAACCCCTTGTTTATCGTCAACTGTAATTGTAAGTCAAAGTGTAATCCTAGGTATAGACATAGTTTCCGAAATGTCTTTTACTATTTTGATTAAGAATTAATAGCACTATTTTTCAAAACACATGCAATATCCGTTGACTTTACTTTCCGCTATATAAATGATGTTATCTCACTAAATTATTCAAAATTTTGTAACTATGTTGAACCTATCGAACTGGATATAAAGGATACAACAGATACAGTTAAGTGTGCCACATATCTTGACTTACATCTAGAAATTGACGGTCGATTGAAAACAAATCTTTTCGACAAAAGAAATAATTTCAGATTCCCAATTGTGGACTTTCCATTTCTATGTAGCAACATTCCAGAAGTGCTTGCATACGGAGTTTGTATTTCACAATTTAAACAATAGGTTGGTATTTCCTATCATGAGTTATCTTGATAGATGGTTGCTGCTCACAACAAACTTTTAAACAAAGAGTTCCAATTGGTGAAGTTGAAATCATCCCTTCGCAAATTTTACGGAGACCATCACGAGTTGGTTGACCGTTATAGAATATCCCTTTCACAGATGATATCGGATATGTTCACTTTGTCGTAACTACAATCCACCTCCCTTTTCTCGAATTTAACCTCCAAAATTAGACAATTTACCGGGTTTGTAATAACATGAGCAACACGACGGCTTCCACATGTCAAACAGAATCTGCTTACCCTTCCTGGGCATTAGAAATCACTCCTAAATTTTGATTGAGTTCGTGTTGGTCTTCAGTTTTGTGTACTATAATTGTCTGTTTGTCTTTTTCTTTTTTTAGACATATGGCGTTGTCAGTTTATTTTCTATTAAAGAGTTTGAATGTCCCTCTGGTATCGTTCGACCCTCTTTTATGCATCATTATTATTAGATTATTCAACAGTTAAAATGTCTCATCCAGAGTTATATGAAATTTCTAATTGAAAATGAAAGTTCATAAATTGATCTTTATGAAAGAAGAAATATTGGCTTTTTAAAGCATCTTAAACAACATTGTATTAAAAGAGATAAGAAAGATACTACTGAGTATTTAAGGTCATCAGTCATAACTAAAAAGTAAAAAAAACCAAAAAAAAAAAAAACCACACAAACAATAGTACAAAAATAAAAACGTACATAACGAAAGAGTGAGCAACAGGAACCCAACCATAATCTGGGGAGGATCTTAAGTGCTCCGGAAGGGTAAACATATACTGCTTCACATGTTGCATCCTCTGTGTTGCTCGTGTTATTACAAACTGGATAATAAGTCTAATTTGGTAGGTCACACTCGGGAAAAGGGAACAGGGTTTGTAATTACATCATTTGGAACATATTCGCTATCCATTGTGATATTCTATAATTGTCCAACAACTAGTGATGGCGTCCGTAATACTAACGATGGTATTCTTTCAACTTCACCACTTGGAACTCTTAGTTTAAAATCTTCCTTGTGAGCTGCAACCTGTTATTAAGGAAATCATATGGGAAATACAAGCCCTTGAATATCGTATCAACTGAGAGATATGTACTCCTAATGCAAGCGTCGCTGAAATGTTGCTTTATAGAAATAGTAAGTTCACAATTGGGAAGCTGCAATAATCTCCTTTGTCGCAAGTTTTGTTTTCAACAAACCCGCATTGACAATTTCTAGATGTAAGTAGTGATTATTGTTTATCCTGTGCTCATATGTAGCAGAATGCATATCGAATCTTCTTAGGGCCAAACATTACACGCATCTGTCAAAGTTCTTATATTTCATTTTCAGTTATATTGAGGATGTCCTGTTACTCAATGACTAAAATTTCTCAGTGAGTCCTTGCATCTCATATGCCAGTCAGTGGCGGATCCAGCCATTTTAAAAAGGGGTGTGTGTGTTCCTAACCTTGGACAAAGGGGGGTTCCAACTATATGTTCCCATTCAAATGCATTGATAGGCCCAAAAAAAGGGGGGTCCAACCCCCGGACCCCCCTGGATCCGCCACTGCCAGTGAACTTGTGATTAAATAGAACAAAAACTCAAAGATTTAAAATAGTTTGATTTTTTCCTCACTGTTTTTGTACTATCTTTAATTGACGAATTCAAACTAGAATCTATAAAAAACGTAATGTTTTCAATTTTCCGATTGGTAATCTCACATTACTTTGCTGTGACATACTACGTGCAACCTTGTATGGAGTTTAATTATCTCACTAAATACGTTTCGATCGTTCATATTTACACTTTATGAACAAGGACGTGCTCTTTACACAAAAACTGTTTCAGTAGATTTGTGAGGATGAACGACTGAAATCAGCACAACATAATTTTCACGAAAACCATCATAAACTGGTTGAATATACAATGTTTAAGTGTCTCAACTCAAGAGTAAATGGTGTTCCAGTCCAAGGACTGTACATTTCAGTATAGTTGTAGTAATTTTAGTGTGGATTAGCTTAGTGTATGATGCAAGAATACCAGGAGTCGATTATTATATGGACGCACTCGCTTTTGTTTATTATATTTTACTCAATAATCAATATTTTTATGACGGCAAGGTATGATCATGCATCACCCCTTCTAGAGGTCATTAAACTTCTTAAGTATTTGTGTGTAATACTAATTAATATCTTCTTAATCGATTTATGAGATTTGAACATCGATAAACAACTATTGCTCAAATTGAGATAGGAAATAAAATCATACTAGAATTATCCTTAAATTTCTCCTTCCGGTATAGAGAAGTTTGTCACTATGTTAAATGCGTCCATACCTTCGAACTTGATATCCACGATACTGTATGCTTCGAACATTGAATTACATCAATAAATTGACGATAAGCGTTAGTTTTAAACTATAATTACTAAATACGACAAAAGAGTCATATCCATCTTTTCAATTATGGTCTTACTATTTTCATGTAGCAATTTACGAGAAGCTCATGCACACGGAGTTTATATCTCAGAGCTCCCTGCAATGTCATTACTCGATCGACAGTTACTGCTTACTCGGAAGCTATTGGTCGACTGGTTTGGAATATCACTGTCACACTTGACTACAAATAAGTTCCAATTGTTGTAGTCACAAACCCACCTTCTTTTCCCGATTAAGACAGCACCGAATGTGACTTGTCATCGATTTGTGTTTTGTATTATTGTACTAATTTTTGCGGGGCAACGTATTGTATTGTCATCGACTTCTGGTCTTAAGAACTGTCATCTGGTATGTCTCCCCTCCCCCACGATATATCAAACTAAATAATGAAAAGTGGGGTAAACATACTACACTCAACACATTATCTTCAGGGCACAGGTAATTCTGATAAATTAAGCAATGGTGTTAAAAAAGTATATATATATATAAAGATAAGCAACTACAAAACATCATGAAGGTCAGAGACCACAGTTATGTTGTAGTGCATTTCTTTTGGACAATAATTGAAAATTAAAAAAAATCCCTTCTGCGCTTTCTCAATAATATTTTTACAGTGGTGTGTACTATTTTTGGGACAAATTATATCATATTATAGAAAACTTCATCGGCTCTAGCTAAAAAAAATGGACTATTTTATTTTAAGGGCGTCTTGAAATCTTTTGACAGCTTCCAAAATACGAATTTTTCACCTTATTTAACTGGACCAAATCCCTACTTGACTTTCAAATGCATGACCCAAATTTTTTTACAGTGTAATTTCATCTCCCTTCTTGCTATTTGAGGTATAAAACATGAAAAAAAAAAATTGAAAGGGGTATAAAAAAAAATGGGCAAGTAACACACTGTCCACACTAGGGACTATATTAAAGGACGCTAACTGTGTACTCAGACCTAATAAAAATTGACATGATTTAGTATTATAGATTGTATAATTGTAATATTGTATTACATATACGATATATTTTTTTCTGTTAGAGAACTTACGTAGATTTTCCACAGCCAGTTGGTCCCAATATAGCATTCATACCAGGCATGAAAACTCCACTAAAAATTAAAAAAAAAATATAGATAGAAATTTGTACATTATGTACTATTTTGATTCGGTTATTATTGTTATTTTACTTATTTTTCAACCATATTTGCCGTCGTACCATTGTGATTAGAGTAATTATCTCATTTTTACACCCATCATCTGCTATTTAATATAATTAATGTGTTCAGTTTTATTTAAAATTCCATGATGAAAATTGTTTCAACTCGATGAATTCGATGAAAATGAATATTAAAAAAGGTTTTAGATCATAAATCGGTATAGCTGCGTAGTTACCCCCTCTCCCCCCAAAAAGAAGATAAAAATAAATATACACCATTTGAAATGAAAAAAAAAAACCAAACTATTAATACCAGTTTTTTTTTCAAATATTGAATATTGGAAATTAAAGTAAAATAACACACTAACTATTTTTTTCTATTCATTTATACCCATATTGGAAAAGGTCGGTACACTTAATATTCTACTTCGATATTGAATCTAAATTTACTTAATATAATATATATATACTTGAATTTGTTAATTGATAAAGTCCGAACTTATTGAATTCCTTTTAGTATGTCTTTTGATTCTATGTTCCTTGGACATAATTTGGTTTTGACATCCACTCTATATCTGATATCATGACAAGTGATAGTTGTTGACTGTTTGTGTTCAAATTCTTTCACACGAATCTTGACCCTCGCAGTGTTGCAATCGTTGATAAAAACTGGGTTAACCACGCAAGATTTCGTTTTCATATCAAATTTAATTGTTCTCGCTTATTACATTAATGATGATTTTTGGACGACGTGTTTTCTAACCATCTTCCGAATACCGAGTTCGATATGTTTTGCTTTAATGCATTAGGGTAATAAATTAAAAGCATTCTACGCATTTGTATTAGATAAAACCAAAAAGAACAAAATTTCCTCTTCCAGTACTTCTAGGTTATTCGCTAATAGCTGGCAATAAAATTATCATAATTTAGTTGTCGTTACGCAATAGCAAGTAGTTGAGTGTAATAGTCATTCATCCGAAAATATTGTTATAACATTATATAACTTTAATTTTCCCCTAGGACATAAGATATGTATTTACATGTTCTTATGAAATATACAACTACTGATAATATATGATAAATACGCAGTTATTATTTATCTCCACCCCCTCCAATTTTCTTTACAGAATTTGAAATGAAAGAATTCAACCATCAATGCTTGGTGTTTTAAATACTGAATATTTGAATTAAAACTAAAATAACACACCAACAATGTTATATTCCGGGGAAATGTTTTACGAAAATTAAAAGATTTGGGTGTTATTTTGAAACTGAATTTTTGAGAATGTATGGAATTTCATGAACTCATATATATATGTGTGTAGGTCAATATAAGCCATTGATTTTTCATAATTAGACTTTTTTTCTTTTTAAATGCGCAGTCGAAAACATTACATTTTTCTGTGAAGGGACTAACTCCACCAATTGAGTTCAAACCGCTGGTCGAAATTTACAAAAAGTACTCTAGCACAGCCAGTCAAGTCATCAGTGATAGAAATGCATACATTTGAAATTAAAAAAAAGCATAAATGCAATCCTTTTTATTTGATTTTAGTTTCATTTTTGCTATCCCAGAACAGCTTATAATGTCTTACTGAATAACTAATTGTTATTAAAATACAGGTACGGTTATCATTTTTATTTATAATTTAATTGTTAAAATTAAGGACTTATTCTTTGTTAAAATTCATCCATCTTTATTGAAAACTGACTTCGATTTGAAATATTAAATAAGATGTATGTAGTATTACAAAATATCGAAATATTTCCATGGGAGTTTTATTGAAATACTTATATAAAAATTATTATAAAAATATAGTCGACAAATGACTAATCATTACATCTAATTTAGAAATGCGCGTCGCGCATGAAGTATTTATCAGTATTGTACTGAAAAAAATATTATTAGTGTTTTACTGTAACGAGATAAGTACTTCTTTTTCGATACTTAAAATATTTGATCAGTTATTTTTTTTAATACATTGACAGGTTAATTGACATAAAGTAAAAATCTTGTTAATACACATCATGTTTTGTTTTGATACCCTAAAGCTTGTATATAATAGAATACATTTCTTATGGGATATTACTACATTATTGACCTGATTGTGACTACTATCTAAGGAATTGTGGGTAACAGTTTGATTTGATGATGTAAATTTCCATGGGTTATAACTTTTTTATGGCTTGCAGTAAGTAGAGTGAAACACTTATAGTGATTTCAGTGCAACATTAACTATCGATAAATTTTAAATTATAGAAGAGGGACGAAAGATACCAAAGGGACAGTCAAACTCATAAATCTAAAACAAACTGACAACGCCATGGCTAAAAATGAAAAAGACAAACAGAAAAACAATAGTACACATGACACAACATAGAAAACTAAAGAATAAACAACACGAACCCCACCAAAAACTAGGGGTGATCTCAGGTGCTCCGGAAGGGTAAGCAGATCCTGCTCCACATGTGGCACCCGTCGTGTTGCTTATGTGATTACAAATCCGGTAAATAGTCTAATTCGGTAAGTCACATTCATGAAAGGGAAGGGGATTGTAGTTACGACGTAAGGAACATATCCGATATCATTTGTGAAACGGTTATTCCATAACGGTCAACCAACTCGTGATGGCGTCCGTAAAATTTACGAAGGGATGATTTCAACTTCACCATTTGGAACTCTTGGTTTAATAGCTTCCTTGTGAGCAGTAACCCTCTATCAAGAAAATCATGATAAGAAATGCAAGCACAGGAATATCGTATCAATTGGGAGATATATACCCCGTATGAAGGTGCTGCTGGAATGTTGCTACTTAGAAATGGAAAGTTCACAATTGGAAAGCTGAAATCATCTATTTTGTCGTAAAGTTTTGTTTTCAACCGACCCTCATTGTCAATTTCTAGATGTAAGTCAAGATATGAAGCCGACTTAACTGTATCTGTAGTATCCTTTATCTCCAATTCGATGGGATAGATGCGTTCCACATAGTCACCAAATTTTGAATTGTTTAGTGAAAGAACGTCATCTATATAGCGGAAAGTAGAGTTAAAGGATATTGCTAACTTCTTATCTTTCTTCCTAAGAAGTTCCTGCATGAAGTCAGCCTCATAATAATAAAGAAACAAGTCGGCAAGTATAGGGGCACAATTTGTTCCCATTGGGATGCCGACAGTCTGTTGAAAAACACGTCCTCCGAACGTTACAAATATGTTGTCAATCAAGAAATCAAGCATCTTGATAATATCGGTTTCAGAGAATTTTTTGTTTGAATCAGAGTGATTCTTTACAAAGTATGATTTATCCCTCCCTAAGACAAGATACTTGTATCTACGTTGGCCATTCTTTTTTATGAAGCAAAGTAATACCAACTCTTTCAATTTGTCTTTTAGTTTGGAATGTGGAATATTTGTATAAAGAGTAGAAAAGTCAAATGTTTTAATACTGTTACAAGATGAAAGAGAGTTAGATTGTATGTACTCTAAAAGATCTTTGGAATTTTTAAGTATCCACATCTGATTCACGCCACCTCTAGAATAGGCAGTTTCACAATAACTTTGAAGCCCATCTTTGATTGCTGATAAAATAGATGTTAATAATTTAGAAAGAGGTTTTGTGGAGCACTTGGAAGACCCAGCAATATACCGTTGTTTGTAAGGACACTTGTGTAGTTTAGGTATCCAATACAGTGATGGAAGATCCAGTTCTTCATCTTTGGTTGAAATACCGAAGGAACAAAGAACAGACCTATGATTATCCAGGATTTCCTCTTTGGTAAGTGTCGTGAGGGTATATGTTGAGTTTCCAAGTGAATTGTCTATACCTAATTCGTTTATCAAGCAATTAATGTAGTGACTTTTACAGACAAAAACGATGTTATTTGGGGCTTTGTCTGCGGGGACAACAACATATTTATCATGGAGGTCGGATAAGTGTTTAGCAACATATGGGTCTTTAAAGATGTAAATACGGTTGTGAAAAAAGTAATAATTAAGATCGATCATGATACTTTCTATAGATAAGAGACCATCAAACAAACAGATATCAATATACTAGTAAGAGCACATATAGTAATTATAATGTAAACGATAGCAAAATGAAATTGAAGTTCGATATTTCAGTTTTTCACATCTAACAGTCGTTATGTTGTTTCTGTGCAATAACTTGTTGAAAGGTTTAGCTAGCTATTAAATCAAGTTAAATCCACTATTTATTTAGATTTGAATTTTCCTTTGAAATCGGTATTTTTGTTGTTTTACTTTTTTGTTAACCCTTCGTTTTTTTTCCGGTTTAGAACGATTTTGTCCATGACCAAATACAGATAATGTGAGATAATTTTAAGCTTTTAAAGAAAATTAGTGATTTATTTGTTTAGGTGTATCGTTCTCTACGCTTAACAATGATTAAATATCGAACGTTGTTTTTACTAAGTAAAAAATAGAATTAACTCACAATTACAAAGAACAACATGAAGAAACCAAGACATCATATATAATGAATAAATAAATTAAGGCAACAGTAGTTTACCGCTGTTCAATAAGACAGTGACGATGTAATTGACATGCAACAATAAAAAAATATCGAATTTGTTAAGAAATATGAATACTTTCAGGCTAATTTTGTACCAAAACATACATATTCAAGCGCCCGGTTTATGAATAAATATGTACATTGTGCCGTTTACTCAGCATTACCCACCTACCCCTTTCCATTTAAAAATGGATGTTTTGAAGTTCAATACTATGGTTATACGCCGCTTTCTAGCGATCTGAAATCATCTCGACTTGAGATATAACTATGACTGCGGAACGAAGCACTTCTGTTTTCACGCTCAAATGCCACAAAGACAAGAAACATATAACTAGTCTCAAAAGGACGAGTTTCTACATCCGAATAAACTCCTTAATATTAATCTATAGATACTATGATATATCATATAAATACAAATAAAACATATAAATGCAAGTTTAATGCAGATTAGTTAATGTCCGGGTAAACGTGGCATGGCCGATAGGGATAATGGTAGCCTTAAACTTTAAAGAATGTTCATCACTTTGTAACGCTGCCAAAAATTCTACATACACAGTTATCTGAAGTACTTTCATTATCATATTCAGAAATAAATTTGAATATGTATGATGACTGTTTACATGTTTTGCTATTTTTCAGAACCTAAGGTCAATAGTGCTTTTAAGTCTTGAATCATGTAGTGGATACAAAATCTCAAAAAATTCTCAAAAAATCATTTTCTTCTGATTCATCCCTCAGTTTTGGAAAGTATGTTCTGTCGATACTGTGTTTTTGTCCAATCACACTGTTCAGATACATTGACTTAAATAGGTTACACAAAATAGCAAACTACATACTGAAATTTGTGTACTACCGTGCCAACTTAAACTTATCTCCGAATTGTTTCCCTGTAGTATAATTTCGTTTTTGTGACATCTTGGAAAGGATTTTATACATGCATAAACATTTTGGGAGCCATAACGCTGACCAATAAAACAAGACCATCAAATGTCAACAACACATATTAATTTATCTATTCATAGCGCAATTGAACTGTTTTCTTATATACACATTATTTATCTACACCAACAAAATTGAATTCCGAAAAAAATAAAAGGAAACTTCAATTTACGAATCGTTTAATAAAAAATATTGATGATGAGTTCATCATTAACTATTATTATTATAAATATACTTACAGTAACACCACCAAATAATACTTTTTTTCAAAAACTTGAAGCGATTCTATCAAGTTTTATATGCGGCTAAATATGGACTAACTCAACATAGTTTTAGGACTACAATTTAAAACGAACAAATGACATGCAGCTAACATGCCATTTTGGGAAAAATAGTACTTGTATGTTTGTTGAATATATTTTTTTCACAGAAAAAATATATATAGATAGAAGTGGAAACAATGCAATTCATAATGTAAAACATAGATAGATTATTGATCATAGACTTGTATCAAAGATAATTATGAACTTCTTCAAATATTCATGCAATGTCTTTTTAGTATCTTGTGTGATATATTAATGAAAAGGGATGGACAGCAGTTTTACATTATCTTTATGATAAAGAATTTTACGATCAATGTCTATATATAGGACTTTTTTCATATCAAAATTGAATCCGGGTTCTTCAATATTACATTTCAAGTGTCTCTGTATGAAAACCAATAAAAAACCAATTATGTGCAGTTTTATTAATCTTTCCAATCAAATCATCACCATATCCCAATGATACCTAGACTTTTACAAGATTGTTAAAAGAATATTTTTTCATATATAAACATTATAACTAGTTCGGTCCGACATTTTCGTGCAATAACAACAACTTGACTTTTTTCTATATTCGATGAAGGATGTGATTAATTTCAACGTGTCATTTTTAAATATGTGTACTGATTGATACTTTTGTCTAGGGAAACATGATTGATTCATTAGCTTTGAAGTAGCTTTTATTAACTGCGAACACTTTGAGATGGTATACTTCATGTCTTTTGTCTTTATGCAAGTCGTTTCTTCTGATTCGTGTAAATCTGATGAGTACTGAATTTTACAGTTTGTTCAGTTACACCACGGTTCCAGGGTAGTGGAAGAGTTACGCGCTCACATTCTATATTCGCCTGTCTAAAGTCAGGAGCCAGTAATACAGTGGTTATTTTTGGTTTCTGTCATATTTGTTAATCGTTTATGGTTTGATCATATATCGAGCCGTTTTTGTTTTGTTTGTTTCTTCATATAGAAATAAGAAAATGTGGTACGAATGCCAATGAGACAACTCTACATCAAATTCACAATGTTTAAAAAAGTAGACAAGTATAGGTCAAAGTACTACCTTCAACACAAATCCTTGTCTCACACCGAACAGCAGGTTTTCTTTTAAATTTTGTAATGTTTGTGCCTTTTATATCCGACTTTCGGTATGCGTTTTACTCATTATTGAAGGCTGTTCGGTGTCCCATAGTTTCTGAACATCCACGTCATTCGGACTTAAGTGGAAAGTTATCTCGTTCCAATCTCCTGCAATTTGCAGCCAAGGTTAAATGAGTATACAAACCAAAGTTAATATAGCTTCGCTGTAATTGTTATTGAAATTAGGATTTACTTTAGTTTCTGTGCAATGCTTTGTTGACTCTGAATTGTTTTAATTTTTACTGCGTGACTTTATAGTGTCGTCTGTCTTTGTTAACCTTCAGATTTTTCTTCCCATTTTGTATCTCATGTAGATATAGGAAAATGTGGTGTGAGTGCCAATGAGACAACCCTCCATCCAAATAACAATTTATATAAAAAAAAAGTAAACCATTATAGGTCAATGTACGGCCTTCAACACGGAGCCTTGGCTCACACCGAACAACAAGCTATAAAGGGCCCCAAAATTACTATTGTAAAACTATTCAAACGGGAAAACCAACGGTATAATCTATATAAAAAACGAGAAATGCTCTTTTTCACTTTTTTGGCAAATGCACTTGTACTAGTACACAAGGCATTACACACATTTAACTATTGGTTCATTTTAACAGAAGATCATTTATAGAAGACATATGTATAGCAACGATTTTTTTTTAAATACTATTACTCCCATTTATGAATAAAAGAAGTATGAAATTAATGAATAATTTTATTGGATAATAAACTGGTTAAAATTTCAGTCCATAACAATAGTTTTAGGAAAAGACCTCCCAGATTGTAGAATACATTTTGAAACAGTAATATACAATGCATAACAGAGAATAACAAATTGGTTATTTATAGTATTATTACGAGACAATTATACACACTGAATAAAATGAGCTGATTTTTTTTATACACACATGGAATCTATTGTCATCTTTACATTGCAACAAAGTCATATTTTTAAAGTTTCTGAGATTCTCATTCTAAGAATCTACATATTCCAGCAAAACATCTCCCAGTCGTATAATCTCTCGCTACAGCTTTAAACTCTGTTCCATCACAGGACATACCGACTTTAAGCATGGTATCGTCATTTATGTTTGACATTTTTATACGTATTGTTCCTATTTTTCTGCAGTGAGCATCTGAAACAACTTTCGGTGGAACATTGCTGTCTGATGCATATACCTCAATTATGACCTTCTCTTGCCCAGAACTGACAGGGACATCATACTCAGCGATAACGTCATTCACCTTAATTGGGTCTAATTTCTTAATAAAAGCAAGGAACTCTGGTTCAGTATCTGTTTGTTCCGCAAGTGATCCATTAAAAGACTCGACAAGGTCAAGTTCAGAATTGATTGCAATTCCGTAGTGATATCGTGCTAATCTTCTTGCAATGGGTGTATTCATGTGACCCATTATAACAGCCCCTTTTATTACAGTTGTTTCAGGGTCAGGTGGATATATTATTTTTAGATCAGAAAACATATCTTTTAGGGTTTTCTGTAATAAGGTGCACGACGAGTACCCACCAACCATTATAAGACTAGATACATCTTCGGTTTCCTTCTTGCTTAGCAAATCTTTTATATTTTTACAAAGTGTATCGATACATTCTTTGAATATAGCGTTTACCATTTTCTTTTCAATTTGCAATCTGCCTTTCACCATTTTAACGGCATCTTTATTTTTGTCATAAACAAGGTCGGCATTCAATTTCTTTGCCTCATCAAGCAATGAATCAGGAACATCGACATAAAAGCGTTCATCAAAGTCATAATCTTTCTTCTCTTCTTCTACTGCACGTATCATTTGTAAATAATCGTCTCCATGTTCTTTCATGAAGTTTTGGACTACAGCATTGCCAAAAAAATCATAGATTACGATCCATATTTTATGATTGATCATATTACCTCCCCAAGGACCACCGGAGGCGTTGTATATTTCTTTAAGTTGTCCAGAGTCTAAAACTTCATTAGCAGTTATATCCACTGCTCCACCTAAATAATATATTAAATAAGTCATTTATTTTATTTTAAATTACACTTCTTTATTTTTCATGCTATCTAATTTTTAATTCATTTCCTATAAAGAGATGGTCATAACCTCTATCGTCGACAAAGAAAAAATGTAGAATTATTCAGGTCTCATTAACAAGTTATTGGCCTGAACATGCATTTGATTCTTGCCTTGCCACTTAAATTCAGCAGTCATCAATCAATTAAATCAGGCACTCTATAGCGTGTTATTTCGAACTTACAATTTTTTTGTTATGAGATCTTAGTAAAAATAGTAAATTGTCCAAATAAAAGTCCAAACAAGATAGCTCAGAAACAGGTGTTATGTAATCTTAATAAAAAATACTTTAAAATAGCAATAATTTGACCAATTCCAAATATTTTGACGGAAATAACAGCTCAGTTTTAATAAGATTAACCTCACGCAATTATTTGACTTTTTCGACTCAATGAAAGGAGCCTATAATCCAATCATAGAAATACAAATTTAAATGAAAGTCGTATCACATAAAAATGTGTCAGTACTTTGGAATGAATTAAAACAATTTCCAACAACCCTTTCACTTTTATAAAAAAATGTTTTGTTTTGGGAGTCATTTTTATTTCTCCAACAGACCATTTGAGACGATACCAAAGTTTGGTATGCGTTTGTGACAGCATGTGATAGTCATACCTCCTAGATCAACAATGAGAAATCTTGATCCCGTTGCAAACACATGCGTTCCCTTTGTTCCCTTCAATTTCTTGTCTGTTTCTAAACATTTACAACAAATTGCAGCAGCTTCTGGCTCTAATACTAGTGTAATGCTTTTTCTATCAATGCCACTCTGAAAACATACACATATTCGCTTTTTCACCTTATGGAATCCACACTGATATACGTATGTTAGGATATACCCAAAATGTCTGCATCCAATGATAAACGAATATTACAGCAATGAACCGATGTGATGGTTCAATTCTTTACCTCTGTTCAGGTATGTAAGTTTGATCCAAACAAATGTATATCCGACCAGATTCAATACAGTGGTCTAAACATGTAAAGATTTTGTGATCTATTCCAGAATGTGAAATGTTAAGCGAGTGAAGATTCGCATAGCGGGTGATGCATGTATAGCATTTTTTGTGTGGCATGTGATATATGTATACAGTATGATACGCTTACACTACCTACACACCCTTTCACCCTTGACTTGTATATTCTTAATGGGTTTATTGTGATCTGAACACCGGTTTATCGAAGTTGCCTGGAATTTACCTGGACACGAAACATACTGGATCTATCCAATTATACTTATAACTATTTAGTGTGTGAATTCCATTTAGTGATTTAACTTTGATTAACCAGTGATAAATTTCTTTGCTTACTTAAGATAGATAAAGACAATACTTTGATATGTCTGTGTCTATCATTTGTTATGCATCAAGTTAATTTCCAAAATCTGCAAGCCAGCAAGAAAGGAAAATCATGCAAACATTTTTTTTTTTAATATCTATAAACTAAACATGCTATATTGTTTAACGCCATTTCAAAGTAAAATCGGTTTTGTTTCAGAACTTCACATCCGTTAAAAATGTAAGTAATGCCATTACCAAGTCAGAAATATGACAGTTGTTATTCATTCGTTTGATGTGTTTGAGCTGTACATTATTCCATTTGATTAGGAACTTTCCCGTTTGAATATCTTCGGAGTCCAGTGTTTTTGTTTTTTTGACTTTTCATTTTGAACCAAATAAGGATTTAGGACAAATAACGTAACTTCAAGTAACCCATTACAAATGAAAATTTCCAATTGTCAACGACTTTATGAAACATCTTTGCTGTTGATTTTTTTGTGTTTTTTATTTTACCTAAATACATTAAAAATGCGTTGAATCGTTACCAAATATTCCCTTTCACGATAGATGACCCCAAATAAAAGAAAGAAAAAGACAAAAATGCAGAAAAACGCACATGATGTTCTATGCACTTGCCTGTAAAATAGAATGTATAAAAATATGCATACATTTTAGAATAAACAACATAAGTTTGAGCAATTGAAGTTTGAATGTTTTGTTCATACCTCTTCTGCTGCTTCGAGCATAAATTGTCTGGCTGATTCATTCCACATTGCCGGGCAGGTCAATACCCATCGGATATCGTAGTCTTTTAATGAACTATCTTTGTCAAAGATTTTCTCCACTACCATATTATATATGTACTCGATACATAGTGCAAACACATAATCTGCTTTCATAGACTTTCCACCCAAATCTTTAAACTTCAACAGTTTCGACAAACTCTGAAAGGACATAGCCATATCTCAATTTTACATACTGATGAGCAAACAAAACCGCTAACATAAGGCTTGGTTTTGTATGACCTACTAGGTTTTAAATAATACATAACAGACAATGAAACAATTCCATGACCTGAGTGTTTCTGTTGTTTCGTTGTTTTCGTCTTATAGTTGATGTGTTTCCTTCGGTTTTAGTTTGTAACCCGGATTTGTTTATGTCTCAATCGACTTTCGAACAGCGGAATACTACTGTTGACTATTAATCATTCAAATTAGTAATGAAAACATAATTTCAAACTTTCAAACTATAAGAAATGCAAGTCAATATTACCTTATTATTATAAAGCTGCATTTTGAAATTTCGAAATAGATACCAATCGTTCGCTCCATCTGGGTCCTCTTGTTGTAACTGTGTTAATTTCTCTTCTGCTTTTGATCCGAAGGAATCAAACTGACCTTCCTGATTGAGCAGTAGAATAGTTGGTTCTTTATGACTTTCATCAATTGTCACAACATGTATATCCAAAGGATCTTTTTTGTACTCAGATTTAAATGAAAAGGCACAGCATGTATAACTAGATCCAAAATCGATAGCGGCAACAACTTGAAAATTCTTCCTAAGTATATGAAAAATGATGATAACAAATTATCATACATAAATGAAAAACATTAAATTCTAATTAATCCTTTTTCTAATCATGATTAAAATGTACCAAGATATTATCATTTTGCATGATAAAAATGAACGGTGTGATATAAAATAAAAAAAATACTAAACTCCGAGGAAAGTCCCTAATCAAAAGGCAAAAATCAAATGATAAGAATATATATAAGCTGAATACATGCATTCAAAGCAGTAAATGCGAAAAAGAAATACTGAGAGTCGCAAGACACTTTAGATATTTTCAATTTTACAAATGTGTACCTCTTGCTGTCAATCATTAGCCTTCTGAATTGTGCTGTAACTTGTTCTTGTGACATTATAGTCTTGACAACTCCTTTCAACGACGTAAACCTTCTTTCGAAATTAGTTTCCTCTGAAAAAATACTTTCTTTTTACTGAAAATGACTTGTTAACATCAAGTTGAAACAAAGAAAACCAAAATGATGCACACTTGTATTTGGACTAGTCGACAGTTCAAATGAGCAACGAGTTAACCGTTACCATAACACCAAGAAATGCATCATAATATTTAGAACTAATGTAAAATATTAAGCAATATTTATAACACTATAGCAGCACTTACCAAAGCAGTTACAAAGATAAAGTAGAAAGAAAATGCATAACGGAAGGAAAATACTTTCTGCAATTTATGAAAACAAATGTCTGAAAAATAAATTTATCAAAGAAACAAGTAATAAAACAAATATCATGCTCACTTTTCTAGCAGCATAACAAATTATAATATATATGACAGCTTAAAAAAAAGTCACGACATTTTGCTGTTTCAACATCAAATGCCATTCTACTTACCTACAACTCTGGCTAAACAGAAGCTTAGCAGTTTTGGAATTTGATGAGCAAAGTGGTACATGGAAAACTAAATAAATAAACTATATGATTAACCTTTGGGTTTCGAAAGCAAAGAGGCGTGTAAAATATTAATGAAATATACTGTCCCTGAACTTAAAGAATGGAACAGAATATATGTAAATAAAATACTTCTAAAGGATTGCATTATTTGGCTATTTCAACTTTAACCTTTTGATTAGCAAGAGGGTGCAAAGAAAACCTAAACCTCAATTACAAGGCTCAACATAATACTTTTAAGTTATTTGTTAACATTTGAATAAGGAAGAGCTACAGGGAAAACAAAATAAAAAGTACAATATAGTATAATAGTTAACTTCAGATCAGTGAAAGCATGATTCATTTAAGTATTTTTCGTGTATTTATTGTTTTTAGTTGCCTAATTATTACATCTTTCTTCGATCTTTTTGAATGTATTGTGTGTTTAAAACTTTTTGATAGAAACATAGGCAACAATATATTATTGTTGGGCAAGATTATATTTTACTGCATTTGTTAACTTTGCTTGAAGCCTTGATTATTTGAAGGAAAGATGGGGTAAAACATGCAAATTACGTTATTCTAGCAACTACTCCTATACTTTTGTAAAAAGTTAAATAAAATACCTTGAGTAACAACCTCCTTATTCCCTTCTCCATCTTGTACAGAATCTGTTTCGTCCTCTTCTTCTTTTTCTTCCTCCTTCGATGAATACAATTCATTTCAAGTTCAAATAGTATCTATACTATATAGTTAGCGATATACAACTATTTCGTTTCCTAATATGTTATGTATATTTTTTTGTTAAGCACTTATTTTTAATACCCACACATCAAAGTTTAAAAAGTTAATATTTTCATCCACCCGTCCGTCAGTTCATGTGCATGACTGTTTGACAGTACATGTATGTCCACGTCACCTTGGTGTCGTTATTTAAAATCAAATTAATAGATGGGGGGCTTCATGTCACCATAAGCTTGGAATAGGTTAATAATTAGAAAATTCTGAAATATGGGATTGGTCGTCGACTAACACAGACTTCTAGACGTCAGATGCCCTAGCAACTTTGACTAAAAAATGTTAAAGTGTAAACTACTGAGCCTGCGCATTGGGTTTTCGATTATGTGATGTGATTATTTGATTACAAGACCAAATATTTAATGATTATTTGATTTTTTGATAATCTTGGATTGTATTTTTGATTATTTGATTATCTTAAATTAATGATTATGTGATTATACTAGCAAACCATTTGTGATTAAGTGATTACTTTGATACCCCCATGGGAGGGGGCATACTACTGTTTAGAAACTTACATCTGACAGATCATCTCTAGCTCCTGATTTGATATCTTCAATGACAGCTATCCACTGGTCAGCTTCTTCTTCATTTTCGGCTTTTAAATTAATATAATAAATTCAAAGTTGAGTATAGTAAAATATGTTTTTGAATGTATAGGCTATAAAGGAGTAGGATCATTAAGATCATATTCAAATTATTTATACTTGACATTGTGTTTTTTCACTTTTTAATATCTTTTTTTTTTGCATATTATTTAAATATCAATTTTTATAATTTGAGGGATTGATTTATTGTGTGTCTTACATCCATTTTCCATCAGTCCATACATTTACAAGAAAATATTTATCAAATAAGATATTTATGTGAAGTTGTAGAAAGGGACAAACAATGGACAATTTGGACTGGTAGTGGAAAAGTTCAATTCAGGTAGCGTCAGAAAATTAGCTTTGCCAAAAAAAAAACCACCTACAGGTTCCCAAAAAGAGTTGACGCATTACATCGTTCGTGTGCAGCGACTGCTATCTAGAGTGTGTCACTCTTCTTACACGAGGCATCAGACCCAACGCAACCTTTTAAATCTAGTGCTGTTTTCGTATTTATACATCATCAAGCACAGGTAAGTATAAACCAAATGTCTTTTCCCAATAAATCCATGAGTATAACAACAAATGATAAGTATTCACACTATAACCATAAGTAGATGAATTGAATAAAGGTAACTTACCTCGAAAACTGAACTTCTGACCTTCATTTGAAATCACCTTAAAACGTTTGTCATCTTTCCTTTCTATTTCTGCAAACTTAAAAGAGTCAAAAATGTTTCATACAGATGGTATTTCATTAGGATTAAACAAAATTTCAAAGATTTACTTGATACAATATCAACTACCAGATTCTACTTATCCTGTACAAATTGGTGAACATTATATATGTATATGATAATAAAAATGGCATATACAGTAGTAAAATCTACAAATCATATCACTCTGTTAAAAAGCATAATGATATGTTAAAGTATTGTTATGTGTCTCTTTAGAGCGGAACCGCAAAGATACATTTAATGCAATCTGTGATATACTACTGATCAAATTGATTTTTTATGCAGATTGGTCATATTTTGACTTCGTTTTAACTCAACGTCTTCGTTAGGGATTATCTGAAATGGTAACAGCTCCGAAGACTTACAAAGACTGTAAAATTGGTATTCTTTTCAACTTCAATACCAAAGCAACAAGAAGACGAAGATGGAAAAAATGAAAGGGGGTGTTAACTACCTTGCATTGATTACCCATGAGGGACTTGCACGATCGACTCAGCAACCAGTCCGTAAATTAGAATGTTCATGAAAATACAGAGATTACCATATATAGAGAAATACCAAACCAAAGATGACTAAAATTTTTGTAATACCTATTAAGAGATCAGCTTCCAAGGTACTTACTGATAATTTTATCTGTCCCCTCGGTGGTTCTGTTAGGTCATCCGGTTCTGTCTAAATATATAAAGGGTAACTTTGTGAGAAAGCGGACCATAGGTTGAATATAACATATCTTAACACTCATATTTGAAATATTTTCTAAGCGAAAATTATTTAACTTTAAATGTTCAAGACTATTGCTTTTCTATATATCTAATTTTAACTTCTGTCAATCTACCAAACTATCATGTAACTAGACAAAAGGTCAAATTTACCTTTTGTATTACCTATTGACATAAAGCTTTTGGCGAATACTTCAACATCGACACTGCCTTGGAATAAGAAAAATCAGCTTACTCGATCAGAATGTCTTATAACAAGTTATACCGTGCTTAACAATACCATTGATACTTCACGGTCAGCGTGAGTGGTTTTATTTTTTTCCCACTTGTTTCCTCGATAGATTGAACGACGTGGTATTGCCCATGCTTGATGCATATTTTAAGCTTTAAGACCATGAGATTCATTGGATTACGTCGTAATTATATATTTTTTACTTCGATTAAGAAGTTATAGAGATTTCTCTTTACCTCGTAGTACTTTAGACAGCCGTCATTAGTGAGGATCACCCATCTGTGTTGGTATCCACGGAATAGCGACGTCCATTTCTTCAAAGTGCCGTTCATCTTACCTATGTATAAATTCAAGTAAAATCATAAAAATACTGAACTCCGAGGAAAATTCAAAACAGAAAGTCCCTAATCAAATGGCTAAATCAAATGATAGAACATATCAAATGAATGGACAACAACTGTCATATTCCTGACTTGGCATGCTTAAAATAAAAGTTAAGACTGAATATCAAATGTGCCTTAAATGAATATTTTTACATTGACTTCTAAACAGCTTTAAATGCAACGGAACCTAACAATCACAAAACGATCAAATGCCCAAAAAAGGAATGTTGAGTATAAATTAGTATCGTAAACAATAAGAAATTAGAATTCAAATAAAACAGTGTAGCATTTCTATTTTGATTTTTATACTCACAGTGGTCGCTCGTGTGCTATTTAACATACAGTTAAACGGGTCATTCAACAGAAAAATGAATGAATTGACTCTAAAACAGTACTGATTAACAAAGATACCAAACTCCATGGTTTATCATACCTGACAAAATCAGGTGCTCGACTTGATGAACCAACAGAACGATTAGAAAACAACTGCCATATTCCTGACTTAATACAGGCATTTCCCCGAGGAAATTGTGGGTTAAACCTGGTTTTATAGCTATCGTAACCTCCCACCTGTATGATAGTTTATATCTTATCAAATGCTAAATTTCATAAAAATGTCCTACGGGTTTTATTTATTTTAATGTATACAACAGTCAAATGTATGTGTAATATTCAAACACTTCGAAAGTACTGAAATCAATCTGATAAGAATAAAACCGAATTCGGTTATCCCTGTAAATTTGTCGTACTTGACTTTCAGCCTATGTCGTCTGGACTTTAGCTGGCCTGGTAAAAACGAAGAATTCCAAAATAACTATATTTTATTACAACTGAGATCTCATGGCAACTCTATAATACAATTTCATATAAATGCATACAATATATTTCACAATATTTAGAGTTCATCATACATAGATAATGTCAAGCTGTAATATATTAAATGTTTCTTGCTATTACGTAATACGCAAATATTTCTGTTCTGGAGATCAATCCTGCATCGGTACGATTTCAATATACATGAAACAACAAATATTTTCTTTGTGTTCTGTTGCGTTGTCAAGGTAAACCAAAGTGACTAACAAAGATTTCTTTAAACTTCGTTGAATATTAAATATAACCAAATAACAGAATTTAACTTTACTACGAATAAATTATGCGTCAAATTCACAAATCTCCTGTAAACAAATTTGCATGTAATAATGAAAATTAATGAAATAAATAACATTTACGGAATTTATGTTTACTGTATATTTCACTTAAAAAATCATCTATTTAATCGTAATGTAATAAACTAAAAACGCTCATTTTAAATAAATAGAACTAAATAAATAAAACTTAATTAAAAGTAAATGTGAAATGTAATTTTCATAAAAAGAATGCTTTAAAATATTAATAATGAATTACCTGGTAAAAACGAAAAATTCCGAATTTACAAAATAGGAAATATAACAAATTTCATATACAAAACGTAAATTTTAGTATCTGCTATATCTATTCTTTATTCTCATAACCACTGTACAATATGTAATGATTAAAGATTTTTAGAAATAATAATTTAAATTGAAGTTTAAAGAAGAAAAAAAGAAAAAAAACTTCCGCATTCGATCGCCAAATTTACGTACCTTTTACATTTATAAAATGGTTATTTTCAACCCAGGACTGTTTAAAGAGTAAGCATAGTTCAATAAACACGCACACATCGTCTTCATACATGTATACATGTTTACAACCTATAAGCGTAGCTGGTCAACAATGCATATCGTTTAGATTAATAACTTGTCAAAAAGATATATATAACAGGTAAAACTACAAGAAATGGACTTTTTGTCCATAACAGGGTCAACGAATTATGTAGTTTCGCCAAACATAAACATGATAAAAGTTTGAGTGTTGAGGGTTAATTTGAAAATTAGGATAGATACTAGTTTAAATTTTAGGTTTATTATTTTTAAGAGTTCTAACAGGGAAACCAGGGAAATCCGAAAAACACTTTTGTCTTTTGGCCTTACGATCTATTGACCATCTGTATATAAATATGCACTACACTGCCCACATCATGCACATATGATTTTGACTTCACAAGGGAAACAGCTACCGAATTAACTAACAAAACATATGATTCTTTTATCATATAAGATTATTAATTGAGGGTAAACGAGTGAGCAAGTAAAGTTGGACTGTAATAAGGCTTATTATTGACAACTGTAAATAGTTTGAGAATAAAATCTGAAGAAGGGGATTGGAACCCAACTCTTGGTCCATGAATGCATCACGATTGCAGCTTTTCCAAAAATACAATTACGAAATGTTATTTGACATATATTAGGTTAACCTATCGCTTGTTAGAATATAGTAAACAGTAAAATTGTAAAGTAAATCAATACCTGTGACCTGGTACAGATAGACTATTAAGTTATAGATAAAACTCGCTTACCTTCATAGAGCCGCGCCTTTGACTAAAAATATCAACATTACAATAAACTTAGCTGCAGTTTTCTAATAATATACACATGGAGGAATACTTTGCTTATTGATTGCAAGGCGGCTGATATTCTTTAAGTCTGCTTCTTCAATACATTCGTTTAAACAACCTAGCTATGATTATGATAATTATTGATTCAGTGTGTAGTGAACACTACAAGTAAATTATCCAAGGTCAAAATCTGAGTGTATTGACATTAACTATTTCTATGCTTACCGTTGTGGAACGTATCTATGTTAAGTATCAATAGCTCTAATTCACATTTTTTTTTTGATACATCAATCTTGATTTGGAGTTGCAGTACATTGTAGTGCTACATTTTATAACAATATATGAATTAGAGGCGATTCATGTATGTTTCTGACGTCCAGTGGCAAACATCTTATTCTTCATATTCTTTTCGAGAAGAAATTAACAAATAAGTTATATCGCTGTCTAAAAAGCTTGCCAACTCATAGCTGATTAAAAATTAAAATTGTTATCAGCATTGCAGACAGTTTCATATATTTTCAAATATAAACTTTGACGGCTTATGATTTTTTTTAGATTTGCATATTTCTTTCCAATTTTACGGGTTAGGGGGAAAAGGGGGTGTAGCTGGTACAATAACTAGGACGACACAGACTTTTCCTTATCTCTTGTGTTTATGTCTTTAATTTCGGTAAATATTTGGTACTATTTAGAAGAATATCGGGTCTATTTTCCAGAAGACAAGTTATTTTTTTTGTTTGTTACAGTAGAAATGTATGACATTTTCCGCTTGTGTCTGTCTCATTCAGTCGTTTATTCTGTAATACATTGTAACATTATGGTATTGATAATATCTTCATAATGTTTTACAATATTTTAACCGACAATATTAATACGTTTAAATATTTATAAATTTATGAATTTATGATTAATATTAATATTAATATTAAAACAACATTTTGTGACATTTAATTTAACATTTGAATGTTATGTTGAAGGAAACAATAGTATTTGAATGAATCGCTGGATATCCTGCTACAGCTTACAGGCAATTTCCTAATTTTTATTATATTCGTTGTTCATATTTCCGTAGGAAACTATGAAATAATAATTACAAGCATTTTGGAATGTGTATGAATATATCATTATATGACTATAATTTGTATGATATTAGAGATTCATTTGTAATGATAATATCCATTAAACACTGATTTCAAGATTGTATTTTTTGCAAGTCCGTTCATCGTTCGTCTCAACTGGACGTTGACCTGTATTTGTCTTTTGGTTGGTGTCTCATTGACGTATACCGCACTTTCCCTTTTATTCACAATGGTTTATCAAAGAAGAAAACCCCGTTTTTTTATTTAAACAAAAGTAAAATTATTTGTTTCTTTGAAAAAACAATCATAGTCTTTATATTTACAAACTCTTTTTTTTTAATTTTTAAACGAGATGACCCAGCTGATGTTCTTATCCGTTACCGTGTTTGGGCCTAAAACATAAAGGGGTGAATTGGTAGTAGCTTTCAGTGTATCTTTTCCAAATGGTTACTTGGAAATTATTTCAAAAAGTTGTTTATAATTGCACGCTACATTTTGTATTTTTAAAGTCAAAACATAATTTCTTTTTTACCGTTAATATTATTCACTTGCAAGATTTATAACCTTGTTATACGTCGAGGTAACTCCATTTCAATTCCTCGTTTAAACATCTATGTGTTGCCTCCAAATGTGGTTTGAATCGAGTTGTCATCAAGAGTGGTTCCAGTTGTCTTAAGATTTGTCTGATTTGTCTTGGTCTTGTGGTTCAAGTTGTCTTAAGATTGGTCTGAATTCTCTTGGTCTTGTGGTTCGATTTGTCTAAAGATTGATATGATTTGTTTTGGTCTGGTGGCTGGAGTTGTCTTAAGATTGATATGATTTGTTTTGGTCTGGTGGTTGGAGTTGTCTTAAGATTTGTCTGAGTTGTTTTGGTCTGGTGGTTCGAGTTGTCTTAAGATTGGTATGATTGGTCTTGGTCTGGTGATTCGAGTCTTCGTGGTCTGATTCGTCTTGGTCTGGTGGTTCGAGTCTTAATATTGGCTTGATTTGATTAGGTCTGGTTGTTCGACATGTCTTTATATTGACATGATTTGTCTTGGTCTGGTGGTTTGAGTATAAAGATCGGTATAATTCGTCTTGGTCTTGTGGTTCGAGTTGTCGTAAGATTGGTCTGGTGGTTGGAGTTGTCTTAAGATTGGTTTGTTGGTTCGAGTTGTACAAAGATTGGTTTAATATGTCTTTGTCTAGTGGTCTGAGTTGTCTTAAGATTTGTCTAGTGGTCTGAGTTGTCTTAAGATTTGTCTGGGGGTTTGAGTAGTTTTAAGATTGGTCTCATTTTTATTTTGGTCTGTTGGTTCGAGTTTTCTTGAGATTGGTCTTATTTGTCTTAGTCTGGTGGTTCGAGTTTTCTTGAGATTGGTCTTATTTGTCTTAGTCTGGTAGTTGGAGTTGTCTTAATATTGGTTTGGTGGTTAATGCTGTCATAAGATTGGCTGATTTTTCTAGGTCTGGTAGTTGGAATTGTCTTAATATTGGTTTGGTGGTTCATGTTGTCATAATATTGGCTGATTTGTCTTGGTCTGGTAGTTTGAATTGTCTTAATATTGGTTTAGTGGTTAATGCTGTCATAAGATTGGCTGATTTGTCTTGGTCTGGTAGTTGGAATTGTTTTTCTATTGGTTTGGTGGTTCATGTTGTCATAAGATTGGCTGATTTGTCTTGGTCTGGTAGTTGGAATTGTTTTACTATTGGTTTGGTGGTTAATGTTGTCATAAGATTGGCTGATTTGTCTTGGTCTGGTAGTTGGAATTGTTTTACTATTGGTTTAGTGGTTAATGTTGTCATAAGATTGGCTGATTTGTCTTGGTCTGGTAGTTTGAATTGTTTTTCTATTGGTTTGGTGGTTAATGTTGTCATAAGATTGGCTGATTTGTCTTGGTCTGGTAGTTGGAATTGTCTTAATATTGGTTTGGTGGTTAATGTTGTCATAAGATGGGCTGATTTGTCTTGGTCTGGTAGTTTGAATTGTCTTAATATTGGTTTAGTGGTTAATGTTGTCATAAGATGGGCTGATTTGTCTTGGTCTGGTAGTTGGAATTGTCTTAATATTGGTTTGGTGGTTAATGTTGTCATAAGATTGGCTGATTTGTCTTGGTCTGGTAGTTTGAATTGTCTTAATATTGGTTTAGTGGTTAATGTTGTCATAAGATGGGCTGATTTGTCTTGGTCTGGTAGTTGGAATTGTTTTACTATTGGTTTGGTGGTTAATGTTGTCATAAGATTGGCTGATTTGTCTTGGTCTGGTAGTTTGAATTGTTTTTCTATTGGTTTAGTGGTTAATGTTGTCATAAGATTGGATGATTTGTCTTGGTCTGGTAGTTGGAGTTGTCTTAATATTGGTTTGGTGGTTAATGTTGTCATAAGATTGGATGATTTGTCTTGGTCTGGTAGTTTGAATTGTCTTAATATTGGTTTAGTGGTTAATGTTGTCATAAGATGGGCTGATTTGTCTTGGTCTGGTAGTTGGAATTGTTTTACTATTGGTTTGGTGGTTAATGTTGTCATAAGATTGGCTGATTTGTCTTGGTCTGGTAGTTTGAATTGTTTTTCTATTGGTTTAGTGGTTAATGTTGTCATAAGATGGGCTGATTTGTCTTGGTCTGGTAGTTGGAATTGTTTTTCTATTGGTTTAGTGGTTAATGTTGTCATAAGATTGGCTGATTTGTCTTGGTCTGGTAGTTGGAATTGTCTTAATATTGGTTTGGTGGTTAATGTTGTCATAAGATTGGCTGATTTGTCTTGGTCTGGTAGTTGGAATTGTCTTAATATTGGTTTGGTGGTTAATGTTGTCATAAGATTGGCTGATTTGTCTTGGTCTGGTAGTTGGAATTGTTTTTCTATTGGTTTGGTGGTTAATGTTGTCATAAGATGGGCTGATTTGTCTTGGTCTGGTAGTTGGAATTGTTTTTCTATTGGTTTGGTGGTTAATGTTGTCATAAGATGGGCTGATTTGTCTTGGTCTGGTAGTTTGAATTGTTTTAATATTGGTTTGGTGGTTAATGTTGTCATAAGATTGGATGATTTGTCTTGGTCTGGTAGTTGGAATTGTTTTTCTATTGGTTTGGTGGTTAATGTTGTCATAAGATTGGCTGATTTGTCTTGGTCTGGTAGTTTGAATTGTTTTTCTATTGGTTTGGTGGTTAATGTTGTCATAAGATTGGCTGATTTGTCTTGGTCTGGTAGTTTGAATTGTCTTAATATTGGTTTGGTGGTTAATGTTGTCATAAGATTGGCTGATTTGTCTTGGTCTGGTAGTTTGAATTGTTTTTCTATTGGTTTGGTGGTTAATGTTGTCATAAGATTGGATGATTTGTCTTGGTCTGGTAGTTGGAATTGTTTTTCTATTGGTTTGGTGGTTAATGTTGTCATAAGATTGGCTGATTTGTCTTGGTCTGGTAGTTTGAATTGTCTTAATATTGGTTTGGTGGTTAATGTTGTCATAAGATTGGCTGATTTGTCTTGGTCTGGTAGTTTGAATTGTTTTTCTATTGGTTTGGTGGTTAATGTTGTCATAAGATTGGATGATTTGTCTTGGTCTGGTAGTTGGAATTGTCTTAATATTGGTTTGGTGGTTAATGTTGTCATAAGATTGGCTGATTTGTCTTGGTCTGGTAGTTTGAATTGTTTTACTATTGGTTTAGTGGTTAATGTTGTCATAAGATTGGCTGATTTGTCTTGGTCTGGTAGTTTGAATTGTTTTACTATTGGTTTAGTGGTTAATGTTGTCATAAGATGGGCTGATTTGTCTTGGTCTGGTAGTTTGAATTGTTTTACTATTGGTTTAGTGGTTAATGTTGTCATAAGATTGGCTGATTTGTCTTGGTCTGGTAGTTTGAATTGTCTTAATATTGGTTTAGTGGTTAATGTTGTCATAAGATTGGATGATTTGTCTTGGTCTGGTAGTTTGAATTGTTTTACTATTGGTTTGGTGGTTAATGTTGTCATAAGATTGGCTGATTTGTCTTGGTCTGGTAGTTTGAATTGTCTTAATATTGGTTTGGTGGTTAATGTTGTCATAAGATTGGCTGATCTGTCTTGGTCTGGTAGTTTGAATTGTTTTTCTATTGGTTTAGTGGTTAATGTTGTCATAAGATTGGCTGATTTGTCTTGGTCTGGTAGTTGGAATTGTTTTACTATTGGTTTAGTGGTTCATGTTGTCATAAGATTGGATGATTTGTCTTGGTCTGGTAGTTTGAATTGTTTTTCTATTGGTTCGGTGGTTAATGTTGTCATAAGATGGGCTGATTTGTCTTGGTCTGGTAGTTTGAATTGTTTTACTATTGGTTTAGTGGTTAATGTTGTCATAAGATGGGCTGATTTGTCTTGGTCTGGTAGTTTGAATTGTTTTTCTATTGGTTTAGTGGTTAATGTTGTCATAAGATGGGCTGATTTGTCTTGGTCTGGTAGTTGGAATTGTTTTTCTATTGGTTTGGTGGTTAATGTTGTCATAAGATTGGATGATTTGTCTTGGTCTGGTAGTTGGAATTGTTTTACTATTGGTTTGGTGGTTCATGTTGTCATAAGATGGGCTGATTTGTCTTGGTCTGGTAGTTGGAATTGTTTTTCTATTGGTTTGGTGGTTAATGTTGTCATAAGATTGGATGATTTGTCTTGGTCTGGTAGTTGGAATTGTTTTTCTATTGGTTTAGTGGTTAATGTTGTCATAAGATTGGCTGATTTGTCTTGGTCTGGTAGTTGGAATTGTTTTTCTATTGGTTTGGTGGTTAATGTTGTCATAAGATTGGATGATTTGTCTTGGTCTGGTAGTTGGAATTGTTTTAATATTGGTTTAGTGGTTAATGTTGTCATAAGATTGGCTGATTTGTCTTGGTCTGGTAGTTTGAATTGTTTTTCTATTGGTTTGGTGGTTAATGTTGTCATAAGATTGGATGATTTGTCTTGGTCTGGTAGTTGGAATTGTCTTACTATTGGTTTGGTGGTTAATGTTGTCATAAGATTGGCTGATTTGTCTTGGTCTGGTAGTTTGAATTGTTTTACTATTGGTTTAGTGGTTAATGTTGTCATAAGATTGGCTGATTTGTCTTGGTCTGGTAGTTTGAATTGTTTTACTATTGGTTTAGTGGTTAATGTTGTCATAAGATTGGCTGATTTGTCTTGGTCTGGTAGTTGGAATTGTCTTAATATTGGTTTGGTGGTTAATGCTGTCATAAGATGGGCTGATTTGTCTTGGTCTGGTAGTTGGAATTGTTTTACTATTGGTTTGGTGGTTAATGTTGTCATAAGATTGGATGATTTGTCTTGGTCTGGTAGTTGGAATTGTTTTACTATTGGTTTGGTGGTTAATGTTGTCATAAGATGGGCTGATTTGTCTTGGTCTGGTAGTTGGAATTGTCTTAATATTGGTTTGGTGGTTAATGCTGTCATAAGATGGGCTGATTTGTCTTGGTCTGGTAGTTGGAATTGTTTTAATATTGGTTTAGTGGTTAATGTTGTCATAAGATGGGCTGATTTGTCTTGGTCTGGTAGTTGGAATTGTTTTACTATTGGTTTGGTGGTTAATGTTGTCATAAGATGGGCTGATTTGTCTTGGTCTGGTAGTTGGAATTGTCTTAATATTGGTTTGGTGGTTAATGCTGTCATAAGATGGGCTGATTTGTCTTGGTCTGGTAGTTGGAATTGTTTTAATATTGGTTTAGTGGTTAATGTTGTCATAAGATGGGCTGATTTGTCTTGGTCTGGTAGTTGGAATTGTTTTACTATTGGTTTGGTGGTTAATGTTGTCATAAGATTGGATGATTTGTCTTGGTCTGGTAGTTGGAATTGTTTTACTATTGGTTTGGTGGTTAATGTTGTCATAAGATGGGCTGATTTGTCTTGGTCTGGTAGTTGGAATTGTTTTAATATTGGTTTAGTGGTTAATGTTGTCATAAGATGGGCTGATTTGTCTTGGTCTGGTAGTTGGAATTGTTTTACTATTGGTTTGGTGGTTAATGTTGTCATAAGATTGGATGATTTGTCTTGGTCTGGTAGTTGGAATTGTTTTACTATTGGTTTGGTGGTTAATGTTGTCATAAGATGGGCTGATTTGTCTTGGTCTGGTAGTTGGAATTGTTTTAATATTGGTTTAGTGGTTAATGTTGTCATAAGATTGGCTGATTTGTCTTGGTCTGGTAGTTTGAATTGTTTTACTTTTGGTTTAGTGGTTAATGTTGTCATAAGATTGGCTGATTTGTCTTGGTCTGGTAGTTTGAATTGTCTTAATATTGGTTTAGTGGTTCATGTTGTCATAAGATGGGCTGATTTGTCTTGGTCTGGTAGTTTGAATTGTTTTACTATTGGTTTAGTGGTTAATGTTGTCATAAGATTGGATGATTTGTCTTGGTCTGGTAGTTGGAATTGTCTTAATATTGGTTTGGTGGTTAATGTTGTCATAAGATTGGCTGATTTGTCTTGGTCTGGTAGTTTGAATTGTTTTACTATTGGTTTAGTGGTTAATGTTGTCATAAGATTGGCTGATTTGTCTTGGTCTGGTAGTTGGAATTGTTTTTCTATTGGTTTGGTGGTTAATGTTGTCATAAGATGGGCTGATTTGTCTTGGTCTGGTAGTTGGAATTGTCTTAATATTGGTTTGGTGGTTAATGTTGTCATAAGATGGGCTGATTTGTCTTGGTCTGGTAGTTGGAATTGTTTTACTATGTGTTTAGTGGTTAATGTTGTCATAAGATTGGCTGATTTGTCTTGGTCTGGTAGTTGGAATTGTTTTACTATTGGTTTAGTGGTTAATGTTGTCATAAGATTGGCTGATTTGTCTTGGTCTGGTAGTTGGAATTGTTTTACTATGTGTTTAGTGGTTAATGTTGTCATAAGATTGGCTGATTTGTCTTGGTCTGGTAGTTGGAGTTGTCTTAATATTGGTTTGGTGGTTAATGTTGTCATAAGATTGGCTGATTTGTCTTGGTCTGGTAGTTGGAATTGTTTTACTATTGGTTTAGTGGTTAATGTTGTCATAAGATTGGCTGATTTGTCTTGGTCTGGTAGTTTGAATTGTTTTACTATGTGTTTAGTGGTTAATGTTGTCATAAGATTGGCTGATTTGTCTTGGTCTGGTAGTTGGAGTTGTCTTAATATTGGTTTGGTGGTTAATGTTGTCATAAGATTGGCTGATTTGTCTTGGTCTGGTAGTTGGAATTGTTTTACTATTGGTTTAGTGGTTAATGTTGTCATAAGATTGGATGATTTGTCTTGGTCTGGTAGTTGGAATTGTCTTAATATTGGTTTGGTGGTTAATGTTGTCATAAGATTGGCTGATTTGTCTTGGTCTGGTAGTTGGAATTGTTTTTCTATTGGTTTGGTGGTTAATGTTGTCATAAGATGGGCTGATTTGTCTTGGTCTGGTAGTTGGAATTGTCTTAATATTGGTTTGGTGGTTAATGTTGTCATAAGATTGGATGATTTGTCTTGGTCTGGTAGTTTGAATTGTTTTACTATTGGTTTGGTGGTTAATGTTGTCATAAGATTTGCTGATTTGTCTTGGTCTGGTAGTTGGAATTGTTTTTCTATTGGTTTGGTGGTTAATGTTGTCATAAGATGGGCTGATTTGTCTTGGTCTGGTAGTTGGAGTTGTCTTAATATTGGTTTGGTGGTTCATGTTGTCATAAGATTGGCTGATTTGTCTTGGTCTGGTAGTTTGAATTGTTTTACTATTGGTTTGGTGGTTAATGTCGTCATAAGATTGGCTGATTTGTCTTGGTCTGGTAGTTTGAATTGTTTTACTATTGGTTTGGTGGTTAATGTTGTCATAAGATTGGCTGATTTGTCTTGGTCTGGTAGTTGGAGTTGTCTTAATATTGGTTTGGTGGTTCATGTTGTCATAAGATTGGATGATTTGTCTTGGTCTGGTAGTTGGAATTGTTTTTCTATTGGTTTAGTGGTTAATGTTGTCATAAGATTGGCTGATTTGTCTTGGTCTGGTAGTTGGAATTGTTTTACTATTGGTTTAGTGGTTAATGTTGTCATAAGATTGGCTGATTTGTCTTGGTCTGGTAGTTGGAATTGTTTTTCTATTGGTTTGGTGGTTAATGTTGTCATAAGATGGGCTGATTTGTCTTGGTCTGGTTGTTTGAATTGTTTTTCTATTGGTTTGGTGGTTAATGTTGTCATAAGATTGGCTGATTTGTCTTGGTCTGGTAGTTTGAATTGTTTTACTATTGGTTTGGTGGTTAATGTTGTCATAAGATGGGCTGATTTGTCTTGGTCTGGTAGTTGGAATTGTCTTAATATTGGTTTGGTGGTTAATGCTGTCATAAGATTGGCTGATTTGTCTTGGTCTGGTAGTTGGAATTGTTTTACTATTGGTTTGGTGGTTAATGTTGTCATAAGATTGGCTGATTTGTCTTGGTCTGGTAGTTTGAATTGTTTTACTATTGGTTTGGTGGTTAATGTTGTCATAAGATGGGCTGATTTGTCTTGGTCTGGTAGTTGGAATTGTCTTAATATTGGTTTGGTGGTTAATGCTGTCATAAGATTGGCTGATTTGTCTTGGTCTGGTAGTTGGAGTTGTTTTACTATTGGTTTGGTGGTTAATGTTGTCATAAGATTGGCTGATTTGTCTTGGTCTGGTAGTTTGAATTGTCTTAATATTGGTTTGGTGGTTCATGTTGTCATAAGATTGGCTGATTTGTCTTGGTCTGGTAGTTTGAATTGTTTTACTATTGGTTTAGTGGTTAATGTTGTCATAAGATTGGATGATTTGTCTTGGTCTGGTAGTTTGAATTGTTTTACTATTGGTTTAGTGGTTCATGTTGTCATAAGATGGGCTGATTTGTCTTGGTCTGGTAGTTTGAATTGTTTTTCTATTGGTTTGGTGGTTAATGTTGTCATAAGATTGGATGATTTGTCTTGGTCTGGTAGTTGGAATTGTTTTTCTATTGGTTTAGTGGTTAATGTTGTCATAAGATGGGCTGATTTGTCTTGGTCTGGTAGTTGGAATTGTTTTTCTATTGGTTTAGTGGTTAATGTTGTCATAAGATTGGATGATTTGTCTTGGTCTGGTAGTTGGAATTGTCTTAATATTGGTTTGGTGGTTAATGTTGTCATAAGATTGGCTGATTTGTCTTGGTCTGGTAGTTTGAATTGTTTTACTATTGGTTTAGTGGTTAATGTTGTCATAAGATTGGCTGATTTGTCTTGGTCTGGTAGTTGGAATTGTTTTTCTATTGGTTTGGTGGTTAATGTTGTCATAAGATGGGCTGATTTGTCTTGGTCTGGTAGTTGGAATTGTCTTAATATTGGTTTGGTGGTTAATGTTGTCATAAGATGGGCTGATTTGTCTTGGTCTGGTAGTTTGAATTGTTTTACTATGTGTTTAGTGGTTAATGTTGTCATAAGATTGGCTGATTTGTCTTGGTCTGGTAGTTTGAATTGTTTTACTATTGGTTTAGTGGTTAATGTTGTCATAAGATTGGATGATTTGTCTTGGTCTGGTAGTTGGAATTGTTTTTCTATTGGTTTGGTGGTTAATGTTGTCATAAGATGGGCTGATTTGTCTTGGTCTGGTAGTTGGAATTGTTTTACTATTGGTTTAGTGGTTAATGTTGTCATAAGATTGGCTGATTTGTCTTGGTCTGGTAGTTGGAATTGTCTTAATATTGGTTTGGTGGTTAATGTTGTCATAAGATTGGATGATTTGTCTTGGTCTGGTAGTTTGAATTGTTTTACTATTGGTTTGGTGGTTAATGTTGTCATAAGATTTGCTGATTTGTCTTGGTCTGGTAGTTGGAATTGTTTTTCTATTGGTTTGGTGGTTAATGTTGTCATAAGATGGGCTGATTTGTCTTGGTCTGGTAGTTGGAGTTGTCTTAATATTGGTTTGGTGGTTCATGTTGTCATAAGATTGGCTGATTTGTCTTGGTCTGGTAGTTTGAATTGTTTTACTATTGGTTTGGTGGTTAATGTCGTCATAAGATTGGCTGATTTGTCTTGGTCTGGTAGTTTGAATTGTTTTACTATTGGTTTGGTGGTTAATGTTGTCATAAGATTGGCTGATTTGTCTTGGTCTGGTAGTTGGAGTTGTCTTAATATTGGTTTGGTGGTTCATGTTGTCATAAGATTGGATGATTTGTCTTGGTCTGGTAGTTGGAATTGTTTTTCTATTGGTTTAGTGGTTAATGTTGTCATAAGATTGGCTGATTTGTCTTGGTCTGGTAGTTGGAATTGTTTTACTATTGGTTTAGTGGTTAATGTTGTCATAAGATTGGCTGATTTGTCTTGGTCTGGTAGTTGGAATTGTTTTTCTATTGGTTTGGTGGTTAATGTTGTCATAAGATGGGCTGATTTGTCTTGGTCTGGTTGTTTGAATTGTTTTTCTATTGGTTTGGTGGTTAATGTTGTCATAAGATGGGCTGATTTGTCTTGGTCTGGTAGTTGGAATTGTTTTACTATTGGTTTGGTGGTTAATGTTGTCATAAGATTGGCTGATTTGTCTTGGTCTGGTAGTTTGAATTGTTTTACTATTGGTTTGGTGGTTAATGTTGTCATAAGATGGGCTGATTTGTCTTGGTCTGGTAGTTGGAATTGTCTTAATATTGGTTTGGTGGTTAATGCTGTCATAAGATTGGCTGATTTGTCTTGGTCTGGTAGTTGGAGTTGTTTTACTATTGGTTTGGTGGTTAATGTTGTCATAAGATTGGCTGATTTGTCTTGGTCTGGTAGTTTGAATTGTCTTAATATTGGTTTGGTGGTTCATGTTGTCATAAGATTGGCTGATTTGTCTTGGTCTGGTAGTTTGAATTGTTTTACTATTGGTTTAGTGGTTAATGTTGTCATAAGATTGGATGATTTGTCTTGGTCTGGTAGTTTGAATTGTTTTACTATTGGTTTAGTGGTTCATGTTGTCATAAGATGGGCTGATTTGTCTTGGTCTGGTAGTTTGAATTGTTTTTCTATTGGTTTGGTGGTTAATGTTGTCATAAGATTGGATGATTTGTCTTGGTCTGGTAGTTGGAATTGTTTTTCTATTGGTTTAGTGGTTAATGTTGTCATAAGATGGGCTGATTTGTCTTGGTCTGGTAGTTGGAATTGTTTTTCTATTGGTTTAGTGGTTAATGTTGTCATAAGATTGGATGATTTGTCTTGGTCTGGTAGTTGGAATTGTTTTACTATTGGTTTGGTGGTTAATGTTGTCATAAGATGGGCTGATTTGTCTTGGTCTGGTAGTTGGAATTGTTTTACTATTGGTTTGGTGGTTAATGTTGTCATAAGATTGGATGATTTGTCTTGGTCTGGTAGTTTGAATTGTTTTACTATTGGTTTAGTGGTTAATGTTGTCATAAGATTGGCTGATTTGTCTTGGTCTGGTAGTTGGAATTGTCTTAATATTGGTTTGGTGGTTAATGTTGTCATAAGATTGGCTGATTTGTCTTGGTCTGGTAGTTTGAATTGTTTTACTATTGGTTTAGTGGTTAATGTTGTCATAAGATTGGCTGATTTGTCTTGGTCTGGTAGTTGGAATTGTTTTTCTATTGGTTTGGTGGTTAATGTTGTCATAAGATGGGCTGATTTGTCTTGGTCTGGTAGTTGGAATTGTCTTAATATTGGTTTGGTGGTTAATGTTGTCATAAGATGGGCTGATTTGTCTTGGTCTGGTAGTTGGAATTGTTTTACTATGTGTTTAGTGGTTAATGTTGTCATAAGATTGGCTGATTTGTCTTGGTCTGGTAGTTGGAATTGTTTTACTATTGGTTTAGTGGTTAATGTTGTCATAAGATTGGCTGATTTGTCTTGGTCTGGTAGTTGGAATTGTTTTACTATGTGTTTAGTGGTTAATGTTGTCATAAGATTGGCTGATTTGTCTTGGTCTGGTAGTTGGAGTTGTCTTAATATTGGTTTGGTGGTTAATGTTGTCATAAGATTGGCTGATTTGTCTTGGTCTGGTAGTTGGAATTGTTTTACTATTGGTTTAGTGGTTAATGTTGTCATAAGATTGGCTGATTTGTCTTGGTCTGGTAGTTTGAATTGTTTTACTATTGGTTTAGTGGTTAATGTTGTCATAAGATTGGATGATTTGTCTTGGTCTGGTAGTTGGAATTGTCTTAATATTGGTTTGGTGGTTAATGTTGTCATAAGATTGGCTGATTTGTCTTGGTCTGGTAGTTGGAATTGTTTTTCTATTGGTTTGGTGGTTAATGTTGTCATAAGATGGGCTGATTTGTCTTGGTCTGGTAGTTGGAATTGTCTTAATATTGGTTTGGTGGTTAATGTTGTCATAAGATTGGATGATTTGTCTTGGTCTGGTAGTTTGAATTGTTTTACTATTGGTTTGGTGGTTAATGTTGTCATAAGATTTGCTGATTTGTCTTGGTCTGGTAGTTGGAATTGTTTTTCTATTGGTTTGGTGGTTAATGTTGTCATAAGATGGGCTGATTTGTCTTGGTCTGGTAGTTGGAGTTGTCTTAATATTGGTTTGGTGGTTCATGTTGTCATAAGATTGGCTGATTTGTCTTGGTCTGGTAGTTTGAATTGTTTTACTATTGGTTTGGTGGTTAATGTCGTCATAAGATTGGCTGATTTGTCTTGGTCTGGTAGTTTGAATTGTTTTACTATTGGTTTGGTGGTTAATGTTGTCATAAGATTGGCTGATTTGTCTTGGTCTGGTAGTTGGAGTTGTCTTAATATTGGTTTGGTGGTTCATGTTGTCATAAGATTGGATGATTTGTCTTGGTCTGGTAGTTGGAATTGTTTTTCTATTGGTTTAGTGGTTAATGTTGTCATAAGATTGGCTGATTTGTCTTGGTCTGGTAGTTGGAATTGTTTTACTATTGGTTTAGTGGTTAATGTTGTCATAAGATTGGCTGATTTGTCTTGGTCTGGTAGTTGGAATTGTTTTTCTATTGGTTTGGTGGTTAATGTTGTCATAAGATGGGCTGATTTGTCTTGGTCTGGTTGTTTGAATTGTTTTTCTATTGGTTTGGTGGTTAATGTTGTCATAAGATGGGCTGATTTGTCTTGGTCTGGTAGTTGGAATTGTTTTACTATTGGTTTGGTGGTTAATGTTGTCATAAGATTGGCTGATTTGTCTTGGTCTGGTAGTTTGAATTGTTTTACTATTGGTTTGGTGGTTAATGTTGTCATAAGATGGGCTGATTTGTCTTGGTCTGGTAGTTGGAATTGTCTTAATATTGGTTTGGTGGTTAATGCTGTCATAAGATTGGCTGATTTGTCTTGGTCTGGTAGTTGAAGTTGTTTTACTATTGGTTTGGTGGTTAATGTTGTCATAAGATTGGCTGATTTGTCTTGGTCTGGTAGTTTGAATTGTCTTAATATTGGTTTGGTGGTTCATGTTGTCATAAGATTGGCTGATTTGTCTTGGTCTGGTAGTTTGAATTGTTTTACTATTGGTTTGGTGGTTAATGTTGTCATAAGATGGGCTGATTTGTCTTGGTCTGGTAGTTGGAATTGTCTTAATATTGGTTTGGTGGTTAATGCTGTCATAAGATTGGCTGATTTGTCTTGGTCTGGTAGTTGGAGTTGTTTTACTATTGGTTTGGTGGTTAATGTTGTCATAAGATTGGCTGATTTGTCTTGGTCTGGTAGTTGGAATTGTTTTACTATTGGTTTGGTGGTTAATGTTGTCATAAGATGGGCTGATTTGTCTTGGTCTGGTAGTTGGAGTTGTCTTAATATTGGTTTGGTGGTTAATGTTGTCATAAGATTGGATGATTTGTCTTGGTCTGGTAGTTGGAATTGTCTTAATATTGGTTTGGTGGTTAATGTTGTCATAAGATGGGCTGATTTGTCTTGGTCTGGTAGTTGGAATTGTTTTTCTATTGGTTTGGTGGTTAATGTTGTCATAAGATTGGATGATTTGTCTTGGTCTGGTAGTTTGAATTGTTTTACTATTGGTTTAGTGGTTAATGTTGTCATAAGATTGGCTGATTTGTCTTGGTCTGGTAGTTTGAATTGTTTTACTATTGGTTTGGTGGTTAATGTTGTCATAATATGGGCTGATTTGTCTTGGTCTGGTAGTTGGAATTGTTTTTCTATTGGTTTGGTGGTTAATGTTGTCATAAGATGGGCTGATTTGTCTTGGTCTGGTAGTTTGAATTGTTTTACTATTGGTTTAGTGGTTAATGTTGTCATAAGATTGGCTGATTTGTCTTGGTCTGGTAGTTGGAATTGTTTTACTATTGGTTTGGTGGTTAATGTTGTCATAAGATGGGCTGATTTGTCTTGGTCTGGTAGTTGGAATTGTTTTACTATTGGTTTGGTGGTTAATGTTGTCATAAGATGGGCTGATTTGTCTTGGTCTGGTAGTTGGAATTGTTTTACTATTGGTTTGGTGGTTAATGTTGTCATAAGATTGGCTGATTTGTCTTGGTCTGGTAGTTTGAATTGTTTTACTATTGGTTTAGTGGTTAATGTTGTCATAAGATTGGCTGATTTGTCTTGGTCTGGTAGTTTGAATTGTCTTAATATTGGTTTGGTGGTTAATGTTGTCATAAGATGGGCTGATTTGTCTTGGTCTGGTAGTTGGAATTGTTTTTCTATTGGTTTGGTGGTTAATGTTGTCATAAGATGGGCTGATTTGTCTTGGTCTGGTAGTTGGAATTGTTTTACTATTGGTTTGGTGGTTAATGTTGTCATAAGATTGGCTGATTTGTCTTGGTCTGGTAGTTGGAATTGTTTTTCTATTGGTTTGGTGGTTAATGTTGTCATAAGATGGGCTGATTTGTCTTGGTCTGGTAGTTGGAATTGTCTTAATATTGGTTTAGTGGTTAATGTTGTCATAAGATGGGCTGATTTGTCTTGGTCTGGTAGTTGGAATTGTTTTACTATTGGTTTAGTGGTTAATGTTGTCATAAGATTGGCTGATTTGTCTTGGTCTGGTAGTTGGAATTGTTTTACTATGTGTTTAGTGGTTAATGTTGTCATAAGATTGGCTGATTTGTCTTGGTCTGGTAGTTGGAGTTGTCTTAATATTGGTTTGGTGGTTAATGTTGTCATAAGATGGGCTGATTTGTCTTGGTCTGGTAGTTTGAATTGTTTTACTATTGGTTTAGTGGTTAATGTTGTCATAAGATTGGATGATTTGTCTTGGTCTGGTAGTTGGAATTGTTTTAATATTGGTTTAGTGGTTCAAGTTGTCATAAGATTGGCTGATTTGTCTTGGTCTGGTAGTTTGAATTGTCTTAATATTGGTTTGGTGGTTCATGTTGTCATAAGATTGGCTGATTTGTCTTGGTCTGGTAGTTGGAATTGTCTTAATATTGGTTTGGTGGTTAATGTTGTCATAAGATTGGCTGATTTGTCTTGGTCTGGAAGTTGGAATTGTCTTAATATTGGTTTGGTGGTTAATGTTGTCATAAGATTGGTCTAACTTGTCTTTGTCTATTGGTTGGGGTTGTCTTAATATTGGTTTAGTGGTTCAAGTTGTCATAAGATTGGCTGATTTGTCTTGGTCTGGTAGTTGGAATTGTCTTAATATTGGTTTGGTGGTTCATGTTGTCATAAGATTGGCTGATTTGTCTTGGTCTGGTAGTTGGAGTTGTCTTAATATTGGTTTAGTGGTTAATGTTGTCATAAGATTGGCTGATTTGTCTTGGTCTGGTAGTTTGAATTGTTTTTCTATTGGTTTGGTGGTTAATGTTGTCATAAGATTGGATGATTTGTCTTGGTCTGGTAGTTTGAATTGTTTTACTATTGGTTTAGTGGTTAATGTTGTCATAAGATTGGCTGATTTGTCTTGGTCTGGTAGTTGGAATTGTCTTAATATTGGTTTGGTGGTTAATGCTGTCATAAGATTGGCTGATTTGTCTTGGTCTGGTAGTTGGAATTGTTTTACTATTGGTTTGGTGGTTAATGCTGTCATAAGATTGGCTGATTTGTCTTGGTCTGGTAGTTGGAATTGTTTTTCTATTGGTTTGGTGGTTAATGTTGTCATAAGATTGGATGATTTGTCTTGGTCTGGTAGTTGGAATTGTCTTAATATTGGTTTGGTGGTTAATGCTGTCATAAGATTGGCTGATTTGTCTTGGTCTGGTAGTTGGAATTGTTTTACTATTGGTTTGGTGGTTAATGTTGTCATAAGATGGGCTGATTTGTCTTGGTCTGGTAGTTGGAATTGTTTTTCTATTGGTTTGGTGGTTAATGTTGTCATAAGATTGGCTGATTTGTCTTGGTCTGGTAGTTTGAATTGTTTTACTATTGGTTTAGTGGTTAATGTTGTCATAAGATTGGCTGATTTGTCTTGGTCTGGTAGTTTGAATTGTTTTAATATTGGTTTAGTGGTTAATGTTGTCATAAGATGGGCTGATTTGTCTTGGTCTGGTAGTTGGAATTGTTTTTCTATTGGTTTGGTGGTTAATGTTGTCATAAGATTGGATGATTTGTCTTGGTCTGGTAGTTTGAATTGTTTTAATATTGGTTTAGTGGTTAATGTTGTCATAAGATGGGCTGATTTGTCTTGGTCTGGTAGTTGGAATTGTTTTAATATTGGTTTGGTGGTTCATGTTGTCATAAGATGGGCTGATTTGTCTTGGTCTGGTAGTTTGAATTGTTTTACTATTGGTTTAGTGGTTAATGTTGTCATAAGATTGGCTGATTTGTCTTGGTCTGGTAGTTGGAATTGTTTTACTATTGGTTTGGTGGTTAATGTTGTCATAAGATGGGCTGATTTGTCTTGGTCTGGTAGTTGGAATTGTTTTACTATTGGTTTGGTGGTTAATGTTGTCATAAGATTGGCTGATTTGTCTTGGTCTGGTAGTTTGAATTGTTTTACTATTGGTTTAGTGGTTAATGTTGTCATAAGATTGGCTGATTTGTCTTGGTCTGGTAGTTGGAATTGTTTTTCTATTGGTTTGGTGGTTAATGTTGTCATAAGATTGGCTGATTTGTCTTGGTCTGGTAGTTGGAATTGTTTTACTATTGGTTTGGTGGTTAATGTTGTCATAAGATGGGCTGATTTGTCTTGGTCTGGTAGTTGGAATTGTTTTTCTATTGGTTTGGTGGTTAATGTTGTCATAAGATTGGCTGATTTGTCTTGGTCTGGTAGTTTGAATTGTCTTAATATTGGTTTGGTGGTTCATGTTGTCATAAGATTGGCTGATTTGTCTTGGTCTGGTAGTTTGAATTGTTTTACTATTGGTTTGGTGGTTCATGTTGTCATAAGATTAGCTGATTTGTCTTGGTCTGGTAGTTTGAATTGTCTTAATATTGGTTTGGTGGTTAATGTTGTCATAAGATTGGCTGATTTGTCTTGGTCTGGTAGTTTGAATTGTTTTACTATTGGTTTAGTGGGTAATGTTGTCATAAGATGGGCTGATTTGTCTTGGTCTGGTAGTTTGAATTGTCTTAATATTGGTTTGGTGGTTAATGTTGTCATAAGATTGGCTGATTTGTCTTGGTCTGGTAGTTGGAATTGTTTTACTATTGGTTTGGTGGTTAATGTTGTCATAAGATTGGCTGATTTGTCTTGGTCTGGTAGTTGGAATTGTTTTACTATTGGTTTGGTGGTTAATGTTGTCATAAGATTGGCTGATTTGTCTTGGTCTGGTAGTTTGAATTGTTTTTCTATTGGTTTGGTGGTTAATGTTGTCATAAGATGGGCTGATTTGTCTTGGTCTGGTAGTTGGAATTGTCTTAATATTGGTTTAGTGGTTAATGTTGTCATAAGATGGGCTGATTTGTCTTGGTCTGGTAGTTGGAATTGTTTTACTATTGGTTTAGTGGTTAATGTTGTCATAAGATTGGCTGATTTGTCTTGGTCTGGTAGTTTGAATTGTCTTAATATTGGTTTGGTGGTTAATGTTGTCATAAGATGGGCTGATTTGTCTTGGTCTGGTAGTTGGAATTGTTTTTCTATTGGTTCGGTGGTTAATGTTGTCATAAGATGGGCTGATTTGTCTTGGTCTGGTAGTTTGAATTGTTTTACTATTGGTTTAGTGGGTAATGTTGTCATAAGATGGGCTGATTTGTCTTGGTCTGGTAGTTTGAATTGTCTTAATATTGGTTTGGTGGTTAATGTTGTCATAAGATTGGCTGATTTGTCTTGGTCTGGTAGTTGGAATTGTTTTACTATTGGTTTGGTGGTTAATGTTGTCATAAGATTGGCTGATTTGTCTTGGTCTGGTAGTTTGAATTGTTTTTCTATTGGTTTAGTGGTTCATGTTGTCATAAGATGGGCTGATTTGTCTTGGTCTGGTAGTTGGAGTTGTCTTAATATTGGTTTGGTGGTTAATGTTGTCATAAGATGGGCTGATTTGTCTTGGTCTGGTAGTTTGAATTGTTTTTCTATTGGTTTAGTGGTTAATGTTGTCATAAGATTGGCTGATTTGTCTTGGTCTGGTAGTTGGAGTTGTCTTAATATTGGTTTGGTGGTTAATGTTGTCATAAGATGGGCTGATTTGTCTTGGTCTGGTAGTTTGAATTGTTTTACTATTGGTTTAGTGGTTAATGTTGTCATAAGATTGGATGATTTGTCTTGGTCTGGTAGTTGGAATTGTTTTAATATTGGTTTAGTGGTTCAAGTTGTCATAAGATTGGCTGATTTGTCTTGGTCTGGTAGTTTGAATTGTCTTATATTGGTTTGGTGGTTCATGTTGTCATAAGATTGGCTGATTTGTCTTGGTCTGGTAGTTGGAATTGTCTTAATATTGGTTTGGTGGTTAATGTTGTCATAAGATTGGCTGATTTGTCTTGGTCTGGAAGTTGGAATTGTCTTAATATTGGTTTGGTGGTTAATGTTGTCATAAGATTGGTCTAACTTGTCTTTGTCTATTGGTTGGGGTTGTCTTAATATTGGTTTAGTGGTTCAAGTTGTCATAAGATTGGCTGATTTGTCTTGGTCTGGTAGTTGGAATTGTCTTAATATTGGTTTGGTGGTTCATGTTGTCATAAGATTGGCTGATTTGTCTTGGTCTGGTAGTTTGAATTGTTTTACTATTGGTTTGGTGGTTAATGTTGTCATAAGATTGGCTGATTTGTCTTGGTCTGGTAGTTGGAATTGTTTTTCTATTGGTTTGGTGGTTCATGTTGTCATAAGATTGGATGATTTGTCTTGGTCTGGTAGTTGGAATTGTCTTAATATTGGATTGGTGGTTCATGTTGTCATAAGATTGGCTGATTTGTCTTGGTCTGGTAGTTTGAATTGTTTTTCTATTGGTTTGGTGGTTAATGTTGTCATAAGATTGGCTGATTTGTCTTGGTCTGGTAGTTGGAATTGTTTTACTATTGGTTTGGTGGTTAATGTTGTCATAAGATTGGCTGATTTGTCTTGGTCTGGTAGTTGGAATTGTTTTTCTATTGGTTTGGTGGTTCATGTTGTCATAAGATTGGATGATTTGTCTTGGTCTGGTAGTTGGAATTGTCTTAATATTGGTTTGGTGGTTCATGTTGTCATAAGATTGGCTGATTTGTCTTGGTCTGGTAGTTTGAATTGTTTTACTATTGGTTTGGTGGTTAATGTTGTCATAAGATTGGCTGATTTGTCTTGGTCTGGTAGTTGGAATTGTTTTTCTATGTGTTTGGTGGTTAATGTTGTCATAAGATGGGCTGATTTGTCTTGGTCTGGTAGTTGGAATTGTTTTTCTATTGGTTTGGTGGTTAATGTTGTCATAAGATGGGCTGATTTGTCTTGGTCTGGTAGTTGGAATTGTTTTTCTATTGGTTTGGTGGTTAATGTTGTCATAAGATTGGCTGATTTTTCTTGGTCTGGTAGTTGGAGTTGTCTTAATATTGGTTTAGTGGTTAATGTTGTCATAAGATTGGATGATTTGTCTTGGTCTGGTAGTTGGAATTGTTTTTCTATGTGTTTGGTGGTTAATGTTGTCATAAGATGGGCTGATTTGTCTTGGTCTGGTAGTTGGAATTGTTTTTCTATTGGTTTGGTGGTTAATGTTGTCATAAGATTGGCTGATTTTTCTTGGTCTGGTAGTTGGAATTGTCTTAATATTGGTTTGGTGGTTAATGTTGTCATAAGATTGGCTGATTTGTCTTGGTCTGGTAGTTGGAGTTGTCTTAATATTGGTTTAGTGGTTAATGTTGTCATAAGATTGGCTGATTTGTCTTGGTCTGGTAGTTGGAATTGTCTTAATATTGGTTTGGTGGTTAATGTTGTCATAAGATGGGCTGATTTGTCTTGGTCTGGTAGTTGGAATTGTTTTTCTATTGGTTTAGTGGTTAATGTTGTCATAAGATTGGCTGATTTGTTTTGGTCTGGTAGTTTGAATTGTTTTACTATTGGTTTGGTGGTTAATGTTGTCATAAGATGGGCTGATTTGTCTTGGTCTGGTAGTTGGAATTGTTTTTCTATTGGTTTAGTGGTTAATGTTGTCATAAGATTGGATGATTTGTCTTGGTCTGGTAGTTGGAATTGTCTTAATATTGGTTTGGTGGTTAATGTTGTCATAAGATGGGCTGATTTGTCTTGGTCTGGTAGTTTGAATTGTTTTACTATTGGTTTAGTGGTTAATGTTGTCATAAGATTGGCTGATTTGTCTTGGTCTGGTAGTTTGAATTGTCTTAATATTGGTTTAGTGGTTAATGTTGTCATAAGATGGGCTGATTTGTCTTGGTCTGGTAGTTTGAATTGTCTTAATATTGGTTTGGTGGTTAATGTTGTCATAAGATTGGATGATTTGTCTTGGTCTGGTAGTTGGAATTGTTTTTCTATTGGTTTGGTGGTTAATGTTGTCATAAGATGGGCTGATTTGTCTTGGTCTGGTAGTTGGAGTTGTCTTAATATTGGTTTGGTGGTTAATGCTGTCATAAGATTGGCTGATTTGTCTTGGTCTGGTAGTTCGAGTTGTCTTAATATTGGTTTAGTGGTTAATGTTGTCATAAGATGGGCTGATTTGTCTTGGTCTGGTAGTTGGAATTGTCTTAATATTGGTTTGGTGGTTAATGCTGTCATAAGATTGGCTGATTTGTCTTGGTCTGGTAGTTTGAATTGTCTTAATATTGGTTTGGTGGTTCAAGTTGTCATAAGATTGGCTGATTTGTCTTGGTCTGGTAGTTTGAATTGTCTTAATATTGGTTTGGTGGTTCATGTTGTCATAAGATTGGCTGATTTGTCTTGGTCTGGTAGTTGGAATTGTTTTTCTATTGGTTTGGTGGTTAATGTTGTCATAAGATTGGCTGATTTGTCTTGGTCTGGTAGTTGGAATTGTTTTTCTATTGGTTTGGTGGTTAATGTTGTCATAAGATTGGCTGATTTGTCTTGGTCTGGTAGTTGGAATTGTTTTACTATTGGTTTGGTGGTTAATGTTGTCATAAGATTGGCTGATTTGTCTTGGTCTGGTAGTTTGAATTGTCTTAATATTGGTTTGGTGGTTCATGTTGTCATAAGATTGGCTGATTTGTCTTGGTCTGGTAGTTGGAATTGTTTTTCTATTGGTTTAGTGGTTAATGTTGTCATAAGATGGGCTGATTTGTCTTGGTCTGGTAGTTGGAATTGTTTTTCTATTGGTTTGGTGGTTCATGTTGTCATAAGATGGGCTGATTTGTCTTGGTCTGGTAGTTGGAGTTGTCTTAATATTGGTTTGGTGGTTAATGTTGTCATAAGATGGGCTGATTTGTCTTGGTCTGGTAGTTTGAATTGTCTTAATATTGGTTTGGTGGTTAATGTTGTCATAAGATTGGCTGATTTGTCTTGGTCTGGTAGTTTGAATTGTCTTAATATTGGTTTGGTGGTTAATGTTGTCATAAGATTGGATGATTTGTCTTGGTCTGGTAGTTGGAGTTGTTTTACTATTGGTTTAGTGGTTAATGTTGTCATAAGATTGGCTGATTTGTCTTGGTCTGGTAGTTGGAGTTGTCTTAATATTGGTTTGGTGGTTAATGTTGTCATAAGATGGGCTGATTTGTCTTGGTCTGGTAGTTGGAATTGTTTTACTATTGGTTTGGTGGTTAATGTTGTCATAAGATGGGCTGATTTGTCTTGGTCTGGTAGTTGGAATTGTCTTAATATTGGTTTGGTGGTTAATGTTGTCATAAGATTGGATGATTTGTCTTGGTCTGGTAGTTGGAATTGTCTTAATATTGGTTTGGTGGTTAATGTTGTCATAAGATTGGATGATTTGTCTTGGTCTGGTAGTTTGAATTGTTTTTCTATTGGTTTGGTGGTTAATGTTGTCATAAGATGGGCTGATTTGTCTTGGTCTGGTAGTTGGAATTGTCTTAATATTGGTTTGGTGGTTAATGTTGTCATAAGATGGGCTGATTTGTCTTGGTCTGGTAGTTGGAATTGTTTTACTATTGGTTTGGTGGTTAATGTTGTCATAAGATGGGCTGATTTGTCTTGGTCTGGTAGTTGGAATTGTTTTACTATTGGTTTGGTGGTTAATGTTGTCATAAGATGGGCTGATTTGTCTTGGTCTGGTAGTTTGAATTGTTTTACTATTGGTTTGGTGGTTAATGTTGTCATAAGATTGGCTGATTTGTCTTGGTCTGGTAGTTTGAATTGTTTTACTATTGGTTTAGTGGTTAATGTTGTCATAAGATTGGATGATTTGTCTTGGTCTGGTAGTTTGAATTGTTTTACTATTGGTTTGGTGGTTAATGTTGTCATAAGATTGGCTGATTTGTGTTGGTCTGGTAGTTTGAATTGTCTTAATATTGGTTTAGTGGTTCATGTTGTCATAAGATTGGATGATTTGTCTTGGTCTGGTAGTTGGAATTGTTTTACTATTGGTTTGGTGGTTAATGTTGTCATAAGATTGGCTGATTTGTCTTGGTCTGGTAGTTTGAATTGTTTTTCTATGTGTTTGGTGGTTAATGTTGTCATAAGATTGGCTGATTTGTCTTGGTCTGGTAGTTTGAATTGTTTTTCTATTGGTTTAGTGGTTAATGTTGTCATAAGATTGGCTGATTTGTCTTGGTCTGGTAGTTGGAATTGTTTTAATATTGGTTTGGTGGTTAATGTTGTCATAAGATTGGCTGATTTGTCTTGGTCTGGTAGTTGGAATTGTTTTACTATTGGTTTGGTGGTTAATGTTGTCATAAGATTGGATGATTTGTCTTGGTCTGGTAGTTTGAATTGTTTTACTATTGGTTTAGTGGTTAATGTTGTCATAAGATTGGCTGATTTGTCTTGGTCTGGTAGTTTGAATTGTTTTACTATTGGTTTAGTGGTTAATGTTGTCATAAGATGGGCTGATTTGTCTTGGTCTGGTAGTTTGAATTGTTTTACTATTGGTTTGGTGGTTAATGTTGTCATAAGATTGGCTGATTTGTCTTGGTCTGGTAGTTTGAATTGTTTTACTATTGGTTTAGTGGTTAATGTTGTCATAAGATGGGCTGATTTGTCTTGGTCTGGTAGTTTGAATTGTTTTACTATTGGTTTGGTGGTTAATGTTGTCATAAGATTGGATGATTTGTCTTGGTCTGGTAGTTGGAATTGTTTTTCTATTGGTTTGGTGGTTAATGTTGTCATAAGATTGGCTGATTTGTCTTGGTCTGGTAGTTTGAATTGTTTTACTATTGGTTTGGTGGTTAATGTTGTCATAAGATTGGATGATTTGTCTTGGTCTGGTAGTTGGAATTGTTTTACTATTTGTTTGGTGGTTAATGTTGTCATAAGATTGGCTGATTTGTCTTGGTCTGGTAGTTTGAATTGTTTTACTATTGGTTTAGTGGTTAATGTTGTCATAAGATTGGCTGATTTGTCTTGGTCTGGTAGTTGGAATTGTTTTACTATTGGTTTGGTGGTTAATGTTGTCATAAGATTGGCTGATTTGTCTTGGTCTGGTAGCTGGAATTGTTTTTCTATTGGTTTAGTGGTTAATGTTGTCATAAGATTGGCTGATTTGTCTTGGTCTGGTAGTTGGAATTGTTTTTCTATTGGTTTAGTGGTTAATGTTGTCATAAGATTGGCTGATTTGTCTTGGTCTGGTAGTTGGAATTGTTTTTCTATTGGTTTAGTGGTTAATGTTGTCATAAGATTGGATGATTTGTCTTGGTCTGGTAGTTGGAATTGTCTTAATATTGGTTTGGTGGTTCATGTTGTCATAAGATTGGCTGATTTGTCTTGGTCTGGTAGTTTGAATTGTTTTTCTATTGGTTTGGTGGTTAATGTTGTCATAAGATTGGCTGATTTGTCTTGGTCTGGTAGTTTGAATTGTTTTTCTATGTGTTTGGTGGTTAATGTTGTCATAAGATTGGCTGATTTGTCTTGGTCTGGTAGTTTGAATTGTTTTACTATTGGTTTGGTGGTTAATGTTGTCATAAGATTGGCTGATTTGTCTTGGTCTGGTAGTTTGAATTGTTTTTCTATTGGTTTGGTGGTTAATGTTGTCATAAGATGGGCTGATTTGTCTTGGTCTGGTAGTTTGAATTGTTTTTCTATTGGTTTGGTGGTTAATGTTGTCATAAGATTGGCTGATTTGTCTTGGTCTGGTAGTTTGAATTGTTTTACTATTGGTTTGGTGGTTAATGTTGTCATAAGATGGGCTGATTTGTCTTGGTCTGGTAGTTTGAATTGTTTTACTATTGGTTTGGTGGTTAATGTTGTCATAAGATTGGCTGATTTGTCTTGGTCTGGTAGTTTGAATTGTTTTTCTATTGGTTTAGTGGTTAATGTTGTCATAAGATTGGCTGATTTGTCTTGGTCTGGTAGTTGGAATTGTTTTAATATTGGTTTGGTGGTTAATGTTGTCATAAGATTGGCTGATTTGTCTTGGTCTGGTAGTTGGAATTGTTTTTCTATTGGTTTGGTGGTTAATGTTGTCATAAGATTGGCTGATTTGTCTTGGTCTGGTAGTTGGAATTGTTTTACTATTGGTTTGGTGGTTAATGTTGTCATAAGATTGGATGATTTGTCTTGGTCTGGTAGTTGGAATTGTTTTACTATTGGTTTGGTGGTTAATGTTGTCATAAGATGGGCTGATTTGTCTTGGTCTGGTAGTTGGAATTGTTTTTCTATTGGTTTGGTGGTTCATGTTGTCATAAGATTGGCTGATTTGTCTTGGTCTGGTAGTTTGAATTGTTTTACTATTGGTTTGGTGGTTAATGTTGTCATAAGATGGGCTGATTTGTCTTGGTCTGGTAGTTGGAATTGTTTTACTATTTGTTTGGTGGTTAATGTTGTCATAAGATTGGCTGATTTGTCTTGGTCTGGTAGTTGGAATTGTTTTTCTATTGGTTTGGTGGTTCATGTTGTCATAAGATTGGCTGATTTGTCTTGGTCTGGTAGTTTGAATTGTTTTACTATTGGTTTGGTGGTTAATGTTGTCATAAGATGGGCTGATTTGTCTTGGTCTGGTAGTTGGAATTGTTTTTCTATTGGTTTAGTGGTTAATGTTGTCATAAGATGGGCTGATTTGTCTTGGTCTGGTAGTTGGAATTGTTTTTCTATTGGTTTAGTGGTTAATGTTGTCATAAGATTGGCTGATTTGTCTTGGTCTGGTAGTTGGAATTGTTTTTCTATTGGTTTGGTGGTTCATGTTGTCATAAGATTGGCTGATTTGTCTTGGTCTGGTAGTTTGAATTGTTTTTCTATTGGTTTGGTGGTTAATGTTGTCATAAGATTGGCTGATTTGTCTTGGTCTGGTAGTTTGAATTGTTTTTCTATGTGTTTGGTGGTTAATGTTGTCATAAGATTGGCTGATTTGTCTTGGTCTGGTAGTTTGAATTGTTTTTCTATTGGTTTAGTGGTTAATGTTGTCATAAGATTGGCTGATTTGTCTTGGTCTGGTAGTTGGAATTGTTTTAATATTGGTTTGGTGGTTAATGTTGTCATAAGATTGGCTGATTTGTCTTGGTCTGGTAGTTGGAATTGTTTTACTATTGGTTTAGTGGTTAATGTTGTCATAAGATTGGTCTAACTTGTCTTTGTCTATTGGTTGGGGTTGTCTTAAGATTCGTATATTTTGTCTTGGTTTGCAAGTTGAGTTGTCTTAATATTGATCTGATTTGTCATGGTCTGGAGGTTGGAGTTGTCAATCAATCAGTCTAATTTGTCTTGTTTTTTGGTCTGAGTTGTCATGCATTCATAGATAAGCACCTATTTACATGGAAGCTGTCAAACAGTTAATTTTAAGTGGTCTTTGTAAATTTACCTTTAATGTAGAGGTCTATGAATGCTTTTAACATGAAATCATTATAATGGCAAACACATGACATTAGCTATGATCTAGAATTCTGTATATGTAAGGTTCTTGAGTCATGTCATTAATTAATAAGAAAGCATGTGTATATCAATTTTAATCAACGAAATAACTGTAAAAATCTAAATACAACGTAAGTTTGGTGGTATGAACTGGGTACCAAAGACAAAACCAGTACAATATTTATATGGACTATTCTAAAAGATATATAATTAGTAAATAGAACAGATATGAATCATATATATGAATCATATCATGTAAAATTACATTTGGGTCCTCTTAAATCTGGCTGCATGTTATTCACTATAACCTTTATCAAGTGAAATAATATAAAAAAATAATAATCAGTTGAAAACTAAGAACAAAGACAAAGAAACAACATATTCAATAGACAAAGTTTTAAATTAAAAAAAATTGCAGCAATGAGTCGTCTCATATACATTTTACTAATGTAAATAAACCATTCAAAAGTTGTTTTCTTTTTCGTTGTTCTTAATCATGAAATAAGAGAAAATAAATCAATTAGAAAAATTTGCAACACTACAGAATATAACAAGTTGATTTTTTTTAAAGTAGCATGATTTGTTTAAATAGGACAGCGATCAATGTTAAAATGAACCATTGTGATAGTATTTCCTTATATTTCATATTCAAATACAATGTACTGAAATTTCCTCATAAGCTTACTTTGTGACATTTTGAGACGAAACAAGATAAAACTTGTCATGGGACTTTTTCACCATCATTTAATTTGGCACTGATATTAAGTAGACTGTTGAGATATAGATATGTCTTGCCTGTCTGCATAAAATTAAGAAAAAGACAATCTGATGGAGAGCAACATTGCTTATTAATTCAGTCATTGGACCATGAACTAGTGGGCAGGACTTGAAAATGGTCCACAAACTGAGATGTACAGACAGTTATGTAACTTTATAGAAAACGGTGTATTGTAAATAGCTATAGTTACTATCATTCAAACTTCAGCAAAAACTGAACATTGAAAATTGTTAAGTAATTCAGTCATTAAACCATGACATAGAGGACAGGGCAGGGCCTCAAAATAGTTGTCAAACTGATATATGTACTGATATTTATGCAACTTTATAGAAAATATCATTGATATATCACAAGTAGTTCCTATTAAATTGAGTTGAGAAGAAAACTTAACATTGAAAATTGCTAGTTAGTTCAAAGTCACTGGAACATGACTGAGTGGGCAGGGTCTCAAAATAGTCTTCAAATTGATAATTTAAGATAGTAATACAATTTTGTATTAAACATCAATGATCTATCACAAATACTTTCTATCAAACTAACTTAAGCAGAAAACTTAACAACTGGTGACGCCATCATCATCAGTGCCATTGCAATCACTATTTCTCGCTTTCACACGACTTTTCTTGTTACAGGAGACAAAAATGAATAAAAAATAAAGACATTTATGTATAAAAAAACATGAATAAAAATCACAGCTAAATAATTATACAAATTTGGTTATAAAACTGGAAATCAGTAAATTATAGAAAATGAAATGCTAACCTTTGAACACAACAATGATTGGCAAGAATACTGATTTTGATTGTCATATTTCTGATTTAATTGACTGATTGTTTCAAATTGCCACTGTAATGCTGCAGTTTGTACATTGGTAAATGTTTAGTTATTTTTCACAATCGTTTAAGTCTTACACTAAGTTTTATTGTGCATTTTCTATTTATACTCTACAGCTTAAATAAACTATCCTGGTAATTTATATAGAATACATGTACTTGGGTAAATTATCAATTGAAAGTAAGATACATTCAGACTTTATACAGTTACAATTACTAGGTTCCATTTTAACAGAGATAAATTAAAGAAATTTTGAGAGTAAACTCACATAACTTATGGTCCCACATTGTCACTGGACAAACACTAAAAGTTATAAGTTCAAAGACTCATAACTCCTACAAAAGTCAACTGATCATAATTTCTTGTGAATATGCACATCTACCATACTTCAAGTAGTACAACTAGGCCAAAGTTCAAAGGGCACAACTCTTAGAAAAAAGTTGAATCATAATTTCCTGTCAATATGCACATTTACATAGTATGTCCTAATTAACCAAAAAGTTTCATGAAGTTCTTTGTTACAAGTGATATTAACAGGATGGACGGGTCAAAAAAGTTATACCCTACAAATCTTTTACCGTGGGATATAAAAAATAGATGGCTTTATCAACATTTAATATATTTCATAGCTGCACTAAAGCCCTCTACCTTCTACTTTCATGTAGTGTCAAATCGACAAAATAATTTTCACTATGGACAATAATGGTTATTTAGGGACATTGTCATGTAGCAGTAGAAAGAAAGGTTTCAAATGTAGAAGATTGTGTGGCTAAGAAAGGACAATTGTAAATATAACAAACATAACAATTGTAACAATTGTAAATCATTGTTTCATTATGGAGAATCTTAAAAATGGATTCTTTAAGTTTGAATATAAGAACTTATGAGGTATGTATTTGTTAACTCTATTACCTTAATATATTTTATAATTCTAACTGTATTTATTAATGTATCACTATGGCAAGATTAATAATATCTACTGACCTACATTTATCATATGAATATATATCTATAGAAATATCATGAATGACTAATATGTGCACGATCCAGAATTGTTCTTTTGGATTGATCCTATGCATTTAAATTTCAAGCTAACTAATGTATATATATATTTTTAAAAATCCTTAGAATAATCCGTAACTTTCGACCAGTCATGCTTCTCTTCTTCAGCAGTCCTCTACTGTTAGGTAGTTGAATAATAATTATTTTATTAGCTCAACTTTTGTAAAGGAAAAAAACTATAACTGCATATCATTAGGATGAATCTGGCCCTTCATTTGATTTGAAAATAAGTAAACTATTGTCAATTTACCTTTTCAGGTTAGAACTTTTTGACTTTTAACTTTGACTTCCACAATGCTAATGTATACCATCGGCTGTAATATGTATTTTACAAATTGATGAATTTGGTTGAATGATACAAACTATAATAAGCAAACAGATAAAAAGACTGCTCAAGATGGCAGCACACAGATAAACAGACTGCTCAAGATGGCAGCAAACAGATAAACAGACTGCTCAAGATGGCAGCAAACAGATAAACAGACTGCTCAAGATGGTAGCACAAACAGATAAACAGACAGCTCAAGATGGCAGCACACAGATAAACAGACTGCTCAAGATGGCAGCAAACAGATAAACAGACTGCTCAAGATGGCAGCAAACAGATGGCAGCACAAACAGATAAACAGACTGCATAAGATGGCAGCACACACAATAAAGTCACAATTATTACAGATTTTACAATTTACCTCAAAATTTTAAGGGCTTTCATTTCCCAGCCAGATACTTTTAAACAAATTTGAGTAAAAAGCTGATTTATGGCTTCAAAAATAATGTCTAAAAACATACAGTGAAGGCGCTGGGTGGGTGGTATTCACTTTATAATAAGGTAAGCTGGACAGGTCAATTTTTAGCTAAAGAGGCCAATAAAGTTTGCAAGTTATCCATCCATTAAAGCATGATAGCTCTTTCTACTTCAATTAACTAATTCAAGAACTAGAAATTTTCAATTCTAAACCTAAGTTAGAATTAAAGATAGTTTTTCAGTATATGTACCTTTCATTAGGTCAAGTTAAAAATAAAACTTTATATGTTTTACCTAACTACAACACATGTAAAAACCAATAATCAATAATTACATATATACATTATTATTATGTATTATCTATACATGATTTGTTCATTTATTAGTGTAAGAACTGAAAACAAAGATGTTCAACATTTCTTAAAACACAAATCAAATCAAATTATTCTTTTTTCCCCAGCTAACTAGCCAAAAATAAAAAAAATCTCAAAATAAGCATAAGTTCCTTGATAGCTAAACCCCAACACTTATAAAGGGTCACAACTCTGTTTTCACAAAGAAACACATGGATTTGGTCCTTGCACTAATCTGTCATGTTTTCTCTACTATAAGATCTTTATCTTAATTTCTTCATTCTTCTCAGCTGGATGTATGTACCGGTCATGGAGATCACTGACATGGCCCCTAGTGCAACAATATTCTGCCAGAAATCCCAGCTTGTTTGATAAGGAATGTTCTGATCAATTAGGTAATCATTACCAGTCGCTGAGCTACAAACACAAATATAATTTTTTTCTTTGGTGAATTTACAAGGTAAAAAAAGCCACACATTCTGTATATCGTCGCTGGACTTCTAAAATGTCGTATATGACTTTTTTGGCTAAAAATACTTTTTGACACCAATGGTCTGGGCGGGAGGAAATCTTTGGTATTACAAAATAGCATACAGTTAGACCAATCAAAACGTTTGAAATAAGACATATTACAAAATTGCCAATGTCAGTTGTTTGTAAAAGTTTACTTCCAAAATGTTGTATGAAAACTTGAAAATCGTTGTATAGTGACTTTGGAAATGAAATATATGTACATTTCTTCATTTCTGTAAAAATAATTTAAGTTCTCGGATAATCGAAAAATGTCAAAGTTTTTATTTCACTGCTATTTACAAAAATGTTCAAGTTCACATACGATATTTTGGAAGCATGCATTTTGTCAAAATTTTCAAAGCCTGTTTATGAGATATTTTTTTCTTGAATTTTTTTTAATTTATAACATTTTAGAAGCCCAGCGACGATATGTTTTTATCCGCAGTATGGAGCATGTAATTCAGTGGTTTTTGTTAGTTGCAGCATAACATATTTGTTTCTCATTTATTATTTGGTATATATAAATCAGGCTGTTAGTTTTCTTGCTTTATATATTTTACATTTGTCATTTTAGTTTTTTTTTATAGCCTACTATGTGGTATGGATTTTATGGTGACCATTTGTTGCTTACTTCTACATCAATTAGTCTTTGGTGGAGAGGAGTCGTATTGGCAATCATACCAAATTTTCTTAATATTTATATATCTAATTTGTACCTTGTCATTTCATATCTATAGAAATATACATGTAAGCTTTCCAAACAGAAAATATAATAAATGATGAAGCATGTACATAATTTTTTTTTAAATAGGCTGCTACTTAAAAAAATGCACATTGACTTATGTTTTTGGGTCTTTAATTGTTTTTTGGGGTCTTTAATTGTTTTTTTGTCCATAAGGATATAAAAATTAACACCAGGGTATATGAAAAAGGTTAATTACTGTGAAAACCCTGAGCCAGCTTCCATAGGTAAATGCATAACTAGCTTTGTCAGGTGACTAAACATTTCGTCTCTGATTACAATATATTGCTTGATAAAGGTCTGAAGCCTCTAGTCAAGTTTTCCTTTACTATAGTTGGTTACACCTATAACCTAGCTACTTCTTTATTTTGTATCTTACCATGTAGCTGTGCCATTGGAAAAGGTCATGTCTTTTAGCTCATTTATATCTAATGCCTATAATACATACACATTTATTAAATAGGAAGTTAAAATTCTCTTACCAAAATAAATCACAAAAAATCTTATATATCAAGTTCCTATTCACAAACAGATCTTAAAATTATCTTTCTCTAAGAATGAGTCGAGGGCTTTCATTTTAAATTTGTGGATACATTTTATTCCTTGGATACCAATAATGCTTATGATAGTGCACCATAGTAAGAGCAGATTGTTCGATGACATTGTTAATGATGATTGACCTTGAATCATTCTTAAAGAATAAATCTTGGTTGCTGTATAGGGTTAGAATAACCTTTTTATATGGATGATAACTTGAACAAATTTCTTGCAAGTTAACATAATCCTATATCTAACATGTCAACTTCAATTAAATCTAACATGGAAAGTCTGTTAGTTTTATCCAGTTGCTCCTGTACTCATTTATATCAACTTACACAGACAGATATATAATCTTAGAAAAATAAAGGATTAGAGTTATCCAATCATGACACAAAATCTACAAAACAAAAAAGAAACAGCACTTGTATTGTTGTTTTTCATCTCGCAGTCACAGTGAACCTTCAACAAGGACCAAAGTCTCACTTCACTGCAAGTTTAAGAGAGCCCTTAGTGCCAGTTTGAACCGAAATCTTGCAAACTAACGGTGAGAAATTGAAGCATGAAAAGATCGTTAAAAATATATTTTATTCAACCTAGATGTTGTTCATTCTAATTAGTAAAACATAAAATAGTACATAATCAATACTTACGTTTAATCCATATCTAAATAAGCTGGCCCATTTCAGCCATCGTAACCATGATGGAACAGAGGATACATTTACTAGTAAACCACTGAATACCTGAGATGGAAACAGAAGTTCAGTAATAAGTATGTGTAAACCCCCTCATACCTCAAAACTCAGAACAAAAATAAAGTAGAGTGTAAATGTATGTGTAAAACATCTCAATGCAAGCAGAAAGAAGAGTTACAGTAATTATTTTGTGTGAACCCTTCAAAAATGAAGCATAATGAAAATAAGATTTCTACATATTTTTAGCACCTAAACTCACTGTTTTTTTTTGGAAGCTTAAGGGGTCGCGTTACTCAGTTTTTTAGTTTTCTTTATTTTGCTTTGAGTACTGTTGTTCTGTCATGGCATTGTCAGTTTGTTTTTGTGTACTGTTGTTCTGTCATGGCATTGTCAGTTTGTTTTTGTGTACTGTTGTTCTGTCATGGCATTGTCAGTTTGTTTTTGTGTACTGTTGTTCTGTTATGGCATTGTCAGTTTGTTTTGTGTACTGTTGTTCTGTCATGGCATTGTCAGTTTGTTTTGTGTACTGTTGTTCTGTCATGGCATTGTCAGTTTGTTTTGTGTACTGTTGTTCTGTCATGGCATTGTCAGTTTGCTTTGAGTACTGTTGTTCTGTCATGGCATTGTCAGTTTGTTTTGTGTACTGTTGTTCTGTCATGGCATTGTCAGTTTGTTTTGTGTACTGTTGTTCTGTCATGGCATTGTCAGTTTGTTTTGTGTACTGTTGTTCTGTCATGGCATTGTCAGTTTGCTTTGAGTACTGTTGTTCTGTCATGGCATTGTCAGTTTGTTTTTGTGTACTGTTGTTCTGTCATGGCATTGTCAGTTTGTTTTTGTGTACTGTTGTTCTGTCATGGCATTGTCAGTTTGTTTTGTGTACTGTTGTTCTGTCATGGCATTGTCAGTTTGTTTTTGTGTACTGTTGTTCTGTCATGGCATTGTCAGTTTGTTTTTGTGTACTGTTGTTCTGTCATGGCATTGTCAGTTTGTTTTTGTGTACTGTTGTTCTGTCATGGCATTGTCAGTTTGTTTTTGTGTACTGTTGTTCAGTCATGGCATTGTCAGTTTGTTTTTCAACTTACATGTTTGCATATCCCTTTGATATCTTCTGTATCTCTTAAATGAAGAGGATCATAAAACATTGTATTGTACAGCAGTATAATATTTCCCAAAGAAAGTAACCAAAAGTTAGGGTGCAATAAATTCTAATATTGCACTAGTGCAATAAATCTTCAATATTCATGATGTCATCAACGTCAAAATCTTAGTTTAAACCAATTTTTACTTTTAAATATTATATTGCTATACAATAAAAGGGTTATTGCATGAATATTGGGAAATATCGTCCCTCGTAGAACATATATTGCACTCGCAAGCTTGTGCAATATAAAATTCTACTCGGGACAATATTCCCCAATATCTTGACAATATTCCCCAATATTCATGCAATAACCCTATAATATTATTAATTCTTATATTTTAACAAATTTGATTCCTTTAGGGATAGTCACATGTTAAACTATATTTTCGAAGGTAGAGAGAAAACGGCGGATAGCAAAAAGCATATTGACCGGCAAAAAGCATATTGCATGGTTATTTTTAGAATATCTAAAAACCGATATACTTTGTGACGTCATGTAATGAATTTCAGGATATTGTTTAACGTTTTGAAACAAATGATATCTGTGATCGATTATTAGGGGGAAAAAAAATCTTCAAATACATAAGATGTCAAAAAAAAAAATGAAATAACAACTAATATGTTGTTATTGTCAAGGAGACAATGTAATATCTGTAAAGTTCCCACAAACCTAAATGACGATTTTGATACAAACATGGTCGGAAATTAATAATATAACAAATATAGCCTTTGTATGAGGTCAATACACTTCTTTCAGGTCAATATATCCTTGTATCGACCTCATACAAAGGCTATATTTGTATAGTATTGTGAAAGTAAATGTTAATTGGTCTAATATCATAACAATGTGTCAATTATTAACACTTTGTATTTGGAACTTTGATTACCTTTCTTAGAGATTATGAAACTGTCACAGGACAGTTAGAATGATTTGAATACGCTCTCAAGTAACAAGTACCGGAAGAGATAAAAAATTATTTTTATGAAATTACAAGCCACTAAATTTAAAATCAATCCTTTAACCTCTTGAAAAATTGCTGTTTTATTGACTTGGTAAAAATTGAATATTGCTGATGGAGAAGGCGACTTACAGCGAGTATCATAAACAGCAGGGCGACCTGTTTTCACTTTTGAGGGTCTGGCAAAGCAAAGTGACGGTTGGGAAAGCGACTTTCATAGCCCTTATCGCCTAGTAGCGTGAGCCCTGGTCTTTGCTCATTGTTGAAAGCTGTATGGTGACCTATAGTTGTTAATTTCTGTGTCATTTGGTCTCTTGTGGAGAGTTGTCTCATTGGCAATCATACCACATCTTCTTTTTTATATTCACCTAAAGAGCAAGTTACTCTTCTTGCCAATCAAATTAAACATAGGCAACAAAAAATATAAATGTGAAATATTACCATCATAAAGACATATGTGAGAGCAATACACAAGTTAGCAACAGCAAATATTGAAACAGTAGCACTGAAGAAGAAAGCTATTCCTGATGCAGACATGGCTACTAAAAACAATGACAGGACATACAGGAAAAAGTTCTCTGCTGCTAGTCGTAAGCCTGAAAAATAAGGTTGAAATTATACAAATTATTGAAAAATGTTATACTGTAAGCACAAACATTTTTATGATGTTTTTTTTATTGCAAAAATTGTAACAGAATATTTTAAAGCATCATCAAATAAAACCATCTGAAATATTGATAGCTTTATTTGCATGTATCGTTTATAATAATAACAAAAATCTTTTAAATGCTTTAAATTCTCAAAATTTTAGAATAAATTCACTATAAATCAAAAACACACACATTTCACTCAAAGTATCAAAATAGGTATTCTACCTTACCCAACATAAAATATGTGACAGCTGAAAACAGAATAACTGGAATCAGTCTCATAGGTATTACATCACAGATTATCTTGGAGAAAAAGTAGGCAGACACTCTGTAAAATCCACTCACATTCTCATGCCTAAAAATAGCATTGTTACAAAGTTTTTATATTTTCAAGTAAATGTAAAAAAGCTAAATGTACTGCTGCCATGCATTTCAAGGTTTAATCAGTTACATTCCATGTTATTTATTAAGTTTTAAAGAAATACTAAGCTAAAATTGGATCTAACCAATGAGAAAAGTTAAATGTAACTAGATATCATTGAGATGGGAGCCATCTCTGTGGGCCCCGCTGTGAATAATGTGCATTAAAAAATTGTATCTTTACCATAGGACATGGGTTTGTCAACTGAAACCAAAGTTTTTGACCTTGACCTTTGACCTAGGAAGTTGCACATAAATTATGACACACCCTTTGGTGTTGGTTTATATACATGTCAAGTATAAACTTTATAATGATAACGGTTCTCAAGATATAGTGCGGACACGATCTTTACCATAGGACATGGGGTTGTCAACTGAAACCAAAGTTTTTGACCTTGACCTTTGACCTAGGAAGTTGTACATAAATTATGACATACCCTCTGATATTGGTTTATATACATTTCAGGTATAAACTTCAAAATGATAACGGTTCTCAAGATATAGAGCGGACACAATCTTTACCATAGGACATGGGGTTGTCAACTGAAACCAAAGTTTTTGACCTTGAACTTTGCCCTAGGCAGTCGTTCATAAATTATGACACACCCTCTGGTGTTGGTTCATATACATGTCAAGTATAAACTTTGAATTCATAACGGTTCTCAAGATATAGAGCGGACACGATCTTCACCACAGGACACAGGGTTGTCAACTGAAACCAGTTTTTTTACCTTGACCTCTGACCTAGGAAGTTGCACATACATCATGACACGCCCTCTGGTGGTGGTTAATAAACATGTAAAGTATAAAGTATGAAATCATAATGGTTCTCTAGATATGAAGCGGACACAAAAGTGTTACGGACGGACGGACAGACTGATCACTATACGGTACCCGCCTTAAGGCGGGACCCTAATAAACCGGGGATACACATGTATCATATTTCTATTTAATGCTTGTGTTTTTCCTAATGGTAAAATTATTTTTGTTTAATAGGATATGTGTAAAAATTGTTGTTTAGTTGGATATGTGTAAACAGTGCTGTTTCAATGGGATAGGATGTGTGTAAAATTGTAGATTAATGGGATTTGTGTATATTTAAAAACTGTTGTTTAGTGGAATGAGCTTACACATGGTTGTTTAATGGGATATGTGTATACATCTGTGTTCAATGGATGTGTGTGAAATAAAATTACATACATGAATATGGATCTCTCTTTGATAAACAATTCTACTGCCGATAAATTTCCAAATACTTGATTCATTATAATGAAGAAAAAGGCTCCAACTCTAGAAGATAGAGAAAAATTCAGTTAATACATTTATGAAGATATTCAAATACCTAATAGTAAATGATATGTGTATTTAATAGGGATGTCAAAAGATCTGAAATTTAATACTCAGGTACTCAGTCATGATACTCGCGAGTACTAGGGTACTTGAAGATAAATCTTTAACGTCCAGTGAAAAGTTTTGATTTTGTTGGGATGTGGTATTTTGGTTATTACCTTTCATAAACTTAATTATAATATGATGACATCGCTTAACATGTTGACAAATAACATACGTATTATTGCAGAACTCAAACTGTATGACTAAAAAATATAACTTGATTCTTGGTTATGTGTATCGCTAGTCCTTTTTTGTGTCAATAGAACAGTGAATAACGCACTACCGTTTCTAAAAAGTAAACAGTAACCTATCATAAAAGCAATTATTGTTTGTGTGTTAACGAACGAAATCAGAAAAATAACCATCAATATATAAAGTCCAACTTGAAAGACAATTCATGTTCCCTGTGGAGTTTTTTTATATATATATTATGACTTGTCTCATAATATTGGACTTCAAAATACTTATTTGAAACGATATTTAATCATACATTCAACATAAAAAAAGATTCAAATAAACATGTATTACATTAAATTTAGATCTCGTACCAACCACTTTTACAAAATGTCTTGATTAACAAACAAAGCCCATAGTAATTATAAAAAAAAACCACTTAGTTTATGGCTTGTGAGTTATTAATTCAAGAAAGTGTAAATCCGTGTACAAAGACTGTTACACATGTCTGATTAGTTACCGCAGGGCACATTGATTTTGTTTTTGTTCAGAAATATGATGTGATCCACAAAGAAAGATGTTTCTAAGATTTGTTATAAGTCCTGCACAAGAAAAAATCCTCTTTGACGAAACTGGCTATGATGGTACTACTTAAACACGTTTTGCATTTATAGGTAAACCTGAGACTAAGTAAAAGCTACAAACACATAGGAGTAAGGACAAACAAATTTACATTGTGAACAAATATTTTTTTGTTATTGGTACTACAAGGGATATTTCAAAGGGAGATAAAGTCAAAGGAAATATCTCAAGATTTATAAAAGACAAACGAGTACATTCAAGTACTTAATTTGTACTCAAGTTTTTCGACCTTCCATGTGAGTACTCGACTTGAGTACTACTTCGTTGCCATTCCTATTATTTAGATATACTAAAAAGCATGGTATAAAGTGAGTATTTTCAAATCAACACAATTCTATTGTCCTATTTGAGGAATGACTTTAATATTTTTTCTGAATTTTTGAAAGAACAAAAAAAAAGTGGTGCAGTTACTAGATATCTACTATACCTGTTCTGGATTCCTGTTACACAATCTTTCTCTAGCTGCCAGTAAATAGCACCAACTATCAGTCCAAATATTATCAACACTAACCACTGTAAAACAAAATCTGAAAATTTTAAATCTTCCGAATAAATTACCTTACAAAGTTTCTATCTAAAGACAAACATGGAAATGCCAGTTAATAGTCAATCATATGTTTATGAACACTACTAGCTGAATTGGTGAAACAGTGAAATTGGAAGTCTACGCTTACATTTGAATGTATCATTAAGGTAAAGTAGATTCACAGTACAGTGAGTATACCGCAATCTTGGATTGTACAATAGCAGTACAAAATCAAAATAGTTCTTTGCCTTAATCTGCAAATTTTGAGTCAGATTTGCAATATAAGTGTAAGAATGTTAATTTGTACAAAGAAAACAAAGTGATTTATTGCATTATTTAAAATATTTAAATAAATGACAAATATTTCTGTTATTATGAATCAATTTATCAACTTAGCCATTTAAGGGGAGATAACTCTTAAAGTAAAAATTTAATACTGGAATGATGATTTTTTTTTTACTTGTAGCAAGAAAACAAGTTAGGTGATCCAATATTTTCTTAAATCATGTTATTAAAGCTGTCCTCTCATATTTAATTTCAAAATTCTGTATCATAGATTTCTTTTATTCACAAAAATATGTTTTTTTTCATGAACAATCTTTCCAAACATGAGCAATTTAGCATGACTTGGTGACCCATACTATTTTTTTTATTATATTATTGTTTTTGAAAAAAGGATAGTAAATCTTCATTTTGGCAAAGTATAAGAAAATTCTATCTGAGGAAATATATACCTATGATCCCCCTTAAGTAATTTAACAGTATATGTATTTAAGCACCAATAATGATGATGATGAAGGGTTTGTGTTTATTTTTAAGGACAACTATTATAGGTTGCACTTAGTAAATACAGTTGTTTCACAAACCACACCTCTTTTGGGGTATAATATTCATAGATATTTGGTTTTGTTTACATACTGGTTCCAAGATATGATCTCCATGTTTTATCAAATAAAGACATAACTTGGGAATGTTACCAGTATTAATGAACATACGCCAAAGTGTAGGAATGGGTAGTACAGAATTTTAATATAAAACTCTTAGAAGTTCAGGGCATGTAAATCTTTCACTAGCTTAAAAATAACACCAAATTTCAAATGGAAACATTGACACAGATAGCAAATGTCATCTTTTCAAACAATCTTACCTGCATAACTGACAGCTGTGGATTTCTCAGCAAATTAAGTATTGTTCTGCCAGATACAGCTCTAAACTGAAAAAAAATAATGACATCCCCTTTGGTTAAATTAGCCATATTTTTAACATGTGATTGCTTTGATAGTAATAAATATATGTAACCAAGAGCTCCAAATATGGTTTTAGGGATTATATTGATTGAGGGTTGATACAGTGTGTAATGTTGAATAAGCTATATGAATGAATGAATGAATGTCTCCTGTATGTAAATGACAGATGCATGTTAGTACAGTATTGCATTACAGCCAGCCAAATAGGTTTGCAATGCAGTTATGGTGTAGATAGATAAGTTCCCTTATTCCATCATTCATATAAATGCACCTTTGAAATATTTCTGTTTATAGTTTGTAGCATAAAATGACGTCTGCTTTAGTTTAGATCAATTTGAAGAAAGTATATTATATCAATAAGATAACCAAGTTAAACAAAGAAGAGGTTGTGCCATTTATTTTTGGCCTTTAATATGAAACCACATTTCATTTTGTTGAATCTTCCATTTAAAATTGAACTATAAAAAATATGGATATGGTAACGGCACAGATTGAATATTCAAAGGTGTCAGTATTCACCTCAAAAACTAACAAAATCTTTGAATAGACTTATTAAGAAGGGATATAGTTACGATAATGTTGTCAGGTCATTAAAGATTGCATATTTTGGCGTTAATATTGATTCACTTATAGGGTCTTTGCATCGGAACTAAACACATTTATTCAAAAACCAGTTGTTGGCATGACACGGGTTATGTTCTTCTCATATATGTTATGATGGTATGATACAAAACCCCTAATGGGAAGGATTGTGCCTGATGTTCATATGATGAAATCATAATCTTTCAGTCAGTTTAATTGAAGTCTGGAGCTGGCATGTCAGTTAACTGCTAGTAGTCTGTTGTTATTTATGTATTATTGTCATTTTGTTTATTTTCTTTGGTTACTTCTTCTGACACCAGACTCAGACTTCTCTTGAACTGAATTTTAATGTGCGTATTGTTATGCGTTTACTTTTCTACATTGGCTAGAGGTATAGGGGGGGGGATGGTTGAGGTCTCACAAACATGTTTAACCCCGCTGCATTTTTGCGCCTGTCCCAAGTCAGGAGCCTCTGGCCTTTGTTAGTCTTGTATTATTTTAATTTTAGTTTCTTGTGTACAATTTGGAAATTAGTATGGCGTTCATTATCACTGAACTAGTATATATTTGTTTAGGGGCCATCTGAAGGACGGCTCCGGGTGCGGGAATTTCTCGCTACATTGAAGACCTGTTGGTGACCTTCTGCTGTTTTTTTTTTCTATGGTCGGGTTGTTGTCTCTTTGGCACATTCCCCATTTCCATTCTCAATTTTATGACTTATTTTTTTATACATGGATTGTACTGTGTAAAGACCTTTTAAATTCCCCTTTTCAAAAGAAGGACTACGGGTAATCTCATTGTTTGGACACCAAAATGAAAATAATGTTACGTCATTGGATGGATAAAACTGTTTTAAACCATTCACAACATTTTGGTGTAAGCTTTTGAAAATATTACCCAGAATGCATTAGATTCTGAAACAGCTAAATTAGCATATTTGAATTTGACAAAATCCAAAATTTTGAATGGAATTTTCTTAGTCAATCTAGAATTAACAGATTTGGAAATGCTTTTCAGATGGAACATAAGAAAAGAGGAAAATCTTTCATGCATGTTCAGTGCGACATATGAAAAAGCAAATCAATGAATCTTACTCTTTATAATACAACAATATACCTGTGTGAAAGCTGACGTTGCATATTCTATTTTAGGTAAAACCTTAACAGTATTGGTCTCTACGGCATGCTGATACTGTTGTAAGATAGGATTCATCTGATTTTGTAATCTGTCAATAAATATAATTAGTTATCTCCCTAGGCATGCACAAATTTATAACCAATGTAAAAACATTCACTTACATACACACTAAAGACTGTTATTTTTTTAGTATACACTAAAGACTGTTATTCTTTTAGTATTCATAAATAAGATGCATTCATGCATAGTATGACTACAGGTACAGTGATTAGAGTCAAAGCAGTGTTTATGACATTGTACATTTTATCTAAATACAAATCAGCTAATCAAACAATTCAGTATTAATCTACAGCAGGGCTGCCAAGTCCAGACTTATGGATTTTCATGCTTAATAATGGTGACATTTTTCTTTGATCTACTGTTGATTCTCTTTCATTTTTACATTTTTCATGATTTTAGCCAAATCTCACAGATGTGCTTTCATGAAAGGTTGGCAGAACTGCTATACTTGTAACTACATTATACTACAAAAGAGTAAAAACCCATAATAAAGGCAGTTAAGCAAATTGTGAAGACAAAACACAAGAACAGTTACAATATTTTCATATGATTGATGGTAATGAATATCATGCAATTTTACAGGGAAGATTCCTATCTGACAATCTTACTGGAGAACCATAACAAACAGCTGTGCAACTGCAAAGACCACATGATAGACCGGTATTTATAAGGGGATTTCCCTTGAAGTTCAGTACTTTTATTACTTTATTTTGTACAGATTGATAGACTACATGTACATAGTACCATAATATGTCTCCTTTGGGCGTATAAAAGACAATTACAATTATTGTCAACATTTTCTCATCTAGCAATGCAACTCTTTAAGGTATTTGTTTCTTTTTGAATTTGCTGTTTTTTCCTGAATATTCTATGTTTTCCAAATAATTCTTATAGATTCTATACCTTGAATTTAAAGTTGACTTCTGAAATGATGATACCAATTTTGTATGTACTTCTTCAATGTCTGTAAAAATACTGGGTATAATTAGTTCAAACAGTTTAAATCATTCATAAGTACATTTATATATTCTTTCAGCAGGGTGACTTAAGTATTTCATTCAAGTTTAAGACACTGTATTGAAAGTTTCTTCCAAAATTACAAAAAAGTTTTAAAACTTGAACACTGAATTATTACACTACGTATTTGAATAAAGCTACCTTTTAACACTGCAATAAATTTTGAGATTTTAACCACTTTTCCTGTGAACTTAGGCCAAATAAATGTATATATGTGGTTCCATTCACCCGACCGACCCTACTGAACTGTTCCACATTTTTGTCCAAATAAAATATATATGAATTAAAAAAAAATAAAAAAATTGCTGAACTTCCAACCCTATGTTTTTAAAAGATGTCACTACAACTGCACATATACTTTTATTTGGCCTTAAAAGCAAACTGAAAACTATATGTCTTTTGGAGTTTTTGTTATGTTTGTTGTTTGGTTGCTGTCTCATTGCCATATACCAAACACCTCCTTTTATTCATGTATGTATAGCTGTATTTTTATTACTGAACTTTTAATCAATTCTTATAATGAAAAAGAGGTGGTAAAATTTACTAAAAAACTGTGGACATTTAAAAAAATTTCATTTGGCAAATATTTTTTTTAAGTAGAAAACAAAATGAAAAATTTGACAAAAATTAATGATTGTTAAAGAAATAACAATATATTATGTCCAATCAAAGCAAGTCCAAGCTTAAAATATCATTTTCTAAGAATATGAATTAGAAAAATCTAGGGAAATAAGAATCATCAATGGCCAAGAGCTTGAAAAAAGCATAAGAATATGTGATGCTATTCAATACACAAAAGCAGTCAAAGAATCATGTGAAAGCTATAGTCATCAAACTAAAAGCTCAGTATTTAATATTCATATCCAGTTTCAAGATTTTCAATTTTTTTTATAAAGTGTCTTCATAGCCAAACATGATAAATGCTTATCATTAAAGGGAAACTTCGCAAAAAAATCAAAAATTGATATTATGTCCATTCTGTATAAAAATGCTCAAATTTATAGATATTAAAGTGTTATTCCGCTAAATAAGAGATCACCATCGATTTTAAATTTTGAGTATCAGTTCTCTGCTCTCCGCCATCTTGTCACCTTCTCCGATGAAAAATCCCGATATGTCTATAAACCACAAAGGAACAAAACTACAGTAAACGATGTAGTCGTAATTGCGTGTCGATATCTTGTCAATCGTACGGTTGTTTTATCTGACTGACTAACTTGATACGGAAAATGGTCTTATATTTTTAAATAACCATATAGTCTGTTATTTTTAAACTGATAATATTGTAATTAGTTAAAAAGTCAAAGTTCAAATCATAAATAAGTGTTCCGTGGAAATTGTTTTCGAAAATCTAATTCGTTCATAATTCTTTCAAGTAATAAACTTTATTTAAATAAATTCGGATCTTCCCTCATCTGATCACCAGCATGGCTAAAGGTATTACTCCCAAAGGTATTGGAAGGGGTGTAAGGTGACACGTCCAGGTATTCAATCGATTTCCTGTCCGGCTGGCTTGCAAGTTCATGCATCGTTTCACTTCTGTAGGTATTGATCAGTGTACACGACCGTTACTTATAACTTTCCATTTTGAACTATCAGGTGCATGTATAATATACATTTTTGTCTTGCGTGTCCGAAAGTGATATTTATACTAGTCATTACTGAACTCATACGCTTGTTTATAAATAACATTTCTGGTGTAAAGAAAATTATCTATAAAAAAAAAATTAATACAAAAAAAAAAATTGAAGAAATACAAATCTATTTACATATTTTTCCAAGGGTTAATTTGGGAAAATGTAATATATACTCATTGTCAATAGTTTAGGACAGATTGGAACATACCAGAATTATTGATTTAAAAAAATGTGCGCACTTGTCAACGATTCGTGTATACATACGCCTGGGTAGAAAGTTACGGAACTATAGTCAGTAGCGCAATTTAAAATATGTATACATGTATACATTGAACATAAGAAAGAAACATACATTTTGTGTAAATTGTGGTAAAAGTTTTGTAAATTATTATAGACTAGTCCACGTATGCCAACAGTATGTAATCAACGAATTCGATAGACTATTGTATACCAAAATAAGAAGAAGAAAAAAAAGAAACAATTTGATTTAAATACAGGTCAATTTATAACTTGCTTTGGTTCATCGAAGTTAAGAACATAGTAAACTCACAGATTTATATATCAATTAGATTGTTCTCGAATAAAGGACGAAATTTGTCATCATCACAATTGTTCCAACATTCATATAAAATATATGCAACTGGACGTACACTAATAATCCCCAAGGGATGTGAATATTTTCTAGGAAAACTATTGAGTATCAATTTCGGGATTTATTTTCTTTCTTGATATTCAATGACAGCAATTTAAAGAATAAACTGCTTGTCAGATATTTGTCCGCTTTAGGGGTATTCTTGCAAGTTGAACAGACTTATAATAACATTCAAAAATAGGGAATGATAACATTAAATTCGTTGTCTTTTAATTTTAAACATCGTTGGTCAAATAGTTATTTAAGTATATATATACGTTGGGAGACGACGATTATTATAGTAGTCTCAGATTTTAATAAGGACGTTCCCGATTATGAATAAATTTGGTTGACGTTTTTCACACTTGAAAAGAATATCTATTCGTAATTTTTCGATTCCATTCCAATACAAAAGTATTTTTTCTTTATTCGTACATATTATGTTCCGCTTCGGTAGAGTTATCTTCAGATAGTTTCATATATTAATTAATACATGGCTTTCAAAAGTCTAAATGTAAGTGTTCTCGTACATTTTTTCGCCCAATAAAGACAAATAAATATGATTTAGTAAAGCTATTTCTAATTTCTAAGTCCCCCTTTTTATGAGACATAAATCAAGGACAAGACTTGTATATCATTTCATTCTGACATATGAATTAAGTTTCCCGTCTTTAACCGAAAATTGTGTATTTCTTAGTAAATTAACTTATTTGAATTCAAATAAATAATAGCACCAAATATAATTAAATAATTCCACGGCAACCAATTTTTATTTGTCATCAACTTGAATATGTATTTGTAATGTGTGTATTAAATGCTCCCACTGATACGAATAGACAGTCACACCTGGCAAGGTGTGCCCTAGAGGTGTGGTTAAATACCGAAGTGCAAATAACAATTTACCTTTCAACAAGCCATCTACGAGTATTGCCACAGAACCGTGAATACACACATCGTATAAACCTAGTCATAGCAGAGATAGTAAAAGGTCAATAATCATGAGTACACCAACATATTGTCTTTACAGATTATTGTACTTTAATTTGTTCACCTTATCAGTCCGAAAATGCATTTATTAAAAATAAATTTATAACTTTTTGTGTTGTCTACAAACATAATTCGAATATATACGTTTAACATAGATAATTTATCTCACGAATGAGTACAATTGAACGTCTGTGCGTTTTATCTTCTTATTATCGGATGGTTATTAGATAAAGCATAAGTCATCGGCGCGCTTACGATTACGTTAAAATATGATTAAAAACCAAGACTTTTAATGATTGTATTTTAAATCCCGGCATGCAAAAATCAGGAGAAAACGTCACGACCTACAGGAAGTAGTTGATATTTTTTCATTAATTATTGAATTTCTCCTTTATTACTGCACATATAGCGATAAAACTTTGTGAATATATATATTATGTTATAATGAACATATTTAAACCATAAGTAAAAAATCGTGAATTTTCCCTTTAAGGCTTAAAAAAATCTAATTGGTAAAAATATGATATATGGGACATGAAGATCCTTGAATATCCTTGATATACCAACATGGTGATATCTAAGTTGGCCTACATGCAAATTTTAACCAAAGTCACTTTGACAATATTAAAAGTTTTTAAAATCTACTTAAATTTATAATATCAGATGACCAAAACATTAAATGTACCATTCATTCAATAAAATACTGATACACTTATGTATCACTTACATAGAATTATAATAATACTTCTGATACATAAACCTAAGGCAACAATAATTGTTATCAGGAACATATTTCAAACTGACAATCATTTTCAATAGAGGAAAAGAGGAAAACAAGATATTATGGTCAAATTTCTAGGGGGACTTGGTGGCTGAGTGGCCTAATAAGTTCAGCTGCTTAATCAAATAAAAATGATAGTCACAAAATGATATAATGGTGTTTTTTAGATTTGGGGGAATACAAAATCAATTTTTTATAACTGTTCTTGTATTTCCACACCATTTCTTGTAGAAAAAAAAAGGAAAAGTTTGACATTAGATAAAGAACTATCCATAAAGTACTGTTTATGAGAAAATCAAAACTTATAATGGACACAAATCTGTACAAAAAAGGGTAAGTATTGAACCCATATTGATAATAAATTGATATTAAAATATAACTAGAAGTGAAAATACTGCAAGATATAGATAATATCTAAAAAGCTTCCAGAAAAAAGCAATGCAATAATATATTTAGTGCATCATTAACTTCTAAAAGTAAGTGAATTAGTTTGATAATTACATCTTTGTAGCCTATGCTAACTTGTAAATAAAATATACATTATCAACCATACACACGTGCAATTTTACACACTATTAGTATTGTGTACATTATCACAATTACCTTTCACTGAAATTTCGTTTATATCTAGAGACAAAGGAAAGTATTTTATTTCAATAAATGCAAGCATTAAATATCATGAGTTTTTATTGAAATGGATATATATTAAAGATTCTAATTGGATTTTGCCCTTATTGAGTTTAGAATTTTAAAATTGTGTGCAAAATGAAACAGTGCTAGTGCAACTGAAGAAAGAAAAACAATCTTCATGGAAACAGATTACTCCATATCTAAGTGTTTTCTTTTGACATACAAGGACACAAATTACAGAACATTAAAAAAGAAAATATTTTTACATTGTATATCCTTAATGTTAATGTAAGTAAATGTAGTATACAATATCATCTAAATATTAAGTTTTATATGAATTTTAACATATGGCTTCCAACTGTTTAATCTAATACCTGAAGGTCACTCAACAACGACATTTAAAAACTTCACCTTGTCACCTCAATCATAAAAATTTACTGCCTTGTCATCTTTTAATGCCCCAATAACTTTAAACATAGCATAAATCTTTAATACTAACTTTAAACCAAAATTTATGAAACTAAAATTTAAGATGATTTTGATACATTTTGTACTTCAAATGTAAAAATATTCAGAAATTCATTAAAAGTTTCTCTTTTTCAATGTGTTAATTATCCTTTTTTCAGTCTTTTTGCAAATGATAAATTAAAAAGCTTTTATTAAAATCATATTCAACTTAATATTAATTACGAATATTTTTTGTGATATTCAAATCAATTATCCTAGTCTAAATTGCCCTTGTTTTTGTAAAAGTGATCCTTGTCCAAGTAACATATTCTTTATGTGAATTTTAAATTTAAGTACATGTATAACATTCTAGTAAATGTCTAAAATATAAGTGAAACAAAAAATAAGATATTCAAACGAGTTTCCAAAATGAGTGCACACCCTGACATTGATCAGAAAACCATGAAAATGAGGTTAAAGTCAGGTGACCTATATTAACTGCACAGTTGACCAAAGCAATTAAACAGAAAAAATAACATTAACAGCTGTTTGACCTATTGAAATGAAATCAAAATTAAGTGGCATATTTAGTTGAACTATTATCAGGGTAAGAAAACTTTATGTAACCAGAAAATGAGGTCAATGTCAGTAATCTCCATGGCAAGGTCAGATATACTTACATTTAGTTAAACTATTGCTTACAGTAACCACGAAGCAGACCTCAACACTTTAACTAATGTTAATTATTAAACCATCAAATTAGGACAAGGTCAATAGACCCCAATCAAACAAGCATGAACATCATTGCTATTTAATAAATCCAAGTACATTTGAAAATGCTACCTGAGCTAATAGCATTAACTGAAAAATGAAAAAAAAAAAATTTAAAAAGCAGTACAGTTGATCTTAAACTCAAATTAGTTAAAAAATTATTCTAACTTCAAACACAAACTGTTTTCATATCATTGATTTATGAAGTCAGATCTGGCCTTGAAGTCATAAAACTTCTGAGTCATTTTTTTTGTACTCATACTCCAAAATCAACCAATCGAAAAGTTGGATTTCATGTTTGAGCATGATTTTTGTGGTCTGAGCACTGAGCAAAGTTTTATGACTTCAACCCTAGGTGAACTTCTTTTATATACCTTTCAAAAATACAGTTAATCAAATATTAATGAACTTTTAATTAAACTAGATAAGAAATACACCTTATAACAAAACAAAACCATAACTTTTATTTTGTCGTTGACCCATATTAATGATGTCAAGGACATGAAACATATGCGAGTTAGAAACTTCACATCACTAGCCATTTTTGGTAATACGGATTACCCTCCCCCCCCCCTTTTAAAATATTGAGCTAAAACATGATGTTTACATATGTTCATGTACAGTAAGACAGGACAACAATGATAATAAATCTTTAATTTCATTTCAAATTTAAAATCATTGAAAAAAATCTATGTTGAACTGACTAATGTAATTATTCAATTGACAAATGGTCTACATAAATGTCATTCTGCCTTAATGTTAGCCAATTAAATGTATTTGTTTGGCCCTGATACTCATTTTGTTTAAGTTCTAGGACAAATATGAGATACTGTAACATATATCATTGATCTGTCAACAAACAATGAGGTTAATATGCTGAAGTTTAAAACACAACTGAATCAGCTGATCAATATTTGATGGCTGTAATTTCATACAAGGATTGATCACATACACATTTTTTTCTTTTCTTTTCAAAACTTGAAAAAAAAAACCAAATTCAAATAAATGGATTCATTTATTTTCATGTAAACAAATTTTATGTATAGATGAAAAATTGAATTTTGGTGGATACGTGTATATGAGTTCAAAGTTTTGCCAAAATATGCATAACAGCATACAGCAAAACTGTACTCTGTTGAACGATTTGTGTTAAACAAATACATACAAAAATAATATCTAAGAAATAATAATGAATTCACAGTATGTGGGACGGATATAAAATGTAATACCTTTTTCTGAGTGATTTGCCTCTCCATTAATAACATCTAAGAAAAAATCTGGGGGATTGTTGTGTTCTTCTATAACGTATCCTGTAAAAATAATTATCACTTTAAAAGTAACTGTCAACAAAAATACTATACCAACATATTTTCTCAATACAGTATAAAACTGTATGACCTTTAGTGTTTACAAAAACAACATCAAAGAACATCTAAACGTTCCAAATGGTGAAGTTGAAATCCTCTCTTTGTAAATTATACGGACACCATCATGAGTTGGTTGACCATTATGGAATAACTGTTTCACAGATGATACCGGATATGTTCCTCATAAATGTCGTAACTACAATCACCTTCCCTTATCATGAATGTGACCTTCCAAATTAGACTGTTAACTGGCTTTGTAATAATATTAGTAACATGACGGGTGCCACATGTGGAGCAACCTTCATGGGCACCTGAGATCACCCCCAGTTTTTGGTGGGGTTTGTGTTGCTTAGTCTTTAGTTTTCTATGTTGTGTCTTGTGTACTATCATTTGTCTGTTTGTCCTTTTCATTTTTAGCCATGGCATTGTCAGTTTATTTTTTATCTATGAGGTTGACTGTCCCTCTGGTATCTTTCGCCACTCTTCTATCATGTCTATATACCAGAATAAAATTTGAAATCAAATATTTTCTAAACAATCATCAAATATATATATTTTTCAATTATTACTATACCAGTTGTAATATTATTTCACATATTATTTGTAGAATAAAATGGTCTTGAAGGTATTATCCAAGAATAGGCAAAATTCTAAATTGTTACACAGCAACTGAAGGCAGTCCAATACTGATTGCTCCAAATATCAAAGGTAACTCTTATTGGCCAGTGAAAATATTGGAAGAAGCTATCCACTTTCAGTAAGTAATTGATGGTCACCATTATGTTTAGCCAATTACTTACAGCCCGTTTTTTGCACATAGACATTAACCCTTGCCGTAAGAATGTGAGTTAGCCACATTTCTGAATATCATAACTATTATGTATACTAACCTATAGATTTGAAGTACTCTAAAGATTCACTGGCAGGTCCATGATAAACACATTCACCCATGGATAACAGCATTAAACTGTCAAATAACTTGAAGATAGAATATCTTGGCTGATGGATGGAAAAGACAACTGTCCTTCCTTTTAATGCTAATCTATAAGCAAAACCAAAGGCTCAATTTTAATGAAAAGTTTAGTATATATATATGACAAACTTGCATGAAGGAAATTGGAATCTGATCAAATCAACAATTTTTCAGATACATAAGTAAGGATCATAATTTCTGAAGGATGCCAAATAGGCATATATTGGTTCATAATAAAAATGGAAAAGTTTCTAAAGATTTGGACATCTGGTTAAGCTTTCAGAAATTAAATGTTTGATGGTCAAAATAAGGTTTAGATATACAAATATATTAAAAGCATTGTTTATGATAACCACATTCTAATAATAGCTTAGCTTATTTAACTGTAAGATAAGTTCTATTAAGTTTTGTCAAGGACTGACTGATGGCTATGTCAAGTGGCAAATATTATATGTAAATTTAGGACAAATTCTTTTCTTTCCTTAAACTCTTTAAACTTTTTAGGTCAGCCAAGGACAGGACTTTTGACCTTCTCCACACACAGTCCATTATTGTAAATTACTAGACAGTAAGATGCATCAAATAGAATAAACATGAAATAAAGACTTTATTAAAGTGTTAGTTACACTACAGACTCTTTAACGCTGCTTCAGATAATTTTATTAATGGCAGTTGTCTACATCATTAATTGAAGAGAGTAATACCTTCTCAATAACATCATTACAGAGTTAGCTGTGTTGGCATCAAGGCCAGTTGTTGGTTCATCTAAAAATAGCACAGGAGGGGAGATAATCAACTCCATACCAATATTTGTTCTTTTTCTTTCTCCACCAGATACACCACGGAAAAATTCATTTCCAACCTTTGAAAAATATATATATAATCAGTTAAACTGACTTAAGCCTTTGTAATTTAAAATACATTTCTGAAGCTGCACCTGATTTTGTTAAAAATTAATAATATTTTGTATCATCAATTTTCCCCCCATATAATCGAGAAAGATTGTTCAGACTCATGGACCTTGGTTGTGTAAAAAATTATGAAAATATGAATTACTGGGTATCATTTCATACTTCATCTGAGCACAATCACATGTATTGGTGCTTTGCTTTAGGTTTTGTGACATTAGTGCAAGCTAGAGATTTTGTGTCCTGAATTAATATGCCATATCATTTCTTTTTCCACCACACTTAATGGATCATCATAGATCACTGTCTACATACCTTAGTATCGGCACATTTGTTCAGACCAAGTTCATTTATAACATTATCTACTCTGTCTTTTCTGTCAGCTTTAGTGACATGACTAGGTAATCTTAGAGTTGCTGAGAACTCAAAATTCTCACGAACTGTCAGTCCACCCATAACAACATCATCCTGTAAAATTATAAGTTAGTAAATATCATGTAATTGTAACAAAACAATTTATAAGCATTCATAAGCTCTATAAATTTCCCATTTATAGCTAGTGAATATAATAAGCCATTTGTGTTTAATTTTTAATAATGCGATGAGGGAGGGAAGATTTTATTCAGCAAAACTGCACCAAAAGACGAACTGTTTCTTCCTCTTTGTTACCATGCATGTACTCTAATATTAACCTAGAGTACAAAAAATGTATGTTTATGTTACATTAGAATTATCATGCGAATTGGTAAAAATATATAACATGTATACTATTGGAGAAAAATAAAAATGGAAATAAATGATATCAGGTATTGATATTAAATACATTCTGAATTTTGAAACACACACCTGAACAACATAGCCAACCATACACTTAAAATTTTCAGGAGGTGGAGATCCATCCAGTAAGAGCTGTCCATGTAAACCAGCAGGATCTTTTCTTCCTGCTAATATATCTAATAATCTGCAAGTTTTAAAAATTTTATAATTTACAAAATGATTTATGATTAAAACTATTTATATTTTAATCTTAAGATAAAGTTTCATAATCCAGAAAATTATTGGTGTTTTTCTAGAATCTTCTAAAACAACCTAAAGTGTTAGTAAAAAAGTGTTACCGTGGTGACAATTCAATGAAATTACATGTATAACAAAATTGAGATTTATGGGTAAAAGATTTTTATCAATAATAATAACATATATAAAGAATATATTCAGTAATCTTAAAAAACACAAAAGTCTCATGAAAGCCCCAGTTTTTTACCTACATTTTTGTAACTTTACATCACAAATGCAAACTTTGGTAAACAAAGGTAATAACTGGGGCTTTTTAAATTTTTTTCAAATTTTATATAACCATAATATCAAAGAAGTAGGTCCGGTAAGGACCGATTTTGGTTTCAGGTTCTTCTGACGAAAGATTTTGACCACTTTTTAAACACTTAAGTGTCTATTTTATTTGAATTAATTAGTTTATGTAAAAGATTTTAACAGATTAAGACATTAAAAACGATCCGATTCAAGCTCAAATATGAAAAATCTACCTAATATGCCGAAAAATGTCACTTTTCAGATGGTTTTTGGTAAAAATGAAAGTGGCTGCATCCGTGTTCATCCTCAACCTTTATCTATGTTTTAATAAATGTATTATCATAAAATACAACTTACATTTCAATATTAAGGATGAACACGAATGCGGCCACTTTCGTTTTACACGAAAACCGTCTAAAATTTAACTAAAATGCTAGAATTATGAGGATTTCAGTAATTTAGCATGACTTAATGGTGCTAGTACCGGATATATGTGCATTGTATTGTCAAAAAAAACCCCATATTTATGTAGCAGAAGCATTCTACGGTCCAATAAATAACTAAAGGTTTACATTTTAACAATTTTGTAAAACTGCTATATTTTAGGACCAAAAAGGGGTCTTACTGAACCTACTCCTTTCATTATAAATGGCAATGTAAGGTGGTAATTAATTTTCATATTGAGTATATAAATATATACATTTACATTTTTAAGAGCAAATCTATATAAGAGCATTACATTCTAAATAGTTTTACTTCAATGGTAGCACATACACTGGCCATGAAGAATGACTGCAATACTTACGAAGATTTTCCACTACCTGTTGGTCCAAGGATGGCATTCATACCAGGCTTGAAAACACCACTGAAATAGGAAATAAGAGTTTGTAAAATTATCAATGTCTCTTTTGTACTTCTGATTTTTTTGCAATACATTGTAACTATTATAATTACTACATACATGTATTATATAAAAAAGAAGATGTGATATGATTGCCAATGAGACAACTGTCCACAAGAGACCAAAATGACACAGACATTAACAACTATAGGTCACATGTTCTTATCTTTTGATTGATTGGTCAAAAGGTTGTTGGTGTTAAACCATCTTTAAGGGCTCTTGGCTATATCATGGTGCCAAAATTTAATGTTGGGGAAAGCCATTGTATCCAGAGAGAACCAAGACCTTTAGCCAAATTAGATCTTAGTTGAACACACCCTGGCATTAGCATGGTCACGACCTCAGTGTTGACAAGCTTGTGATTCCTGTAACATGGTAAATGAACTACTTGTACCAATTAGGTATAGAGGTCTCAACCTTTGAATATTGTTGCTCATTTTAATAGTAGTTTTATGTATAAAAAAGATGATGTGGTATGGTTGCCAATGAGATAACTATTTAAAAAGTTCTTTTGTTGTTTATATAATAATGTATTTCAAAGTATTTGGCTTTGAATTTATCACTTTTCAATAACTAGTGATTTTCTTTTGAGCATGTTGACCGTGTGGTATCGTTTTACTTTTTAGTCCTGATGAATTGTGTTAACCCCCTTTCCATTTCTGTTGTTTGCTTATATAGATACACTAATCATGCGATATTAAAGTGAGCTGATAAGTGAAAAAAGTTAAAGCCAAATTGTCAACAAATATGGACAATGTTAGAATTTGGACACATAACATTGGAGGCAGATCATATATGTTTGAAACTGTCAAAACTGCAGCAAATCTGTGGAATTCAACATAATATTTTGTTAAGATAGTATTCAATGGTAAATGACATCAAAATGTACCTCTGATTTGTCTTAATTTTAATGTAGGATTTCTAATGTATCCTCTGGAAAAATTAACTGCCATAATACAATATACTTAAATGTATATGAGGGTTTGGATGGGGTGATTACAAAATAATGCCCTTAAAAAATTAATATTAGAATATAACGGCCCAAAAAAATGAAGATTAGAGAAATGCGTAGTCTAGTTTTTTTAAGATTAGAGAAAACCAGATGCTCCGCAGTGCGCAGCTTTATACGACCGCAGAGGTTGAACCCTGAACGGTTGGGGCAAGTATGGACACTATATTCAAGCTGGATTCAGCTATAAATTTGGATTGTGATTAAATAGTTGACACAGCATAGGTTTCTGACACAGAATGAATGTGGTCTAATGAACTTAAAATATTTTTTTTGCCTTTGAGCAATTCACTATGCTGTTGAAAATTAATCCTCTCAAAAAAAAATTCTATTTATTTATGAAATCTGAAATGAGAAAAATTTACCCCCCCCTCCCTTTCCCTTTTTCCAAAACTGATCTCAATTCAAATTTCTAATGGAGTTTGCAACAATAACTACTCATTTAAATACATCATAAAATATTAAAATGTAAAATAAAGTGCTTGTTATCACTGAATGGTAAAGATTATTTTAATTTATCAGTTGGTAGTAAAAGTGAATATACATTGTATATTGTATAAAACAATGATTTAAGTTGATTCAACTACTATTCTGGACAAAGAAAGATAACTCCAATTGAAAATTTCTTGCTATTGCACAATATTGTGCAATTAGATATTTCTTGCTATTGCGCAATACTGTGCAGTTGAAAATATTTGCTATTGCACAATACTGTGCAATTGAAGATTTCTTGCTATTGCGCAATACTGTGCAATTGAAAATTTTCTTGCTATTGCACAATACTGTGCAATTGAAGATTTCTTGCTATTGCTGAATACTGTGCAATTGAAAATTTCTTGCTATTGCACAATACTTAATATAATAATTTTGGATCCTGATTTGAACCAACTTGAAAACTGGGCATGTTTAGATTAGGCATATCAAAAAAGCCCAAGAATTCAATTTTTGTTACAATCAAACTTAGTTTAATTTTGGACCCTTTGAACTTTAATGTAGACCAATTTGAAAACGGGACCAAAAATAAAAAATCTACATACACAGTTAGATTTGGCTTATCAAAGAACCCGAATTATTCAATTTTTGATGAAATCAAACAAAGTTTAATTTTGGACCCCGATTTGGACCAACTTGAAAACTGGGCCCATAATCAAAAATCTAAGTACATTTTAAAATTCAGCATATAAAAAAAGCCCAAGAATTCAATTTTTGTTACAATCAAACTAAGTTTAATATTGGACCCTTTTGGACTTTAATGTACACCAATTTGAAAACGGGACCAAAAATTTAAAATCTACATACACAGTTAGATTTGGCATATCAAAGAACCCCAATTATTCAATTTTTGATGAAATCAAACAAAGTTTAATTTTGGACCCCGATATAACCAACTTGAAAACTGGGCCAATAATTAAAAATCTAAGTACATTTTTAGATTCAGCATATCAAAGAACCCCAAGGATTCAATTTTTGTTAAAATCAAACTAAGTTTAATTTTGGACCCTTTGGACCTTCATGTAGACCAATTTGAAAACGGGACCAAAAATTAAGAATCTAAATACAGAGTTAGATTTGGCATATCAAATAACCCCAATTATTCAATTTTTGATGAAATCAAACAAAGTTCAATTTTGGACCCTTTGGGCTCCTTATTCCTAAACAGTTGGGACCAAAACTCCCAAAATCAATCCTAACCTTCCTTTTGTGGTCATAAACCTTGTTTCAAAATTTCATAGATTTCTATTTACATAAACTAAAGTTATAGTGCAAAAACCAAGAAAATGCTTATTTTGGCCCTTTTTGGCCCCTAATTCCTAAAATGTTGGGACCAAAACTCCTAAAATCAATCCCAGCCTTCCTTTTGTGGTCATAAACCTTGTGTTAAAATTTCATCGATTTCTATGCTCTTTTACGAAAGTTAGAGTGCGAAAACTAAAAGTATTCGGACGAAGATGACAATCGATGCAAACGTGATAGCAACGACGAAAAATTAAAATTTTTGCGGTCATATAAAAAGGGTTAATTTTTTGAAGATTAGAGAAAAAAGGAGTTAATTTTTTGAAGATTAGAGAAAAAAGGGGTTAATTTTTTGAAGATTAGAGAAAAAAGGGGTGAAAATTAAATGTTTACAGAATAACAGACCCCCCCCCCCCCCAATTCAGAGTGAGACCCTCTTTTATGTGATGTTAGCATTTGCCAGCCAAAATTGGCACTGTGGTAAACTGCTATTTGTTGTTAAAAAAACATGCACATCTAGTTTCAATTAAATAGCTATTGTAGTAATGATTATGGACATATGAACTGTAGGATTACATGTAGGTGAAATTAACTATATATATATATATATATATATACAACTCGTCTAAACATCAACCCAACAATGTTATATTTATGATAAGAACATTTATTTAAAGCAAACATAATGTTGTTTAAAACTGTCCTAGTATTAAACACTTATTGTAATAACTTGATAACATTGTATGCATATTGACTAAAATACCTACTTGCAATGTACAAATGTAGATATGGTCTCTTATCATTTAGAAAATATGTCTTTGTATATTTGTCTTTATTTTTAGTTTATTTTTGAAAATTGCATTTTGTAAATGTCAGATGGTACATGTACATGTACAATGTACATGTACATGTATATCATTCCTGCATTGAAATTTGCACCAATAAATATATTTGATTTGATTTAATTTGCACATAGATTTAAAATTTTTGTGTAGGCTAAACCTGGGACATAATATATTATACATTGAATATGGGAAATAATTATATGTTGTAAGTTATATTAAATGTATTCCCAGGCGTAACTTAATTAGCTTTTGGTAGCCCTATATTAATTTCAACATAATATTATTTCAAAGGAGTATGTGTACACGTGTATGTTTTCACGAAAAGTGTGAATTTTTGACAGTAACTGGTGCTGGATCAGTATTAACTCTTTAACAATAAATTTTGTTGACAAAGTTGATGAAATATTTGGGGCTAAGTTATTTGTCAATTTTATGACTGTGTGTAGTGTCTGTGCTTGTTACTCACTAGCAGCTTGCTGTGAAAAGGAGAGTCGAGCGTAAGTTTTACCGCCATTTACAGCCTCTCATGCAGAAAGATGTACAAAATGTAACTGGGCACCTCTTCTATGTTGTCTTTCAGCTCTCTCTTTTCAAGACTCCTAGTATATTTTAGTGAATTTTATATTGACATTGCTGTTACAGCTTCTGAATCATCAGCATTGGTATTGTCTATTTCTTCTTCAGATGGCATTTCTGCAACCCTCCCCCACACTTCCTATATTGATATTTAGGTATTCAGTCTCTTTTGTAACAGTAGATATATCTACTCATAACTGTATTGCCCATGCCCATGATTCTGAATCAACTGCCTTGACTACCCTTTACATTCATGTAGACACACTAGTCAATTTGATTATAATTAGGTAACTTACAAAATATACAATAGCATACATGTAAATGCTGAATTTACAGTGTTAGAGTGTTATAACTTGCTTGAATTTATTAAATGATAACTCAGATAATAATTAATAAGCTTTTATTTTATTTTATGAAAATTGAATTAAATAAAATATAGAAATATGATAAAATATTTCAGCAATTAATTTTTGTTTATTTGAACAAACTTATATGGAATTATTTTTAATGGATTGTTAATTGATTTCACAATTATCCTCTTTAAACTTTTATAAAGTCACGGTACCCAAATTGCATTGAGTATCCAAATTGCACCTATTTAGCAAAATTAGCAGCGGAAATCTTACAAGATTTCTTATAGACTAAACAATTTGTCTATTTATGATTTGATACTATGCACATCTTTCAACATAGGTAAAAATATTTAGATATGCACAAAACTTTCAAAGTATTTATCAACAGATGAAGTGTTTACTGAAAAAGCAAAATGTACGGAAAGCTACGTCATCAAAACGTCATTTTTTTTAAATTAGCAAATACATGAAATACAATATGTTACAAGTATCCATTTCTTAAAAAAACAAAGAGTAAGCATGGACTAATATCCAATTGTTCAAAATATATGAAGAAATTAAACAACCAGATGCTCTGCAGAGCGTAGCTTTATACGACTGCAGAGGTCGAACCCTGAACAGTTGGGGCAAGTATGGACACAACATTCAAGCTCGATACAGCTCTGAATTTGGATTGTGATTAAATAGTTGACACATAGGTTTGCTGACACAGAATGAATGTGGTCTAAGAACTTCAATTTTTTTAATTGGACATTTACCTATTATGGTCCAATATCCAAAATCTAAACTTTTTATGAAATCAAATAATGTTCAATTTTGGACCCTTTATACCTCAATGTGGACCAATTTGATAACCGGGCCCAAATATTAAAAATCTAAATACATGGTTAGATTCAGCATATTGAAGAACCCCATATATACATTTGTATCATGAATATTCAATTTTTGTTGAAATCAAACAAAAGTTTAATTTTGGACCCTGATTTGGACCAACTTGAAAACTGGGCCCATAATCAAAAATCTATGTACATGTTAAGATTCAGCATAACAAAGAACCCAAACAATTCCATTTTTGTTAAAATCAAATTACATTGTAAGTTCAATTTTGGACCCTTTGGAACTTATGTAGACCAATTTGAAAACGGGACCAAAAATTAAGAATCTATATACACGGTTAGATTTGGCATACAAATGTATCAAAGAATCCCAATAATTCAATTTTTGATGAACCATCAAACCAAGTTTTCTTTTGGACCCTTTTGGTCCCTAATTCCAAAACTGTTGGGACCAAAACTCATAGATTTCTTTTTACTAATACTAAAGTTATTATGCAAAAACAAAGAAAAATGCTTATTTGGGCCCTTTTTTTTGGCCCCTAATTCCTATACTGTTGGGACCAAAACTCCCAAAATCAACCCCAACCTTCCTTTTATGGTCATAAACCTTGTGTTAAAATTTCATAGATTTCTATTTACTTATTCTAAAGTTATTGTGCGAAAACCAAGAAAAATGCTTATTTGGGCCCTTTTTGGCCCCTAATTCCTAAACTTTTGTGACCAAAACTCCCAAAATCAATTCCAACCTTCCTTTTGTGGTCATGATAATAAACCTTGTGTTTAAATTTCATAGATTTCTATTTACTTATACTAAAGTTATAGTGCAAAAACCAAATATCTTCGGACAACGACTACACCAATGTCATACCAAATATACATGATATAAGACTAGAAAAATTTTAATTTTTGCGGTCGTATTAAAACTCTGTTATTAGACTTTTGACGATGCAAATTTAAGCATGGGTGGATTTTGCTTTGTCCACCGGCCCACCATGGGAGTGGGCACCGGGTGGGCAAAATTTCTACCTTGTCCACTCTGCCCACCTGTAGGAGCGGGCATTCAATTTCTTTTGGATCATCTAAAGACTTGCAAGTACAATCACTTGAAAAAAGCAGATAAGCATTTTTAATCAATATTTTTACAAAAAAGAGATTATTATAGCTAGAGTTGGCACCGGTGGACTGCCCACTGTTGGCAGGTGGTAAAAGCAAAATCCACACGGGCTGTTGTGTACCCTAAGATACATTTAGAAAAGTTTGAAGGTACATGTATTTGGCCCAGTACAGCAGTAGTTTCAGAGGAGAAGATTTTTAAAATAGTTTACGACAACGACAAGTGAAGGCATATAAGCTCATATGAGCCCGAAATGGCCCAGTGAGCTTTTAATGAACAACAAAAATCATAAACTTAAAAGAAGGAACATCAAATAAATTATCAGTCGTCATTAATATGCTTTGCTCAGTTCAGTTGCTGAGTTGATAGATTGAATACATTAATACTTACTTGATTCCTTTTAATATTTCCTTCTTCTCTATCTGCCCACAACATGGTTTTGTTTTCACATCCACTGTGTATACGATATTATGACCAGTGATCGTTGCAGCTCTTTCATAATGACTTGATTCCATGTCAACTTTGGAGTGTTCATCTTTGGACCCGTAGTTGTATGCCGGGTTTGGAACACCATTCGTTTTAGACATTTCTTAATCTACAGTATTGACAAACTGTTACAGTTTTCTGACGCGTGTTAGTCTAGGGTAACAATGGTTAGGACATCTGAACTCTTTTAAACACGTGAAATAGATTATGTATATTTTTTTGTTTACATAACTTCTTCTATTTTGTTTTTAAATTCCTCCATATCGGAGCACATATATCACGGTATAGGGTACGTTCGCCCCGTTACATGTTCGCCCTAGGTTCGTTTGTCCATATAATCTCTCGCCCTATATTTTTTGTTTACATAACTTCTTCTATTTTCTATTAAAATTCCTCCGTATCGGAGCACATATGTCATGGTATAGGGTCCGTTTGCCCCGTTGCATGTTCGCCCTATATAATCGTGGTCCACATAATCTTCTCGCCCTATTAGCGAACAAAAAATTGTAAATTTTAATGGTTTTTAGATTTTTATGCCAATAAATGTCGATAATTTTTGAAAATTATAAATATAAAAAAATGAATAAATCATAAAATTCGTGTAAAAAATATAAGTTTTTCAGGCGTATTCTTTTTTTAATAGGTAGAATAGCCTGAATAGAATAGAATAGAACATTTTATTTTAAAATATTAAGACATATAGACGTCGCGTACGGTGTTGGTGTTAGTTTTGGTAACGTTATTTTGACGTTATTTTTCATGCATTGTATAAATAACGTCGTACTTTTTTTTATTTCGTGCAGCTCAATCATACAGTATAATTTATATGAGCGGTTTTCTTGACTTGCTACGTATAAAACCGAAATGCAAAAGCGGCACATTTTTTTTCAAGTACAGTTAAATTAAAACGGGAAAATAATATTCATTTACATTAGTATCCCCTTGGAGCAAAGATATTTTCTCTTTCTTTTGATTGAAACAGGATATTTAAAAAAACGTTTAAACCACTGTCTTTTCTGTTGCTTTTTCTTTTAGTTTAAACATATTTATTTATAGTGGATTGGGAAACAAGTTATTACAACTTATATTAATCCGTTTCCACTTTGAGGGTGCGAGTGCTTCCTTGTAGCCTTAGCCTGCTCTTTTCGAAATCTAAAAGGGTGACTTTTATGTGCAAGAGATATTGCTCTCTCAATAAAACACGAGTCAGTCATTTATCGCCCCCTTCCGACGGACTATCATTGTTTCACAAGACCATCATACTCGCAAATGGTACATGTCAAGGGCTTATTCTTTTATCCGCTTTTGATAATTTCCGAATAATTTTTTTATTAGTTGAATCGTTTGTTTCATCGCCTGTATTAAATGTTAAAAGAATCAACAGTTGAAAGCAAATTCAAAATTAACCACAATAAAATTAATTTAATAAAAGGAGTAGGTCCAGTAAGAAGACCCCCTTTTGGCCCCAAAATATAGCAGTTTTACAAAATTGTCAAAATGTAAACTTTTAGTTATTTATTGGACAATAGAATGCTTCTGCTACATAAATATGGCCTGTTTTTGACAATACAATGCAAATATATCGATTACTAGCACCGTTAAGTCATGCTAAATTACTGAAATCTTCACTATTCTAGCATTTTAGTTAAATTTTAGACGGTTTTCGTGTAAACCGAAAGTGGCCGCATTCGTGTTCATCCTTAATATTGAAATGTAAGTTGTTACAGTATTTGACAATAATACATAACATGTATAAAGGTTGAGGATGAACACGGATGCGGCCACTTTCATTTTTGACAAAAACCATCTGAAAAGTGACATTTTTCGGCATATTTGGTAGATTTTTCATATTTGAGCTTGAATCGGATCGTTTTAAATGACTAAATCAGTTAAAATCTTTTACATAAACTAATTGATTCAAATGAAATAGACACTTAAGTGTTTAGAAAGTGGTAAAAAATTTTCGTCAGATGAACCTGAAATTTGAGGCCAAAATCGGTTCTTATCGGACCTACTCCTTTGCCAATTTCATAAACAGAAAGAAATTTAATCTCAACTATGAACAAGAAAACAGATGGGCGCAGATAATTTTATCGCAAAACTACTAGGGGACATTTTAGCGCAGACATTAGAGAACATTTTAGCGCAGGATTAATCCGTTCAGCTGTATTTTCGATAGCCCATTTTAGCGAAAACTTTCCTAGTTGAATAATGCTAAAACCACGAGCATTAATTTATGCTGGTTTAATATTAAAGTTGTATGTATATATATGTTCACTTTGGTTCATCATGGAAATAAAAGTAATTCTATAGTTGCCACTCAGTTATTTACGTTTTTCTTGATACTATCATCAAATTGCAAACAACAACATATATAAAAATACAATATATAGGCGAATGTGCACCACAATCTAGACAAGATAAAGAGAAAAATCAGTTCCTACTGCAACTTTATCAACAGTATTGTACAGATTGTGCATGGGTTTTCTCTTCCAGATCTCGCGCATGGGTCTTTGTTTTTTAATGAAAAGTGTGCAAACAAAATAAATATTGAAACAAATATATAAAGAAAAATGCAAGGATGAACTTAAGGATGTTTAATTAATCCTTGTATGTGTCCATCGAAATTGATAAAGAAGCATGCCAGCATTTATTATCCTTGCATTTTCCTATGTTCCTAGAAACACACTATCCATTCTTTCTGATTTGAAAATGTGCATTATATAACTAAATTTTATCCTTTTTCTATTTTAATCGTTCGTTTTAAGAGACCAGGTCCCATGTACTGAATAGAGAACATTCAAACTAGTCCCCCAAACTGCCTAAAATAATAGATAAAAGGGGAGGGAGAGGGTTTCAGAAACATTAAACTTGTTGCGAAAGTTTTGAATAAGCATTCAATGACATATTTGTCGCTGGACATGAATCAATACACAAAAAATGCGCCAATTTGGGTTACGCAATGTTTCAACCAATCTCATTATTATAATTAAATCATACTATTGGTAGAGAAATTCACAATTTGTTATATCAAATTGACAATTTGTTATTTCTAATTGACAATTTAATTTGTTATATCAAATTGATAATCGGTTATCTCAAATTGATAACTTGTTATACCAAATTGATAATCTGTTATATCAAATTGATAATTTGTTATATCAAAATCATAATTTGTTATATCAAATTCATAATTTGTTATATCAAATTCATAATCTGTTATATCAAATTCATAATTCGTGATATCAAATTGGAAAAAGTGAATTAGCATGGCACGTAAAGGCTTCCGCAATTTTCGACGTTAGGCACTACATGTCAAATTTACAGAACGTAACGTCAAAACCAGTAAAAAAAGCATGGTGTGACATTATGACTAGACAAAAGTAGTCGCTGACTGTGTCGTTAATACTTCCGACATGTGATCGAAAATGGGTTCAAAAAAATCCCTGAACAGTAGATTTTAATGTTATATAGTATTTTTTGTGCTATTATAATTTCAAATTTTCTCCCCACCAAAACTGTATAATATGACTTATCATACTTGTAACAAAAATTTAAAAAACGGCGTTTTGTGACAATTTGAATAGACAAAAACAAAAAGATCGCGTTTATTTTTTTTTCAATATTTTCTCTTGAAACTTCGACACAATTTTTTTTCATACACTTAAAAAAAAAGTTTTCTCGTTTGAATAAAATTTCATATCGTAGAAAAGACTGCAACTGCCTATTACTTTTCATAAGACACTTAACAAATACGCCAAAACGCCAGAAAACGGCGAGTGTGACATTATAACGGATTTAATAAAATGAACAATTTAGGACATAATTTAAACAATACTTACTAATTGAAGACATAGAAAGTTGTATATTTATTGTATAATTTTGACACAGGAAGGGTGGATATGTAAATTATGGTTTGGATCTGCAGCATTCGTTCGAATTTTGAAGAGCTCTAAAAAATATGCGAGATTTGGATTTAGTGACAGAAATACAAATTTCAAAAAATCATTAATTCTGCCACCATCTTTTGAAATATTGCAACACAACTTTTTATTATTTTCCCTTATTAATATATACGGAATAAAAAGATATATCATTTTCGGAATAATCTATTTGAATTACCTTTAAAAATCACTCTTAACTTCACCCCTATCCATATTTTTTTCAATTTTCGGCTTGACCATAAAACAAAGTGAACTTTTCGTCCTGGTCAGACGCGTCCAGTTAACGATGACGTCATAAATAAAACATACACCATTAACACCAAAGACTACTCTTGCTAGGAGTACAACTTTTTTTTAATAAGTTTAAAAAATGACAAGAATAACTTCAAAGCAACGCTGATCATATGTCGCGGTGTTACTTGTCTACACGCTCAAAATCAGTGTTATTAGGGATCATTCGAGTAACAAAATGAATAAAAGTATTGATTTTAAGGAATATTCCATTTCTACTTTTAATTACGCACATTTTGATATATATGTCGTGTACAAGTTGCGATTTTGTACAGGTTATAACATGTACAAAAAAATTGTACATGTTATAACTTGTATAATGCAAAAATACAAGTTATAACATGTACAAAAATACCTCGTACATGTTATAACCTGTACAAAGTATTGCTTAAAAATGGTTTTAACTTGTACAAATTTGAAAACTAAAAATATTCTTCTATTATTGCAACAGATGTTTTTAACCTCAATATGTAACCCGCAAGGGTGACTGGGGTATAGAAATATGGTCACTTGGTGGCAATCAAAATTTCCCCGACCATCATCCCAGATGACATTAATCGTATCAACCTACCTATTGTATTTATTGTGAACTTGTTCTCGTCCTGAATATGCATGGAATATTTGCCACTGGACGTTAAGCAACCAACAATCAATCAAACCTCAATATGTGCAAATGTTTGCACCTGTCCTAAGTTGGAATCTGATGTACAGTAATTGTCGTTTGTTTATGTAATTTATACGTGTTTCTCGTTTCTCGTTTTTTTATATAGATAAGACCGTTGGTTTTCCCGTTTGAATGGTTTTACACTAGTATTTTTGGGGCCCCCTTATAACTTGTTGTTCTGTGTGAGCCAAGGTTCCTTGTTGAAGGCCGTACATTGACCTATAATGGTTTACTTTTTTTAAATTGTTGTTTGGATGGAGAGTTGTCTCATTGGCACTCACACCACATCTTCCTATATCTATTTAAGATGTCACTGTATCGGTTATGATAAAGTTCAGGGTTGAAATGGTGCACTATGGCTTAAAATCAATACATTGAAGGGTTATTCTTGACAACTCATAATAATCCGGCAACCTACAAAGATTTAGCAGGAAAATGAAAGTTGATAAGATAATAAATGAGGTATAAATTTACACAAGTCATACTGAAGGTAAAAAATGTTGAAAAGTAGATTCAAAGATATTTATAATGAAGCACGGTCCAATGAAAACAATTTCAGCTCTCTCTTGCTTTTACAGATTAATCATATGAGACATTACTTTAGTTTTTTAATGCTATAAAACGAGGAGTATTACGCAAAATGTTAAGGAATTGCTCTTAAAAATTTCAGATGAATTTAGTTACTAGTATCTAGTGTATTGTCATCTAGGAATTTCAAAGATAATGTATGCTTAAAGTAAATAAAAGAGAAAAGAAATGTATGCTTTAAGTGTCGCACTGATGTAAGCCATGACGGACTGCATTAAACATACAATTACATGAAAACACATTATGCCAACATAAGTCATGAAGAATATATTTCTGAAACTTTGTGATCATTTTCCTGTAAAGAAAAAAACACGTTCTGGCCTATTGATTGTTGTTCCTTATTCATTAATAAATTTTAATGTCTATTTTACTTCCTTTATATTTATTTAATTTTTGTACAAGTTAACACCATTTTTAAGCAACATTTTGTACATGTTATAACATGTATAGGGTACTTTTGTACATGTTATAACTTGTATTTTTGCATTATACAAGTTATAACATGTACAATATTTTTGTACATGTTATAACCTGTACAAAATCGCAACATGTACACGACATATACATTTATATAGTTATCAATTCCGAAACTTCTAACAAATGCAATAAAGGCGAACTGGAAAGCAAACCCGTATTATCACCAACACCGTACGCGACGTCATAGGACATTTAGAACATACAAGTACACACCCGTGATATCACGGGTCCGTGACTGAATTAAAGTATATAACTATGCCTAAGCCTTATTTTAGTAATTGGTATTGTCATCTGATAAGTCATGTCGATTATAAGATACACAGTTTTCTCTGCTTTCAAATCTTTCTGTTTGAACCCGTCGACCTGGAACTTATCAGTTATTGGAAATATTAATTATTTGGAAAACAAAAGGTCCTGGCTATCCAGGAATGGAGTATTTTTTAATCAACAGCATTGTCCTATATTAGTTATCTTAGAAAGTTTTGCTGATTGCTGAATAAAACTACAATAGGGAACAATTTGACAATGATTGAATTTAGTAGTGTCAGTCCTTTGATTATGACCCGTGTATATATATAGCAAAATCCTAAATACACCGTTTGATGGTGCGCCTGTCAAATGCGGAACGTACAGATAAGGTAATAGCTGAATATACTATTTGTATCGGTATCGGATTCGACCCGGAACTTGTTAATTATTGGCAATATTAATCATGCTGAAAACAAAAGGTTCTGGAGTGGTGTAATTTTTAATCTACACCATTGTCCTATATTAGTTATATATAGAGTTGAATTCTTTGATTTGTCGTTTTTACCCGATGACGGCTGACAAATTGGACCTCGTAATTTTAGTATTATAGATACAACATACACGATAGACAATCAGATAAAGGCAGCTATATATTGCATTAGCAAAAATGTTTATATATATATATAAAAGCAAGCACAAACAAGTAAAGCATTAAACTGGATTATAAGCACAAGCAAAGCAGACGAAATAAATAAAGCAAAACTGGTTCTGAAAGTTGCAACGTTAACGTAAAAAAAAAAGTGCCGAGGGGTTAAACATGTTTTGTGAAATCTCGACCCTCCCCTATACCTTTAGCCAATGTAGAAAAAAAAACACACAGCGATACGCATGTAGTAAAACTCATTTAAAACAGAGAATGAAGTTTTGAAAGGGGCAATGGATATAGCTTCATGCAAATGTGATGAATACCCAACGGCTCTTGCATAAAAGAGGGACGAAAGATACCAAAGGGACAGTCAAACTCATAAATCTAAAACAAACTGACAACGCCATGGCTAAAAATAAAAAAGACAAACAGAAAAACAATAGTACACATGACACAACATAGAACACTAAAGAATAAACAACACGAACCCCACCAAAAACTAGGGGTGATCTCAGGTGCTCAGGAAGGGTAAGCAGATCCTGCTCCACATGTGGCACCCGTCGTGTTGCTTATGTGATTACAAATCCGGTAAATAGTCTAATTCGGTAGGTCACATTCATGAAAGGGAAGGGGATTGTAGTTACGACGTAAGGAACATCTCCGATATCATTTGTGAAACGGTTATTCCATAACGGTCAACCAACTCGTGATGGCGTCCGTAAAATTTACGAAGGGATGATTTCAACTTCACCATTTGGAACTCTTGGTTTAATAGCTTCCTTGTGAGCAGTAACCCTCTATCAAGAAAATCATGATAGGAAATGCAAGCACGGGAATATCGTATCAATTGGGAGATATATACCCCGTATGCAGGTGCTGCTGGAATGTTGCTACTTAGAAATGGAAAGTTCACAATTGGAAAGCTGAAATCATCTCTATTTGTCGTAATGTTTTGTTTTCAACCGACCCTCATCAAGTTGTCAATTTCTAGATGTAAGTCAAGATATGAAGCCGACTTAACTGTATCTGTAGTATTCTTTATCTCCAATTCGATGGGATAGATGCGTTCCACATAGTCACCAAATTTTGAATTGTTTAGTGAAAGAACGTCATCTATATAGCGGAAAGTAGAGTTAAAGGTTATTGCTAACTTCTTATCTTTCTTCCTAAGAAGTTCCTGCATGAAGTCAGCCTCATAATAATAAAGAAACAAGTCGGCAAGTAAATGGCACGGCAAGTCATTAGAGACATCATGGACAGTTGGTAATGTGTAATGACGATGACTATGACTGCGTTTACGTCAAGGAGTTGAGTTGATATTTTCATCAAATTCACCAAGCTACAGATAGGACTAGATAGAATACATATACCATCAGTTTTGTCATTGCAACCATATAAGTCTTCTTTCGTTTTACCGACGATTTCCAATCCGCAATTGTTACACTATAATCGTCACTGAGACGACATTTATAGATTTACAATTCAGATCATCGTAACTTCTGGTAAAATAGGACTTTTCTAGATAAATTGCTACTGAATAGAGCATATATTATTTTAAATCAACAGGTTTTGCAGTCATTGGCTTCACATTACGAAATGAAACAGTATTGTTCAGAGTCATCAAAATCCAAAATGTCTTTTTGAAGTACTGATCATGGCTGTGCTAAAGTCACTATAGTTTGATGCTCTGAATGCAATCTAATTAAAAACCGATCTCTCATCGCTCCCGTTTTCTGATATGTCGCGTGACATATCAGAAAACGGGAGCGATGAGAGATCGGTTTTTAATTAGATTGCTCTGAATTTGTCATGTTTGGGATAATTGTTATGTCTGGTGATGACGGGACACCTGCCATATCAGACGACACTTTGTCTATGGTGACGTCTGTTTCGGACCTGTTTATACTGGGCGACGTCTGGGCCAGTATTCTGTTAGATCCACGTAAATTCATGCAATATTGCTACTGGGCGGATGATGTCCTCGGGGAAGATATGTCCGCCCATGGCTTAAAAAGAATAAGAAATACAGACAAACAACAATACACAAAACACAACATGGAAAAATTAAATCGAAGCAACACGAACCCCACCAAAAATTGAGAGTGATATCAGGTGCTCCGGAAAGGTTAGCAGATCCTGCTCCACACGTGGCACCCATTGTGTTGCTCATGTTAGTACAAACCCGGTTATAAGTCTAATTCGGAAGTTTACATTCCGGAAAAGGGAACGGGATTGTATTTACTACAAATGGAACATACCCGATATCATCTGTGAAACGGGTTCCTTAACGGCCAACCAACTTGTGTGGCCTACCGTAAATTTACGAAAGGATGATTTCAACTTCAACATTTGGAACTCTTGGTTTAAAAGCTTCAGTGACGCTGTAATCAAATATGTTAAAAAGGCCAAATAAAGTACGAAGTTGAAGAACATTGAGGACCGAAAATTCCTTAAAGTTTTGATAAAAAAATGCTAAGGTAATCTATTCCTGAGGCAGAAAAGCCTTAGCATTCAAAAATCAAAGTTTTGTAAACAGTTAAAATAGAGTCATCTCGCCTTATAAACACATCAGTTTCCATAAATGTGTAATGTTATTTTTTCATTACCTACGACAAGCTTTATCCGCAATAAACTCCGGAAGGGTTAGCAGATCCTGCTCTACATGTGGCACCCATTGTGTTGCTGATGTTAGTACAAACCCGGTTATAAGTCTAATTCGGAAGTTTACATTCATGAAAAGGGAACGGGATTGTATTTACTACAAATGGAACCTATCCGATATCATCTGTGAAACGGGTTCCTTAACGGCCAACCAACTCGTGTGGCCTACCGTAAATTTACGAAAGGATGATTTCATCTTCAACATTTAGAACTCCTGGTTTAAAAGCTTCATTGACGCTGTAATCAAATATGTTAAAAAGGCCAAATAAAGTACGAAGTTGAAGAACATTGAGGACAGAAATTCCTTAAAGTTTTGCCATAAAGTTTTGCCAAAAAAAAGCTAAGGTAATCTATTCCTGAGGCAGAAAAGCCTTAGCATTCAAAAATCAAAGTTTTGTAAACAGTTGAAATAGAGTTATCTCGCTTTATAAACACATCAGTTTCCATAAATGTATAATGTTATTTTTTCATTACCTACGACAAGCTTTATCCGCAATAAACTATTAGTAGGATCATACAAAAAAAAAATCTTTCATTTTGTTTAAGATATACACCTAGCAGAATAGACTCTCTTCCAGCAGAGCTTTTAGAGCAATTAAAGTCCCTGAACTAATTACTTCATTCGTGAATGATGGAAGTCATGGTGATCACTGATTGTACATTACACATTCTGCTCAGAATATTTATCGAAGACAACTAATATTTTACAAACGAAATTTTCCTTTGGGAAATATGCAACTTTGTACTGTTTATAAAATATATATGGATAGTTCAACCTTTAGATTATGATTAATTACGTATTTATATCATTATATTGTCTGCGAATAAGGTCTGAGTAGAATCAGGTATTAGGTACATAAATAATATTAAATACATAAATTTGATTTTCTATCTCCTAACCTAAAGGTGATACAAAAATTCTATCCTTAATATTTGTTCGATTTCGATATTGATTCATATATACAATGTTTAAACACATAAAAAATAATGACATAAACATATCAGGGTTTGTTTTTGAACCAGATGCGCATTTTGAAAATCTATGTATCTTCAAGGCTCGAGGCAAAGATATTTGAAAATCAAAGCTGATTGAAAAGATGAAGAGTTTATAAACAAAAAAGACAAAAAACGAGACAAATCTGGGAAAGGAATCAGTGCTTTGCTTGAATGATACATATTCCTTAATCTAAAAGAGTTTCTGAAAATTTGTAACAGTAACTTTTAATAACACAAATCCTGATTAAGGTAAATACAGAAAACAGCTTCGAATGCACAGTCGTAATAGCATGTTATTCTCATTCACAATTTCCCAGAAAATTCAAAATGCATTTTCGACCTTTTTCTTTTTGGAGTGCAATAACTTAAATTCCAATACCTTGATGATAGACACTTTTGTATTTTTACAACACAACGTCGACTGCTGAACCCTTATTTCAATTATTTATACTTATTATGTCTGTTTATTTTGTTCACACATTGTTTTCAATACACTGGAATTTTAAACGACAAGTAAGAGGTAAATCCACAATTTCTACATAAGAAAATGCGTTTAGCAAGTCAAGAATAATTATGATAGTGGTTTTTCATTCGTTTTATGCGTTTGAGCTTTTGAATTTGCCATTTGATTAACAACTTTCCGTTTCGAATTTTCCGCGGAGTTCCGTAATTTTTTCTTTTACTTTTTGCTACAGTTTTAATATAACCATATATCTTTATGCTAAAACAGGATATTAAATTTCTATAATTAATCGTGTGGTAGATTTCTGATAAAAAAAACCCATTATTTTCGATCCTCTAGTGACTATTCATTAACGGGGCATATAATATCGACAGATATTGGATAACAGGTAGACATTTTATGCTAAAATTCTGATATCAGCGCAAATATGAAATTTCTTCATTTTAGGCAAGTCGTATAAGTTCATCATTTATTATTTACCATTATCCTGGCAAACAAAATAAAAGAAATTAAGGGAAATGAAGTACACTGTAAATTGAGGACCTTTTTTCGCCAACTGAAATAGAATAAGCCTTCAAGGATTGCATAAAAATTCCGAAAACATCTTGTCAATTTTATATAAAATGATTTGTTTTTCAAATTTTAGCTACCAATGTTACATGTATATATAAGTATTTCTGTAGTTTCTGAATACCCACTATTCAATATAACTGATATCAGTTGTATAACCTAATCTAAAAAAATTACCCAGGCTTAATATTTTGAAAGATATATATTTGGTATCACTGCTAAAAAGGTCCAACACATTATTCAGAGCTACCATACAGGGAATTATTGCGAAGTGTTTCGGATATGACGATCTATAATAAGTCCAGAGTTTCACTATGTAACAATTGCACATAAATTTGACAGTGTCAGCAATACTATAAGAAAAAAGTGAATCAAGTCTACACCATTACATACCGGGACAATTACTTACACGATTCCTGACTTGAAACAAGATAAAAGATGAAATATTGTTTATTCTAATTTGACGTCCTTTTTTTCTTTGTAAACAAAACCTTGTTCTAACGACAACAAAATATGTTTCACACATTCACACAAACTTTCTGTTTACATTCTGATCATTTGTATCCTTATAAAATATATATATTCTAGCTGCGTACATACATTTTTATTTGTATCCTTATAAAATATATATATTCTAGCTGCGTACATACATTTTTTTTTACGTTTTGTCATTTAAACAATTAAACATAATATTTTAGCTATTAGTCTTTATTTTTAAACAATCTCAACAATCTTATTTTTTCAATCTGGATTTATTTATTAAAAAAATTAGACGACAGTAGTTACACGATGGTCTAAATTCGTAGAACGGAGAGGAATGATTAAAGACAAATCTAGGTAACAAACAAAATCTGAGGGAAACACATACTAGTAGTTTAAACATGTTTTATTGTTCAAAATGACAAATGGATCAGACACAAGCTTTAGAACTTAGTAACGTCTTCTCTAAAACATAAAAAAATATATATACACATTAAACTCATGAACTACAAAAAAAGCGAGCCCGAGTGCGTCGACAAGCTTAACGTCTCCCGCTCTGTAATCATACCCGCCGTGTGAATCCACATTCCGTCCAAATGTCTCAATCGCGATCAGGACACAATAGGTAAAATTACAGACTAGACGACTGCATAGTGATTTAGATGGAGACACATTGTTTCGACACATCAATTCGTGATGGTGACCGTGAAAACATAGGCAGTGGCGATATAGATTCTCTATAACTCTATTTAAGCAGAATGACGCTCGAATAAAAAAATGTTAAAGGCCAAATAAAGTACGAAGTTGAAGATTACGGATAAAAAAAATCCAAAACGTTTTGCCAAATGCAGCTAAGGAAATCTATTCCTGAGGTAGAAAAATCTTTGTATTTCAAAAATTCAAAGTTTTGTAAATAGTTAATGTATAAATATGACCATATCAATGATAATGCATGTCAACACATAAGTGCTGTCTACTAGGCTGGTGATACCCTCGGGTGAGAAAAACTCCACCAGCAGTGGTATCGATACAGCGGTTGTAAATAAACTCATCATAGAAAACGTTCATTGCAATTGTTTTTGATGATTTCTGTATATAACATTATAAAGATCGAAACAAACAGAACATTTAAAAAACATGAGGAGCAACATCATAAAAATATTACGATTAAGAAAACTTCATTTGCAAAAGGAAGTGTTGTTAGATACATGAAATGTAACACTACTGAAATAGAAACGTAATTTAAATATTAGAAAACAGAAACATTTCCTTCTTTCCAGTGGAATTATTTTTCTTAAATGCCCAAGGGAAAGCTTTTGTCAATGTGGATGATAAATTGAAAAAAAATCTCAAATTGACTTCTTTATATTCAAGATGTAAAATGTAAAAGTTTGCGTTGGAAAAGGATTTAGTTTTAACTATTCAAAGCAATTAAAGTCTCTTTTCTCTTTATGTCAGTCGACATTTAAAACTCATATCACAATGAAGCAATTTGGTAAAGTGAATGGTATTTCTTGACGTTTTTTTTTAAATTGTGTTGAATATTAAAAAGATAAAAGGATGACTTCATTGAAATTATTTATGACAAATGTAAAAAGAAGTTAAGTTGATACAATTTGCAAGGATAAATTGATAAGTGAAATATAAAGGCAAATGTCAACGTTCAGAGAAAAAGTTGGATATTGAAAGTTAATTTGAAAATCGATAGAAATCCTTGTTAAAGTAAACAAATTGCTAGTAAATGCTCTTATACATTTCTAATTTTTTTATTTATTTCAGATTATATGTGATAACGTTAGGAAAATGCTATTATTTTGAAACTTATCAAATAAAATACATGCTACATGGTATTGCATCCCCGCTCTTAATATGATTAGGATTGAAAATGTTTAGATTCTGTCAATGTTTGTCTTCAGTGCGCGTTGTCCACAGTGTAAGTGAGCTAGTGAATATTTGTCTCTTCAGACGCACTTACAGTAAGTAGATGCCATTGAAATAATGAGCTCCAACAAACTCTATCATTTTCATATTTCCTGACTAAAATATCGTAGCATTAAACAACGATTATGATATCATTAGTTGAACTAAGAATTTCATAATGGCGCGTCAATGTAAAAGCTTTACAAACCAGACTAATGAATGTCTGTCACTTTTTGTAAATTCTAAATGTCACACAGTACTTAATGCTGAGTGCTTCATACTACGTTACTGGCAATATTTCCTAGAACAAGTTAAAGATATTGGGTTGATTTCCAGTGATCATTTTTTCTTTTTGTCATTCATTGCATATATTGGTAAAATTGGAAATATACATTTACAAATATTAAATATCAACAATTATTAAAAATACATGATTCAAAAGTAAAATAAAAAAAATACCGAACTCCAAGGAAAGTGCAAAACGGAAAGTTCTTGATACACTGGCAAAATAAAAGGCTCAAACACACCAAATGAATGGAAAACAACTGTTATATTCCTGACTTGGCACATACATTTCCTTACTTCTAATTATACGTAAAAAATAAATACAAATTTCAATTGATTATAGAAATTTTAATAACTCAACACTTTAAATTTAACCCAAGTGCTAATACCATTGCATAAAAACTAACCTAATCACAAACGTGCCGACATAAATTTAATAAGACAACACGCCTTAGTCTTGATTCGTCAACTGCAAAGCATGCAATGGAATACACATTAATTAGGAGTATGCCGTAACTTGAGAATGTTTGTGCATCACGACTATAATACTGTGTGATAGGCAAAGCTTCCCTAAAATTATCGTAAAATTTCAAAACAAGCTCCTACGATGGAGATGCATCGCACAATATTACAAGTTTCACAAACGTGTTGAGAAAAATATATTCAACAAACCGCCAAATATTGACAACAAAACCAAAATCTCAAAAGACAAAAAAATTGGATAAGACGGTCAACAGCATTGATCTTACTAGTTTTGTCTGTACTTCTCCGATTTATCGATTAAAGTAGGAACACAATATTATAAGCAAAATTGCAACAACCATCAGACTACTTGAAGAAGTTAATTCATATTGGCAGTTATATTTACAAAATACAAATTATATTTCAGTAATGCCCATGCTATTTGCAGTTGTTCAAAACAGGTTTCTGATGCTTTTGGTGAAAACATTGTCAGATATTGAATATTTTATGACATGTTTGCTAGTCATTGTTTTCAAATCTTATATTACCACAAGAAAGTATAACCTAATTAATAAAGGAAAAATTGCACACGACGGAAAATATTGTTTGTTTACTTTAAAATTTATACTCAATCTGCCTTTTGAAGGTTTCAAACGTTATACTAATATTAAGCTTATTAACCACCGCCAGACGAAGATGACAGGAGAATTGGCTTTCGACAGTTTGACATTGATTCTTCTATTTTAAGTCCTATAATAATATCTACATATACTGATTTAAAATCACTTGTTAATGTGAACTTTTGTTAAAATCTTATTTTCTTTAACAACATGTCCAACTTCAGAGGAGGAAAAATAATTTAAAAGTTAATTTTGATCTAAAATTGTTGTCAAGATTGTATCAATTCATTGAATTTAATATTAGTAGCAGAATGTTATTCCGTAAACAATTATGAAGATGGAAAATGTGTAGGAATATGATATTGGTAGAAACAAACATTAACAATACGACCATCAAATATATTGCTCTTTTACAATTTACACTTAAATTGATGTACAGTTTCGATTAGGTATCTCAATAATTGAGTTATCTAGTATCTATATGGAAAATATAAAAAAATGAAGATAAGTTAAGCACTTATCATAAATATTATTACTGTTTTATATTTTGTGATGATCATCAAATAATCTTATTTAAATTGCTTGACACCAATTTAAATATATTTGTTTTGATAAAAGATGAATACAAGAGAATGTGGTGTACAGTCAAACAGACACAAATCCAACCACATAAACAACCAAATAAGGGCGACAATACAACTTTTGTCATTAGGCAATGCTTACTTCATATTTACCGGGCCTTCTTTGGGATTCGACTAGCCATGTGTGATGAATAACTACTTTTACAACAATTATACTTGCTATGTAACACGAAGATCCATCGATACCTGATTTACTTGTCTCGTTGCAAAAGAATTTCTGTTCGTTCGATATTTAATTGACACATGGTTTATAAACTACGTCTGTAAATATTTGAATTCTTGATTACTGTAACTGGAATTAATCATACGTCTATACATACGTATCTAGCATCACTCAATCTAAAATTCAATGGTAAGACAACCACATGAAATCTAGGGGAGTGCAAAAGCAAAACGACATCAGGAGATATAAATTGGATCTCACCTCATTCAGTATGCATCTCTCCCAAGTTAGATGCATGTAATTAAGTGGTTGTCGTCGATTGCTGTCTTTTATGTTTTGATTTTTCTTATATCAAACCATAAGTTTTTTATTTGCTTCACTTTTGTCATATCTGGGCCTTTAAAATCTGACTATTCATTTGTTCATTGTTGAAGGCTTTACGATGACTTTGATGGTTTTAATCAACTTCTTATGAACTTTGTTGGATAGTTTTATTATTGGCAATCATAACATATTCGTGATGGTGACCGTGAAAACTTAGGCAGTGACGATATAGTTGTTTATTCTCGGTAACTCTATTTAAGCAGAATTTGATAAAGTCTGTATAATGTGAATATTCACAAGCAAAGTTCAGTATTACACAAATCACATTTTACAAAAGGGGGACGGAAGATACCAAAGGGATAGTCAAACTCATAAATCTAAAACAAACTGACAACGCCATGGCTAAAAATGAAAAAGACAAACAGAAAAACAATAGTACACACGACACAACATAGAAAACTAAAGAATAAACAACACGAACCCCACCAAAAACTAGGGGTGATCTCAGGTGCTCCGGAAGGGTAAGCAGATCCTGCTCCACATGTGGCACCCGTCGTGTTGCTTATGTGATTACAAATCCGGTAAATAGTCTAATTCGGTAGGTCATATTCCTAAAATAATAAGCATACCAAATAAACTCATCATATATACATAGATTGATAATTTACGTTTCGTCTACAAATGACTCAATCATCAGTGACACTCGACAAAAAAATATTAAAGGCCAAATAAAGTACGAAATTAAAAAGCATTGAGGATAAAAAAAATCATAAAAGTTTTGCAAAATACAGCTAAGGAAATGTATTCCTGAGATAGAAAAGTCTTAGTATTTCAAAAATTCAAGGTTTTGCAAACATTTGATGTATAATAATGACCATATCAATGATAATGCATGTCAACACATAAGTGTTCACTACTAGGCTGGTGATACCGTCGAGGAATACAAACTCTGACATCAGTGGTATCGACCCAGTGGTTGTGAATAAACTCATCATAGAAAACGATCCTTGCAACTGCTTGTGATGATTTCTGTATATAACTTTATAAAGATCGATACAAACAGAACATTTAATACGCATGAGGAGCAACTTCATAAAAAATATGACCATTAAGAATTATTTAAGAATTGAATGCTTCGTTTTGTAACTTCATTGGAGTGTAAAAGCGTAGACCAAAATACATTTTGTATGAAGCGCGGAAGCGCTTCATTCTAAACATGTGCGCACGGTTAACGCTTTTACAACCATATGAAGTTACAAAAAGAAGCATTCAATACTTATAGTTACAATTTTTAGCTATGATAATGAAAACACGAATTTTATAATTGTTTTATTTAAATCACCTGTGCACTTTATTGTGGGACCACGTGTTATCATGAATGAAAAGTTTTGTTGAGTAATGCAATTGCTTAAGGAATAACACAAGATGTGTAGTTAGCCAATCAGAATAAAGTATCATAATGAAACATACATCTAATGTAATTATAAAAAATTATAATCTTAATTTGCACAAGGAAGTGTTGTTAGATACATGAAATGTAACACTACTGAAATAGAAACGTAATTTAAATTTTAGAAACAGACAGATTTTCTTCTTTCCAGTGGAATTATTTTTCTTAAATGCCCAAGGGAAAGCTTTTGTCAATGTGGATGATAAATTGAAAAAAATCTCAAATTGACTTCTTTATATTCAAGATGTAAAATGTAAAAGTTTGCTTTGGAAAAGGATTTAGTTTTAACTATTCAAAGCAATTAAAATCTCTTTTCTCTGTATGTCAGTCGACATTTGAAACTCATATCACACTGAAGCAATTTGGTAAAGTGAATGGTATTTCTTGACGTTTTTTAAATTGTGTTGCATATTAAAAAGATAAAAGGATGACTTCATTGAAATTATTGATGACAAATGTAAAGAGAAGATATCACCAAAGTGGCTTATGAAAACAAGCCCAGTACAATTATTTAACAAATACTTTTCAAATATAAACATTCTATAACTAAATAATAAGTTGAAAATTCAACAAAAGCTGAAAATAAATTCAATGACTTATAGCACAATAATGTAACTAAATATGATTGAAATGTTAAACAACAGTTTTTATCAATAATTCATATCAACAATAGTAATTAAATGATAATTTTACAACAGTCCAAAGTTGATACAATTTGCAAGGATAAATTGATAAGTGAAATAAGGCAAATGCCAACGTTCAAAGAAGAAGTTGGATTTTGATAGTTAATTTGATAATCCATAAAAACCCTTGCCAAAGTGATTAAATTGCTAGTAAATGCTTTTATACATTTTTATTTTTTTATTTTTTTCAGATTATATGTGATAACGTTAGGAAAATGCTATTATTTTGAAACTTATCAAATAAAATACATGCTACATGGTATTGCATCCCCGCTCTTAATATGATTAGGATTGAAAATGTTTGGATTCTGTCAATGTTTGTCTTCAGTACGCGTTGTCCACAGTGTAAGTGAGCTGGTGAATATTTGTCTCTTCAGAAGCACTTACAGTAAGTAGATGCCATTGAAATAATGAGCTCCAACAAACTCTATCATTTTCATATTTCCTGACTAAAATATCGTAGCATTAAACAACGATTATGATATCATTAGTTGAACTAAGAATTTCACAATGACGCGTCAATGTAAAAGCTTTACAAACGAGACTAATGAATGTCTGTCACTTTTTGTAAATTCTAAATGTCACGCATTACTTAATGCTGAGAGCTTCTTATTGCGTTACTGGCAGTAACAGAAATAATAGGGTTGATCGATTATCAGTGATCTTTTATTTTGTCCTTTTTGAATATATTGGTTAAGTTGAAAATATATATTTATAAATATTTAATAGAAACAATATGTATAATAATGAGAAATACGCGAGTCAAAGGTAAAATTACAAAAGCACCGAACTCTAAGGAAAAACGGAAAGTCCTTGATCAACTGAAAACATAATAGGTTCATACTCACCGAACGAAGGGTAAAAAGTAAAATAACAAAAATACTATCTCCGAGGAAAATTCAATCGGAAAGTCCCTAATCACATGGCAAAATCTAATGACAAAACATACCAAAAAACGAATGGACAACAACTGTCATATTCTTGACTAGGTACAGGCATTTTCAAATGTAAACAACTGTTATATTCCTAAATTGACAGACACAGACATTTCCGTATTAGCAATATTTTTTTTTAATAAATTAATCGATCAGTGAAACTTCAATAACCCACCACTTTAGATTTAGACCAAATGCTAATACCAGTTTAATAAGACAACGTGCCTAAAGCCCTAGTCACAACGAACCTATGACACATCCATACAGCGCCAGGACATGAAATTTGGTCAAATCACGGGTCATCTGTGGTCGTCGTAAGACAATCGCACGACTGTCGTGTGACGAAAATTGGACATGCACCTTTTTTGCTTTACGATTTTTTATCTTGCTACTGTCTTGTGGCTGTCGTGAAGGTGTCTTACAATCGTCATGCTACTGTCGTGCGATAAATACGATTATCTTGGGTATCAATATAATGCATTTTAATCAAATAATCGTCACACGACTGTCGTACGACAATCTCACGACTGTCGCAAGACACTCATGATACAGTTGCACGATTGTCTCACGAATAACAAATTTCGTACGATGATCGCACAACATTGATTGTATGTTGTACGAAAGTTGTACGTTCGTAGTGCAACATATTTTCGTTGTATTTAGTAGAGCACAATTCGGCTGGAATGAATGTTTGGGAAAACATACCGTCTTCCATTTAAACAAGACGACGATCATGCTTGGCCCTGCTGAATAGGCGCCTTGGCGAACTACAACAAGAGCAAAATATGGTCTTGTTAGAGTTGATTCGAGCCCGTGAACAGTATTGGAACCAGCGAAACCCCCGACGTTGGTGGGTTAAGCCATGAATCAAACGTCGCCTGATGTTTGGGCAGTATAGTACACTGATGTCAGAGTTGGAGCGGGAATCTGCCGGTGATTTCGTTGGATTCATGCGGATATAGCCTTGCATTATTTTACATTGTCTTATCGGGGCCTATAGCTGACTATGTGGTATGGGCTTTGCTCATTGTTGAAGGCCGTACGGTGACCTATAGTTGTTAATGTCTGTGTCATTTTGGTCTTTTGTGGATAGTTGTCTCATTTGCAATCATACCACATCTTCTTTTTTATATTGCATGTTTCAAGAACTTTTGTAGAGAGTCGCATCAGAGTGGCACGACAGTAGTACGACAGTGGCACGATAGTGATACAACAGTAACACGCACATTCCATGACATGAAAACCTGAAAAATAGCCCAAAACAACTCACGATTGTCGTACGATTATCGCACAACTGTCACACGACCGACTTGCGACACACACACGACAGTACATTACATTTTTTTGTTCTGTTTTGTTCTCATCGTGGAACCATCGTGGACATGTCGTAGCTGATATGACCACTCGAAATATTTTTTTTGACATTTTTCACGATAGCGGCACGACAACTATTTTATAGATCTTTCACGACAAAAAAATAGTACGATCTGTTGTGACCGGGGCTTAAGTCTCGATTTTTCAACTGCAATGCATGCAAGAGGAGACAAATTAATTAGGATTTTGCCGTAACTTAAGAATGTTTGTAGATCACGACTATCATACTGTGTGATAACGACACAGCGTCCCTAAAAGTACCGAAAAATTCCAAAACAGGCTCCTAAGATGAAGACTGACCCGTACTGTATAACAAGTTTCACAAACGTGTTGCGAAAAATATAGTCAACTAAATCACCAAATATTTGACACCAACACCAACTTTTCAATTTCTCAAAAAAATGTAAAAGACGGTCAACAATACTGATCTTACTACTTTGGTCTGTACTCCGATTTGTCGGTTAATGGAGGTACACTATATTATCAGTAAAATTGTAACAACCATCATATTAGTGGAAGAACTTAATTCATATCAGTAATAAATTACAAAATAGACATTATATTTAAGTAATACCCATGCTATTTGCAGTTGTTCAAAAAAGTTCGTATGCTACTGGTGAAAGTATTGTCAGATATTGAATATTTTATGACATGTTTGCTTGTCATCACAATACCATTAAAAAGTATTCTGATTAATGAAGGAAAAATTGCGAGACGGAAAATATTGTTTGTTTACTTTAAAATTTATACTCAATCTGCCTTTTGAATGTTTCAAACGTTATACTAATATTAAGCTTATTAACCACCGCCCGACGAAAATGACAGGAGAATTGGCTTTCGACAGTTTGACATTGATTCTTCTATTTTAAGTCCTATAATAATATCTACATATACTGATTTTAAATCACTTGTTAATGTGGACTTTTGTTAAAATCTTATTTTCTTTAACAAAATGTCTAACTTTCCAGGAGGAGGGATAATTTGAAAATAATTTTGATCCAAAATTGTTGTCAAGATTGTATCAATTCATTGAATGTAATATTAGTAGCAGAATGTAATTCTGTAAACAATTATGAAGATGGAAAATGTGTAGGAACATGATATTGGTAGAAACAAACATTAACAATACGACCATCAAATATATTGCTCTTTTGCAATTTACACTTACATTGATGTACAGCTTCGATTAGGTATCCCAATAATTGAGCTATCTAGTATCTATATGGAAAATATATATATAAAAAAGAAGAAGATAAGTTAAACACTTCTCATAAATATTATTACTGCTTTATATTTTAAGATGATCATCAAATAATCTTATTTAAATTGCTTGACACCAAGTTAATTAATTTCATAAAAGATGAATAAAAGATAATGTGGTGTATAGTTAAAGAGACACAAATCCAACCATATACACAACTAATTAAGGGCGACAATACAACTTTTGTCATTAGACAAGGTTAACTTGATATTTACCGGTCCTTCTTTGGGCTTCGACTAGCCATGTGTGATAAATTACTACTTTTACAACAATTTTACTTGCTATGTAACATGAAGATCCATCGATACCTGCTTTACTCGCTCGTTGCATAAGAATTTCTGTTCGTTCGATATTTAATTGACACATGGTTTATATACTACGTCTGTAAATATTTGTATTCTCGATCACTGCAACTTGAAAAAACCAAACGTTTATACATACTTGTATAATATCACTCAAACTGTTTTTCAGTGGTAAGGCTACCACATGAATTTTAGGGGAATGCAAAGGCTAAATGACATCTGGAGAAGTTATTTTGACCTCGCTACATTCTGTATGGGCCTATCCAAAGTTAGAAGCCTGTATTTCAGTGGTTGTCGTTGATTTCTGTTTTTTTGTGGGTTTTTTTTTTGCTTATATTAAACTGTTAGTTTTTTATTTGCTTCACCTTTCTCATATTGGGGCCTTTCAGATTTGACTATTCATTTTCTCATTGTTGAAGGCTGTACGATGACTTATATTGATTTAATCAACTTCTTTTGAACTTTGTTGGATAGTTTTATCATTGGCAACCATAAAATAGTTTTATAGGAATGGCCAGTATATATATAAGCATCTTTTCTTGTAATCCAAATAATTATGAAGTCTTGAAAGGTTATTTTTTTTTTGCTTTCAAGTCGATGTAAGGCGTCAAAGCCAAAAGATATAGCAGCCTTTCAAGGCGTCATAAGTATTTGGACTACCTTTCTTGAGGAAGGATTAATCGATCATTGTAAAAAATCACTCTGTGACTGATATTATCGAGATGCTCGATTTCTTGATTGACAACATGATTCATACGTCTGAAGGACAACAAATCAATCGATATTCCCAGAACCATCAGTGCTCTCCTTCTTGACGACTTGCTCCCTTATCTATATAAAGTTGACTTAATACAGGTGCTCATATAGAAAGAACGAAAAGACGCCAGCAATATCTTTTAACTTCTCCTTCTTCTATTTTGACGATGTCCTCTCGTTAAAGAATTCAAAATTCTATGTCTGTGATTGCCTGTTATTTTATGTATTTTGTATATTTTTATATTCTTAGTAATTGATATTAGTACATATTTGAATAAAGTTATATTGTTAGCTTATTAATTACATTCTGTAATTAAGGATTAGTATTATGTGTTATTCTATTTTAACTTATTGACATGGACTATTGACGGACGAATTCTATTCTTATGGTTTGGTTAAGTCTGAATTCACTGTAGTTATTACTTTATTTTCACGGTTGATTTGAGTGCTTTCGGACATTTCTTCTATTGGTCAGTACTTTTGGCGGTTTAATTCTTTTGTTCTATATCTTATGGGAAGACATCTTGTGGTCAACACATATTTTACCTGTCTGCAAATAACACTCTATACAATAACAATTCTGTGATTTGGAGTTTCATAAATAAGGTCAGTCCTATATCTTTCTTTATTAACTTTGCAATAACTGTCCTATAGTTCATATTTTACACGTATGCATGTTGAGATTGAATGTCGAGAACGAGAGCTAAATTTCATAACAAAAGAGAACGTAAATATATATTAAAACATAAGAAGAGTTGAATTTTACGATCATATAAAATAATACTTCAATAGCCTATTAAATCTGGTATAATGATTTGAAGATAAAGTTTACATATAAATTGAATGATTGCGAGTGTCGAGTGGACCGAAAGAATGTTGTAATGTTTAAAGGTTAATCGAATTAAAGTAAATCGATATAAGAACTAAAAATAGATATCTAGGTTGATATTGATTTTTACTATAAACAATAAACATTGCTTAACAAAGATTTATAATTAACATTTTTGTTATACAGGTATATATAAACCTTACTGTATTAAAGATGTAGTGTGTAATATGGTTTATATGGAAATGTGCCACTTGCACGATATGTGAGGTAAGCTAAGTGTATTTGTATTCTTGTTTCGCTTAGCTTTAGTTTTTAATATTTGCTTTGCTTTTATTGTTACTTTTTGTGATTAGTAGCTTTTTGATTTAACAAGCATGCAGCTTACGTTTTGTGTACTTTAGATTATCCACACAAGTATTATTCAATAGACTTTGGTATGAGACAGCATATGAGAACATGTACTATAATAACTTAAAGTCGAATTGATATAACTGTAATTGAGACAAGTAATTGCCATGGTATCCACATTATATATTTTTGTGATCAGATACATATGTATGCAGCTGAATGAGTTTGCATGATAATGAATTACAAACATTAGTTTTAATTATTATTACTTAGTAAACAGATTTATCTTTCTGTAATTTATAAGTACATTTATATTTTACAGGGCTTTATTTACATTACCATATAGTATTGAACTTCGTTAGTCTGAAATAAAAGTTACAGAACCCTATTCAGAAGTTTAGTTATTATTTACTAAAAGCCTCAAGAAACCGGCTTTTACATGTCTATTCTGACCGTTATGGAAATATAGATTCCACAACTGCAACAAGTGTATAACGACATTTCTCCACTCGAGACAGTTAAATTTTAATTTTGAAAGCGCGAGGCTTGCCGAGCTTTTTAAATAATTAAAATTTAACTGTTGAGATACGAGTTACAGGGGTGGAATCTGTTTCTCTAATGATTTTTGTCCTTCCTTCTCAAAGATTTGAGGAAAGTTGTGTACTTTTGATGTGACGTCATCAGGCATAGTCGCCTTTTTTCATGACGTCACAATAAGAAAATTCAGAAGAAAACAAGAAAATTTAACGTCACAATTAAATTTCAACCAATCATTTGCCGAGAACATATTTTTCACTAGTGAGGAGAATTTTTTTTCTCACACTGATCAGAAGATGTGAAAATAGCACAAACATTAGAGAACATCTGTTTCACAGACGACGACGAATATGTGTCAGTCGAAGTAACCAAAATCCCGTGATCTTTTTTCCGAATGTGACCAACCGAATTAGACTCATCAACGAGTTAAGGACGAATGTTTCGACAAAAAATTGATATTCCCAGAGCCATCTGCGATCCTTTTCTTGTCGACATGCTCTTTGATGAATATCTTCAGAAGTTGACTTCATACAGGTGCTTCTTAGAAAGAACAAAAATAAACTAGAAATATCCTTTAGCTGCACCATCTGCTATTTACATGTCCTTTCGTTAAATAATTTAACATTTTATGACTATGTTGACCGTTATTGAATATCTGTTTCACCTACGACGACTGATATTTTCCAATCGTAGTAACCACAATCCTAGTGCTCCCTTTTCCGAATGTGACCAACCGAATTAGACTCATCACCGGGTTACGGACGTCGTATGTTTCAACAGACAATGGGTATTCCCAGAACCATCGGTGATCCTCTTCTTGTTGACATGCTCCTTTATCTATATGAAGTTGATTTCATAGGTCTTGATTTTCTATGTTGTGTTTTGTATACTGTTGTTTGTCTTTTGATCTTTTTTGAACAGCGGCATACTACTGTTGACTTTATTTGCCATGGCGTTGTAACTTTATTTTCGATTTATTAGTTTGAATCTTCCCGTATTCAGAATCTGTCGCATTTCTTGCATAACACACTCCGATTCAAAGATTTATAAATCAAATGTTTCATGTTTGAGGTAAGATTTGGTAAAAGATGTTTCCATATGTAAAGGCAACATTTGTAATATCTCCTCAAGAACAAAGACATGACTCATCGGACTGATTTTTCGCTCTACCGTCACACTAGTATTTACAAGTATGGTCTTGAAAAACGATGAAAGCACATCGAAAGGGAAAGATAAATGACTGGCATGTGTGTTAAAAGAGAGCAATATATCTTGCACGTTAAAGACACCCTTGCAGGTTTCGTAAAAGAGCAGGCTAATGTCGCTACAAGGCAGAACTCGCACCAGCGAAGTGGAAATTAAGGAATTAATATAGTTGCAATAACTAGTTTCGAAATCCTCTATACATAAATATGTTAAAACTAAACTAACACTCATCGAAGTATGGCATGCTACTAAAACTGTTGAATTATAACATACTTTACAATAAATATGATAACTGTTTCCCAAGTGGACAATGAATCATAAAGTTTTCTTCATATAGACAGTCAAGTGTAATAATCCATATTCATAAATGGTTATTCCAACAATTGCAGTTAAATGAATGTCAGTTTGACTTATAAATGTGGTAATAATATTCTGTCTGTATATATCTGTTTTCGCATATTTACTGATATTAATCGCTTGCACCGTTTTCATTAAAAAGACAAAAAAAAAACCAACATTTTCCCTACATTTGGACTTTTCATATGAAACTCTGGGTATGGAAAAAAATCGAGTGATAGGAGTCAGATTGCAAAGACTGACAATATGATTTATAGAAATAGTCCGACATTAATGAAAAAAAAAAGCTTAATAAAATTCTAACAAGCATGCATTTTAGGAATTTTTGAAAATTGAAGTACAGCAAAGTGTCTTTGTCGGATCCAGATAGACCGACTTGTTAACATGGTCACAGGTACAAAGTGTTGTATGTCTTCGATGCGTCAAAATAATTATATTTTCCATTTTCTTTGGCATAGTTGTACAAGCACTATCTTCTTCAGAGACGCGTCCCACCGTTTGTAAATTTCCAGTCAACACACTAACTTCAATACCCTATTAACTCGACCAATTTCTTTGTGAAAATATCTACCTATGAAAATAACTAACTACATATGCTATGTTATTAATGTTTCTTACAAAAACATCTCTTTTAGATTCGAGATTGGGTTTAGCCAAAACATCGGGTGCATATTATTCTGGCCTATTTTTATAAAATGTTAATCTTATATAAAATGTAAAAAAACGCAAAAGTACTGAACTCCGAGGAAAATTCAAAACGGAAAGTTCCTGATCAAATGACATAATCAAATGATAAAACACACCAAACGAATGGACAACAACTGTCATATTCCTGACTTGGTTACACCGGCATTTTTAAAGGAGAAAATGGTGGATTGAACCTGGTTTTATAGCGCTAAACCTCTCACTTGAATGGCAGTCGCATAAAATTCCGTCATTGTTTGATAGTAAAAATTAAGGGTTGTTGATACATAAAATGTCATTAGTCCTTTTTAGGGGTGACATATTTATAATATGATGCATGTCACCCAGAACAACAACGAGAACCAAAAGCAAACGTGTTGCTAGAAGCCGATTGCTCTCAAACCAATACAAACGCGTTGCAAAAGCGTTACTCTAAGCATGAGGTACACAAACAACTATTTTTTAGGCAGAATAATATGCCATAAAAGTATCTTTAGGTTCTAAAAATATCTATTTCTATAGATGTGATTATTTGTGTCAGTATGAAGTTTTGCCTTAAACTGAGAATTTTAAAACGTATATGTAAAACATAGCACAAATGTAGCACACAACTTTTTTGTGTACTAAAAAGTTATCAAAGGTATCAGTGACGCTAAGATAAAAATGGTTAAGCCAAACAAGTACAAAGTTGGAGAGCATTAAGGACCAAAAATTCCAAAAATGTGCCAAATACGGCTATGGTAATCTATGTCTGGGATAAGAAATTCCTTAGGTTTTTAAAAAAATCATATTTTTGTTAACAGGAAATTTATAAAATGACCAAATAATTGATATTCATGTCAATACCGTAGTGCAGACTACTCGGCTGGTGATATCATCAGCGACGAAATGTCAAATAGAGAATGGAAAGTATGTTAAAGAGACAACAACAACCCGATCAATGAGTTAAAAACACAGCCAAAGACCACAAATGGGTCTTTAACAAAGTAAAGACAAACCCGCACCCAGAGACGGACTTCACCTGGCCCATGTTCACTTATACTTTGTAGTCAAAACAAATGTATACTGCGGGATTTACTGACAAATGACATACTTATAATTTTGAAATGACACAGTCTAGAACTTTGTAGTTGATGTGCTATAAAAGCATACGTGATTTAAAAAAAATACAGCGTTTGCAACAACAAAAAAATCTGAAGCATTGTATTTCATTACGTAATTTCCTTCTCATTAACGGATAATCAGTACATGTCGCTAGACAGTATAATTGTTATCTTCAGACTTTCAATTCTATTTTAGCTTATATAAAGAAAATACAACTAATCAAATCTGATAAACAAGATTCGATTCTTCGAACTGTTCTATTTAACGACGTAGAAAATAACTCAACATTACCTTTTATTTGTATAAGGAGTGGTATATATGATAGCACTCACGTTCATTTTTGTATAAGCTATCTTATCATTCTGAAAAGTTGTTCAGTCTGAATAGGTGTTTGTGCTCGTTTCTAGCATAAAAGAAAATGAAAAATGAACAATGAAAATTTGATATTACAAAATAGCTGTACTATACAGTCTTCAAGACAACTTTTATTATGAATAATTAAAAGGCAGATTAATCGCATAATTTAGATGTTAAAATTTTTACTAAGTCACTATCTGTAAAGAGGGTTCCAATGATCTCTTTTTTTTTCAAAATTTTTTAATGTCAAACTCACCAAAGGTTTTGGACTTATGATTAGAAAACATCATTAAAATTTGAATAAAAATTGAAGAGTTAATATTTTTTCCTGGTGACATAAAAAATTGTATATACGTATGATACCTTAACTCGTGTTAGATTTACTTGAATACCAAACACATGCATTGTTTTAAGGATTCAAATGATAAGAGGATCTGGTAAACAAATATGTTGAAGGTGCTATCTCGGCACCAAGAATTAAAATTATATTTCTAAGATTTTCGTGAGATATAATAATGCATTGACCTTCAATTCTAGTACACCCCTGAATAAAAAATGTTACAATCAAGGTTATACCTTACTGCGCATGCCCATAGGTAACATCGTATACCTCGGGCTACAAGGCCGAGTTCACTTGAAACTCGACTTTAGAGTTAATAGATTATCACGTGAACGCACCAGAGTTGATATTCGGAACAACTCTAAGTAACTCTAGGGTAAGGCACTGACCAAGCATAAAAAATAAAATATTCTCATTGGTTTGACGTCATTCAAGAGTTTCTCGAGTTTAACCCTAGCTCGGTGAGGGTTGTAACCAGGGTACGCGGGGTTAACTCGAGTGGTTCAAGTACAATCGTATTGTTGAAACCCGAGTAAGTAAAGTGAACTCGGCCCAATAGATTGACTTTCAATTTAGCTCTCTTTGAGTAAAGAGGTTTTTTAAATTATTTAAAGGTTAGTGGGTTTATTATTTTAGTTAGCATGGCTAACGCCCAACTCAATGACATTCCGGAAGGGATGGCTACACCGTCTCGAGAGAGCGGTGCACTTGATTCGGAAGACCATAGGGTCATTGAAGAAAATGAAAGTTATACCGCAGTGGCGGTAGAAACTGATAAGGTAGTCGAGCCTTTGGGCTCTTCTCCCAAGGCGAGGAGAAATATCTCTTCTCGTCAAGATGATGAAATGTCGTTAGTCGACGGGACAGAAGAAGATGTCAGACAGAGTTGGTCTTACCTAGATACCAAAACACAAAAACGGAAACGGGACCAAACAGAAAAGGTAAGATTAAACATAGGAAAGTTGTTAATCATACTAGCAGTTCCTATGAAAATACTGAGTCACAACACTTTATTGTCTCCCATGAAAGAACCACACCCACTGATTCTGAACAAAACGTTAAAATTAGCCGGGTGGACGGTCTCCGGAGATCATTTAACTCAATTGGAATTTCAGAGGAAACTAAAGAATTACTCCTTGGGTCTTGGAAATCGGGAACAAGATCTTCGTACGACAGTGCCTGGAATAAGTGGTCTAGCTGGTGTGACTCACGGGAAATTGATTCCTTTTCAGAACCTTTGGCCGCTATCTTATATTTTATGACTTGGATGTATAAATAGGGGTATCAATACAGAACTTTAAATTTTCACCGTTCGGCCAGATCTTCAGTCTTGCCATATATCGATGGCGTCCAAATTGGTCAATTACCTATAGTAAAGCGATAAATAGAAGGTGTTCTACAAAATATCCCACCTTTACCAAAATACCAATTTTTATGGGATTTGGATATTGTCCTCAAATATTTATCCGCTTTACCAATAAACAAAAAACTTGAGTGTTCAGTTTAAGGTAAACAGTTATCAATTTAATTGGCTTTGGCAGCACCTAAAATGATATCTGAAATTGCAAGGGTAGACAGAAGATGCATGTCCAGTAAGGTATTACCTGGATTGTAACATTTTTATTCAGGGGTGTACTTTAACGAGCTGTTATTTGATTAGAATTGAAGGTCAATGTATTATTTCTCACTCTAATCTAATCATATAATCACTTTTTCATTTCGGGCGCCTTGCGCCCTCAAACAATCTGAAATTATAAACTTTTACAAGTCATCTCCCTAAAATACACTTGAAAAAAATTATTTAATTCAACAGATTTTTTTTAATAATATCAAATTCAATTTTACTTTTGATGATTGAAAACCTTCATCTAAATATGATGAGCGTCTGAAATAAAATAAGGCGATATGTTGGCGACAAGAAACATTATGGAATATTTTTACGGGACAAACTCATCCAATCGCCCTTAAATTAGCTCAAAGCTTAAGATTTTCTTGATTATCGACCGCAATTGTTCATGGTTTAAAGTATAAAAACTATCAAAATGTAAAGAGGATTTAATAAATGAATGTGCTTTCCTAGAGTCAAGTAATAATTTGTACCATGTATAACAATTTTTAGTCTCCTCGCGAGTTGATGAACAGAACTAGAAGCTACAAAAAAATAAATATCATGTCTTTTACTTTTAGGAAACTTTGTTCCTCAATGCTCTTCAACTTCGTACTTTATTTGGTTTTTTTTTTAAATTTTTGACTCGAGCGTCACTGATGGGTCTTTTATAGACGAAACGCGCGTCTGGAGTGAATATTAAATTTGAATCCTGTTATTTATGATGAGTTTATTTACATGGAAACATATGCTATTTCCTATTTCAGTGGTCATGATTTTGCTTGTATAAATGGAATTGAAATGTAAATAATTAATGCAGACAATGTAAAAAAAATAACAAAAATACCAAACTCCAGGGCAATATTATTAAAGGGAAACGTCCATTAAACATGAAAAAACTAACACGCTTGACTATATCAACCAATAAAACGAATAATATATGGCTGCCATATTCTTGACTTAGTTCAGAAACTTTTCAAAAAAGGTTGTCTTATAGTTAGCTAAGTCCATGATATTGAAAAAAATGGTCGAGAAACTCAAACAGACATTATTGGTAAAAATGTCAATATCTTGGAACCTAAAATGTGACAACAGACTTCACATATAAATAACAAATGACTATTAAAATCAAACAATCAATTTAAAGACATAAAGATATCGTGTCAGAAATCCACTAAGAGAAAACAAATCTTGGTTACAAATTAAAACTGAGTGAAACACATAACTAAAGAGGAAAACATAGAAACATCAGGACCACTGAAATACAACAAAAACAAACGCACTATTTGATAACAAGTGCCATATTCATGACTTGGTACAGGACATTGTAAGAAAATAATGCTTGGTTTAACCTGGTTTGATGTTCAACCTGGTTTGATGGCAAGCAAAACCTCTCGCTTCAAATGACATGTTTAAACAAATATCACTAGACACAACACTACGTGACAGAACTGCAGCTCAAACACACACAATAACGCACATCACCGAGAACTGCACAAACACATGATATAAAAGTCGACACAACATTTCAACGGTAGAACACAACGATCATCTTCAATCAATGACAGACACCACAAACAGTGACGCACTTACTTACGTTACGAACATGCAAGCTCGAACTTTATACACGAACATTTATTAAAAAAAATAGTTGAGTCTAGTGCGATATCTTAGAGTATCGGGGAACATTTAAGAGCGGTCTGTTACAATTCTTTGCATACATTAAACGTGCTTATCAATTTAAAATTCCTTTGAAAAAATACCACAGATTACGACCTACATATTTCTATCTTCGGACTATCACAATAAGTATTTGTCAGCTTATCTGTACCTAAACCATTATTGAAATGAAAACAAAGTGTACTATACTATCAATAACTTCACATGGATCAAGTCATTTAAAAATTTAAAATCTGCATAGTGAAGTCGAAAGTCTTCACAATTATCGTTATGTTCGGCAACCGTTCGAATATTTTTAAATTTCAAATAATTTTTGGGATTTCTCATGGCAAACAGACTTTATTCAATTACAAATTATCATGTTTTCCCACTTAATTTCTGAGCTCACGGTTTCGGGTTTTCCTTTTTTTTCTATAAAGCTTCCAAATGCTTATTGGTGTCAACTAACATCTCATATTAGCATTTATATGAGGTAATAAATAATTTAAGTAAGGAGAATTATTGACCTCGTACAGCTTCTGGTAGAAAAATCAAGACCGTTCAACACTGAATTTATATACGTGCTGTTGCATTGGAAGTAATAAATCTCTAACGACGATTGAAAACTATCCATAAACAATGCGTTTCACTTCACAATGGAGACAACGGAATTAGTTCATGAATGGATTCATTAAATAGAATATCTTTTTCATGAAATCAAAAAGCTCTGAGAATGGTATTCAATTTGAGCTGTAGCAATTATAACCATGTATGATAACTTTCAGTTGTATGCTATTGACATTTTACACAAATGATGTTTGATGGTACATATCTTACATTCCGCCTACAGAGAGTTAAGAGTCATATTGGCTTCATATTGTCCTTGGAGGATATTAACTAACAATTCCGACATGTTTTACAGTAACAAAATTAACATCAAATAGAAACTTCAAGAAGGGTAAGTCGTAATTTTTGTCATTTTTTGTAACTTTTCTCTTAAATCTATTTCATATATTACTTTTACAAAGTATTAAATGGCCCAGTTAGTGCTGACCGTGACAAAAAGGTAAACTATAAATGAATTTAATGAAATGCATGGCTCCTTATTCGGTCAATGATAGAGTATGTACTTTCAAATTACTGATCGCTCTTTGAAAAAAATAAAAAAAAATAAAAAAAAATAAAAAATAATAAAATAATAAACACTCTTGGCGGTTTTTAATTTTACAGGTATAAGAGATACACAGGTTTACTCTCATTACATAAAATTATTAATTTAAAATGAAAAATATTATTCAACAATCACTATTTTCAAAAAAAGATATTATTGTTTTTACTAGCGTATGTGCTGAAAAGAAGACATTACTTTTTAGAATTGATAAACTTGGAACTGAAATATTAGTAGAAGGTATTCTAAATCTCCCTTTTTGCATTACCTTACTTCTTTTTGTATCAATTGATTATTGTCCTGAAATTGCGTTAAAAATTGCAACTGAATGTTCAGCAAGCAATAATCAATCGATTATTATATTTCGAAAGTATTATTCATATCTAGTCATTGTTTTATGCCATAAATTATATTATAAATATGACAAATGCTCGTTTACAAAGACTAATCACGTTTTGTTTGCTCAGCGTTAAAAAGTCTTGGTTTTTGATGAAAACCATGTTATTCTGCATATTTTGTTTTTTACATTAAAAGGTATCGTTAAATAATTGCGGCGACGGATTTGCAAATGTTTTTTTTTCAAATAAGAAGTCATAAGAAACCTCAAATTAAAAAAAAATATGCATAAGTTTTTTTTATGCCTAAATGGATAGTTTTCATTATACAACTTATGTACATATACTTTTTTCTGAGGAAAATTCTTTAGTTTGTCCACATTTAGAAGAAGTTTACTTATTTATAATTGCTTCCTTCCAGGAAGCAATTCGCCGACATATTTTCCGTATGCATAGTGAACTGAGCGTAACCCTCCTAGTAAAAATCCGGTGATCGCAATACGCATGAATCTGTCATTATAATAAACACTTATCTAATTGTACATGTTAAACACGTGCTCAATACCCATGCTTTTTGTTATTTGTTTACTATAAGGTGACAATCGGTAAACTTCGGCTTCAAAACACGGCATTTAATGAGCAGCCATATTTGTTAAATCATAACAGACAGAGAGAAACAAAATGACGATTATACGATATATTTGTGTAAAAAATGAGAAAATCGTGCACAGACGACTAAGTTTATGATATATACATGCATTGGTTCAAGAATTGGATAAACATTATTTTTCACCACTCACTCGTTTCATATGACTTTTAAAAAAAAGGTGATCGTCAAATAATGTGCTACGAGTCAATGATATTTTATTCGTTTTCATCACATGTATAACTAAACTTTATTGGTTTATTTTCTTCTAATAAATCCTTGACCAAACAAATGTAACCAAGTTCATTATAGGTACTTTTCATTTAGGCATAGGCAAAGGTTTGTCTTATTACAGTATTTTATCAATTTGCAATGGTGATGAAAAGTAAACAGTGCTTAGTCCTTATCACTATCCGATTGTATTTATAGGTTTCATAACGAGTGAGAATTAGATATCGATTGATATCAACTCGAGTTATTTAATTTCAATAATAATAAACGAGCCTATGACGAGTTTATTATTATTGAAATTAAATAACGAGAGTTGATATCAAGCGATATCTAATTCTCACAAGTTGTTAAACCTTGTTGTGAATGTGACTTTGTCTTCATGTCCGTAATGTCGCAAAACAGTGTTAACGGTGTTTCCCGTATTATTGACGTTGTGTGATAGTGACGTGGGAGAGGGCGATGGTTGCCGGATGAACAAGATGGCTGAATGTTTGTACTGTCGGAGTGTATGCTGTGTGTTTTGTATTTTATGTAACGTCTGTATATACATATAGTGTGAATAAATCGTGACTGTTATTTTCTACAAAGATGGTGTTAAGTTATAAATTTATGAACGCTCGGAACTCTACGTTTACAACAAACCTATTTCTCTTATGGCAAAAAGTTGTATGTGCGTGGCCTATTTGTTGCGAGTTGTGTTGCTACGGCCGTTTTTCTTTGCAACGCGTACTGATCTTTCTCTTATGGTTGGGGCCTGTTATCTAATTTGTAACAAATGTATTGACACGTTTTTCTACAATAATTAACAAATAACTCACTTGTTGCGCCTTAAAACGCCCGGTGTTTATGTATGACACCGGAAGCATACCTATGACGTCACGTAGTGTAGGGACCAAAGAAGATAACATCTTTTCGCGGAATTTTCTTTAATGAAGATTTTACACTGAAATTGTGATTGAAATTTAATTATGAACTTGTTTTGCATTAGAATAGAGATAACTGTATTGTATTTGAAGCTTTGCGGACGTCCATCGGTAGTTTTACTGTCGCATACAGAGGGAAATTGAAATTGGAAGTTGTGCCAGTTATAATGCCCTTTGCTCCGTTACATAACCGTACACGGGTTCCTTTCTTTATTTCTTCGTCCATGATAAGATTTATATTAGATTATGCAGACGATAAAGCAGACGAAAATCGCGAAAACCGGAAGTAAACAATCAGTTGTCAAGAAAAAAAGTAGTCCCGGCATGACCCTTTCCAGTGAATAATGACCTGATCAACGGCCAATGAAAATATTGGAAATTTACGAGATAAGCCAATCAAATTAACGTAATTTTGATATCACTTTTTCATATCACACTCCGTACGGTGCGATACGAAAAATATCTATTCACGTGGGAGTTAGATAACAGGCCCCAACCATAAGAGAAACTATGGTATTTGATAAATTAATTATCGCAACACAGTAATAGATTTTATTTTTAGATCCTGTGTCCGCACTATGAACATGCGCCTGTGAAAAATGATTGATATGTACCACAATGTACTTTGATCACTTCCTCTATGCATCATACTATTGGCAAAAGGAGGCATTTGATAATTTCGAAAGTCTTACGGAGACCTTTAGTTGCTTAAATTTACGCCGGGTAAATCACTGATGGAGAGGACTCTTATTTTCAATTGTAAAATATTTTTTTTATTTTTTTTATGTATTTTACTGATGAACTGCCATTTACGAAGCATGAAACAAAGTTAAATAGATACAAAAACGAGATAAGAAGAATAAAACAATGGCTTTATGATTTACTATTGCAATATTGAGGATTATGTCTTCTAAATTTAATATACGATTGTTTAAAATGCAGACGACATGTTTATTGGTTCGATTGTATAAAGTCACAGTGGAATTGGCGTTTGAATGAAAAATGTTATATGCCACAAACATAATGTTTTCTACTAGTCAATATTCATTCTTTACAAATTTCCGGTACATTGATGAACATTTCTATTAAACAATACGGTTATACTGTTTCAGCTCCCTCATATTACCCTAGACATTTTTTAATTGAATAATTATGGCGTAATAATAGTTCATCGCCTTTAGAATATTTATATATTATATTCTCTATGGTGGTTTTGCTTAAGGATTATGTATCCTTTTGTTGATTCAATGCTAAACCTATCGAAATTTTATAGAAGATCCAGAGCCTTTCCCCTTGTACTCTCATATTTGGCAATTCGATGCTTGATAGATAAAAGATTATTACATGCAGTGCTAGCAATAATTTCCTTAACACCAGTTTATATAAATATAGACTAATTCAAGTACACCTTTTTAGGGTGCGCCCGACTTAAGTGACTCAGCATGAGGTGTTTTGAAATTTAAAGGTTATTTGGAACTTTTCGTAAACAATAAACGCTAGCTGATCATAGAAAAACAAGTCTGTAATCTATGTTTAAAATTTTATAACAAAAATCTCTGTATTAAAGTCTGTGAATTTTCTACAAAAATCTTGGTTTTATTTTCACCACATTCTTTTTTTCTACGAAATGCAATTAAACTACAAAAAAAAATGGTTGCACGAAGTTTCCCCTTGCTATATGTACAAAATGGTCCATCTCTATTATTCATTATCTTTGCTGTTTTGAGACTTGTCACGGTACTTTTCTATATATTTGAATTTGATGTTATATTTGTTATTCTCATCGGATTTTGTCTAAAGCTTAGTCCGTTTCTGTGTGTGTTACATTTTAATGTTGCGTCGTTGTTCTCCGCTTATGTTTAATGCGTTTCCCTCAGTTTTAGTTTGTTACCCCGTTTTTGTTTTTTGTCCATGGATTTATGAGTTTTAACAGCGGTATACTACTGTTGCCTTTATTTTTCATAAGTTTGATGTGTTTGATTTTTTTATATAACCATTTGATAAGGAACTATCTGTTTTGAATTTTGCCTTGCAGTTTGGTATTTTTTTATTTCCTTATTTCTCGAATGGGTTCGAAAAAAACTAACACAACACAACTAATAATTGTCTAGTTGCTGACCAAATATAAAGTCATTCTGTTTTGTAGTGCCTGTAAGAGAAGATAAAAATAACTGTTGAACGAAGCTCCTAGAGATAAGTTACAGGAATAACTTTACGCAAAGCAAGGTTTAAATTCAAAAACCAAAGTTCTTAATGCCTTGTAGAATATCATTATTGACATTTTATTGAAAATTAAAGATTTATCCTGATTACAACATAATTTGTTATACGCGCAATTATCTCGGTTGCAATTTAATCCATTGGAAGTGCGGTCCTTAGGTTGTATTATGATCTTCCCAAATATAAACAAAAGTTAAAACTTCTCAACTTAAAGTTAAGAAAATGTGATATTGTTGCCAATGAGACAATTCGCCACAAGAGATCAAATGCAGGATCCTTTACCCGAAAGCAATATCCCATCTCGGGATAAAAATGGGGGTTAATAAAAGATTATTTCGTTGACTTGATATTTGATGCATGTAATATCAACACAGACCTTAAGCACTCACGCTACTAATACAAACACTTATGTAGTACATACAGTCAAGTGTTACTGGACAATTATTCGACGGAAATATACACAGATTAACACAGTGCATTGTTCTGAGTGTTTTACGTCGATGCCAGCTAAATCTAAACTCTACGTAAATGGTAATATATATTGAAATAACGTACACAGCGATGAACAAGAATCAATTTTACTTCTTGATTAATTATAAGTTTTTCTTAATTCTGCTTTCCTTAATTAATTTCCTAACTATCATGATTAATGTTTCTGGGAGCAATTGACTCTTTGTACCCTCAAACGATTTCTAGCTTATAGGAATCTATCTGTGGTAAACTACAACATATTTCATAGCACTTGGCATTTATATATCAATCAGAGAATACCATATTACATTTATCATTAATAAACTTCGTGAGTAATTTTTCGAAATGAAAATTTAATCAAATGAGCCAGTTTTATTTTAAAGAAATCATTTCTTAACTTGAAGGAAAACTTATTATAAAACAGTAAAAAGATTAAAAAACATATATGAATTATCTTTTAAGTGACGTTTAAGGCAGCATATAGATGATGTCAATACTTTTTTTGTATTCATAAAATTGAATGTATGTCCAGTCTTTGACGAGTTAAAATGATCTCTTTATTCAAAGTATCGGGAAACAGGACCTTTGTATCTGACAGATCACCAGTCACACGTTACATATGACCACTGGCAATATACTGACCAAATATGGAGTGTGTATGTATAGTAGTTCATAAGAAAAGTGTGACATTAACATTTTGTCTTCATTCATCATGCCATATTCAAAGTACTAAGTTCGACATACACTTAGTTTAAAAAGAAATCACATAACACAACTCATCATTGTGAGATAAGTGACCAAATAAAAAGCCATTCTGTTTTGTTAGTGCTGAGATATATGACAATTAATGATACTTGTTCATGTTGTCGGACAAACCTCTCATACAGAAGGTATAATTGGAATAACTCCACGAAAAGCAAGGTTCGAATCCAAAAGCTAAAGATCTTAATCCTTTTTAGAATAGTTTTTTTGACGAGTATTATTATTAACATGCCATCAAATTGTAAGCCTCATCTTGATATTGATATTTATGTATAGGCAATTGCCTCGGTCTAGCAAACAAATAGGTTCAAACCACCATTGTGTCTTAAAATGTCCCTTACACAGTCAGGAATATGGCAGTTGTAATATATAGTCCTTGTGTATGTATGTTGGCGTTTGCTTTTGTTGTAGTTCACTGTTTTTGTTGTTCCTTTGTTTTCCACTTAAAGTAAATGTGTTTCTCGCAGTTTTAATTTATTGTTATCTATTTTTGTTTTTGCTAAATCTAATTATGACAATTGAACAGCAGTGTACTACTGTTGCCTTTTTGTTGCAATTTCATCAATGAGAAGTTCGGTCCTCAGTTGTTTTTTACCTTCTAACACATAAAAATTTTTGAAACTTATTTACTTTAAGACAAGAAGATGTGGAATGATTGCAAAGAAACAACTCCAAGAGACCAAATGCAGGCTCCTTAACTGAAAAGCAATATCCCATGTAAGGATCTTAATGACCTTATATTAGATGCAAATAAACCCTTATCACTCACGCTTCTAATACAAATAATCATGACTTCATAGGTTTTTTTCAATTTTAGTAGTGCATTTACTCCAGTATAACCGGAAAATAATGCAATGTCAGTGTACACATGAAATGTGTATATTTCTGAGTGTGTCACATCGACGAAAGCTAAACCGAATCTCTGGGTACATGGTAATATATATTGTGAATGAACTTACGTACACAGCTATGAACAAAAATCAATTTTGTTACTTGATTTAATATAGGGTTTTCCTTGATCTGTTTCCCTAAATTTTCTCACTATCATGATCAATGTTTCTATGAGCAATTGACTCTTTATACCCTCAAACGATTTCAAGCTTATTGGAATCTATCTGTTGTAAAACAAAACAGATTTTCATAGCACTTGGCATTTACATATTAATCAGAGAATATCGTATTACATTTATAATTAACAACTCTTCTTGAGATGTTTTCAAAATTAAGAATTATTACAAATACGACTGTTTCATTTTAAAGAAATCCTTTCTTAATTTTAAAAGAAAAACTATTCAAAACTACGGATGTGTTCAGACAAATTGAAAACAAAAATAAATTATATCATGTTTTAAAACACGTTTTAGACAAAATATAAGTAATATCAATACTTTTAGTATTCATAAAATTGTTTTGTTTTGTTGAAAAGTTTGAAAAATCTCTTATTGATGTTACTTGTTATTCAAATTATTGGAAAATCGGAAGAAGGTATCTAACGGATCACCAGTCACACGTTAAAACTCATCACCCCAAAGCTGCTTACAGAATAGGGTATTACTATAAAATTGAGAATGTAAATGGGTAATGTGTCAAAGAGACAACAACCCGACCGACTTTGACTTTCTAAAACATAAGGAAGGGTGAAAGTTATCAACTCAAAGATTCGAAGATTTGATATGGTTGCCAACGAGTCAACTCTCCACCAGAGATCAATTGCCCGTTTGAACAGAATTTTTATGTAGTTCAATATACAAAAATTACCCATATTTGTCAACATTCTATTTTAATAGAAAAAACGCAATGAGGTTGCAACAACCTTATTAAAAATAAACCTTTGTCTTCCCTGGTTTTATATGGTTGATGAGCTCCGTCTCATTGACGTGTACCTTATACATATACATATCTCGTGTTAATGCTTTAGACATATATTTGCGTTTAGTCACAATAAAAACAGTAAGACACGAACATCGCTGATGCTGTAACAAATTTAGGGATTCAGAGGAGTTATACAATTTATTTTGCTAAAAGACTCTACACTACATTAAGTCAGCTAGAAACTCTTTATGTTGCTAAAAGTTATTTCATTTGACGTTTATTGTGAAATTAAGCATACTTTATCGTTTAGTAAATGTCATTTTACGCTTGATTAATGGAAAACGAAGTGATTATTACATTCATCTAATAAATATTACAACAATTTAAGTTTTTTTATTTTTCAAGATGTCATTTGGAAAATGTCGAGTAATCACTGCAATTTATCAGTTAAGTTATTGAATTTCATATTTAATGAGTTAAAGCGATTTGAACTTGCAATAAAAGTGAAGAAAAAAACCAAGTCATTACTTCTGCAAGTGTTTGTTTTCAGTTAGAGGTAGCTCATAATCAAGAAGGACAAGTGTCCCAATCCTCTGTGGGATATATTGTCTTGTCAAAAAAGTGTCAATATTACCACAATTAGTCTCGAGCAAATCAACCACATTAAAGAATTGCATATCGAAAGTTTTTAACGCATTTTATAGAATATCGAGTTTATAATCCTGGTACCTTTGATTATTCACAAGCCTTATTTGTGAACAATAAACCGAGTACCTTCCATTCATTTTAATTCTTAAAAGACAATAGTTTTAACACCGATAAACGAGCTCTTAATCTTGATTTAACGAATGTCTATTATGAAAATATTACCGAAGCGTAGTTGTAACAAGTTAGATCTGGAGACACTACAGTAATTTCTAGAATGACAACCTTATTGTGTCATAGTTGTAACGAGGTTGATCTGAGGGTATTGAATTTCTAGTATTACAATCATACAGTGCTGTAGTTGAAAAAAAGTCAGATCAATGGACACTATATTTCTAGTATGACAATCATTTTATCGTGCCGTAGTAGAATAACAAGGTAGATCTAGAGACACTAAAATTGTAATTTGACAATTTTGCCGTACCGTAGTTGAGTAACATATCAGATCTTATCATATATATTGAGTAAAATGATAGATTTAGAGACATTAAATTTCTAGTATGCAAATCTTACCATACTGCAATGTTATAACAGATCAGATCAGGTATAAATAAAATTCTTTTATGACAATCGTACATGACCGTATTTGTAAAAAATCAGGTATCAGGACGCTATATCTAAAGCATGAGTTGTGTAAAGAACATATTAAAGTTAAACTCCGTCGTAAACTGCGAAGTAACTGATTTGAAAAAAAAGACAGACATACTTGTATACATATACAGTAACCCATAATGGTCACAATTCTTTCTTCTTTTAGAAAAGACTTAGAGCCAATTACAAACCTTTCTTTTCTACAAAAAGTTTCGTGTCGTACAGCGTTAAATTCAACTGAAAGCATATTACGGATGTGAAAACAATTTTTAATCTGTCTTCACGCCAATCTCTGTAGTTTCATTTCCGACAAACAGCAGGTTTCCTTCTTGGATAATTATTTGCTATAGAAAATTAGCCTATTCTTTGCTATTACACGATATTTTAGTCTTACAATTCAAACATTTTTTTATAATTGAAACATTTTCCTCAATCAGCTTTTAAGATATTATTTTTTCAACCCAAGTACAAATTAAATTTACATTTCGATAATAAAAGTATATTTGAACGCTTAATTAAAGCTAGTTTTATCCCATACAAAATGACCAAATGATTGAAGATATGTATTTTCTTCCTTTCAAGTACAATTAAAGCCAACACGAAATGACAAATAGTTTCTGAAAGTGGTGTTTTACACCAAATAATCAATGATACCTACAAAAAATCAAAACGTTCATCCTCCATTGGAGATTATATGTCTTTAAATCTATCTATTTATCAATATCATTGTGACGACCGTCAACAGTCAAGTTTGGCAATTATAAACATATCTACTGTCTGCCAACACTTGTCAAAGAAGAAATCGAAATGTAGCAACACAACTATGTTGATCAAAAACATAAACCGTACATGAATATGGTAAGCAACCATTTAATTACATCTCGAACAATCCATTTAGCTATTTCAAGGGAATTGTAAGCACATGATTGCCATTCTAATTTAAAAATCGGTTAATATTTAGTTTTAAGCTAACAAAAAACATAATTCCAAAACTGAGAATTTATGAAACCGGACAGGAGTGTTGTTTCTGAGTTGTTGAAGCCTTTCAGCCAACAGCTATAATAGTAAGAACATTTTGACGCTGCATTCAAATCATGTGTCTTCTTTTGTGTCTTTTATTCTCAACTTGGTCGTCATGTTGTTGGTAGCTGGACTATGGAGTTTTTAATTTATATGTGTGCCTAAACTTATTAAGTCTATCCAGACTATGTATTGTTCGAGAGTTTGTGCGTCTATTGTTTATTTTATGGACTGGTTCGGTCATGGTGGTTGGTATGGTGTTTCGAACTGTCAATATGGTAATTCTTTGTTAGGTTTTATGGCCCATTTTGTTTTTACTTCAATAAAGTCACTGTTATATGTGTGATTCCAGATATTCATTTTTGTCGAACCTTCGACTTTAGCCGAAAAAGCGAGACATAGCGATCCTACATTCCGTCGGCGGCGTCCACAAATATTCACTCTGTGGTTAAAGTTTTATAAATTCTAATAACTTTCTTAAACTATCCTGGATTCGTACCAAACTTGGACAGAAGCTTGTTTATGATCATAAGATAGTATCCGGAAGTAAATTTTGTAAAAATAAAATTTCATTTTTTCTGTATTTTACTTATAAATGGACTTAGTTGTTCTGCCAGGAAACATTACATTCACTCTGTGGTTAAAGTTTTTTAAAATTTTGATAACTTTATTAAACTATCCTGGATTTGTACCATATTTGGACAGAAACGTTATTTCTGATCAGTATACAGAAGTAAATTTTGTAAAAAAAAATCCACTTTTTCCGTATTATACTTAAAAATGGACTTAGTTTTTTTTCCATTTAACATTACAAACAGTCTGCAGTTAAAGTTTAGTAAATCACTTGTATAAGATTCATAAACCATCCGGGATTTCTACCAAACTTAGACAGTGGCTTCTTACAATCAAAAGATAGTTTCGAGAGGAATATTTTTATTGATTTTTGTCCTCATTTTTGTTGAGTGTGCGATTAACAGCAATAGTAGGCGAGACACTGGGTTCCGCGGAACCCTTACGAATTTGTTTTATTACAGTAGCAGTTAAATCAAATGATATAAATGACGAGTTCCAACTTTCAGGTTTTCTGGTTGATTGATTTGTGTTTTATTATGTACATTATTATGTACATTATTACTGTAAAACATAAGCTGCACGTCACAATGTGATTTTTGTTTTGTCGAGTGAGCAAACCGAATTAGTTTACAAGGCTTCATGTTGTGCAGAGCAGCTGATATATTACAATAGTAATATGATGCAATTATAACAATCGATTTATCGGATGTAGTTGTTAGTTTTCTTTGTATGACAATCAATTCAGAATATTAAATAACAAGTTTATGTCTTAGAAACGTTTGGTAAAACGTTATGGCATCGGTGGCAAGTCTGTCGAAATATAAGTAAACTATTCAAGCTGATTTGATGTTACATACCTGTGATTTGCAAAAAAAGTTCTGCAGAGTTATTTAGGGTAAAATAATACCGACAAAACCTTTTCAGGTCTTTGGCCATGGTGTTGTCTGTCCCTTTCTTAGGGTTTTGCATATCTGTCATTGAGTATTTGTCTTTTCTAATGTCTATTGTTATTTCGGGATAAAAACACACGTGTTTTTTTAAAATCAAAAGATCTATAATATTGTGGATAAAATTCTATGGGAACTACATACCGTGATACTTATCAACAATATATTACAAATGAGGAATTAATTCTATTGTCCATTTTGTCATAATTACAATAAAAACGCTATAACATAGTTAATGTCCGGACAACCAGTCGCTATTTAGTTTGCTCAGGTTCGGGGGTTGATAAATGGATTTGACAGAAGATTGGTCATTATGATTTCCCTTGTTGCTTTTAATCAATCTCATCGTATCGACAGTTTTTTTTTATCTCAGTAAACTGTTTTTGTCAATTGCTTGTTATGTTTTCTTTCCAATCAATGGTGTCGGGTAACAACCTTAATTGTCGTGGAAAATAAACTTCTCTTCGTGTAAATGTCATCTGACGTTCTGGAAAACTTAAAGTGTCGAGAGTTGACTGTAAATAAACAAACAAATAGGAGAACATCATCTTTTTCGTGCTTAACATTTTTATATTAACTCATAGTTTGACTTGCCTTATTCCTTAGATCAACAGAAAAGGAACTATAGGTTTTGTCTGTGTTTAAATCATATTATAGATCGTACAATAAATATTCTATTCCTTTCAGTAGTCATTTTATGGTAATAATTTCTTTGATTTTATTAGTTTATGATATCCAGGTTCTATAGAGACAAAACACTGTAAAAGCGTTATAATTTGATCAGTGCGAATCGTTGTTGATTTTTTATGTGCATTAATGTGAGGAAACGGTTGATTATCAATGGTCATTTATCGCAGGTCATTTTGGAATATAACCCATGGTTGAAAGCAAAACATGAGGAAATTGCATATACTCAAAAAACGAAACAAAATCAGATTCACCGACAGGGAGCAGACATAAATAATTTGTACAACTGGTGTGTGAGTCATATCTACCATTCAACAATAAAATATGTTTAAACTACCGACAGGATCATACATCTTAAATTTAACACCAAAACACTTTTTTTTTAAATTTATTTTAAAACCAGCCAATAATGGAACTAAAGAAATTACCATATTTTTTTTTATTATGATTTATCTACAAATTAGAGTAGCTTACATCCACTCCTACCAAGTATCGCGGCTGATAAAGAGCTACATAGATTGCTTTATTGGACGACGGGATAATTACTATTGAATAAAGGCTACGAAGCACATAAACTTATCCAATCTTTATACCACAGTAACTCACAGATATTAAAGGCGAGTAAAATCGTAGCGCGTTCAAACAGATGTTTCTTGTAGGGAGGGTGTTGAATTTTCTGCACCTGTCTGAACTAAGCAACAAATATCAAAGATCAGTTGGTCGCCTGATGAAAAAACAATTGTTCTGGTACTATCAAATAAACAGTCTTTTGAAAAACAATTATTCTGATACTATCAAATAAACAGTCTTTTGAAAAACAATTGTTCTGGTACTATCAAATAAACAGTCTTTTGAAAACAATTGTTCTGGTACTATCAAATAAACACTCTTTTGAAAAACAATTGTTCTGGTACTATCAAATAAACACTCTTTTGAAAAACGATTGTTCTGGTACTATCAAATAAACACTCTTTTGAAAAACAATTGTTCTGGTACTATCAAATAAACACTCTTTTCCCGATTGCAATAAACATTTCCTGCCCGTGTTTTATCCATGTCGACATTGGCAAAGCCTACCAATTGGATTTGTGTTCTCGTCTTGAAAATACATAAACTGCTTGCTATTGGACGTTGATATTCATTAATCAATCAATCATACAATAGGACCAACGAAAATAGATACATTTTGTATACACTTGACGTAGATGAGTAAAACCAATATATGATTAATATAACAAAAAATGATTGATTAATCTTCAACGACAAATAGGTAATGCACAACATTCAAAATTCGTGTGGTTTCTGCAAAAGTGCTCGACTTAGATGAGGGGCGTATTAAAAGTTCATTTCCCCTGGTAAATGCAGATATAATCGATAAGTCTCAAGTAGCTTTTGCAGATTTCGTTAACGCTCAGACCACTTGGCATTCTCCATATACGAGACATCGAAAGAAAAACCGTCCAAATCTAGACCAGACATGACTTCGTATTTATACACCCCACACAGTCAAATAGGCACCCCTTTACAGTATGGCGTTTTAAATGACTGTCGGTTTTGAGATGATCATGGATTACCCTATTTCTATACTGTAGTCAACCCTTGGGGTTCGTGATAAAAAGATAACTGCTGTCGTTTCATGAGAAAATGATGTAAGAACCCCTTATCTATTATTTATTCGAGGGACTCTTGAAATGCAAATGCCATTAAATACTATTTTGCCACAATGATATTACGATTGACTATAACTTTGTAATTTCTGCTAAGTTCAATTTAACAAATTTGTTTTAATCATTTCCCTGTGGGAGAGCAAGTAAACGCTAATTGAGTATATCTGTATGTAAAAATAGCCATTTTTGTCACGCTTTTTGTTCAATGACAGAATGTCAGTGTAAGTTTCCTGTTTTGACGTGACCATTAAATGGTAACTAGTTTATTCCGGTTAATTAGGATTGGTCATCTACAAAATGGACAGGAATGTCCGTCTTTTTTTCTTCTTAAGCATCACGAGAGAGGAACCATTTGGACATGTTAATGACATTTTTCAATGTAGTAGTGGATTATAAACAAGACAACAAACGCCACAGTACCCAAAATTTCACTGACTACCCAGTTTTCAAAACCACAGTGTAAATCTTACAGGTTCTTAGAGACTAAATAATTTGTATTACACAATTTGCCATTATGCACGTTTTCCGACATAGCAAAACACATTTAAATCCACACAAAACGGTCACATTTCAATCTAATAGATGCTGTATCTAGTGAAAAAGTTAAATCTATGGAAACGTTGCATGGGATGTCCACACAAATAGAACTTTTATTGAAGTCAAAATATATAACAGATAATCCGTTTCTCATAAAATGCATAGTAGCACGGATTATAAAGAAATTACACCAATTATCAAGTATTCTATCTTTTTGGGATTGAACATGCTTGAAATTTTGAAACACTAAGGCTTTTCTTTTTCAGAAATAGATTACCTTAGCTGTATTTGACAAAACTTTAAGGAGTTTTTGGTTCTAAATGTTCTTCAACTTCGTAGTACATTATTTTTGCGGCTTATATCTTTTTTTTATTCGAGTGTCCACTGGTGAGTATTTTGTAGAAAAACGCACGCACGTATGGTGCAAATACAAAATTTTAATTCTAAGAACTATGATGAATTAATTAGAACAAAAATGGAAAAACAATAACACTTTGTATAGCTATTTTGAGCACTTGGGACCATGCCTATTAACTGATAGGATTCTTCCCTTTTGTACTTGTGTATGTTTAAGGTAAAATCCAAGTACAAATCAAGTTACAATCCAGACACTGCAGATCGTAACTAATGATTTCCATATTTTCAGTCAATTTCTGGAAATCTGTAGGGTTCTTTACTCTTCATTTATCTTCACATTTTCAACCAACAAGGACACTCACCCGGAAATTAACTTGATCCAGTATTGCCTCCAATAATTCTTTTCTGGAGATAGTAGATAGATAATCAAAAGAAAATTACAGTAATTATACGTTATTATCGAGAGTTATGTCAACACTACCTATAAGTTTGGTCAAACAATGAAGATTTGTGTATAGTTTGCAAAGTAAAAAAGCCACTTTGGTTTATTGACCGTTTAACACATATAAATACATTTTTCAATATTTTATTGAGGAAATTAAACTAAATGGTTTTAAATGTCAAAGTGTAGTCCAATAACAAGACGCCTTTTTGTTTACTTATATTAGGATCAAGTGTACGCAGCGTTAGAAAGCACTTCTGTAAAAGAGAGGCGAAAACTATCAAAGTGAAAATTTAAACTTATAAGTCGAAAACAAACTGACGATGCAAAAAAAACGGAAAACGATCAAGAACAGTATACAAACCACATTTACTTGTCATGGCGTCCGTAACATGTCGATGGTGTCATGGTGTCCGTAAAATGTCGATGGGATGATTTCAACTTCATAACTTGCAGTTATGTGTTTTTAAAATAACTGCATTGTAAGCAGCAACCCTCTATCATTTAAACAAATTTTTCATCACTGAGAAAGAAATTTTAGATCAGTTAAAAATTTTGAATGTTAATAAACCAGCTGGACCTGATGGTATTAGTCCTAGAATTTTAAAAGAGTTTGCTAGCTTTATTCCTAAACCATTAACTAAGTTATTTAATATGTCTCTATCAGTTAAACAGGTTCCACTGTTATGGAAAATTGCACATGTTAATCCTATTTTTAAAGGGAAAGGTAGTCCACATTCAGCTCTAAACTATCGTCCAATATCTGTTTCTAGTATTGTTTGTAAGATTATGGAAAAAGTTTTATTTAAACATTTGTATAATTATATGAGAAATAATAACCTTTTGTCAAAGTTTCAATCTGGATTCCAACCAGGTGATTCTACTGTTAATCAGTTAATTGAAATATATCATAAAATTATTAGTAATATGGATAGTGGTAGGGATGTAAGGTTTGTATTTTGTGATGTATCTAGAGCTTTCGATAAAGTTTGGCATAAAGGACTTTTATTTCAACTTAAACAATCTGGCTTAAATGACCAGCTCTTATCTTGGATAGAAAGTTATCTTTCGGATCGTCAACAAAAGGTAGTTTCAGAAGGCTTTTCGTCCATCTTTTTGCAGATGACACCTCTTTATTTGTCATAGTAGATGATGATCATGCTGTAGCGGCTGCTTCTTTGACTGATGACTTGAATGTTATCTCAAATTGGGCAAAATCATGGGCTGTTCAATTTAATTCTAAGAAAACTAAAAATATTGTATTTACTAGAAGGGAAAGGGAGCATCCACCTGTATTTTTTGGGATAAATGGTGAAGAGGTTGAGAAAATAAATATTCACTGTCATCTTGGGATAACATTTCAGTCATCAGCTTCATGGCACACGCATATTGATATTATTTATAAAAAAGCATGCTCTCTTCTTTCTGTGCTTCGTCAAGTTAAACACTTATTAGATAGGAGTTCACTTTTACGTATTTATTATGCTTTTATTAGACCTATATTAGAATATGGTGATGTTATTTGGGGCAATTGCTCCCAGCATGAGACTGAGCTTCTTGAAAATATTCAGATAGAAGCTGCTAGAATTATTACAGGATTACGACGTAATTCCTCCAGACAAAAACTTTATATTGAATTAGGTTTAGAAATTCTGGAGAATAGACGTAATAAACATAAGCTTATACTATTCTACAAAATATTAAATGGAATGACACCTGCATACTTATATGAGTTAGTTCAGCCATATCTTCCCAGACAAACCCCTTATACTTTGAGGAATGCAAATAACACTTTTCACCCGCCTCTTGCTAGAACTAGCTCTTATTTTAATAGTTTCATTCCTTCCACTATAAGACTTTGGAATAGTCTTCCTTTGAGTTTACAAAAACCACCAAGTTTGGGTATATTTAGAAGTGGACTAGATAAGTTTTATAGGACTGATGATATATTTAAACCTTTCAACTATGGGATAAGGAAACTAAATATAAGTCATTGTCAACTTAGAAATAATGCTAGCAACCTTAAATCTCATTTGTTTAATCAGTTCTTATCCGAGAACACTTTTTGCACAAACTGTAACCATCCTGTTGAGGATAACCAACATTTCTTTTTTATTTGCCCTAAGTATAATGATGTAAGACAGATCCTTCTTGATTCTATTTACTCCATTGTTGATAATGTTGACATAAATATTGAATTACTACTTTTTGGAAACAGATTATTTTCATATGATATGAATATTGCTATTTTTAAATCTGTTCAGAAATATATCAGTGACACTCAACGTTTTGTTTGAAACTTACTTTAATTTTTGTTTCATCTATTTTTATTTTTTATTTTTTTCTACACTCCAACATTAATTCATTTATTCCACTAAGCAAGCTTAGTGTCTCTTTCAAGCCATATATATATTTCTAATGACTTATAAAGGATATTTGCATGTCTCAATGTACTTTAAATAACTGATGATTAATTGCCTATATATTTTTTAATATATTTTGCATTTAGTAAGTAACACTGTTAACATATATTTTCTCGTGTGTGCTCACAAGTAGCATGCATGTTCCACTATATTGCATTATTTTAAATACAGTTGTTGTGATTGAATTATACCTTGTACATGTAATATGGAGAGAGCTTTTATAGGCTGTGCCTGTTGCTCAATCCTTTTCATATCTTAATGAATAAAATATGTTTAAAATCAAAAAAAATCTATCAAGAAAACACTCAAAAAATCTAAATCAATATTTTCAACAACTTTTCGTCATTTGTTTTGTCAAAACTTTCATGTTCGAAAAAATAGTCCTCTCAGTTGCAATCTGCTTGTCGATTTTTATTGGTTTAAGTAAATTTTACTTCATTAATACATGTTTAACACCGCCGCAATTTTGCGCCTGTTCCAAGTCAGGAGCCTCTGGCCTTTGTTAGTCTTGTATGATTTTTCATTTTAGTTTCTTGTGTATAATTCGGAGTTTAGTATGACGTCCATTATCACTGAACTAGTACACATTTTATTAGGGGCCAGCTGAAGGACGCCTCCGGGTGCGGGAGTTTCTCGCTACATTGAAGACCCATTGGTTGCCTTCGGCTGTTATCTGCTTTACGGTCGGGTTGTGTTGTTGTCGCTTTGACACATTCCCCATTTCCTTTCTTAATTTTACCATTGTGAGTTATCTTGAATCACACAACTAATAGTTAGTGACCTTGACGAAAAGAATCGTTAACTCTATATTTTTATTTATAAATTTATTCGGAGCGTATAAATCGCTAGCAGGCTGTATTAATACTGATTATTACTGTGTGTACATCATAACTTTCACTATAATTGTCATCTTAACAATATAGATAACTGAATTAGTTGTAACAATAACAGTAAAAAGAATCATCAAATAGGTTTTCCATTCAATATACAATCCACAATGATCTGTACTTTATAGAATTACCTTTTTTACCTAGAACAATGTCCAAAGTCTTGTGCACAAAAACAGATCAAAATGATACTAATCCCATCAGAGTCAAGTTTCGAAATTTTTTTTAAACACAATATAAAGTTCAATGTGCGTTTCTAGATTCATCTTCGTCAGGAACGCTGACATATAAATTGTTTAAGCCAGTATGTGCAGATACATAGTTCTAAATAAACTCATCTTAGATACCAGAACTAAATTTAGTATATACGCCAGACGCGCGTTTCGTCTACAAAAGACTCATCAGTGACGCTCGAATCCAAAAAAGTTAAAAAGGCCAAATGAAGTACGAAGTTGAAGAGCATTGAGGACCAAAATTCCTAAAAGTTTTGCCAAATGCAGCTAAAGTCATCTCTGCCTAAGGTAGAAAAGATTTAGTATTTCAAAACATTCAAAAATTTGTAAACAGTAAATTTATAAATATAACCATATCAATGACAATTCATGTCCACACAAAAACTGCTGACTACTGGGCTTATGATAAGCGTTATGAGTTTCATGACAAAAAGGACCTTAACCGAATGTACCTTTCGGTGTGCTATGTGCAATCGCCAATGACGGTTCGATTTGTCTAAAATTCACCAAACAGGCTTGATTACAGGTATTGAAGGTAACAGGCTTACAATTTGACACGCCAGACGCCAGTCTGCATAAGACTTATCAGTGACGCTCAGATCAAAATAGCTAGAAAACTAAACTAGTTTAAAGTTGAAGAGCATTGGGGACCCAACATTCCCAAAAACTGTGCCAAATACGACTAAAGTAATCTAAGTCAAGCCTTGACCTGTATTATCAAAGATTGATGTTGAAAGTATAAAACAAGTACTGTAACATTTATTCTGTAAGAAGCTATGAGTGCCTTCAAATTTATTTCACACTTATGCCATGAAAACATATATTCATTGTCTTTAAACTCAAAGCATAGAAGATCAAAGTACTGGCCTTAATCAAACTAAACAAGTTTAAAAGTATAACTTATGACTTTGACAACGTCATGCAGCTCTTTTAAAAGAGTAAAGTGTTGTAATGTATTTAAAAATCGACTTGGTATAACCTTTCAATATCTTAGCTTATGATGTATTACTTCGGCATGGGATTTTCATCTTTCAAAATTCAAAATTCAATTCGATATGTTATAATATACCGCTTCGACATGTTATATTAACCTTTGAAATTCTACCTATAAGGTGTATTTTGTACAGTTTTACTACAACAAAAAACAAGTGAAAGATACCAGGCGGACATTGAAACTCATGAATCGAAAATAAAACTGACAACGCCATGGCTTTAATCTCCAATATATACTGTAATTTCAAATACACCAATGAGCATATGCAACAACGACATGCTGACCTTTCAAGATCACAATAAAGAGGGTTATGTAATATTGTTTTATTTCAACACGGTATGATCTTATATTATCAAATAACAAGTTTTTTTTAATAACGTTTAACTTCAACATTGAATGATGTCCTATTAATAAAATCAACAAAGTTAAAAACAAATTATGTTATTTTTACTTCAACACGGCATATTAAATGTAAAATACCAGCCATCGATATATATATAAATATTTTACTGTTTTATTTTAACCTAATATGTTGACCTTAACATTGGTATCGTGGAGAAAAATGTTAAAACATAAATGAAACATTAATGGGAGGGAATAAGACGAGATTTGTATCCAAGAAAACAATGTCACCCGAGGCGAAAGATGTATGGAAAAAAGTTTTCTTAGACAACAAAAACCAAAGGACGATAACTGTGTCCTCTGACCTAATAATAATTTAATGACACATTACAATACATAACTCGATGATTAGCATGTAGAGGTCAACATAAAATTGAGAATGGAAATGGGGAATATGTCAAAGAGACAACAACCCGACCATAGAGCAGACAACAGCTGAAGGTCACTAATTCGTCTTCAATGCAGCGAGAAACTCCAACTTACAATTTAAGTTCATTGTCTGGAAGAAAGCACTACGAAATAAATGTGTTCTGGGCCCCATGGTATGCTAACTTCTTTTAATATCAAATTTCGAGGTAAATGTAATAATTTAACTTGGTATGCTGACATCTAAAGGATAATGATCAAGTTATGTATTGTAATGTATCATTGCTTTAACATGGTATGCTGACATCTTGATATCAACCATCGAGGTATAGGCCATATTGTATTTCTCCAACTTGGTATATTGTTATCTTAAAATTAATTAACGAGGTAAAAATTGTAATGTATTACTTTGAAATGGTATGTTGACTTTCAATACAAACCAGCGAGGTATATGTTTTATGATTTATTGCTTCATTATTGCAAACAAGTTAGGATATTTCTTTTATATTTTATATAGAAATATATTTGGTCTTGAAAATAAAAATAATGAAATATTCCCTCAATTCATTTGAAATCTATTTTAAAGAAATGATTTATCTTTTAAGAAAATACTTTGTACGATCAATAACATTTTCAATCAATCAAGCTTAAAATGAATTAAATAGCCTGCCAACCAACTTTAGTATTGCATTAAATCTCAATGAAAAATTGTTTTAAAAATCTAACGAGAATTTTGTTGTTATTATTGAATATGTGTGTTAAATATTCTGGGAAAAGGAGACACAACTAAAGACGAATCATAGATAAATGCGTAGTTTGTGTGACAGTTTTTCCGAAACTTACTCATTTACAATGCAAATGTGAAACCAAACACAGTTTTTCTATGTGAACAGTTAAAACAATATGCTGGAAACAATATTGAAAAAAACTTGATAAACTGATCGAATTTTTATAAACGAAATACGTATGTCTCTGAATAAAATATAAATTGATGTATTAATTTACAGAAGTACGTATAAAAATGTGGACTTTAGAGAAGGATTCGTCATTTCAGAAATAATGCATTCTAAGTACATGGGTTGAAATGTCATTATCTATGAATATTCAAACATTGTCCGCATCAACCCTATATCTTGATTTTCTGTCTGCTATAATATTAGTGTTAATAATATATGAATAGATGCAGTCAGTTTTTTCAGTTATTTTTTTTTTTAAATTTATGTCAATAAAAGGCTGCATATATAGCGGTAAAAAGAATGCAATACAATATACAGTTTGTACACTGCGAAGTATTTTTGACAAAATCGGTTAGCTGAAAGTTGAACCAGGGTTATGTAAAATAACGTCTAGACTTCTTTTTTTCCATTTCATTGGCAGATATCAAATCTTTATTGATAAATATTTAGTATCAACTTCACAAATTATACACTATGGTCTTGAAGAATAGATGCTGAGTACTTATGGTGTTTATCATCTTGATTACCTGTTATTTTGTTCTTTTTATATGTCTTTGTTAACTTTAGCCTTTACTGTTAAAACTCCATTTTTGGTAATAACCTTTTGTCATGGCTATGTGATCATACATCTTGCAAACGGTTATTGTGCTATTGTAATTTTTCGTATTGTTGTATTTCCTTTTTGATTTCGTGTTTGGATATAGAGCGTTTACAGGCTTTTCTGTGTTTGTTTGTTGACATGTAGTAGTTTGATTAAGTCATATATAGAAAGCATTAAATAGTAAAATTTCCCTCAAAACTGTACCGATTAAAACCTTGAACATACTTATTTACGTAGCTCTTGCTTGAACTAGTAGCAGAATGTCCAACCACAAATAAGGTAACCTGTCGAAAAAATATAAAATTCAAGAGTCAAAAGTTGTTAATATGGAATGGTCTATATAAAAAATGTATTGTTAAATTCAGTAAATATTTTCATTGCAAAAAGTATTGATCTTCCTTTCAGTGGTGGTTAATGTTCTTCTTATCTTACATATTTTTATAATACGCATGTGCCACTTTCATTCAGTTAATTTTATCTTTCTAAGCAGTGCTGTAGAATAATACGGATATTCCGGGCTGTGAATTTCAAAGAACGAATAACTTACTTTTTTGGAGGAGAAGATAATCTTTTCATGAGATTTTCTTCTATTGTACTTCAAACATTATTGGTGATATCAAGCACGTGTGTAATTATTTATAAGTGATTAAAATGGAATTAAACGTGCTAGTATATCATTTTGTTTACACAAGGAGAATGAAAGCCGTTATATAATTCCTTAAACAAAAACATCCTTTGATACCTAATAGTACTTATGATGTGATGATATATTACTGCACTTTTGTTGTAATACCATTAAAGGAATCTCGTAAGTTAATTCGCATTAAACTCCCCATTTAGGTCGAACTAGAAAGTTTATGCTTTTTTTCAATTTTTTATGTTTTAAAGCCCGGTTTTTAACATAAACACTTCTGATCATCTATGTTACTGTTATCTTTGACGAGTTTAATTCTAGGTTTTGATTTCAAATGTTTTTGAAAGGCAATATTCAATAATTAAACTTATAGATCTACGTTTAAAAGTTCAGGTGTGAAGATAAAATGTACCAAACAAAATTTAAATATGCGTCTTACTACTGGTATATTGCTAATTGTTTATTAGAGAAGATACTCAGGGTATAAACTTTGGACACATGTCTTCAACTGAGTGATACGATGACATCCCCACAATCCGTACGGCCAGTCATTAGACTGGATTGGATTACAAATACCTAGACAAATCCGATTGGAAGGACTCTTAAATCCAACTCTTCGTGAAAGAAATAAATGACAGACTGTATGCGTCAACAAGAAACGAGCAACGGCTTTTTTAAGGGTTGTACGAGTGAGCAGTAAAACTATTAACTTTCACTTGCATTTATGTTATTAAACAAACAGGATGTAAATAAACTCGGCGAATACTAGATTCTTATCAAACCCGAAAGTAAATGTTTACGTTAAATTCGTGTTTAAAAGAAATTTGCAATAATGACAAAACTTCATTAAACGGGCGTAATCGATTCATGTTCAAACAACAGTAAGAACACACGTTGATCCCAAAAAATGACCGAACTCATAAAATCTAAAAAGTGTTATTGATTTAAAAGACTCTCATTCAAAGTCGCAAACACTTCCTTTCATAAAACAAACAAAACAATGAATATGTAATATGAATGAAGGCACAATATTTTAAGGTTCTTCTAGTATGTATAAAGTCATTCTTGAAGTTACATCTCCGTTTCTGGGGTATAAGCATAGATCAAATGTATGATATCGCCATAGGTGGGTCACTGTATGTCTTCTTGATCCCATGAATCACAGCCTTCCAGAATATATTTTGTCCCAATCCGATTTTGCATTTGAGATACGGTGTTGTATAAAGAAGTGTTCGAAGAGGACTTGTCATGTGTTTCGAATCAATTTGCTGACGCATTATAAGAACCATTGCATTTTTACCCTTGCGGCGCCTCCTTTCCTGAACCAAACATAATTCCCATTGACACCACTCACTCTTAGCAAAGTTATTTGACATGACAACTATTATTTTCCAACTTTTATTCATAAAATTTTCGATATTGCTAGTTATTGGCTGGCCCGGTACAAAATCTCTATAATGAACACATATCTTCAAATTCAGATCTTCCAATCGTTTTAAGAGTTCTCCGTGTACCCAGTGTCGGTCAGCGTCACAATACACTATAAAGGCATCAAATTCGTAGTGAGCTGATAAGTCAGACAAGCGAGTTTGTCTTTTATGCCTATGGAGGCGAATCAAATACAAAGCATTTCGGATATTAGTTTGACATTTCAAAATAAGAGTTACCAAACCAAAAACAAAAAGAGCGCCAGCAGACACAAAAGCAGTTATTGTGTCAGTCGGATCCCAGGGAGTACAGCTTTCAATGGTTGGTCTATATTTTTTCAACCATAGTCGTTTGAGTTCATTCGGATATGAGCATGTGTATCGCGTAGGCCAATTACTCAGACGTTTTGACATATTTGTTTTCCTTATGGTATCCACAAACCATTTTAGATCACAGTTACACCCATAGGGATTTTGCGACAAATCTAGTAACTCTAATGAAAGCAGCACATCTAGTGGGAAGGAGGTTTTATTAATTGTGTGAATAAGATTGCCTGACAAATACAGTGCTCGCAAAGATGAAATATTTTCGAAAGTATTCAGAGTCCAACTTGCTAACTTATTTCCAGTTAAAATTAAAATTCGAAGATTTTGCATTTTCTGGAAGAGATTTGCTGGTAATATCTCCAAAAAAGCTGCATGCAAATTAAGCTTTTGTAACTTTATCAATGGAGAAAACATTCGGTACAAAAATGATGCACTATCGGGAAGAAAGTTTTTCGAAAGTTCAAGATCAACAAGACTTGGTAGGAAACGAAATACCGAGTCCACATCATATCGTTTACATTTAGCCCTGTAACATCGATCAAAAAGGAATCCATTATTAGAAAACTTCAGTTTCTCTAGAGAACTACTGTTGAAAACCAAAGGACCTAAACTGCTAAGCCTCGGTGCTACATTAATTGTGAGCAGTTTTAAACTTTTCAAATATATGAAAACATTATTTCCTAGTTTCGTTAATCGGTTACTATCTAAACGAAGTTCTTCTAAACGATAAAGGCATTTAAACGAAATGTGTTCAAGATATCTGATAGCATTGTTGTTCAGTGTTAAAACTCGCAGGTTTGGCGCAAGGCTTTTTTCTCCTAAACAAAAATTCGGTATACTATATATATTATTACTTGTCAAATCTAGTTGCTCCACAGTCCTAAATCCAGCTTCATCAATTAATACATTAACAATATTATTTTTTCGACAGTTCACCTTTCTAACTCGGTATATTGGCCGGAAAACTGCTGTATCAAACGTTTCCAAACGGTTCTGGTTCAGTGATATTTTTGACAAGTTAGACCCAATCAAAGGATCAAATAAATCAGTTGGTAGCAGCATCCAATTATTTTCCTCGAATCTCAATTCATCAATCAGAGATCTATTTATACTGTTTAAAGACCCTGAAATTATAGAAATATTTAATTTCGTTTCAACCGATATGTGTAGTCGCTCCAGATAAATTAATGTTTCAAAAGCATCAGAAGTCATAGTCGTAATCGAATTATTCCTGATAGTGAGAGTTCTGATGTGATTACCTGAAACATTTCTGAACAGATTCGAATCTATATGTGAAAACTTGTTATTTGTCAGTTCCAATGTCTTAGAATAATCTGGAATATTTGGAATATACCTCAACGAAAAGCAACTCGCTTTCAAATTGAGATAGCTGCAGTGACAATACTTTTTAAAACAACTGCTATTTCTTGGATTTCCATGATGAATTACAACATACAGAATTAGAATAAAAACATACATCTTCAAGCATATCATTTTCTCTATCAAAAAGTACAGAGAATAGACATACAACGAATATAAGACTGAATGATATAATATATATAAGGAAATAAATCCAGATGAACAGAATATATACACATATGTGTCAGTTATCTGAACCAAATACGGTATGTTTGAATTCGTTTGGAATCATTTCCTAAGTTATAAAATTGAATTCAATTCTTCTCAGTCCATTCAATTTTAAATAATAACATCAATCACAGGAAATTCAAATCCCTGTCACAAAGATAGTTCCTGCTTGGTTTATTGTTTTATGCCCAGTTCAGGATATTATCATTTGAATTTCAATTGTCATGCAGCATCTGCCGTTTGAAAAAAAATTAAACTATGAATAAACCGGCTTCAGATATTGAATTTATTGGTTCATTTTGGTAAACGTTTTTATATATTTCGATAAGATACACACATTGGCCAATGATAGTAGTTGACGTATGAGCTACACATGAAGAATTTCAATGAAAGACTTTTGCTGTTTGCTTCCGCAAGTTTGCAGACTTCAAATTATTGTGCTGATGTTTAGAGTAATTATGAATATAATATTTTTTCAGCCGTGTATCATCTTCACTGCTGAGCCAATGAATGAATCAATCATAGATTTGTCACTTGTTTAGACGTATCACGTTAGACGTTTAATCCTTTATGACAGACACTTAAGCTATTCTGCAATCATTCCATCGTCATGCCTTATATATCATGAACTGTTTTAAAACTCAGTCTAGTTATCCGAGCGCTGGCAACAGTGCAGGTGTTGTTGTCTCGATCTCTATATAGCATGAGTTCGAATCCCGGCGAAGAAAGAAAAAAAAAGCAGATTTGACATAGTGGTGATATTTGGAGTAATTATGCATATATTGTGTGTGTTCAGCCGTATCATTGGTGATCACATGGATGGATGTCAAGCATTAAGACGCCAACGGTGTCATTAACATATTATTTGGTATGTAAATATTAAAGGCAAAAGATAACAGAGGGACAGTCAAACTCATATAACAAAAAATAAACTGACAACGCCATGGCTAAAAATGAAAAAGACAAACAGACAAATAAAGGTACACATGACACAACATACAAAACTAAAGACTAAGCAACACGAAACCCACCAAAAACTGGTGGTGATTCCAGGTGCTCCGGAAGGATAACCAGATCCTGCTCCACATATGGCATCCACCGTGTGTTTATGTTAATATAAACCCGGTAAATAGTCTAATTCGGTAGGTCACATTCACGAGGTAAGGAACATATCCGATATCATCTGTGGAACAGTTATTCCATAACGGTCAACCAACTCGTGAATGCGTCCGTCAAATTTATGAATGGATGATTTCAACTTCACCATTTGGAACTCTTGGTTTAATAGCTTACTTATGAGCAATTACCCTCCATCAAGGAAATACAAAACGCAGATATCAAGTTAAATTCATCTGGTGTTCACGCAATAGTCCGTCTTAAATCAGTATTTATAGTTCTGTCAATCATATTTACTTCAAACTTCTTGTGTTTTTATGAGAAATAAAAACCCTAACCTATACTTACAGAATCTTTCGAAAATAACAGAAGTACTCATCTTTAGAAATGTTCCTCAAAACAATTTGAAATTCAAAATTTCGTTGCAGGGAACATTTGCTTTGATTGTTATTTTTTATAGATATATCCACCATACATTTTACAATGTATCTTTATTGTAAAGTTTATTAAATATTTTCAGTGCAAATAGCATTTGATCATCATTTTCATTGGACACTATTGCTTTTCTTCTTTAAAATATTTTTATAATACGCATGTGACTATTTCTATCAGTTAATTTCTCACTGTCTAGGCAGTTCTGAAGAATAATACGGATATTTCTGGCTGTGAATTACAAAGAACTGATAATTTACTTTCTAAGGAGAAGGTAATCTTTTTATGAGATTTCCTTTTATTGTACTTCAAACATTATTGGTGATGTCAAACACGTGTGTAATTATTTATAAGGGATTGAAATGGAATTAAACGTGCTAGTATGTCATTCCGTTTACTTCAGGGGAATTAAAGCCATTACATAACTCCTTAAACAAAACATCCTTTGATACCTAAAAGTACTTATGATGTGATGATCTATTACTGCACTTTTATTGTAATACCATTAAAAGAACCGCGAAAATTAATTCTCATTAGCCTGACAATTAAGGTAGAAATTAGAAAGGTTTATGCTTCTTTCTTTACAATTTTTGATTTGTTTAAATTATTTATATTAAAAGAAAGGATTTTTTTAATTATTTCAGTAGTATATATTAATGGCTTTGAATTATTTAACATTGTCATTTTTGGGTCTTTTATGCTCTTCAATGCTCTTCAACTTTGTACTTGTTTGGCTTTTAAAATATTTTGATATAAGCGTCACTGATGAGTCTTATGTAGAAAAGCGCGTCTCGCGTACTAAATTATAATCCTTGTACCTTTGATAACTAATTATAGCTGAATATGCGGTATGGGCTTTGCTCATTGTTGAAGGTCGTACGGTGAACCATAGTTGTTAATTTCTGTGTCATTTTGACTCTTATGGATAGTTGTCTCATTGGCAATCATACCATGTCTTCTTTTTTTTTTTTTTTTTTTTTTTTTATAGTTTTGATAAATACCCTGGCAAAAAAAGTAAAATCACAAAAATACTGAACTCAGAGGAAAATCAAATCGGAAAGTCTATTATCACATGGTAAAATCAAATGACAAAACACATCAAAAACAAATGGACAAGAACTGTCATATTCCTGACTTGGTAGTTTACACTTTAATATAAGTATTTTGAATAAGCAAAATTCTACAATTCAGCAAATAGATAAACGTTAAGCGGATCAATAGAAAATATTCACAAGTTCATCCGAACATATAAAGTATAACTGGGCTAAAGCTGATGACCGTTACTGCATTCACGGTCATCCCAAGATGTCGGATGAAAAAATAGGTCAGTATCTGTATTGTCTGTAACAGTGTTTCTATATCATTTTCTTTACAAAGGAGACATTGATATGATGTAAATTTATAAAAGACTTACACGGAAATCACAAATTACTTCCGAGAAATGTGCATGAAACAGGAAATTCGATTTAAAAAAATCTCTCAGATGACCGTAAATCACAATCGAGATGACCGTAACAGAATCAGCAATTCATAACAAGGGTGACCGTAATTGGTTAAAGGATGACCGTAATTTCTAAATGATGACCGTAACTTTTAAAGGATGATCGTCAATTCTAAGAAATATCCGTATTTGTATACCTACTTTTTTTGTATCAAATGATAAATGGTGTTGATATAAAACGTATTTATATGAGAGTATTATCCTAGGAGGTAGGAGAAAATAAGACGTGCTTTCAATACAAAGTTCACCATATTTATCTTTTTTACGGTAGAGGTTAAAATTTTTAAAATGAACATACAACAAAACATTTACATGAAAAAGTGGGGGAAACATGCAACAAAAGCGCGATTAAATGACACCTTACAAGTATAATAAAAAAAAAGTGTGCTGCACAGCCTATAACTAAAAGCCAAACGATTTTTTTTTCTTGAATTCCTTGTAATGACATATAATAAATGCACCTTTTTTAAAAATGCCAATGGATGTACACCCATTGATATTATATCGTCTTTGATTTGTCTTCTATTTTGTCTTGCAAGTAAAATAACAGAACCTGTTTTTAAAATACTACGACCAAACTAGTGAAGGCGAGCTCTAGCAAAATAGATCCTTGAAAAAGTCTTGTGCGTATAGCGTATCACAAGGGGCAGGGGCGGATTAAGCCATTTCCAAAAAAAGGGGGGTCCCGACCCAGGGTAAAGGAGGTTCAAACTATGTGTCCCCATTCAAATGCACTGATCGGTAAATAAAAAGGGGGTTCCAACCCCCGGACTCCCCCCCTTGGATCCACCACTGAGGGGAACCTTGTCAATTTGTATATACAGCAATGTTATTCATATATAAAGACAAACTAAGATTTTAATCTGCTTCCTCTGGAACCATACACACAGCTCGATTACCGGATATTCATATGTTTGATTAGTGTTTTTTATGCTCCATTCATGGGCATTATATTTTCTGGTCTGTGCGTCCGTTCGTTTGTTCGTCCGTTCGTCTACTCGTTCGTCCGTCTGTCCCACCTCAGGTTAAAGTTTTTAGTGGAGGAGGTTTTTGATGATGTTGAAGTCCAATCAACTTGAAACTTAGTACACATGTTTTCTATGGTATGATCTTTCTAATCATAATGTCAAATTACAGTTTTTTCCCCATTTTAACTGTCCACTGAACATAGGAAATTATAGTGTAGATGAGGCATGTACTAGAGACACATTAGAGGGACACATTCTTGTTTCTTCGAATTTTCGTCGTATCTCTGTCAATTTGTATTAAAATTTTAAAGTCGTTATCAATAAATGTTTCATTTTTTACGAGACATTTCCAATTTACTATCATTGTCATGAACTCAAAATACGGCAAATAGATAAAAAAAAACAATTGATGAAACATGTTGATATCCGCTAACTAAGCCCCTATTGAGACAAACACAACAAAAAGCTATGAATACAAATACGGATATTCTTAGAATTGAGGGTCATCATTTAAAAGTTACGATCATCCTTTATAAATTACAGTCAATCTTTACAAATTACGGTCATCCTTGTTTTATGTTACGGTCATCTTAAAAATATTTTGATAATGATTTACGGACATCTAAGCGATTTTTTCAAATTGAATTTCCCGTTTCCTGAACATTTTTCGGTAGTAATTTGTGATTTCTGTGTGAATCTTTTATAAATTTACATCGTATCAATGTATACATTGTAAAGAAAATGATATAGAAACACTGTAACAGACAAAACAGATACTGACCTTAATTTTCATCCGACATCTTGGGATGACCGTGAATGCAGTTACTATCATCAGCTTTACCCAAGTGAAGTATCAAAACAAGTCAAATGAGTACATCCATACGAGTTATCCATAGCTATTTACCATGGATACATAGCTGAAACGTTTGTTTAAGGTCTCCGAGTGGTAAATAAATTGCACACATGTTCTCAAACTAGGTAATATGATAATACGATGAAGCCGAAACAACCATTACGGCCAGCCGTTTAAACTGTGTGGACTAACAATACTTAGACATGGGGATGCGTTAAATCATACGCCTCCTGTAATGAAAACGAAAAACTAAATGCGCGTAACAAAAGCGTGAAACGTCTCTTTAATGGTTCTGTGAGGGAGCAATAAATCAAGAAACTTATACGGGCATTATGTCGTTTGGCAAACAACCTGTAAAGTGAGCATTTTATTACTAAAAATTATAAGAGCCTTATCACATCTGAACTTTGTTTTGAAAATATGACATAATCAAAGGGTTGCATGTTCGTGTTGATTATTCTTTAGTTTTTTATGTTATGTCATGTGTTCTATTTTTTGTCTGTTTGTCTTCTTTCATTTTCAGCTAGACGTTGTCAGTTTATTTTCATTTTATGAGTTTGACTGTCCCTCTGGTATCTTTCGTCCTTCTTTTTCGAATAATACGACGAAAAACATGTTATGGAATTGGCATTATATAAGTTTTTAGAACAAAAAAGTTTTGGCGTTTTGTGGGTTGACGGAGGTGTGTAAACCGGATTTGTTTTCTCTCAAGGGATGTCTGACTTTTGAACACTGGTATACTACTGATGCATTTATTTACGGAATGTTAGAACTTGTCCATGAAAGAAACCCCAAGTATCGATTGGTTCATGCAAATAAATTAGCCTTCAGTTCTCGCGCCCAAATAAAATACCCGTTCACAACTGGTCTAATCGTTGATTTATGTTGTGCTGTAATAGGATTAATGATGTTGTGCGGTGTCACGCACACTGCACGACAGAGAACCTTTACAAAAACATATTCCGGTACACTGGCTATCTCAGACTATTTTTCCCACTGAGAGATGAGAATTTTTGAGTTTGCAGAACATTACTAATTGATTAATTTGTATTGTTTCTCGTCTTGAATATGCATGAAACAGTTGTAAATGGACCTTATCACAACAATAATTTAATTTGTCATAAAGACAGCTTGCTATCAAAAACAATCAATCGGTTACAAAGTGAACATGACCTGTAGAGAAAGCAGAGCACTCTCAACACATTAAAAATACAAAATCAGGAGGATAAAGGTAAGATCTTCTCTTTACTAAAAGACATATATATCAAACGATGATTTTTTGAGAAAAAAAATTGGTGGACTCAAAATATTATACCAAAAACAAGTTCAATACTATCCATAAAGATATTTGTATGGTGTTTCTTACATACATGGTACGATATGGTACCGGATGTCCTTCGTCGGAACATTGTACAAATACGACACTGTTTCGAAATGTACGATTCTTGTCAACAATGTTACCATTATCTTCTTTTATCGATGTCGAAAATTTTTAAACAGTTTCTCAGTATAGTATTTTGATTTTTATGTTTAAATTCGATAATTACCGATATTGACCCTTTGACTGAACTAAATGAAAGGAAAATTGACGTAACACGTTAAGTTTTATGAATTTATCAGGAAACTACGAAACAATTAAAATAATTTTATATCGTAAATATTAAACCGAACTCATTTGCCTTTTTGGTTAAGACTGCCATGACCTTAATGCCTTATCTGTATTTGTAATGTGCTTTGTTTTAATTCTGACATTGTTGTAGTAACATTAATTTGTTTTCACATCTGCGACCAGAACTAGCCAATATCTAGTACATTGTTTTAAATATACTCTTGACGTTTAGTGTATTTATCATAATATATTTTTACTTCTTGTCAAAACGTTAAATTTCCTTTCTTGTCACAACTTAATAAGTTTTTATAACATTTATAACATTTAATCATACAAGCACAAAAAGTGAACATACATGAACAATTTGTCGTAGATCGTCTGCTACATAGTTACATAAGTTAACGTTCTTTTATGTCTACGTCTTCAAAAACAAGGATCGATCAAATTGACCGCTATAGGTGGATCACTGTATGTCTTCTTGATACCCTTGATCACAGCCTTCCAGAATATATTTTGTCCTAATCCACTTTTCCATGTTAGATAGGGTGTTGTATAAAGAAGTGTTCGAAGTGGACTGGTCATATGTTTCGAATCAATTTGCTGACGCATTATAAGAACCATTGCATTTGAACCCTTACGTCGTCTTCTTTCCTGGACCAAACATAATTCCCACTGACACCACTCACTCTTAGCAAAGTTATTTGACATAACGACTATTATTTTCCAACTTTTATTCATAAAATTTTCGATATTGCTAGTAATTGGTTGACCAGCTTCAAAATCTCTATAATGAACGCAAATCCTCAAATTAACTTCTTCTAGTCGTTTTAAAAGTTCTCCATGTACCCAATGCCGATCAGAGTCACAATACACTATAAAGGCATCAAATTCGTATTTAGCTGGTAAGTCAGACGAGCAGTTTCGTCTTTTATGCCTATGAAGACGTATCAAATATAAGATATTTCGGATATTAGTTTGACATTTTAATATTATAGTTACCGAAATAACCACCAAAAGAACACCCAAAAACACAAAAGCAATTATTGTGCCAGTCGGATCCCATGGAGTACAGCTTTCAACGGTTGGCCTATAATTTTTTAACCATCTATATTTTAACTCATTCGGGTATGAGCAGTCGTAACGTGACGGCCACTTGGTAAGAGCTTTTGACAAGTTAGTTTTCCGAATTGTATCCAAAAACCACATAAGATCACAAGTACACCAAAATGGATTGCTTGTCAAATCTAGTTTTTCTAAGGATAGTAACAACTTTAGCGGGAAGGTGGTCTTATTTATTAGGTTGATGTTATTTCCCTGTATATGTAATTCTCGCAAAGATGTCATGTTTGCAAACGTATTCTGATTCCACTTTGCTAATTTATTTCCACTTAAAATTAAAATTTCTAGATGTTGCATTTTCTGAAAGAGATTGTATGGCAATTTATTTAAATATGCTGAATGTAAATTCAGCTTTTGTAACTTGACTAAAGGAGAAAACATTCGAAGTAAAAATTCCGTATCGTCGGGTAAAAAGTTTTTGGTAAGATCAAGATCAACGAGCTTTGGTAGAAAACGAAATATCGTGTCCACATCATATCGTTTACATGCAACACCATGCTTACATTTATCAAAAATGAATCCATTTTGAGCAAACTGCAGTTTCTGTAGCGAACTACTGTTAAATACCAAAGGACTTAAACGGGTTATCCTATGAGCCGTATTGATTGTGAGTCGTTTTAAATTTGTCAAATATGTAAAAACATTATTCCCTAATGATGTAAATCGATTACTATCTAAAAGCAGTTCTTCTAAACGGTATAAGCATTTGAACGAAATGGGTTCAAGAAATCTGAGAGCATTGTCGTTTAGCGTTAGAACTCGTAGTCTAGGTGCAAGGCTTTTTTCTCCATTGCAAAACTTCGGAACACTGTTTATGTTGTTAGATGTCAGGTCTATATGCTCTACAGTCCAAAATCCGATTTCATCAATCATTATATTAACTACTTTATTTTTTCGACAATATATTTTTCTAACTCTGTAGAATGGTCGAAAAACTGCGGTGTCAACATTTGGCAAATTGTTATCGTTCAGTGATATTTGGGACAAATTTGACCCGGTTAAAGAGTCAAATATATTATTTGGAAGCATTGTCCAATTATTTCCTTCGAATCGCAATACATCGATAAGAGATTTATTTAAACTGTTGAATGACTTTGATAATGCAGAAATGTCCAAGTTCGGTTCATTCGATATTTGTAATCTCTCCAAATGATTTAATGTCACAAAAGCATCGGAAGTGATAGTTTTAATTGAATTATTCCTAAAAATGAGAATTTTGATGTGATTACCTGACACGTTTCTAAACAAAGTCACATTTATATGTGGAATTTTGTTATTTGTCATTTCTAGTGTTCCTGAATACTCGGGAATATTTGGAATATATATCAACGAAGAGCAGCTTGTTTTGAGTTCCTTGCGGCTACAGCTACAATACCGTTTCAAGCAATTTCTATCTTTAGGATCTCCATATACAAAAACTAAAAACAAAATGTGAAGAAAAACATGTATCGTCCAATTATGTATCATTTTGCTCCAATAAACGTTTACATAGAATAGATCTATAATAAATTATAGAATGAAAACTTAATACTTATATGCATGCCTTGCGCAAAAAAGGTATTTATTTATATGACTGGATATTCATCTGGAATGATTTCCTTATTTAGTTGATGAAAGTCATGTCATCTCATACAATTTCATTTTTCAATGTGGTACAATCACAGGATATCCACGTGATCAATAGTTAGGTAATTCCTGCTTTTTTCATTTTATTTTGACGGTATAAATGTTCAAGTGTTTCCTGTTCAGTAAAAAAATATCAGTCATTTTTAAAAGTATTTTTTTCTCTCACGGTGTTCCAGTATTATTTAACTCATAATTTATAAACAAAACGAATAACAAAAAAAAAAAACGAGGGAGGAAGGAAACTCAAATCTGAAAGTTGCTTATCAAATTGCAAAATCAAAGCTCAAACACATCAAACGAAAGGCAAACAACTGTCATATTCCTGACATTTTCTTATGTAAAATATGGTGTTTAAAACATTTTATACTTTTAAAACCTATCGCTTGTATAATAGTCGCCTAACATACCATCATATTGACAACAACGATGTGTGAATTTTTTTTTTTAATTTAAGTGATTTCATATTACTTCAAATGTATGGCAACATCATGTCCAACAGAAAATCAATGAACAGATATAACAGCGGCCCTCAATTTACTACAAAGAACATTAGTAAGGAAAATACGTGCTCATCAAACACATTTGTTAACTGAGGTAGAACAAGCAGTTCTTTTTCCACTAGTGGAACACTGCAATACGTCAAACTCAAAAGGGACAAAACCGGCCTGTTGACATGATAAACGTCTCCGACTATCAATTAAAATAGACAACTTACTCATTAAATGTGTTTTTTTTCCCGACCAACTGCATGACCTCATCATTTCAGATACCACGATTTATGAATATACAAATGAATAACTCTGGCTCTAGTCATATTCAAAGTGAAATGCAAATGTTGATTATTACATGTTCCCTAAACCAGTTTTCATGCCATCATGGTAAACAAAATGAATGCACATATAACTTTTTCCATTTACTGAAATTATTTTTCCTTTCTCGAAAGCATATTTATATTTGAAGTAGAAACACATCTAAAATATTAATATATGTTTCCATAAAAAGTTTGAACATGGTTATAAGATTTTTATTCAATAATTATTGGCACCCAAAAGCTGGTTAAAAGAAGAATGTTATAATGCCCTGATTTACAATGCATTGTGGGAAACACTTGCTAACTACCCAAACTTAATCATATGATTAAAAATTAATACAGTGATTAGTAAATACAATGATTAAAATAAGTTGAACAACGTAATTTAATCATTGTATTTACTAATCATGCGATTAACTTTTAACGACTGATTAAAATTAATCATATGATAGTTTAATTTCAAGTTGAACAACAGACCCCAGTTCTTTAAATGTTATATGGACGTTATTATGACGTGATTAGTCGTTAGAGAATAAATATGTCTTATGCAAATGATGAAGAAGGCTGGCTTATTTTCAGACATTCTAAGGAGTTCCTTTATGCAGTCAGTATCATGTGAATTAAAGAATAAGTCGACAAGAAAATTTGAAAATTTGCTTCCAATGGAAATGCCAAATTATTTGTCGAAAAACACATCCCCAATCTTCACAATTATTTCGTAAATCAAGAAATTTTGATAATGTTAATTTCAGAAATATTTTTGTTTGAATTAAAGTTATTCACTTTGTTTTTGATTTACCATATCAACTGTTTTTTATTTAAGCGTCACTGACGAGTCTTATATAGACAAAATACGCGTCAAATGTACATAATTTAAAGCCTGGCATCTTTGGTGTCACAAGTAGATCAAGTTCTTATACACTTCAAGAAGGAATCGAATTTCTTCAAGTTTTTCGGCTGGTCTCCTGATATTTAACTTTTTGTGTGGTTTTTTTTTGTGAATCAATATTATTGTAGTATATTTTTTTAGGTCATTGTTTCTTCCATTTATAATTTGTTTTATCATCCTTGATCAAAACCTCTTAAAAACGTTTACTTTTTTTGAAAGGATAAACATGAAAACATAGACATAGAATTCTACTTTAAACATAGGGAAGAGACAAAACAATGTTTTCTAGATAGGTTTCTGATTGATTCTTTTCTTTTCCACTGTTAAACCATATTTTAAGATATCACAGAAAGTTGATCTAGGATTCAATATATTTGATAACGAATTACTTTTTCGAATGTTGCAATTAATTTTTTTTGAAACTTGTAAAGCAAATCATGTATCAGACTGCAGGTGCTTGGGGTTGATGAACCTTTTTATTTATTCAGTTTCACATTTTTTTCAATACAAGTTTGATATGTGTTCCTTTTTTGATATGCAATGTTAATTTGAAACCAGTTCTATGGGTCACACATCAACTCTAATATTTCACGGAATGTAAATAAAAAAGTGCATTGAAATTAATGACAAACGAGAATAACATTGTAGAAGTGTTTGTAATATGAGACTTGTTAAAGATGTAATTGAAATAACCATTAAATAATTCTCTAAAATGTAACAGGATAAACCTAGAAATACTTGTGTCATTAAGATGCAATCCAGTTGCTTATAAAACATATTAATTTTCGGACCAATAAATTAACACCTTAGTTGACCCCCTACGGTTCCATAGAAGATTAGTAAGGATGAGGCCAGAGGCGAAATCCCCTATGGATTTTATTCACTCTCTATTGTCCGTAGGGGGTCAGTAGTTAACCGTATAACGAATTTATCGCACGCTGGACTTTGTTGAAAAATAAACAATGAAACACAACATCATTTATAGATGATGTCACCATTAACTGTAGATGTGATGTCATGAACCCTCTATGAAATTTACTAAACAAATTTTAACGGCTTTTAACCTAACAAAACGTAATAATTTACCAGCAGTACAATAAGAAATTTTAGCATGACACTAAATTTCATCTTCTTAATACCCTGTCATAAGTAGCGCCTTAATGTAAATCAAAAAAAAAAAAAAAGGAAACAGAACATTTTGTGACTTTGTATTCAAATGTGTGTACTACACTGTATGTTATTACTATATTTATATATGGATCAAATTGACCACCAAATATATATATATATAAATTGATTAATTCGGCACAGAAATTTTTATTTATACATCTTGCAACCATGTATATTTTATCTTAATAATAAAGAATACTTTTTTCAGATAATTAGGGGTTTCATTAAACACCCAAGTTGACCTGAAAACTGATTATTACCATGAAGGAATGTAAAATATGTTATAAATTTATCTTGTTTTATGTTATATAACTATCCTCATTATAATGGAATTTACAAGATTATCGTAGTCGTTGCTAGTGATATGTTTGTAAGGGATGTTCATCATATGTAATTCAAAATAGATCCATTATTTAATTAATTGGCAATAATCAGGACAATCCTTGATTCCGTTTTTCAATGATTCACCAATAACTATTTACGGAACGTAAATGATTCTTCGGTTATAGAACCGATGAAGCAAAACACAGAACGAAGATCTATCATTTATTTGTTTATCTGACAAATTGTTCAGATTGAAATAATTGTCATAAGTATGATATACATTGAGAAACATGCAGAAACTAATGCAAATAAACAGTTACGTGTATTGATTTTGATTGACAATGTCTAATTCAGTGTAATAGCACTTACAAGTTTTTGAGGAAAAGATGGAAATATTCATAAAATAAAGAAATCTGTAATATCGGAATATTTGTAGCATTGAAGGTAAGTTACGATTTCGATATATTCTTCAGACAGCATTTATTATTTCCTAACGTTTCTATGAATCATTACATCCCTAGCATTCAAATTTTAAGGCGTATTAAACTTTAAATCTGGTACCTTTTGTTAGCTATTATTTGTGTGTTTCTCTGTCCTATATGTTCTCCCATTTATTTGTATTGTAGTACTGTCATGTAATGTTGTCATTTTAATGTTATATTTAACATTGCCATTAAAGTGGGAGGTTTGGCTGCCACAAAACCAGGTTCAACCAACAATTTTTTTCTTTCTTAAATTTGTCCTGTACCAAGTCAGGAAAATGGCCATTGTAATATTATAGTTCGTTTCTGTGTGTGTTACATTTTAATGTTGTGTTTCTGTTGTGTCGTAGTTCTCCTCTTATATTTGATGCGTTTCCCTCAGTTTTTATTTATAACCCGGATTTGTTTTTTTTCTCAATCGATTTATGAATTTCGAACATCTGTATACTACTGTTGCCTTTATTTAGGTATGAACGTTCCTAATATAGGTGAATCCAGTAGTGATTTTAGGTTGCAAGCATTTTATGAAGTGATATGTTCATTTACAGTTTCGAAAATCCATTACTGTATGCTCCACCAACTGAGGTTGTGTACTAGTATTTATAAATGTATGCTGCGAAGAAAAAAAACCACATTTTCAACCTGCAATAGTATCAAACCAGCAAAAAAAATGAATAATAAAGATGGGCCATTTTGTACTTATGCAAAGGGAAAAATTCGTTCAAAGCATCATTATTGATTGTCTCATTACATTTAAAAAAAAGATTTTGTTGTTATAATATTTAAAAAATATATACTCTCTTGTTTTTCTATGATTAAAACACTTATTAATTAAAAAAAAAGTCCTAAACAACCTTTAAATTTAAAAAAAAAAATATTCGTTTCAACCAATATGTAAATGTATGAGCTTGTTTTAAGGAAATCATTGCTAGCACTGCATGCTGTAATCCTATATCTATCACGTACCGCATTACCAAATATGAAAGTACAAGGCGGTAGGCTGTGAGTTTTCTATAAAACTTCCATATGTTTAGCGTTGAATCAACAAAAGGGCACTTAACTCTTAAATTAGGTAGTCAAAATGCATTAACAATCTACCAAATATCATTAGTCAGATGTTCATAAAACTTTAGTCTAACAAATATCAGTATTCGTAGTTAAAAAGATTTCAACATTATTGAATTACATTTCAAACATCCGGAATAAAGTGCAAAAGCAATTAAAAAGACTGATATTAAAAAGTGTTCAAAGGCTTTAACTCTAAAGATATTATGCTATAATGGTGTATTTTACCTGGATTTGTAAGGGCAAACCACACAGTTACAGGGGAATAACTTGACGTTGTTAACGTAAAAAAGAATGGTTCCCGAAGTCAAACTATGACATATCGGAAAAAGGTGGCCTTTTCGAGTGATTTTGATCTTTAGCTTAGAGGCGAATACATGGACCCTCTACCTTTAAATTACATTATGCTTTATTATGTATAAAGATTATTTATGTCAATACAATTTTAATAAAGAAATCACATTTTTTCTTAAATTAGATAAATATACGGCAAAATGACGGTATTCTCAAAATTAGGAAAATAAAATAAAATGAACTATTTCTGAAGAGTTTAAACACAAAATGAGAGCACACTTTTGTGCAGAAGATATTCTAAATATTTTATAAGAAATCAACATGAGTTTATCTTTTAAAACAAAAAAGTTAAGTATGTCTAGCAAAAGTATAGAAATGTCCAAGAAACCAAAATGTCTAAAATTTCTATCCTATTTATCAGAAAATGAGCACCTGAAGATATCTTTTATCAAATATTTCAATAGACAAGGTAAAAAACAGCTTGTACGCAACTTTTCGTAAATCACTTCGGGGTCAGAAATGCATCGTATGACCCTGTTTGCATGTCAATGTGTGTAAAAATATTGTTTTGTTGTTAAGCTGTTGCTTATTTAAATTTTGTCCCAAAACTATGTTTATGGCATATTATTGCACTAAAATGTCAAGAATGTGTAAACCATTTTGCTTATTAATAAATTACAAACTTCAAGGGTTAAACTGGGACCTCTTCTTTAAGCGTAAATATGATTTGTTATACACAAAAAATGATTGATTTGTTTAAATGCTGATTTTTGTCTATCTCGTTTTTGCTTAAATTCGTAAAGCTCAAAAGACCGTTTTGGTTTATCGTATAAAACGTCTGTGATATGTAATTATGTAATCACATATTATATAAAAAGAGGATGAACATACCATAGGGATATCCTGACTCATAATTCGAAAACAAACTGATAAAGCCATTCCAATAAAACGAAACACGATGGAAAGACATTTGATTGATATATAGAAGTTATATAACTAGTTATTTTTTGTTGTTGTTGTGCATCTGAGTCGACTGACTATCTCCTAAACATCAAAGTCTAACTGGCTATGTCACGTGTTTACGAACTCGTGCTGGAAATTAAAACGTTTTAATATAAAATATATTTCTGTCATTGTTACAAAACCTAAAACCTTGTTTACATAATCCAAAATCAATTTAGAAACATTTTAAATGTCCCTTACCGAAACACAAGTTTTTCTTATACATATACGATATATGTATGTATTAAATTCCTTGTATAACAAAATAATCACTTTGATATGACATAGGATAACTAATGACCAGGTTTTTATATTATGACATGCACAGGAATATATGTAGTTAAACATGTTTATTTTTATATCTCAACCCTACTCATCTTTTTATTTGTTTTATCGCACTTCTATCACAAACACTCAAAATATTCGAGACATCGATCTACCTCATAGCCTGTTTATGTCTTTCTCAATTCTTCAATTGGTCTATTAAGTATTGTTTTCTTTCTACAACTTTTCAAGAGAGGGGGGCTCGACGATCAAATGGCCAAACTATACTGTGTCACTAGCCTGTCACCACTGATGTTGTGAGTTCGAATTACAACTTTAACAACTTAGAAGATGCGCTGGACTGAAATCTAAATTGGATAGGATTGTCGGTTTTATTACCGAAGTTATGTGGTTCTCTTCAGGCACTCCAGCTTCCTCAAACGACAAAGAACTAACAGCCAGAAAATATCCCAATTGTACTGATTGTAGCGTTTACCATAGATCAATCCACGTTTCCGTATGTTTTGATATTATTTATGTTTTCATTGCTCGATTTCATCAATTTGCCTTTTTTCGGGGGAGGATTCGAAATTTTACTCTTGCAATCTACGATAAGTTTATCATTCTGCAATCAAGTATACTGCACCAGATACTGATTTTGATAATGAGTGCCTCTTCAGTAAGGACCGAGGCTAAAATATATATGAAAATCCAAAACCTTATACAAACATTGAAGATAAGCTAATACTAAAAAAGATCCAAAGCAAAGCCTAACCCAAACAGTGAGTTTGAGATGTGCTTTAGGGAAACACAACCTTTCTAAATACATACTGATTTCGAAATTAAATTGCTATTAATATCCTGTTGATCGTTTTCAAGATTATCCATATTAAAGTTGCTATGTTTGAACAAACAGGAAAATGATATCAATTGGCAAAGGCGCTCTGTTTGCAATTGTTACATGTGCGTGTACTTTTAATGTTCATGCGGTGTTGATCTTTGCAGCAATGGGATTCTTGTATAATCACAATTAAAAGCTAATACACCAAATCTACCCCATTTTGTAGAAAAAAATGAGAAGTTATATTTTAAGTACAAATGTGTATAACAGAGTCCATCGTATAATACCTCAACTCCATTGACACCAACATTCTTTCAAAACAATGTATTTAACGTATTATAGTTTGTGTTATGTAACTATTATCATTATACTTAATCTGTTAAAATTATTCTAGTCGTTGCAATTAACATATTTGTAGTAATGGTTCATTTTAACTAAATAGATAGATTATTCAACCAATTGACAGAAATCGAAAAATACTTGATTCCGTTATTCAATAATTCCCCAATAACTATTATGGAATGTGAACGATGCTTCAGTGATAGAACTGATGAGGCCAGCACAAAACGAAGACCAATCATATAATATTTGCAATAACTATAAGCAATACAGATTGGACTAATTGTCATTAGTCTGTAATGTATCTAGACACATACACACTGATTATAGCTGACACGGACTTTCATTGATATAAAGTCAATATGATTTCAACTAATTGTATTTAAGGAAAAGATGGAAAACTTTAATACACAAAGCTAAATCTATGATATCGGAATATTTGTCGAGTTGAAGGTAAGGTAACATTTTAGAGATATTCATTACTCAACATTCGAGATTTTACTGCTTTGAAAGTTAAATTTCGAAAAGAGAAGCTTTGTAGAAGTTATGTTGGACAGATGATGTCTAATGCATAAGCATTAAAAAACTATTAAATGTAAACAACACGGAAATAATGTTTCACTTTCTAGTATATACTTTTTAATACATATAAATCGATTTCAAATGAAACTACAAATTAAATGCATGTATGTTATGAAAAGAATAGATGATATTAAAAGTGCATGTTGGAATAGATTGGAGTTTCTTTTTTAAGAAGAAAAATTATCAGTTCGATTCCATAAACAATACAACCAATCACCAATTTTATGAATAAAACACTTATGTAATTGGAATCTGGTGACCATCTTATGAAATAACGTACAAGATTGCAAATAGTTTACACAAGTTTTTAATAAATTTAAAACAAATCTTATTGACTATAAAACTCTGAATAGTTTTGAAGCAATTGTTTTAAATGATAATATGAAGATAATATTTTGTTATATGATTTTTTTTATATATAATGTGGTAAAATTTTGTGCAGAATGCTAAGTTTGTTGATTTCAGAAGAATTTGAACTCAAAATTACTTATATATAAATACTTATATATATATATATATATAATTGAAAAGCCGATTCGATATGCTAATAGAAAAACAAATTAAATGCCTGCAGTTTGTGTATGTTTGTAACTTTAGAAAATCTTAACCCTCCTTCTCCCCTTTTAAATACCGTCTTTCGATACACTACGATTATATTTTTTTATGATATTGGTTCATTTGCCAATAGAATCTAACTAATGAAGGCAATCAATGGTATGTCCTTTTGATACTTTTACTCCGGGTTTCTTCTCATGTATGGTCACGTAAAAAGATGTGTGATGGTGTGTTAATAATATTAAGTATCATTTTTTATATTGAGGTGTGGCTTGAGTTTCTATCCCTTTCCACACCGTTTTGTTTAATTTCAAACTTCAATACAAATGTGATTCAAAGTTATATACAACTAAGGACACAGAGTAACAAATCAATCAAGCCAATGTTCCTTTTACAACAGCAAAGAAATAAATTCAAGTCATTTGCAGGATACATCTCCAATAAATTAATCTACAGAACTGTGACGAGCAGCTGAAATTGTCAGTTAATTACAGATATGTAATTTTATATTAATGCCAGGTTTTATATATCTTAATGATAGAATCAGTTTGAGATGATAACATGAGGTTTAAGAATTAAGTAACAATTGCGTTCAATGACGCGAGTGTCAACTGGAGGACAAGCTCATTACGTCAGTTTTACAACCTAAAATGAGTCGATATCTTCATAATATACTCAAGTACAGTCTGCTGTGCATATTTACAAAATGTTGCATTTACATAACTCAATTGTATTATATTAATCAAACGACGTCGTTTTTAATAGGTTTATTTTTCCATTTATTTGATCGCTGGTTTATTGCACATTACCCTGTGTATGTTATATAGATATGTTATAACAAAGTTTTTGCAAATATGTTTCCGTCTGTCAGGCGACAATTCCATGCAATAGAGATAATTCCCAGTTTTGGTGGTGGTCGTGTCGCTTAGTCTTTAGTTTTCTATGTTGTGTCTTGTGTACTATTATTTGTCTGTTTTTTTTTTCCATCTATGAGTTTGACTGTCCCTCTGGTATCATTCGATCCTCTTGAATACTAACTTAATTAATTGCTGCTCACAAGGAAGCTATTAAACCAAGAGTTCCAAATGGTGAAGTTGAAATCATCCCTTCGTAAATTTTACGGACGCCATCACGAGTTGGTTGATCGTTATGGAATGATATCGGATATGTTCCTTACGTCGTAACTACAATCCCCTTCCCTTTCATGAATGTGACCACCCGAATTAGACAATTTACCGAATTTGTTATAACATAAGCAACACGACGGGTGCCACAAGTGGAGCAGGATCTGCTTACCCTTCCGGGGCACCTGATATCACCCCTTGGTTTTGATGGAGTTAGTGTTGCTTATTCTTTAGTTTTCTATGTTGTGTCATGTGTTCTATTGTTTGTCTGTTTGTCTTCTTTCATTTTTAGCCAGGCGTGTCAGTTTGGTTTCGATTTATGAGTTTGGCTGTCCCTCTGGTATCTTTTGTCCCTCTTTTAATCGAGACTTGAAAACAAATATTATTTTGGTGAAAGCTAAGTGTTATACTGCGAATACCCTATTAAACCTAAATCTACAAAGATGTAGGTTGGAAGGAGGTATTTCATCTTTTCAGTGGTTCTATGATTAAATAGAAATACAATTACTTTTTAACTCAGATAGAAGAGAGGCAAAAGATACCAAAAGGATATAAAACTCATAATTCGAAGATAAACTGACAAAGTCATGGCAAACAGAGAAAAAAATAAAATAATAACTTTGCGAATATGATCCTTATATGACCCTTGTTTATTTCTGTATTAAAGTGAACAAAGGAAAAACGCATTGTAATCCTCTTTTTCTTGTTAGCATACAATTGCATTTTGATTTTGTTTGAAGACAACCGGAATTCATGTCATTTAGTTATTCATAGTGCCACATGCATGTAGACATGTTATTACCTAAGTAAGTGTTCGTTCCGCAACTCTTTCCGAGTCCTTGATGTAAACAAAACCATTAAAATGGAAGATTACTTTCATCTGAAAATGCTTTTACTTAATTGCATCACATGAAAAGTCATTTTATGCTTAGACTTATTAGAATATTTTGTGATGTCATCTTGATATATGATTTAAGTAAAAACAACGTTTTATCATGATCACTTTGTTTAATCATGTAAAATGAAACATTATAAAGTCAACGGATATGCTGTATCGTAAACCTACAAGAAAAGCACAAACAGGTTGTTAAATTTGATTTTATATCCAATTAGTCACGTGTATAAAGTGATGTGAACAAATAGCATATAAAGACTGTAAAATACAGTGATTTTCTTAACAGATAGCCTTGTTAGGGTTAAGAAGAAAGCAAATCATATAATTGCTTGTAAACAGCATAAATCAATACATCCTCCCTTTACCCAAAATTATACAAAGCAATATTCCTACTGATAAAATAGTTTGATGATTTATGTTTATAAATCACAATGTATTGCAAGTCTAATCTACAGTATATGGTCGTATTTTGTCCATTTGAAAACTTAATAAAGATGTAACATCCGAATGCTACGTTAAATAAGTCGTAATCCAGTTGTTTCGTTTCTACAGTAATGATTGTTCTGAATAAGTAGATTATATTTAAGATCGATATTCTGAATTAACTGGACATATATTTGTTTATGGGCATTTATGAAACCAATAGTATGCAAAAAGCAATAGAACCTAAGCAACTTGATCTATATGGAACATTGAATTTAGATTCTTTTTTCGTTGCTTTGATTGAAGCATCATCTAAGAAAACTACTTTTTTTTTTTATTAAAGTTTTAGTTTGTGATATAAAAGAAACCCTTATGCTAAACTCCCAAATGTATATATGACCTTTAATAAATAAGTTAAAACCCTTTTGGTATAGACAGCGACCGGAAATTCGCAACCAGTCCCTAATTTACATACTCAATATCCAGGTTCAATGTCAAACAAAACCTTACAATTTTCATAATTGTACACAACAATCCTTCAAAAATGGATTCAATACGGTACAGTATGTCAAATAATTTTACTCTTTGACCATTACAGTGTAGGAATAAAAAGCTCCATGGTGTGATGTTTCTCACGATAAAATGATTGAGTACTTTTGCTATAATGCGTCAACATTTTTAATAAATGACATTGAACTTACTTGGAGCAAAGTTATGACAAAGTGGATTTATTGATATCAATAAACCAAAATTTCTTCCAATGACGCTGTTATAGAATTTAATAATATTTCCTTCAAACAGACAAGCTACCAATAACCAAAAAGAGCAAACAACAAGTTTGTTAGATACTTTTGTTAATTTTTCTTTCATTTCCCGAAAATACAGATGGTATTGACAAGGTCATTTTATACGAACTTCGACGTTCATCCAAAGTCAAGCGCTTCTAACAAAAAAAAACCCACTGTTACACTAGGGTTATGGTAAAAAAAAAAAGCAACGACTTAAATAGATAATACAAAAGATGTCAGTATCAATGACGAATATTTGACCAATACGATGTGTCTTCGTGTGAACTTACTTTGAACATGGTTTTCCGCAGCCATATTTTCGATTAAACATTACAAAGATCTAAAAATTGACCAATTGTAACACAAATTACACCGTTAATCTAGGAGAGACATATAATGTCGATGGAAACAGTCTCGATCCTTTTCTATTCCCTTATAGTTTTTTCTTGTTATGTATATAGTATATGGATTAAAGAGTATAAAACAATCGTATAAGAACTGCTGCAACTTTAAAAAAAATGAATATCCGGGTGCAGCAATCCATTTATTTTTTTAATTAATAATTCAGATTTTTCAAAAATGAACATAATTAGTCTCAGCATTAGCAAAAGTATCATAATAAATCATATTAGCACACCATAGAATCTTTTTATATTTGAATTTGATAAACTCAAGAATTATCATATATAATTTTGGTACCGTAGCAATACGACCGGATGTTGATATAAAGTTTTGATTAGTTTGTTCAATAAAATTACAATATCAAAAGTGATTCATCTTCATTTTATAGTTTTTCTTGTTTCCATAAGATGATCATGCAATATTCTAGCATTTTATTGCCGATCATATCAATCATCAATAAAATATTTCAACATGACTACGTACTTGTGAAGATACGTCAGTATGGCTCATAAGAGAGATGCAATATCTGATTATTACTGAGTCCTCTTAAATATCATGTTGTTAAAAAAATCATACCAATAATGAGTTCAGCCGAAGTAGTACATTTGTAAATAGTACAAATGAACAGGATTGATACCTTCATCTTAACCATTACATCGTTGGTTATAATCGATTGAAGAAACTTCATCACATGTTTCGATCACCATATTCTACATATGGAAACGCTGTACCAAGTCAAGAAGATATCAGTTTGTTTGCCATTTGATTGATTGGTATGAGCTTTGGCCCGATTTAAATTTCTCTTGGAATTCGGAATTTTGGTATTTCTATTTTTTTTTCCATGCGATTGAGAAAAATGACCAATCCATTTACACTTGATAATCATAGATGTAATGATTTTCTGAATTTTGATTAAATAAGTTTCATGCAACTGATGTATACTCCTTTATCATATTTCACATAAGATACAGAGTTGTCAATAAAAAAGAAAACAGAATATGAATCGATTACGAAGATAATTTAAAACAACAAACAAAAGCATTAGAAATCGCATAAACTCCAAAATAAAAGAAGTTCGGTCGGGTAAACTGTTTTCTAATCTTCATTTTTTTCTCGAAAAAAATTACGGATGTACTACCCGCGGAAAAGATTACCTTACCTGTCTTTGTCAAAACCTATCAAAATGTTTGGTCCTCGATACTCTATAACTTTGTTCTCCATTTGGCCTTTCAACTTTTTATTATTCGACCGTCTTTTGTTAAAGAAACGCGCTTCTGGTGTACAACACTGTAAGCCTGCACGTCTCTATAATGAATTTAATCAGCGTTCGATTCAGGTTAGCAATAATTAATAATCTTCCTCTTAGTCTTTTTTTAATTTGAACAGTTGTTTAATGTTTTCAGATTTTAGTATGGCATCTGTCAATTGTTTGTAGTTTGTAGTATTTAATTTTCTCTAACATATTGATAAAGAATTTGGTGTGTGGTTGGCTACTTGGTATCTCTTGTTATATATACAACCCGTCTAAACATCAACCCAACAATGTTAGATCTGTAAATTTGCTAATTTTTGGTTCTTCCCTCGCCGAAAACATTTCAAACATGCATTATTATAAAATACGGATCGCGGTCAGTGCGATATAATGCTCTATGTTCTATGAAGAATAGTTGATCTAAAATGTAGATGTAATGATAATTTTTAATATGAATATGGTGATAATTTATAAGAAGATTATGCCTAGGAAAAATCATCAAAATACATGGATGATTTTATTTTTCAGAACATAAGAAAATTGCATTCCTAGTGAATACAGAAGGAAATAATGGTTAGTGAGAATTACAGGAGCTTGACAAGACATTACCAGAATGACAAGGATGTTGATACTTCAGTGAATACACAATGTGAGTACATGTTTTATAATACCAAACATTTACACTTCAAATACATTTATAAGATAGAAGGGACAGGTATGTCATCTTATTAAGTATTATACTGTTAATTAAAATCCTCGGTTTTATTGAGGTTATGTTGTTATATGTGATCTTAAGTTTCTTTAGTATATATTAGACTATGATTTGTATTTCAATTTCAGCTTTTTTCTTATGGCATGATGTTATCTGCCTCCACCACCACCACCCCCGCCACCCGTATCTTCTTACTATTATAGTTTGTAAATTGTAATTTTAGAATATACATGTTATTTTGTATGAAAAAAAAAAATCACAAAAATACTGAACTACTAGGAAAATTCAAAACGGTTAGTCTCTTATCAAATGGTAATTTCATAAGCTGAAACACATCAAAATAATGGAAAACAGCTGTCATATTCCTGACTTGGTGCAAGTCTCAAGTAGAAAATCGTGAATTGAACCTGGTTGTATAGCTAGCTAAACCTCTCACTTGTAATTGCATTATATAGACAACGATTTGTGAACAAAACGAACAGACATAATAACTAAAAATGTTATTTTTTGTTCCCAAATATGCAACGTATGCTTTAACTGCGGGCGTGTTTGTGTCAATTATTGCACATACAATAAACAGAAATATATATACAAAACAAAACAGACGTTATGATAAGCTATTAGTAAAGAAATATTCTGAAACTAACCATTAGAATAAATCACAAGATAATTGATATTATTATGACTAAGAAACAAGCTCTTTTGAGGATTCCAGATACAAATTTGTTTAATAAGACGTAAAAGAACCGACGTAGTATACATATGATTTACATAGTAAAACGGAAAACATAGACTACAGGCTAATGTTTTCTATTTCAATTCACAAACCATATGCTGTTTGCCTCCACCCCTCTATTAGGTTCATTGATACATATTGATGTATATCTTGAATAACATCAAACAAGTATTTTCCATTACTGATTTTTGAATGAAGTAAAGTTATTAAATATTGCCTATATATATATATGGATTTTTGAAGAGTCTTTGATGCATTTGCTCTTTACTGTATTTGATAAACTTGTCTATGGCAAATTACGATATACATCTTAACTGCATTTTACGATGAATACAGTTGCAGAAAATGACAAATTCATATTTGCAGGGGGATCCTGCAAAGATAAGGACGATCTATTATTAAATAGAAAGTTTCATTAAAATGTGGTCACTGATTTCAGATTAACTGTAAATACAAAGTGCGAGATAGAAAGGACGCGAAACTTGCGTCAGTGATGAGTCTTATGTAGACGAAACGCTCGTCTGGCGTACTAAATTATAATCCTGGTACCTTTGATACCTATTGTACATAATGACAGGAAAAGCATACGATAATCAAATACAAGAATTTAAACTGTATCATAATAGTGTATGTAGAGGAAAACTGGGTGAATTTTAAACGATAATCAACGAGCAACGTTAGTTGCAAGTGACATCTTTTATACATGTACGAATGGGATGTCGAGAATAAATGTTTGGGGATATTTGTAAAGAAAGTTTTCGATACATTTTGAAAATTACTTTTAGCTGCCATATTTTTGATAAAGTTTTTTGTTTTACTCTTTTGTTTTAGGGGAACATATGAATTGGAACGATTTAATATGCACCGCAAATCTTCCTTTTGTTTATTGCATTTAATGAATGGTTATGATCTATTTTGAATTTATTGAACCATAAAACTAATTTTTGACTCTTCACATTGAATTATGTAAAATGTGAAGAATTAAAAATTAGTTTTATGGTTCAATAAAATCAAAATAAATTATTGCCATTCATTATAAATAAATTTCTACCAATACTAAGGCTCAAAGAACTTTTCATATTATTTATATGAACAATAACAACGTACACTCATGTTGGCGTACGAATACACAACGTCAAAGTGGGCGTGTCGCCATCAAAATTGACAACATTGAAAATAAAACTAATAATTTTAACCAATCAGAAGACAGTAAAAACACAAAATTTATTTATTTTCAAATAAAAACAACAATGATATGACAAAAACCAAAACATAACATATACAAGTATTTTAAAAAACAAAATCATCAGGAGGACACTGATACAGTTTATTGGTATGTTTCGAAGAAAAAAAAACGCATTTAAAAATGTGTTTTCAGAAAGAGGATGTCATCTCTCGTGTTGGATTGGTACCATATGAAGACTATGATGATTAGTGAAAAAAACAATCTTTCGTTCTAACCATATACATAAATTGCGCTTTTAGAGGTTGAAAGCCTGTAAGCTAAAAGAAAAAATATTATATTACAAGTTAACACAATGGTAAGAGTATTATATAAAACATAATCTAAAGTGTGAACCGTACAGTGACGTCAAAGAAGGGGGTTAAATACTTGTAAATCATTGCATGCGCGACAGTCATATACTATCGGTTTTTTTTCCAGCCAAATTGTAACAAATCAAACTGGCGTCAACGTATACAATATCCTTTTTTACTTTCCGCTATAAAGATGATGTTCTCTCACTAAATAATTCAAAATTTGATGAATAGGTTGAACGAATTTATCACATCGAACTAAAGAAAAAAGATACTACAGACACAGTTTAGTCTGCCTCGTATATTGACTTACATCTAGAAATTGACAATGAGGGTCGATTGAAAACACAACTTAACGACAAAAGGTATGATTTCAGCTTCCCAATTGTGAACTTTCTATTTCTATGTAGCATCATTCCAGTAGCGCCAGCATAAGGAGTATATATATCCCAATTGAATCGATATTTCCGTGCTTGTTTGTCCTATCATGATTTCCTTGATAGATGGTTGCTGCTCACAAAGGAAGCTATTAAACCAAGAGTTCCAAATGGTGAAGTTTAGATCATTCCTTTGTTAATTTTACGGACGCCATCACGAGTTGTTTGACTGTTATGGAATAACCGTTTCACAGATGATATCGGATATATTCCTTATGTCTTAACTAAAATCCCCTTCTCTTTTCACGAATGAGACCGACCGAATTAGACTTTTTACCGGATTTGTAATGACATAAGCAACACAAAAGGTGCCACACGTGGGCCAGTATCTGCTTACCCCGCCGAAGCACCGTTAGTCACTCCCAATGTTTGGTGGGGTTCGTGTTCCTTAGTCTTTAGTTTTCGATGTTGCGTCTTGTGTATTATTCCTTGTCTGTTTGTCTTTTTCTTTTACCCATGGCGTTGTCAGTTTATCTTCGATCTATGAGTTAAACTGTCCCTTTGATATCTTTTGTCCCTATTTCATTGAGTTTTCTACACACTGTTATCGTGAAACATTAGCCGCGAGCAACAATTTGAACTTTTTGGCGAGTCGCGGATATTTAACGACATCCCTACATAGAAAACACGATTATATTTTCAACATTCTATTACTGAGTTTTTCTCCTTTCTTAGAAAGGTTTACGCTTGATAAGAGTAAGCTAAATATCACCCCCTGACCCGTTGTGACTTCGCGTTGAACTTCTCCTTAAACATTGTGACGTCACTGATCATGTCTGCTCACGTCTCGAAGACTTGATATGATAAGAACAGATCGACTAAGTAGGGTGATAACGTGCTTTGGAGTATATTTCATACAATAACGTCATGAACCGTACAGGCGAACACGATCCTTTAAATGTCTCACGTAATTCGAATAAAACTTGAATACTTAAAACAAAATGTCATACAGATTAGGTAAGGAATTATAGGAATGACAGCTAGAATTCCAATCAGTTCCCGCCATATTGCAACATGACCATAATTGACAGGATCTAATAAAGAATACTGTTGCGGTCAGCAAGGTTCAGGAACAAGCCATTTTTTACGTTAATAGAAGACGGGTTTATGAAAGCGTTGCAATATAGTGGCGTAATTAGTCTTTCAAGGAAGTGTGATCAATTTGTTTATAATGTCATCTTCTGGTGTAGGGCAGTTCTTCTTCAAATGAAATGTTGAATTTAAAGTTTTTATAGAGGTAGGATTTACAGGACGCGGTATTTTGCAAAACGTTTAGGAATTTTGTTCCTCAATGCTCTCTAACTTCGTACTTTATTTGGCCCATTTAACGTTTTTGGATTCGAGCGTCACTGACGAGTCTTTTGTAGACGAAACACGCGTATGGCGTAAATGAAAAAAAAATAATCCTTGTATCTATGATGAGTTTATTAACTACCACTGGGTTGATACCACTGCAGGTGGAGTTTCTAATTCCCCGAGGGTATCACCAGCCAGAGTCAACACTTCTGTGCTGACATAAATTATCATTGATATGGTCATATTTATAAACTAACTGTTTACGAAACTTTTGAATTTTCGAAATACTAAGGCTTTTTTACCTCAGGAATAAACTACCTTAGCTGTATCGGGCAAACCTTTTAGGAATTTTGGTCCTCAATGCACTTCAACTTCGTACTTTATTATTCCTTTTTAACTTTTTTGGATTTGAGCATCACTGATGAGTCTTTTGTAGACGAAACGAGCGTCTGGCGTAAATACAAAATTTAATCCTGGTATCTATGATGAGTTTATTCATTTGTATACAAACCATAAATCTCAATTATCATGTCAGTGTAATCTTAGTAAGAATCAAAATGCTTTTTTATTGATCAAATTGATTAATTACCATTCACAAGTATTTTGAATTAATTTTTTTTTATACTTTAATATTTTTTGTCATTGCCTTTTCTAGACTAAATGCGTTAAAGAACCGCCCCAATGTTGAAAATATTCTAATAAAATGCAACATATCACTGCAAAAGCTTATCTTTAACATTAAAACCTCAAAGAATGTACAAATTTGCACTCACTTTTAATTAGTTTAAATCAGAATTCTAATTTCAAAAAAAAAATATCGTAATTCAATCTGTACTAGCAGGATCCTTCAATCTACTGCATTCCGACGTATAACTTGTATTTATATGATTTTTTATTTAATAAAAGATATTGGGAAATAATAGGCTATTTACCTAGTACAGTATAATGCAGGATGTGTATGCATTATATGTTCTTCTTTAAATAATGTGTTGCATTATTGTGTACCTAAGAAGACTTTAAAAACTTGATTAACTTGCATTTCATTCCATTTGCATATTTAACCCAATACCATATATTCAAACCTAACATTTTACAAAGGAAAAGACATTTTTAATGTCTACGAAAATGTATATCATATATTTTAACTATCATGGTTGTTAAATCAACATGACGGTAGAAAATGGGCAAAATTCTAAATCGGTTGTATGTTTCCTAATCATCAGTGTTGATTTTAGAACAGCGTTATACTACAGTTTCCTTCATTTGTTGTTTACAGAAATTCATAAAAACAGTATTAGAAAACAAACGTAGAAAACGACAAGTCAAGTAACAATTAAATCTTTTGGTATAGAAAACAAGATTAAATAACTTTCAGTGCAAATATCTTATTTTAAATTGTGTTTTTTTTTCTGTTAGTTCTAGCAGTATTATAACTAACTCGCAATATACGGTCTGTTTAAACTCAATATCAGAAGTGAAAACAAACATGCTATATTTACAGTTTTTCACGAAGGGAATACAGTAATCTAATAACTAAAACAACGCTATATATTTTATTGCACATAAGCTCTCGATTTTTTAAGAATTTATATGGTATAAAACTTTTAAAAAAATGAATAAATATTTAAAAATTTATCATTTCGATAACAAGTTGTATGCATTTTTTTTATTCTTATGCCAACAAGCTTGAGTCATCTTTCTAGCAATGTTTGCTTATGTGAATCTTGATGATCAAAAATTTGTAAATAAAAGTCGAAAGTCTTATAAACAGCAGCTGTTTGAATCTGTATGATATAGGCTTTAAATGCTCAAAAATCATTCATACAAACCCGTCTTCGTTATACAATTGCATGAACACTATGTTTTGGTATTATACTTATATTCATAACGGGTCATATGACTATCGACTCGATGATTGAATGGATGACATTTTGTCAAAGATACACATATAGTGCTGGCACATCATACTGAGTCCTCGCATTCTTTATTGTTTTTTGTGAACTTTTTGTCATTTGGATTTAGGTTTAATATGTTATAAATCAAATATGAGTCAAATAGGTAAACATATTTATCTTACCTCCTATACATTTCTACGAATATGATTGGTTAAGGGCAACCGCGTGGGGACCGTGTATATTCCATATTACGTTATTAAGGATCCATATTAGGTTAGTAGTGGAGTTGTGTCCCTTTATACAAACAACACGGTGGTGTGAAAAATCTTAAAGTTTTCAACAGACGATTAATTTGATAATGAACGATTGAAATTAATTTCATACAACACATTTAAAGGTAACAAGTTGTTAATGTTGGCATTTGTTTCTGAATAGACCTTTGGAATTAAGTTGGTTCATAATACTAACAGTATTGAAGACGTCATCACTTTTATAAGCCACTAGTCTAAATATCACATTTTAAGATAGTCAGTAAGATATATTTGTTACATAGTGTGCTAGTGACCTAATCCAATATATATGGGGTCAGTAAATTTCATATGGAGATTCGAGCTTCGCTCTCACTCCATATGGTATTTACTGACCCCATATATATCGTATTAGGTCATTACCGCATCAACTAATAATATTGTAACGATAACCGAGCGGTCAGGCTTTGGTGTTAACTGTAAATATTGGAACTCTTAGTGTGTTGCTATAAGAATGGAATATATGAACTAAAGTTATAACTGGCGACTCTTCTTTGGTAACGTGGTTCTCTGTTATCGTGGTATTCGGGTAGATCTACAGTTGGTTCTGTATAGGTTTTGTGGTACGTTGTGGTATTCTGATAGATCTTAGTTTGGTTCCGTTTAGGTTTTTGTAAGAATAACAAACTCGTCGAATAAAAATCAACTTGTATTTACGTGCAATAAATATCAGCAATTCGTACACATAATAAATAACTTAAGTAGCAGTATTCTAGTTTAACAAATAAATACCTTACTTTTATATTAGAATATCGTAAAGAAAATGGATAGCGGAACTATAATACATAAATACCTAGAAAGTTTACGAACAAGATAGTTTGGTAATCGGCAAATGGTAACGGAAATTCAATGTCAAAAGCTAACGTTTCTCTCGAGAAGAAATTCTCTAAATACAACTTTGGTCTGGTTATTTCTGGTTATTTAATCGCTTGGAATTAGCGTGTGTCACTTGCCCAGGGTTAAGTCGTACTGAGCCTTCTCCTTTCTCTCCTCAGTATTTATACTTTGGTAAACCATTTACCGAAATGGTTTACTATTTACCGAAATGGTTTACCATTTACCATTTAGGTAAAATACCTAAATTACCAAAACCGGAATTGGTAATTACCAAAATAATGTTCGGAACGATTGGTAAACGTTTATGTACTTCATTTGACATGAACAATCGAGGGGAGTTCCGAATATAAATTCAAAACATGGACGTTAAGAATAATAAAAAGTTAACAATGTTTACACAAAGTTGTACAAGAAATATAAAATAAAAACAGTCAATAAACGGTAAGGTTTTAACAACATCATCACACAATTTTAGGGAAAACAAGTTCCATTTCAAAGAACCCCCATTTTATTACACTCTCCCCACCTTTGAAAAATAATGTTTGCCCTCAAACATGAATAGCCATTCCCTAAAATTTAAAACAAGTTCTCCAATATTTTTCATTTAAAATATTCTATAACATACATATTCAAAATAATAAAACAATATTTGATCAAACAGAAATGTAATACAATCTTCTGAGTTTTCATTGTTCTTTTTCGTCTTCCCGCAAAGTTGACTTCCGCACAGTTCTTTATGATCCTTTAGTTTTGTAAATGTTCATATAGCACCAACATCTCTTCTTCACATAACGATTGTTCATAAAAACGAGTTCTGTTTATTTTAACGAATGTTTATAGAACACAGACATATCTTCTTCACTTAACAAATCTTCATAAAACACCAACACACCTTCTTCTCATTACGAAAGTTCATAAAATACGAGTTCTGCTTATTTTAACAAATGTTTATGTAGAGTACTGACAAATCTTTTTCACTTGACGTTCTAGACGAATGTTCATTAAGCAGCAACACTTCTTCTTCTCGTTATGCATGTTCTCGCATCAGAAATAATTCTGTGTATTATGACAATTGTTTATAGAGCACCATCAAATATTCTCTGCGGGACGAATGTTCATATTGCGCTATTTTACAAATAATTTTCCTGAAAACAAATTACATATTACACAACAATCATCAAATGTACACAATTTCAATAAAAATCTGAAATAAAATTACATTTAATCTACAAAAACTCTTTCCCTTATCCAATAAATACATGGACTTTTATCTATAAAAATCAAACTCAATAATCATTGATACAAGTATATCTATGTCAGCAATAATGAGACACGATACCGAGTATTTATCAGACTGTGTTGGTAATACAGCAGTCCTCATCGTCATAACTACGCTTCCATTAGTCATGCAGGGGTATCCCACTACGTGTATTGGTTAACACTGTCTTCACAATCTTGGACATGGTATTATTCATGGATGAATAACAAATAATAAAAAAAACTACCCACATACAATGGACCTGGTATCAATCAATCAATTTAATTCTATGTCAAAAACATTGACAATTACATATAAACTATCAGTATATATTTATCTGACTCAATTTTTCAAAATTATTGGACTCTCCTATAAATCATAATTAGTCTCAGCTAAAACTTGGTACTCAGTTTCAGTTACTAATAGTTTCCCCGACCAGTCATTTGGTCTACCACTTTTATTTCTTGGAATTAAAAATTGTTATTTCTGTTATATTAAATTTTTGAAAGACGACCTGAAATGTCATCAAATTGTTCAGACAAATCCCTATCTAAATCAAAATTATTATATATTTATTTACAGCACGGACTGGCTTAGTGTCGTAATTTACGTCTATTGTTTTGGAAGGCTTCATACTCCAGAGCTACTTGAATGGCGTTATCAATATTTTTTGCTTTGGCCTGGAAAATAGCCCATTCCATGTCAGCATCATTTAGAGAATCAATAAAACAATCACGTGCTAAATAATCCCTAACTTCCATTGGAGCTGATGGATACGCTAATCTTACAAGGCGTTTTATGTCTTGGCCTAATACAGGTATTTGTTCCGTGCGACCGCGTATTTTACTTTTCATTTGCGCCCGGTACATTTCTGCTTGGTTTTCTGGTTGAAAACGTGACGCTAAAGCTGCAGTCAGTTGTACAAAATTGGTCCGCATCTCTGGTTTTAAATTGGTTAAAATACTTTGGGCGGTACCTCTTAAGCTAGTAGCTAATTCTAAAGCTTTCTCTAGGTCAGACCATTTATTAATTGCTGCAATTAATTCAAACTGAACTAAATAGTCTTCCCAATTAGTCTCTCCATCATAAAGCACTGGTTTCTTTTTGTAATAGTTTGTATTTTGTAAGTTTATATCATAATCATGGTCAAAAATTGGTTTATTGCTAATGCCAGAATAATTTAAATTACTGGTCATTTCATCAGTACGGTGTTCATGGTCGGTCCTGTTAACCCCAACTCTGAATCGTCCGCGGGACGTCAAAGGTAATGCTTGGTACGTTGCCCCCATATTATGGAGTACGCCCCGGTCCAAAGTCCTAGGTAAATCTCCCGAATCCCATCTGGATTCACAAGACGTCGCGACCCGTCTTGTTTTCCCGGAGTCTCCCTCAGCAGAACCCTTTGCCTCTGCAGTAACCTCTGCCCCGGCATAACCCTCTGCCATAGCAGTACCCTCTGCTATAGTAGAACCCTCTGCTTTCTGACTCCAAAACCCATACCTAGACCTGGCAGCATGGTTATAAAGAGTGCTTGACTCTTCACCAAGATTCTGTTTTACCGGCCACGTCGCATTTGGTTCTAAATGCACAACCGTTGCCCTATTTGAAACTTCCTTATTTTTCGCTTGGTCAATGGCCACTTTCGTTGATGGTGATAGACCTCCTGGCAATGGCCTTTTGTCAGTATGGTGTATACCATCCTTTTCGTATCTATCTGTATTCTCTTGTGAGGGCCATTGATCTTGGTTCACTCTTATGCTTATCTCTCCGGTCGGCGTCAGATCATGGAAAGTTTCACAGGACCGAGATCGGGGGAGTACTGGTCTACCCTGGGCAGTTAACCTAGGTGTTTCAAATCTATTTTCCGCGCTATCCATTTTACTTATTTTATTTATGCCTTATCTTAAAATTTTATTCAACTTATTGTAAGAATATAAAAATGTAGGTACATCCCACCGCTGCCACCACTGTAACGATAACCGAGCGGTCAGGCTTTGGTGTTAACTGTAAATATTGGAACTCTTAGTGTGTTGATATAAGAATGGAATATATGAACTAAAGTTATAACTGGCGACTCTTCTTTGGTAACGTGGTTCTCTGTTATCGTGGTATTCGGGTAGATCTACAGTTGGTTCTGTATAGGTTTTGTGGTACGTTGTGGTATTCTGATAGATCTTAGTTTGGTTCCGTTTAGGTTTTTGTTAGAATAACAAACTCGTCGAATAAAAATCAACTTGTATTTACGTGCAATAAATATCAGCAATTCGTACACATAATAAATAACTTAAGTAGCAGTATTCTAGTTTAACAAATAAATACCTTACTTTTATATTAGAATATCGTAAAGAAAATGGATAGCGGAACTATAATACATAAATACCTAGAAAGTTTACGAACAAGATAGTTTGGTAATCGGCAAATGGTAACGGAAATTCAATGTCAAAAGATAACGTTTCTCTCGAGAAGTAATTCTCTAAATACAACTTGTTATGGAACTAACAAGTCCTAACAAGCCAACATTATACGGAAATAGTCTGGTTATTTCTGGTTATTTAATCGCTTGGAATTAGCGTGTGTCACTTGCCCAGGGTAAAGTCGTACTGAGCCTTCTCCTTTCTCTCCTCAGTATTTATACTTTGGTAAACCATTTACCGAAATGGTTTACTATTTACCGAAATGGTTTACCATTTACCATTTAGGTAAAATACCTAAATTACCAAAACCGGAATTGGTAATTACCAAAATAATGTTCGGAACGATTGGTAAACGTTTATGTACTTCATTTGACATGAACAATCGAGGGGAGTTCCGAATATAAATTCAAAACATGGACGTTAAGAATAATAAAAAGTTAACAATGTTTACACAAAGTTGTACAAGAAATATAAAATAAAAACAGTCAATAAACGGTAAGGTTTTAACAACATCATCACACAATTTTAGGGAAAACAAGTTCCATTTCAAAGAACCCCCATTTTGTTACAATATTGACAGCGAATGAACCTGTAAATGAAGTTGAAACGAATGATTTTATTAATATTTAGAAAAAAACAAGTCATAGACATTCTTTGGTACCATCAATAGACAAACAACTGGGAAATGTAAGCATGTCATACGGCACACTTTTCTCAGATAAAGCATGGCAACAAGTACTAGACATAAATCAAGAAATTGGTTTCCTTGTTTGATTCAAATTTCTATATTGTGTTATGACAAGTCCTTTTATATCTTACAATATGATATGGGTTTTACTCATTGTTGATGGACATACGGGGACCTCGACTTGCTTAAATCAACGTCATGTTGTTCTCTTTTGGATAATTGTCCCATTTGAAATTGTACGACATGTTCTTAATTTTATATATAACCTTAAAATGTTTTCTACTTCTTGCATAGATCCGGCACTTTCAAAAGAACAGACAGACTTAATTTGTTTGATCCATTAAATGTAATTTAACAAGTCCAACAGACGATATAAAAACGTTAATATAGAAGGCATCAATGGATAACGGGAAATAACCAGAGACTATATTAACTGATTCAGACATTAGCGTCTGAAAAAATAATAAGTTGCATAACACGAGGATATATTTGACACATTTGAATAGTATGCATTACTGAATAATTTAACACTGGTTTTGATGACATACAGTTAAGTATTTTTTAGAACACGTTTTGTCTTTGATATTTGACGTATATAATGATAGGTAGGTACAATGTTATCGAGTTCTATATACTATAATATATTAAATGTTAACAAACAAATACGACAAATTTCCCCTGAGTTTATTTCATTTACATATTTTTGATTAAATTTATGCAACAATCGTGTAATATGCTATACTTAGTTTGTAACTTCACAATATTCATATGCCTGTACCAAGTCAGGAATAAGAACGTTCTTGTCCATTCGATTTTGATGCGTTTTGTTATTTGATTTTGCCATGTGATTATGGACTTTCCGAATTGATTTTCCTCTAAGTTCAGTATTTTTGTGATTTTACCTTTTATCCAGACTTACTATATTTTGCTCATCATTTTTGTTTGAGAAATCTATGTTTATTTTTTTTAGTTAAAACAGTGCTAAGAAAAAAAATAGATTTATGACTATAAAAACTTAATAAGTTTACATAACAGAGATAACACGAATTATTAAAACTATTAGTTACAAGAGTACAAGATACAAAACCAAACCACCAACATCAGACTCGTACAACAAAATGAACGTTCTAACAAAGACAAACAACACATAGTCCAGATAGCTTGACTTTGTACAAGCTTAACATCTGATAGGGTTATTCCTGTTTTAAGCGAGCAAAAAAATCAATCCCACTCTTCTAGGATATCTAGATCATTTTTAAAAGCAACAGTTAAATAAAATTTCTGTACAGAATAGCTACCAACATAACTGATCAGTATGGTTGAGTACTATTAGCGCGATCCAGATGAAATGGATTGTTTCACTCTGAAAAGTGTTCCCTTGTTTTCCTCTTATAGTTGATGTGTTTCCCTCAGTTTTAGTTTGTAACTCGGATTTGAATTCTTTCAATCGATTGATGACTTTTAAACACCGATGTACTTCTGCTGCCTTTATTTGAGATTGTTCGATTATTCATTTAGAAGTGCATTAGAAATCTGCAGTGGTGAGCACCAAGCTATTTACTCTTTAAACAAAAGACACTAGATATTCTGAATGATCTGTCCTGATTTTACGACAAATATCACTATTACATTCGTAGTAGTAGACGCCTTCCAGGTCGACGCACCTGGTTAACTCTTTTAGGAGTTCATATAGTTCTATCAGTTTGTGTAAGTTAACTTTTTTTGTCTCCTTAATCGTTTGATGGGATTTGAACAAATGGTAACTACTGACTGTTGCATTAGTTTATGCCTTATTTTGTGAAAATCCAAACAAATACATCCTTAATACGATATTATAAATATGCTGAATTTTTCTTTGTCGACAGCATACCTATTCAGTTTGGTTTATATTATTTAAATAAACAGTTGACAATCCAATGGATACTTATCATTCATATATAGTGGCAAACTTGTTTTCGTGGGAAGGGAGCAGAGGTCATACAAACCCACCTCATCAACTAAACAATAAAGCAAATTGATAACTATTTTCTTTTCACTTCCAGGTATGTTCCTGATTTTCTGTCACTCATGAACCCACATTACAGTGTCTGTAGTATGTCATAAATCCCGTTGTACCTAAAATTATAAATACTTTAAAAAATACTTGGTCTGCTTTTGAACATATTGACAAATATTGACGACTCGAAACTAGTGTCCGTGAGAAACATGACAGCCACAGCTTTCTTGCTGTCAATTTTTCGTTTCTTTCCAGTAACATACTCTTTGTACTATCGTATGGGGTATGCATTTTTCGATTGACATGTAAAATATACACAAAATCAAAATAATATCGTCAATTACAGGATTTTCCCAGTACAGTTATGAAGTAAAACGACATAAATGGACTATTAGTCCCCGAGGGTATCACCAGCCCAGTAGCCAGTACTTCGGTACTGGCATGAAAATACGGATTTTTTGTGTTATTAAAATTTGCTGTTACACAATATTAAAAATTATTATAAATTAAGGAATGTATCTCCCTCATGCAAAGCTCTGATTCCTTTCACGAATTTGGCTATACTTTTTGGACCTTTTGGATTATAGCTCTTCATCTTTTATATAAGCTTTGGATTTCAAATATTTTGGCCACGAGCATCACTGAAGAGACATGTATTGTCGAAATGCGCATCTGGTGCAACAAAATTGGTACCGTTGATTTTATTACTACCACTGGGTCGATGCCTCTGCTGGTGGACTATTAGTCCCCGAGGGTATCACCAGCCCAGTAGCCAGTACTTCGGTACTGGCATGAAAATACGGATTTTTTGTGTTATTAAAATTTGCTGTTACACAATATTAAAAATTATTATAAATTAAGGAATGTATCTCCCGCATGCAAAGCTCTGATTCCTTTCACGAATTTGGCTATACTTTTTGGACCTTTTGGATTATAGCTCTTCATCTTTTATATAAGCTTTGGATTTCAAATATTTTGGCCACGAGCATCACTGAAGAGACATGTATTGTCGAAATGCGCATCTGGTGCAACAAAATTGGTACCGTTGATTTTATTGACCCTAAATAAAATTTCCAGTCCCCATAACAAAATTGTGATATACGATGAAACGGTGACTTATCTCACAAGCAACTTGTCTAATATCATTAGAAACTATAATATTTCAACTGGTGGTTTTGATATTTTGGGTCCTCAATGCTCTTCAACTTTGTACTTGTTTGGCTTTATAACTATTATTAAATATTAAATGTTAAATTATTAAATATTAAATTATAATCCTGGTACCTTTGATAACTTTTTGTAAGTTTTCAAATGGTTGAAAATTCGGGAGAGAAAGGTCCTGACCTCTGTGGGAAATGTTAGACTTGTGTTCGGATTTATGTACATAATATATCATATATGACTATACGGAGACTATATAAATGGCAAAAACTGTAGACGAAAGGCGCGTCTGGGCGTATATACAAAATTTAGTCCTGGCATCTATAATGAGTTTATTTAAACGTTTTATGGCATTTAACTTAAATGTCCTTAACGGAATAGCCGAGCCTACCCATGGTCAACATTGCATGACTAAGATGCAACATAAGCTAATCTAAGAATATATTTTTTGTTGTCAAAAGCTGTTATTTTTATTATTTCGGCACCAACCCAGCAGATACAAACTGTATCTATTTGGATTTATAAACAATGTTTATCAATTTTCACTGTTTAATTTGGATTTTAGACATTTGTTGGAGACATATAGCAGGTGTTTGTAGACAAGCAATTATCAGTTTTTCTGTCTATTTCCTGTGTTTACTGTGGATTTGAGACAATTACCATAGAATTTAATTGTTTATTATACAATATCTTGAGCAATGTCGTCATCACAGTGTGGCATCTTTGTTCTAATCTCCGACAATATAATTTTTCCGTTTATTAACCAATTCAAACTTCCGATTATACATAAAGCTGGGGACATCATTACAGTATATTATTGCATTTTCAATGCGTTTTTATCTCTCTCCCATATTGTATACGTAAAGATATTAAACATGTCTAAGAAGTATACTTAAAGAAGGCTCCATGTTATCCTTGCAAATAAATAAATTTTGATTCACTTTCCCGAAAAAAACCTCTTGCTTACACAAATGATAAACAAAAACATAGATACAAAAAGAGTTTTAAATCCGATGATTTTTAGCTTATAATTTGGACAATTCTTCGTGAAATCGGATTTAAAGTTTAACTGAGTCTGAAATAATTAAAACAACAGTAATTTTGTCGTTCCTCTTCCTTACTCTGTTGAGGAAGTTAATGTGTAGGAGCACACACAATCTAATGAAATACGTGAATTATAACCATGCAAGATAATACTGTATCAATTGAGATATATAAAAGTCAATCAGGGGCAGATGATAAATTACTGCTGAGAAATGGGGATTTGACCATTGTAAAGTTGAAATCATTTTTGTCGTCATAATTTCTGGTTTGAAGTCGGCCGTCTGTTTCCATAGCGAAAAAGCAATATGAATATATAAGGCATAATTTATAGTATCCTTTGTCTGCAAGCACTCACTGGAATGTGGGTTCTTGAGTAACAAGACTGACCGTACGAGAACATAATTGGAGGTCAAGTTCGTTAGACACCCCTCTAGTAGTAGAGTGACGGGATACCTTCAATATCAGATTTGTTGCAAATTCTGCTTTATTTTAGGTAATAAGATAGGTCAACCAGTAAAGGCGCACAATTATCGCCCATTATAATACCTAAAGTATGTTGAAATGTCAGCAAAACAAACTTCAGTGTTTTGATGATATCATTTATTGTGTATTTGGTTTTTTTTTTATTTATTGTGGCTATTCACATAGCTTTTTGTTCAATATTTTTAACACTCAGTTTCAAGGAGACGATGTATTTGAGGAAATGTAATAAAACGTAGGAAATCAAAAGCAGTGATCGCATTTCAACAGATGGAAGGCCAAAAAAAACACGAAGTTGAAAAGCATTCAAACCCGCAATATCAATATAGTTGTATCAATAAGGTTAATCAATCTATGCACCAAGTTATGAGTATGTTTTTCGTAGCTTATTTTATGCTATTCCATATCAAATGCGTCGTGTGAACTTAAATTTCATTTCTTTAAAAAGTGACATAATAAATTACAGAAATTACCCTTGGTCATATGAACAAACTTAATCACTCTTTGCTTTAACTTGTTCCCAATGCTTCTGACGTACAAAGATTTGAATTTGGTATCTATGATGAGTCCGTTGTTACATAATATGTAACAGGAATCGCCTTTGGTTACATCAAACATCAACCAACTCTATTACTCATTAACTCGTTCAAGAAAGAAAATATTTCTCAAAGTAAGAATTGATTACCCTTATAATTGAGTGCATTCATACGAAGAAAGCAAAATCAATTTAAATTATTGCAACAAGTTATACAGTGTATTAGTATTTGAGACGAATTCATTTTTTTATGATCTTTCATCGTTCTAAATGTCTTTGAAGATAATAATACTGTAAATGCTAGAAATGCGTATTGCCATTTAGCTTAAATATCAAGGCTTGAACATTCTGATTAGTCTTATTAACGGAACTTGAAATGCACTTGAAATTGATAAAAGACGTCAGTGAGGTATTGTTGTTTTACGGTTGTCAATTTATCGATGGAATTTAGAGTATTCTCTACTTTCATTGAAGTTTTATCTTATATTGAACACTGCACATACGTCTCAATCTTAATGCTTAAATCTAAATAATGTATTACAAAGCTTTGATTCTACATCTGAAAATGCAGAAATGACGATTTTATTATCATGGAATATTTCTGGTATTTTGGACTTTATCTTACTTAGATGTATTGATTGTTAACGTTTCTGTGAATAAGATTCGTCAAGAAAAGCACTTTGAACGCGATAAATTAGAAGCAGCACCTTTGATATTTAATCATTACTCTAAAGTAATTCAATATCTTGCCATTAGAGAAATATGTACTTTCTGTCGCCTAATAGATGTTCATGGTACTTTTGGTGCTGGGTCATAGCGCATTTTTGCGAATTCGCTAGTAATTATATCTCAATATGTAATTAAGAAAAATCGTTTGACTCGGGTTTCTGCTGCATGATAATAGAGTCAATAACATTTCGCATATACTTAAGTGAACTACCTTTTTCACTTTGCTAAATCATTATTATTTTTTGCAATGTACATAGAGTTTTTAGTATTTCTCTCATTATTTATCTGATGGTGCAATTAACTTATTACTTACTATATAGTATGCGTTTCTCTTGATTTTTTTTAATACTTTTGTACCCCATGAATAGATATCCTTAGCTGAATTTCGGTCCTCAAGCTCTTCGACGTTTACATTATTTGGCCTTTGTAAAAACAAATTATTCAAGCGTCACTGCTGAGTTTCTGTTTTCTCTCAATCGATTAATTTCGAACAGCGGTATGCTACTGTTACCTTTATTTTGGTACACAAAACGCGCGTCTTGCTTACAACATTTTAATCCTGGTATCTATGATGATTTTTTGTACAGGTTGACATTTTAGTTATCTCAAGTTATCCCGAGGTCTCGCGCTCTCGTCACTGATTCAAAGTACATACGCCTTTTCTTAAGCCAGGATTTTGATATTGGTATCTTCATCTGTTAGTCATGTTTATTATAAGCTATACAGTTTTCTCTGCTTTCAAAATGTTCATCGCACTTTTGGTATTGGGTCATAACGCATTTTTGCGATTTCGTCGGTAATTCAATATCAATATGTAATTTAGAGAATCGTTTGACTCGGGTTTCTGGTAATAATAGGGTCGATAATATTCGCGTACACACAAAAGAAACAGCTTTTTTTGCGTCTGTCCCAAGTCAGGAGCCTCTGGCCTTTATTAGTCTTGTATTATTTTAATTTTAGTTTCTTGTGTACAATTTGGAAATTAGTATGGCGTTCATTATCACTGGACTAGTATATATTTGTTTAGGGGCCAGCTGAAGGACGCCTCCGGGTGCGAGAATTTCTCGCTACATTGAAGACCTGTTGGTGACCCTCTGCTGTTGTTTTTCATTTGGTCGGGTTGTTGTCTCTTTGACACATTCCCCATTTCCATTCTCAATTTTACTATTGGTTAGTATTTTTCTAAGTATTTATCTGATGATGCAAGTAATCTATTCTTTATCATTTTATCGGGTTTTTTTACTGTTCTTGACTCTGTTATTTAAATTTTTCGAAATACTTTTCTACGTCACTGTTGAGTCTTTTGTAGACAAAACACGCGTCTGTGGTAAAAATTGTAATCATGGTATATATGATGAGTTTACTATACTGATAGACATTTAAGTTTCTACTACAACTCACCCGTCACATCGCGGTTTCGTGAATGAAACAAAGTAGACTATATATACATACGCCTTATCTGTAGCCTGGTGTTTTTAGTATAGGTATTGTCATCTGATATTCATGTTGATTATAAGGTACACAGTTTTCGCTGCTTTCAAAAATCTTTCTGTTTTAATTAAAATATCGGTATCGGCTCGGAATTCAAGGAAGTGTCGTTGAATCTAAATTTTCATAATGGTTCCTAATATAACTTCAATTTAAATCTTACAGTGATGCAAAAGTAATTTTTGTTTACGCTCATAATATTCTAATGGTTTTGGGCATGAATAGTATGTAAATCATTTCCGCTTATATATGTGTTTTAAAAATCCCGTTGGTATTAAAGCATCAATAACTATCACCAGGAAAATGTTATAAAACTAATGTGGTTGTTTTGGTATTTAAAATTATCGTAAATGTATTTTAAACATTTCCAGTGTAATTAATTTTGTTTCATCATGCAATGGTACACAGTACCTCGAGCAATGTTGATTTTGTTTATTATATATATTTTAGATATAGTGAACTTTTAATTGTAATGCGTTTTTACTTTTATAAAGAGGTTGAAACAGAAGATCATTTACAAAAGTTAATCAATTTTCTTCCAAATGTCCAGAAGCTTTTTGAAAAGTTGATAGCATTAGAAAGTCAAAATTGTCAGAGTTAAGCAGATTGATACAGGTAAATACTACGTTAGATTATCATGAGTTCTTTTATAGGGGAAAATTGTGGATGAAACCAATCTCCTACTTTTCAGATCCTTTGGCATTTAAGGTTTATATCCCCTTTTGTAGCCATTTTTGTACGAACTTTTCAGACTTCAATTGTATCAAAACTACAGATATAATGAATAACAAAGATACGCCATTTTGTACATATTCCAAGGGAAAACTTGATGCAAAGCATTATTTTTTACTGTTTCATTGCATTTAATAGAAAAAGAGGACCTTGTGGCAAAAAAATCAAGATTTTTATAGAAAATCAACACCCTTTTATTACAGAGTTTTTTGTTATAAAATTTAAAACACAAATTACTCACTTGATTTTCTATGATGTGCTAGTGTTTATATTTTTAAAAAAGTTCTAAGCAACCTGTAAATTCCAAAACACCTCGTGCTGAGTCACTAAAGTCGATCGCACCCTGAAAGGTGTACTTGATTTTGTCCAAGTTTACATTTGTTTAAACCAATAACTATATTAAAAAAATTGTTTTAAGAAAATCAATGCTAGCACTGCATGCAATAATCCTATATCTATCACTCATCAAATTGCTAAATATGAGAGTACAAGGATAAAGGCTGTGGATTTTCTATAAAATTTCCATATGTTTAGCATTGAATCAACACAAGGGTACATAATCCTTAAAAGAATGATAATAAGGACTGCTCTTCTTTTCTTTTCTTTTTTATCTTTCTTAGCCAATAGGTGTCTTTCTTCTGTCAATATAAATGAACTATAAGCAACTGCCATACAAGAGGGAGTTTTAAATAGCTATAAAACCTTGTTTAACCCACCATTTTCTTCAGAAAATGCCTGTACCTTCTTTTCATACATCCATCAAATTATATTTTGCAGCTACGAGTTTGAACTTTGAACACATGTAACAGTAATTCAGTGTGATAGAAATGAAATTTGAGATCCAGAATGTGCCTATTCAAGTTCTCTATTTCTTTAAAATCCGATCGCGGAAATACAAACTAATGACTAAAACATGGTCATGACAACTTCTCTAAGAAAACGTGAGTCAGCTGGCTAAACCATTACAAAGACACAATTTTATTCGTTTTTTTCAAACTAGATTGTTTTAAAACCTCAAGTAGACATGGAACACTAATGCAACCTCTATATTAAAAGATCCAAATGTTACCGTTTCTAGACACATACCTTACCTCCTTAACACATATTTTTGGCTAACAATAAAACCAGGTTAAACCCACCATTTTTTTTCTTAAAATGTCCTGAACCAAGTCAAGAATATTGCAGTTGTTATAAAAAAAATTATATGTATGGTATGGTATGTTTTGGATGCAGTTCAGTATTTGTTGTTCCGTTGTTTTCCTCTTGTTTTGTTTCCCTGGGTTTTTGTTTGTAACCCGGATAATCGATTTATGACTTTTGAACAGTGGTATACTACTGTTGCATTCACATGTGATAACAGAAGTTGTTATAATCATTAACACCACTTGAAAAAAACTAGGTATCGACATTACCCTTTATTAATACTGGACTTTCAACTGCCTCATGGAAACTCCAAATTGTAAACATCTAGTCAATCAAATAAAGGGCATAGAATTACAGTGCATCTAACTTTTTATACTCTAAGAGTGGTTGCTTCAGATGTTGATTCTTATAACTTTTATATTGGAACATAAAAGTAACTCGCCGCATTCAATATAACAAATTGGTAGTATTTAAAGACTTGACTCCCCCATTTATAACACAAGTGCTCCTCGGTCTAAACTAAAAGATTTCCGAATTTTGTTTCATTATAACAATGGAAAACGCATAACCTTGCCATTATTGTTTCTCCGCGTCAAAGCATCAAAGGACGCTTAGAATAATAACATAGTTAAGATAAAAGACAACAAGATTGATAATTTTGAGTAAAGTGAGTAAAGATCATGTTTACGAAATACCTATTTGTCTCATTAGATAAGCCAGCGATTTTTTTTTATGAAAAGAGGACCTATCGAATTAAAAAAAGAAGGACGAAAGATACCAGAGGGAGAGTCAAACCCATAGATCGAAAACAAACTGACAACGCATTGGCTAAAATAAAACGACAAACAGACAAATAATAGTACAGAAAACACATCATAAAGAACTAAAGACTAAGCATCTCGAACCCCACCAAAAACGGGGGGGGGGATCTCAGGTGCTCCGGAAGCAGATCCTGCCCCACTTAAATTTATTTCATATGACTACAGTAACGGATCAGTGTGCTATAGTTTTTATTTCAATGGGAATAGTTGGTGTCTCGGAGGAAAATAAACTTGATATTGTCTTCCAAAACCAATGAATAAGTGTTTTGCTACAAAGAAAGTACTAGAAAATGTTTCCTTCCAGAACATGGTGAACATTTTTTTGAAACTATTAACCGATAAAGTCTCCTTCAGGCAATTTCGTAAAGATAGTACATTTATTTGTCTAACGTTTCACATAGAAAATAAATGCTGAGGTATGATAGTACCGACATAGTCAATATTATGCATTATTCTTGCATAATATAATTATGTATGTCTCATATGTATGATAGGGACTAGTGTGGTTGTTTATTAATAAAGTCGTACCAAATTGACAGTCTTTAATCAGAAATGAAATGAGATAAAATAGCTTTTATATAGTTAAGCACCTTATTGTCATAACAACATGCTTAATGAAGATCCTAGATTCCAAAGCTCACTTTTTATTACAAGATTGTGAGACTTAACGTTCTATAAAGCTGTAAATGCAGGTTATTAAGCAGCCTATGAAAATAACTCTTAATAAACTATTTAAATGAAATGTGATGTCCATGTATATTTGAATTTATATCAAATTGGTATCGGATATAAAGTCGTCTTATGTGTTCTAAATATGGGTTTGTAGTTTCAGATTTGATTTGAATGACGAAGAACATTCCTTTTCTGTATATTAATGAAGGTAATAAAATGATTTTTTTCACTGATTTATAAATGAGAGAAGCAAGATAAATTACTTGCATTAGTAATTTCATGATGAAATATGATAAAATTTAAAGCAGACCGTTAAAGATTTATATATCTGTAAGGCGAGTATTCTGTATGTCGTCGCTATGAAATAAAACATTGAATCCCTAAAGACATCAACTAGAGGATATTGCATTTTAAGATTATAAATGCGCTTTATTCAGTTTATTATAACAATAAATGAACTTAGTACTGTGGAGGTCAATTACGTTCAATAACTTATAATAAGAATATAATACAAAAAGGAATGATAGAAATAACCAAATATATAGCACAATTCAACAGATAACACTAACCTGTAAAATCGAATTCCTCGACAAAAATATACCCGCGGCCATGAACAAAGACAAACAACAACGAAAAGCACATGGTCATGACGACTTGACTCAGTACAGACAATAAATGTCGTGGGGTTAAACTATTAATTAGAAATCTATCAGTAATGGAAAAATAAACAGACGAAAAAGGAAACAAGTGGACTGCCAGTGTAATGGAACATAACATCTTACATATTAATATGCAAACTATACATTTCTTACAATCTTAATGTGTATACAATTATGGAAAGAGAGTGCATACGTGCAACCTTGTCAATATTGACGTCCACTTCAGTGATAAATTGTATGCATGCCCCTAAAGATCAAATAGGCTACCCGAGCATTCTAGGTTTCAGCAATCAGTACACCTTTAACTAAGTATGACCTTGTAAATTAACAAAATATAAATACTAGTATCGGTAGAATGATAACTGAAAGAATTCATAACTGTATAGCCATACTTTTGAAATATCAAAACAAAATCAACTTTATAGAGATAAAGACTATATTCAAAATACATACTTCATAGTTAAATTGACAACCTTTCAAAATAAGTTTATTAAAAGAATTGTCTAAATTTACGGGCTCTATAAACAACATAACGTTAAAATTGACAGGATTTATGTTGCTCAATTCATAGTTTCTGTGTGGTGTTTTTTGTTTGTATCTTAAGTGTTTTAAGCTCATTTTTTGCTTGAGTGTTGTCGGTTTTTCACAGCATTATAGTGTGTAATTATCCCCTTAATATCTAACATTTGTTAGATTACATTTTATGTTTGCTATGATATGTTTATTTCCGTTTTATTTTTGGCATACACAAACAACTTATATGCGTTTAGAAAAGCCAACATTTATCATTATAATACAACTATTTACATATCAAATATCATTAAAATTTTATCGTATTTTCTTACGATTAAACATAGAGAATGAAACATTTTAAAGATATTAATTATTTTAACCCTAAACCTTTAGTTGACCTTTAGTAATGCTTCGTCATTATAAATTCTCTCTACATTTTAAGCGAATGCTGCAATATCAGATCTTACTAGATTTAGAGTTAGATTGAGAGTGTACAGTATACTACAGGGGGAGGGTTGTGATCCCGCTTACTTGTTTTACTGCCACATTATGTATGTATGTGCCTGTCTCAAGTCAGGAGCCTGTAATTCAGTGGTTGTCGTTTGTTTATGTGTTACATATTTGTTTTTCGTTCATTTCTTTACATAAATAAGGCCGTTAGTTTTCTCGTTTGAATTGTTTTACATTGTCAATTCGGGGCCTTTTATAGCTGACTATGTGGTATGGGCTTTGTTCATTGTTGAAGGCTACAACGTACGGTGTCCTATAATTGTTAATTTCTTAGTCATTTTGGTCTCTTTTAGACAGTTGTCTCATTGGTAATCATACAACATCTTCTTTTTATACTTAACCTTTTTTCTTTTGGTTCTATTTTTAAAATAGTGTTGATACGCCTTCGAGATATAATCACGATCGGTTGTTCGTTACACCCTATATATGACCATAAATATACTTAAAGATAAATAATGTATATTCAATATTTTACCTAAATACTATATACGATATAGTTATATAAATTCTTTAAACACTAAGGTACAAGAATGTATGATGTTACTAATAATAGAAATCTTCAAAATAAATAAAGAGAATCGTTTTTAAAAAATGCAAACATCATGATGATGGTATCATGACTCTCAAATTTCCTAAATAATTCACGATAAACACGAGGTTGGAGTCGATAAAGGATATAAATTTCAACACTGCGGGACAAACATTACCATTTTGAATATTATTATTAAAAATTGCATTATAAATATTATCATATCATAAGTGAATCTTACCTAAGTTCTCTGGCTGAGGGGTCATCCTGATAGAATAAACTGTGAAAACTTGGAAAATTGTAAATCTCGACGCCTCACTCAGAAAACAAATGAAAACTGAAATGATGTATTACAGTTATCAGAATTGTATTCGTATTGCTAAACTTATGAATCTTTTTGGAGTGCAGAGATATTTTGATGTAAAAATATGAAGATTTGGAACATGTTAGCATAACATGGCAAGATTTTATGCTGTTTTGCGACAAATATTTACATTGTATATAATTTGTACAGTTATTCATTTGTATATGGTTATGCAGAAAATGCTTCTATGTATTTACAAGAAATTCCTAGTTGTCAATAGACAACCTCATTGCTGTATTTAGTCGACGCGCTATAAGTAGTATGACTGTGACGAGATATACAAACCAACGTGACATATAAACAATATTTAAACACCGATATAATCTACTTTATCAGTCTAATATCGGCTACAATCGATCTGATACAAACTGGAAGGTGTAAAACTATACTTTATTATTATAGTGAATGTGCAGTGAGAAAATAGCACCTGGAAAGTTTATTATTGAATAAAAGTACAGGAGTCAATCAAGTAATTTGTTCTTGAAAAATAGCAGTGTTCATTTTAAAATTGACCACACAACAGTTATTTTAAAATGTGATAAAAAAATCGGACATCGTATTGGGAGAAGTGCTGCATTAAGATGAGCGGTAAGTACACATATATTCGTTGCATTGACTTCTTTTTAAGATTCTCTTGAAAATATATGAGATCACTGAATTATGATACAAATAATCCATATTGAACACAGATTTTTGATAATCTTTTTCTAATTATAAGAATTCGTATCCAATAGGATTGAAATAGGTAACATTTGTTTAAAAGGTAAGATGCCAAAAGTTATGCGTTCAAAAACTAAACACTGTCTGGTTAATTTAGGAACCTCAGTACATTTAATATATCATGGTGATTGTTTTACATGTTTTGCTTGACGTGGTCATAAGGCAAATTGAGTATTCTACCTTTCCTAATGAACATTTATTAAATATAAGTTGGTAATTGTGGTTCCCCTTTACATAACTCTAATAGAAACTGACCGTGCAAGACCCTTATAAGTAGTCAAGGTCGTTAAAACCACCTTCATAATTTTAGAACTCATTAATGAAATATTTCCACGCAAATTCGCATCTGAACGATAATTTTAAACCTTACAAACAAGTTTGAAAAAGTGATTTCAATATTTTTTATCAATCTTAATACTAGTTATACATGAAAACATAGCTTCAATAAAATGCGTTAAAGGGTTGGGTACAATTTCATATTTACAAATTTCAAATTCTAAACTATGTGAAATTCATTGATAATAATGACATATGTATCCCATCCCGTAGACAAGTACTATTATAAAAGTTGTCCCGATTTACATTTAAAAGATTTTTATATGACCTTTTCTAACTCAATCCCGGTTAGAAACAGGCAAACATGACAAAAAAAACTAAAAAAAAATCAATCCATTGTAAAAAGCATTTATTGTCCTTTTCTAGATTCGGATATTGCAGTTTCATACGGGAAACTCTATACCAAAATGTACGATACATGAGGAGTAGGAAATAGTTACCCTTCTAGAGCACCTGAGTTCACCCCAAGTTTTTTGTTGGGGTTCATGTTTTTCAGTCTTTATGTTTTTTCATTGGTTTTTTTTCCTCGTTTTTTGGCATATTTTTTTTCTAATTGTGGGTTTTGAATGTTCCTACATTTTGTTTGAGATGTTTGAACTTTTGATTTTGCCATTTGATTAGGGATTTTCCTTTTTAAATTTTCATCGGAGTTCAGTATTTTTTGTGATTTTACTTTTTAATATTTTCCGTCTTTTTTTTTAGTACAAAACAGAAAATTTTTCGTTCAATTTTATTAATACTCCTTTTTGGATGGAGAAGTCCGGGATATCATATAAAAGTAAAAATTTATAACAAAATTCCCGAACTCCTATAGGAAAATTCAAATTGGAAATTCCTTTATGAAATGACAAAATTGAAAGCTCAAACAAAACAAATGAATAAATGTATTCTTAAATATTCAATACATATATATGACACAATGATGTGGTACTGGATATGTCTGATGCTCGCCCTTAATCTAAAGCACTAAAGGACAGGAGTACCCCAGGAGCTGTTGCTAGTACGTGTGGAGTATTTGATATTTGCCGCGTTCTATTATAACTATCAGAACAGTACAACCATTACCATATACGTGGTCAATATTATATAAAGAGAGACGAAAGATAACAATAATATTCAACCTAAAAAATAAACTGACAACGCAATGACTGAAAAAAAGACAAACAGACAAACTACTTTACACAAAACACACCACAGAAAACTATGACTGAGCAACACGAACCCCACCAAAATGTGGGATGATCTCAGGTGGTATAGGAAGGGTAAGCAGATTCCTGATCCACATGTGGCACCTGTTGTGCTGCTCGTGTAAATACAAATTATAAGTCAAATTCGGTAGGTCACATTCGGAGAAAGGGGACGGAATTGTAGTTACGATAATTGGAATACATGAGTCGTCATCTATGAAACAGATATTCTCTAACGGTAAACCAACTTGTGATTGCGTCCGTGAAATTTACGACGCGGTAAATTCAACTTCACTACTAGGAACTCTTGCTTCCTTGTTCATTTACAATTATCTGGTTACTAGTCCATAGTTGTTTTTGTATTGGCCATGCAGGAGCGAGGCCACTTTGGTCAGTACAGTTGGCAAACAATAAATGTGCTGGTAATCCAATACCAGGATTGCCCCACAGACAAAAAAGACATATCTATAAAATTCATTACAGCAATATCTACATTTCCAATCGTGTACAAATGAAGACAATTTTTCATAAAAATAAAAGATATAAAACACGTTGATGTGCTACCTTTTTGCAGTTTTCTCCGTTCACTTAAAAGTAATCAGGACTGTTATGCTACATTATACCTTATATTTAGAAATACTTTATTAAATAGTTTTATAAATGTCTTTTTCTTAATTAACCGAGTTAGACTACTATTACTGAAAAATTTGTGTTGATAGATGTATTTTATACACGTCATCAATGCGGGTTTTTTTTACATTTTCAAAAAAACATATTTTATTTGTATGCCTAAAAGGGAAATTGACAAAACAAGCATTCTTATAATATAAACACACAAAACGATAATACAAACCTAATGTACTTTGAAATAAGTAGACCATTGATCGATATTTATACAACACAGTTTTGCTTCTGTTTATTCAGTGAACATCTTCATTTAGTCATTATTGTTCAAGCAAAAATCTAAATACTCCCGAAGAGAATATCTAACGTCGGCTACAGTCATTTTTCTGCCGATTTATAATGATTTGACGCTTATATTTTTCTACCAATAATGATGATTTAGTGTAGAAATTGGTTTTTTCTCTGGTTGTCTCTATTTTTCCGACTGATGTCACTGTCCACGGTATTTGTAAATTAATAAACAACCTCAGTCACAAAGATTAATTGGAATGTTGTGATTACATTTCAGATTCCGACTGGATGTCCTATAAATTAATTAGATCTGTTGACCTTTACCTAACTCTTTTCATGGCCCAATTTGTATCACCGTTTTCTTACGTTAGTTCATTCATCTTCATCATTAGGTATGAATAAAAGGCAGACTTCAGAAGGAAAAACATCAATAACTTCATCATTAAGTACGAATAAAAGGCAGACTTGAAAGGGAAGAAAACTTCAATGAGCCAGCTACGCAACACCATATATTAAACTAGATAGACTAAGTGCTGTAAATAAGTAAACAATGGCCTAGCATTTACGTCGCATGTTGGAAAAGTTGTGAATTGCTTCAAAAGAGAAATCTTTACTTTTTAACATCCAGTTCTCAAGTGGCCGTATAGGTTTACAAAAAAAATCCTTAAAACAGTTTTGTGAGAAACCCTGTTTCTCTTATAACCTTGACAAGTTAGTAATTACGGTAACGTTTGAATGCACAAAAGAAATGAGAGAAATTTCGTATATATAAAGTGAACAAAACAGTCTTATTATGTTCTTCTCATATATGTTATGATGGTATGATACTAAACCCCTAACGGGAAGGATTGTGCCTGATGTTCATATGATGAAATCATAATCTTTCAGTCAGTTTAATTGAAGTCTGGAGCTGGCATGTCAGTTAACTGCTAGTAGTCTGTTGTTATTTATGTATTATTGTCATTTTGTTTATTTTCTTTGGTTACATCTTCTGACATCAGACTCGGACTTCTCTTGAACTGAATTTTAATGTGCGTATTGTTATGCGTTTACTTTTCTACATTGGTTAGAGGTATAGGGGGAGGGTTGAGATCTCACAAACATGTTTAACCCCGCCGCATTTTTGCGCCTGTCCCAAGTCAGGAGCCTCTGGCCTTTGTTAGTCTTGTATTATCTTAATTTTAGTTTCTTGTGTACAATTTGGAAATTAGTATGGCGTTCATTATCACTGGACTAGTATATATTTGTTTAGGGGTCAGCTGAAGGACGCCTCCGGGTGCGGGAATTTCTCGCTACATTGAAGACCTGTTGGTGACCCTCTGCTGTTGTTTTTTATTTGGTCGGGTTGTTGTCTCTTTGACACATTCCCCATTTCCATTCTCAATTTTATTTTACAATGATAAAGGGGCTTTTAAAGACACTTTTTTGAAATTCCCATCTTCATTAGTGCGTTGGTTTGTCGCTTTTTCCTCGATTTCTAGTTCTTGGTGTACCATTCGTGTCGTCTGCCTGTTCTTTCATAAATGGGCAATAACAAGAGGTTGACCAAACAAAAAATAAATACCAAACCAACTGATTGATAAACTTATGACAGCCAGATAGAAATCAACAGTATTGCATAGAAAATATTTAAGCTTCTTGGAAAAGTCTGAGCTAGAGTTCAGAAAGAAATATTTAAAATATCGTACCTAATTTTTTTTAAGTACAATTTGCCAGTGACTTGTCACGGTAATAATATTTCCAGACGATCATTTTTGTTATTGACCACTCATTCGTCGATTTGTCTTCTGGTCGATCATTCAAAATGAAACACATACGGTTATTACCCTGGTGATAGTAGTTTCTGTAATCTTTCGTTCTTAATGTTTACTTGTCAATTGGAATCAGCAAATTTTAATTTACCGGATTTGATATGGTATAAAATGTTCATACTGAACTTAGTTATGTCTGTCACTCTTTGGCGTCGGCATTCTATCAGCTTGTATTTAACTATATTCCGACTGCTAACATGTTATTTCAATAAATTTCAACCAGTTCAACAACTGTTTAATTTGGAAGCGAATTTAGAATGAGAGTTCCATTACATTAGATATATTTACATCTGAAAATCCTTCACCAATTACATTTGTAAATCGCTGTTTTATGAATCAATTATTTCCTAGTTGTATAATTATTTTAAAATCGAAATGTCATGTTGCATTACAAGTCATGCATATTGACGACCTAAGATTTTATGAATTATCCAAGGTCCTTTCGTACAAATGTTAACGTATCTTCTCCTGCCAATTTTAATATTTTATTTTCTATATATGGGTAAGTACATTGTAATAAAAAGTTGAATTGGATTTTAGTTCAAAGGGTGTTAACAAATCTTTTTAATGTTTATAGAATGGGATTGAACGAAAACCCATCTTATTTGTGTATAAACAAGTATAATCGGTCGATTCAAATATGCACTTTTACCAAACATGCTCATGTTGGGCTAATATTCGGACTGTCATTCGTTCTTCTTTGACGTGTATTGCAAAAGTTGAATGACTTATATGGTCCGACTTTATATTTTGGCTCGTACTTTTATTCTAGTGGTTTTGCATCTTGAAAGTATAGATTGTGTCGGTATGAAGAAAAAAGAAATTGCCGACTGCTCTTTTTTTTTTCTTTCTTTTTTGTTTATATGACGAATTCCAACGTTAAAGGATGATTCAGATATATAGAAACAAAATTCTTCTTCTACCAACCAAGTTTCACATATATTTTTCTAAAAATCGTAAAAATTGATTGTTCCAAAAGTTTCGATATTAACCTTCAACAATCGATTAATCACTTTATTTTTTGTCTAGCAAGTTTTGTATTATAACATGTATTATAACATCACTCGAATGTTTTAGATTTGGATAATAAATTGTGTAATTAAGGCAGATCCTTTCAGCTACATACATCACTCTGAAGTACTTTATGTTCCATTTAATTTTGTAATGCTATTAGAAATGTAAAAGTTTTCCGATCATTAAACCCAATTTTCATAAAGCCGTAAATTTACAGTCTTTGAATCCCACTGAAACATTTCTTATTAAATCTGAAGTCTTCATTTTAATTAAGGATTGCATGGGGCTTTTTAAGTTTGATTAATGACCCACGACCTCTGACAGACATATAAACATACATAACAAACGACTATAAAATTGAAATGACTTCCAGTAAAGAGGACTAATACTTATCTATAAGTACATGTGGTTTATAACACTAAAGAATTTAAAAAAAATAGTTAAAATTCCCAGCACGGAAACATTTTTATGTTATTTGCTCTTTTTTCAGCCTTCTTTTAAACGAAGCTTACATTTGTAATTTCGACCTTTAAACAAGGAAACTCCTATAAGTAGGTACATAAACATGTAGCTGAAAAGTGTGAATCCGGGCTTTTGGGAAGTGCATATCAATAAATTAAGAAAACTCCTAACAAATTTGTACAATGTACATTTTTTAAGTACAAGTACGTACTTTGTCACAAAGTATACTTTTCCCCATTTCCATTCTCAATTTTATTTATATTGTATATGTATACCAAAATAGCATTAAACTAGTAAGTAGATGGAGAATTGATTAAATATAATTGTGTCTACGTTTCGGAATTTACTGTTTTCAATCCTCTACATCTTCTAATTTGATGTTGTCTTCCAACTGTTTTCCTTCAAGTGTCGCTAATGCTGTCGGTGTCAAACCATGTCCTTTTTTCTGTTAATCTTTCTTCTTTTTTGTGTCTACATACTAGTAACATAATCTTCAATGAAATGGTGCGTAGCGTCATAAATTTCAAAAATTTATTCTATCAGCGGAATATTAAAAAGATTTTTAGTATGCTTTGTTCTCTCTGTGAAATGCTTATTTTTGTCTAACAGTCAAACACTGTATTATATGCGAGATTTCATTTAGGTACACACTCCTAGACTGTAAACCAAGTAATGAAGGGAACGCAATGATAGCTAAGAATAGCAAATAAATTAGTTGGCGCATAGACCGGAAAATAACTTAATCTAAGAGTTCGACCAATTCAGGTATATTTTCAGACTCATTAGTATTGCATTCAATAGAAAATCACGAAAAACTCCAGCACATAACATTGCTATTGTTTAGACGTTATAATGTATCATATTGAAATGGAGATTGAGGTTTTACATGCAATCAATAAGGTTTAAGACAGAGTGTAAAGAATATTAGTTGTATTCGTGACAGGCAGCTCTCCCACATACTTGGGTCAAATCAGACGGACAGATTTCCTATATACTAGGGTCAAATCAGCTAGATAGATTTCCCACATAACTGGGTCAAATCAGCTAGATAGATTTCCCACATAACTGGGTCAAATCAGACAGACAGATTTCCCACATAACTGGTCAAATCAGCTAGATAGATTTCCCACATAACTGGGTCAAATCAGCTAGATAGATTTCCCACATAACTGGGTCAAATCAGACAGACAGATTTCCCACATAACTGGTCAAATCAGCTAGATAGATTTCCCACATAACTGGGTCAATTCAGACAGATAGATTTCCCTCATAACTGGGTCGAATCAGACAGACAGATTTCCCATATAACTTGGTCAAATCAGACAGATATATTACCCACATAATAGGGTCAAATCAGACGGATGCCTTTTCCGCAAAATAGTGTCAAAACAGGTAAATTATACGGCAATGAAAGTTTGTTACTTTAAAATGTTCTTTTGAGAAAAAAAAAATACCCCATAAAATAAATATGCTTAAGTAAAAAACAAAAAAATGGACATATACAAAAGAAAAGAAATATCGCTTTTTTGGATTTTGCGTTCAGATGGCAAACGATACTTCATATATTTGAATAAATCACATAAACGGTATCAATTTTCCTGCACCAGATGCGCATTTCGACAATACATGTCTCTTCAGTGATGCTCGTGGCCAAAATATTTGAAATCCAAAGCTTATATAGAAGATGAAGAGCTATAATCCAAAAGGTCCAAAAAGTATAGCCAAATCCGTGCAAGGAATCAGAGCTTTGCATGAGGGAGATGCATTCCTTAATTCATATATTTGAATAAATGAAAGAGTGAGAAAGGACAGTATTCACTTTTCCTTATTTGGGTCGAGTGGATAGATCTGAATTAATATTGTTGAGGAATTTGTTTTATTAGATTTATAATTCCCTTTTATTATCCATAAATTACAATTTGACACCTTTATTGTAAACTATTGGTAGGTCGATATGGTTTATACAGTACGATAATCATTGAAACTGACAGAAACAAAGCAGGTAATATTGATATGTATATCAACTGATGTGAAAAATTGAATGTGTATTCAATATTTAAAAACATTAATATTCAACTTACTTTTGAATTGTCTTTCAATTTTTGTTGTGTATATTTTTACAATACATTTCCCAATAACAGTTGTATTAATCTGACAAAAAATTAAAATATAAAATATGAACAATTAAGTATTCATTTTAACACAAACTGAAACAGTATAATGCATGGCAAAACTTAGATAATTATAGATTATCGGTGATCATCTCAACGAGATTGATTTTCTCGCTTGAGCCGGGACGGCGAAAGCGAGAAAGGCAATCGAGTTGAGATGAACAATGATAATCTATTTATCGCTATTTTACCTATGACGACGTTGTCAATTTCATGTCAATTTCGTTAGCAACGCCACGTGCATGCTAAAGTTTCTAGCGATAATTATCCATCTCAAGCGAGTAGAATCATATGAAAATTATCACAAAAAAAGATGAAAGGAAAAATGCACAAAATAGCGATAACACAAGGTATAGAGAAAACAAAACGGCACCGAAGATCTTAACAAGAATAATTCCTTTGCAATAATATGATTTACAGCCGATTTCATTGAGTGTGTAGCTAAAGATAATATCTTTGTTTTGCTTGCTTGCTAGCTGAACCGTGAAGTCATTATTAGTTATGGTATACTACCCTCCTTTCGAAGTAGCCTTGTCCTACAGACAGATAGATTGGTTATTAGCCGGACTAGTCTATTCTTAAAGGAGGGTAGTTTACCTAACCTACTTATGACTGCACGGTTCAGCTAGCAAGCAAGTTGACCAAATATATATAACCTTTAGCTACACACTCAATTAAATCGGCTGTAACCTAAAAACATTCTGTCAATTAGTCTATTTAGGATTCATAAAAAAACATGCATTGAAGACTTACTATCAAACGGTCATCTTGGTTTGATTTCAAATAAGGTGTACCCAAAGGTTACGTGGTTATAAAAATATAGTCAGCCTTGAACTTAACTAATACGACAGTTGAACAAATGTTAAACGCAAAGAGAGACGCCCGTGCTGTGTGGCAATGCAAGATGTAATTCGTAATTCAGGACGCATCATTTGAAGACCCTTCCTTTTAGATTTATTTTAAAATTGTTTTCGTCGTGCCAAAAATGCGACTGTTCGTTAAGCAGATGAATTGAAATAAAAATATTCAATCAATTTTTATGTTTAAAAACTTATATCAATAAACCACAAAGGTGAGTGGGGAGTAGAAATGGGGTCATGCAAAGAGAGTGGTATGCTCTATATACATTAGGAATCCTAAAAATGCCTGTCCCTATCCAATATACCCTAATCTTCCGTATAACTTCAACATTTCTATTTTGAAAATATTTTATTTTGTTGGGTCGCTGTCCCATTGGCGTTTATTTAACATTGTCTTTACTTCATATATAAACATACATGTTTTGTCATTCCTTATGTCAAACTTAATTAGGCGAACTGAAATCTGTATCACAGTTTTATTTCTGATGTAAAGTAAAAATTTTCACAAAAAAGAATAACGAGTCCAAAAATAAATTGTAATTGAAATGTTTCATAAATACCTCACCGATTTGAGGCTAGTCATAAAAGTGAATCGACAGTTAAGTATGTCTTGCAATTAGGAAGGCTGGCCAATTACTACTGTTCGATTATCGAGAAAAACAAACCCATTGCGCGTGTTAAGTTAATTCGTTTGTTATTTCTTTATTAAACATTATACTAATAGTGTATTATGGAACACACAATGTTTTAGCCTATATTTGTTTTGATTTTATACATTTCATACAGAATAACAAACTAAAAAATGCTTGCCTTAAGCTTTACAGCAGATATGTTTTACAAAATTTCTTGTCATGATTTTGTGGTAAATATAATCAAATAAGTAAACAGTACGTCTTCTGTATTAAAATTAAAAACGAATTAGCATTAACAATAACCCAGAGGTGTAAAAGTGATAATTGTTCTCAGATATATAGTTTTATATTATGTATTACGACTCGAAATAATAACGTAATATCTATAACTTGTAACCTTCAAAGTAAGTATAATATTGGGTTATGCGTGGAAAACAATATATGCTTTTGTCTGCCTTGAGTAACTTACTCTCTTTCTATCTGAGACACCGATTATAGTAGTTTGTATTGTAAGGGACGTAACTCGATTTACTTAGAATAACAAGGATAAAAAAAAACAATATTGCTTTTAAAATATATTCCATTACTGTCATTAGGACGATGTCTGGGATGTTGAACTGTCATTCTCCGATGGCATATAGCCTGCCATTTATTCTTACGTATTGATTTTGTTTTTTTGCAAATGACAAGTTTGTACCTAGTTTAAGATTGAGTTAAATAGTATTTCTAGTATACCAACATAAGCTAGTATCCATACTATAGTGACCTCTTTTATTTTTTTCTGGATACGTTATGCTTATATTTGAGTTGGTTTTGTAATGTCGGACCTCCTAAATGTGTTGTTTTGTATAGATTGAATAACACTATGAATCAGTAAGAATAAAAACTTTTTGCTCAGGGTATTGGTCAATTGGGTAGTATAGAATGTCACATTTTCGGACGTCAAACGTTCGTTAATAGTTGTTGGGTTTTTTTCCATTTGCTGGTAATTTGTAGTTGTAGCCAGTTTTACTTGATAACCATGAGCTTGTATGCTATATAATTTAGACTCTAAAGTTGGTGGTGGTAATTAAAGAGTCTGTAAACAACAATTCTGGAAGGAGTGATATATATGTAAAAAAGAAAAAGAAAAAAATTAGTGTCAATGCCAAAAAAAATATTAGCTTGTCAGAAAATATCTGTCAATGTACTAAGTAGCACTACCTATGATCAGTCTTATGAGTATTTTATAATTCTATTCTATGTTAACGCACGGTCAAATATCATACCAGGAAATATGATTGATATTGATGATTGATCACATTCTTTGCTTTTTTATAAATTTGAGTTATCCTTCTTTTATTGTCATATTCGTGTACAGACTGTATTACCATGAAAGCCAACTAACCATCATTACTGTACCATGTACTTATTATACTATTGGTACTGTATGACCATGAAAGCCAACTAACTATCATTACCATGTACATATTATTCTATTGGTACATACTTATAAGTAAGGTTTTAAAACAATAATGCACGAACCAGTTCTTTCAAATGTCAGTATTACATGCAAGAACATCGCTTGTACTCTCATATTAAATGGTGTTCTATTAAACAAGTTCAATGCCAGTCTAATCATAGACAAATCATAACAAATTGGATATCTCTAGGGAACATATAAATGTGATTTCATACCAAATATGAACGTGCTTCACATTTGAAATGATACATTTTCATTATTATCTTTAGAACTTTTTTAAATTTTGTATTTTCAACATATTTATATGTTGTTTAAAGGTTTTTCTTTCATCTTCAAGTTGAAATTATGAAAATTGTGCAGTTAATCATGTTACAGTCTAAGCCGCATTTGCTCTTTACTGTTCGTATTAGACTTTTGATTTCGAAATTATTTGGTCTCGAACATTACTGTAGAGGCATTTATTTGTGAAATGCGCATCTGGTGCAGACACATTGGAGCCGAATATAGATCAATATATTGCTCTACCAGCTAATATCGTTAAGATTCACGTTTCTTGTGTAACTTGTTTCAAAGATAAACTAGTTTATAAACACTTTCTTGTGGCAATAAAAGTAGTAACGCATTACTTTAATTTTAGATTATCATGTCTTGTAAACAGTTTTGTGTATAGGAGTTATGTTTCTTTCTGTGAGCGAGACCGAAATTTTTCAGTGGCGATACAAACGAATCGCAAAGTGTTTTGCAGCACAAAACCTTAGAACCTCGACTTTTTTTTCAAAAGTACCAAGCACCAGATTCCTATTTCGACAATCAATGTCTCTTCAGTGAAGCTCTAAGCCAATATATTTGAAAATCCAAATCTTATTTAAAGGATGAAGAGCTATAAAAAAAAGAAAAAAAGAAAAAACAAGTATAGCTAAAGCCGGGCAAGGAATCAGAGCTTTGCGTGAAGGAGATACATTTCTTAATTTTGAATACTTTCAAAAATTTGGTAACAGCAAATTTTAATAACACAAAATCTGTATTTTCATTCCAGTACCGAGGTATAATGTTTATCCACATATTATCAAAAAGGAAACGCTTTAAATGTTCGTACAAGGTATCAATAAATTATGTAATTTGGTTTGTTGAGAAATAAAGATATATATAAATTGTTTTACAAACATGATTCAATTGTTTTTTGAAAAACAAACTTTAATGACTACTTAATAATGGTTTGGAATTGACTTGGAACCCCTACCTTTGAACTATCCGTTATGCGGGGAGTCTATAGTGAGTCATACTTGTATGTACCTCAATGATAACATTTGTCACTTTATTGGATACCAAAACTGCACACGTAGTCTCACAAACAATATTATATATAGCTACTTGGTCTTTCCAATGTGTTCCGGTAGATATGGATTACGAAATATTACAAACCTCAATTGGATTTTTTTTTTATGTAAAGTAGTAAACGTATCAAATTTTTTACTTTTTGCCAGTCTTTTTTGTAAATCAATTCATGCTTATAAAATACTGATACATTATCTTAACTTTATATAAATTGCTGATATTTTTTAAATAAAAAATGCAATAAGACAGTATTGTGCATGTTGATTTTAAAAAGACACTTACATTGTATTGTACCTCAAGGAATGAAATAGAAACCACCAAGTTAAAACGATATGAAATATCTAAAATATTACAAAACAAATCATTAATCATATAAAATATTAAACAATTCAAAACATCAGGTTTTTCAAATACTTAGAACAGTGTGACATCAATGTATTGACGTTTCAGTAATATGATCTATCACTCATTCTGGAAGCTTATTATTTTACACAGTTTGACTTAAGTTTGCAAAGGTTTTGTTATTTAGATATTTGTTTTTGTTCTTACTACTGTTTAATAAATCAAGTGATAAGAAGCTGCACTTCCCTTAACTGATAACTTATGATTATATAAATATTCCGTAATGGTACCATATAAATGACCTGTATTTGTACTATTAAACGAGAAGACCTCATTTTGTGTAAAAATAAATAAGCCAATCAGATCGTTCTCCATATGGTGTTTAGATCGCAAGAACCACAACTATTATACCTCCTTAGAGAGGACAATTATTTTTCGCGTTTATCTACATGTAAACTACGATTATACTTCTTTAATATATAGAGACTCTCTGTATTCTGTCTACTGTTTTCTTTGAATTGTTTACTATTTAAGGGGTCATACCAGTTGTATATACATATATTAAAATAAGTAAAGCATGTGGAAACAAAAATGTGTCCATAGTACATGGATGCCACATCGGCACTATATTTACTAAGTTTCGAGTTGCTTGGACTTCAACTTCACCTAAAACTTCCTAGATAAATGTGGCATAAAAATTTATTGAAAATTTTTTTGGACCATTTTATGATGAAAATGATAAATACCCTATCTGTTTCTTACTATACCATATTTCAAGAAACGATAGTAACATCCTAGTGGGTTTCGTAATTTGGAAACCCGGGAACAGATAAGACACAAAATGACAAGCAAAAACTTTCAACATTGAAAACTAACTACAGATGAAAAACACGGACCCCGAAAAAATGTTGCGACCTCCGGTGCTCCGAAGGTAAGCAGGTCCTGCTTCTTGCAAGACACCCGTGATGTTTCTCACGAGGGTCATTTTAAAATCAAATATGAGGTTTCTACGACAACGGTAGAAGGTCATTTGTAACACAGATACCCTAGGTGAATCAATAGTCTTTTGGACGAAATGATGAAGTAGTGATTTGGCAAAAATGAAAGTAGGGTAGAGATTAGAGGGAGACAGGACCTTTTTCGGGACGTTGGGATTGGGTGTTTTTAATCTCGGGATTTGGGAATTGATCCTTAAGGGATCCGGGAATATATTTTTCGATTTCGGGATTTCGGGATATGAATTTCTTTAAATTCTGCATATCGGGATTTCGTGTTTTTAAGCCCGGGATTTCGGGATCAGGACCCCTCCGACCACCCCTCAAATTAGCCTTAGTCGGTCTTAGTCTTTTATGCAAGATTCAGATCCTACCATTGGCATGGTAATAAGGCTCTCAAAAGAAAAAGCACTGATGGATTGTCCTAGAAGCATATTTTAATAGACTAATAATGGCCTATATATAAGCAGAACAAGTACATTTATTTCATATTTGAAGCGGTGCAAATTTTTAATTTAATTCAAGTTGACTTTTACCAAAAGATGCTTGTGTAGCAAAGGAGAAGAATAATTGTGGTCTGACGCCAGAAACACGAAAATGATTGAATTTAACAGAAAGGAAACAAATATCGGACTTTGGAAAAAGGGAGAGGGCTTTTAATACCTTTTATGAAATTCTCCATACATAATATATTTTACATAAAATCATTCTACAACAGTTCACAAGCTGTATATGCCCGCGATTTCGCGGGTGTGTTCTAGTATATTTAACATGAGTAAACGGAGATATTGGGTAAAGGTTAATGTCACATCAACAAATGGAGATATACGGTAAAGGTTAATGCCAAATGATCAAATGGAGATATAGGGTAAATGTTAATGCCAAATGATCAAATGGAGATATAGGGTAAATGTTAATGCCAAATCAACACATGGAGACATAGGGTAAATGTTAATGTCACATCAACAAATGAAGATACAGGGTAAATGTTAATGCCAAATCAACAAATGGAGACATAGGGTAAATGTTAATGTCACATCAACAAATGGAGATATAGGGTAAATGTTAATGCCAAATCAACAAATGGAGATATAGGCTAAATGTTAATGCCGAATGATCAAATGGAGTTGAAGGGTAAACACCAGAGACACATATCATCAAAAGACAAATCAAGTGCAACATACAATCTTCAGCAAGTCTGATGACTGTACAGGACGTTTAGCTATTTAATCGTCCAGAGGTTTGAAAAAACATGAAATTTAAAACAAAATATTAAAAATTCATCAAAACTAAATTCTAATATTAATAAAAGCAGTAAGATATGATATAAAAACAACCACTGAGGATGATCATGACTTGAATATGTCACGTGGATATGCAGAGGAGTTACACTAACTTCGTATTTAGATCTAAACCCGCCCCACTCTAATCTCGACCACTGGTGGAATCAAAAGTAGCGAATGTAAAAGCACTATAAATTCCAAAATAACATTTTATTATATAAACAAACAAACAATAAAAGTACACATAAAACTGTACCAAAGACTAACTGAAAGCAACTTCGGCTTAAAGTAGTTAGTACAACATTAGTATTGTTTTTTTACTCCTTAAAAATACCAGACACAGTGATTTAACAACGACAGCTAATTAGTTGAAAAAATTATCTAAAGCACATAGACGGATGTGAAATACCAACGTATTATTACATTCCTACAAGTTGCAATCAAATTTCTATAATAGGGCTCTTAAAATTGTATAACATACCGTAAATTTTCCTTTAAATTCAAGATGTAACTGCAAATAGGTGCATTTTGTTGTATTTTTAATAAGTTTCATTTTTTGTAATTTTATATATAAAAAGTAATTGTAACAGCTGCAATAGAAGTCCTTATGTACATCCAAGTCTTTTTAAATTGTTTTGCTTGGTTCATTGTTGCTGATTTTTATATAATTTTAATCAGATTCCATTTCTCTGAATAACCTTAAGAATGAACAACAATGTTTTTTTCAAGCTGGTATTTGGAAAGTTAAATACATGAAACGAAATTCTCAACTTGGTGTGCAATAAATTAAATGAAAGAATATAGAATGAAATTCAAAACAGTGTGGCTGTGGCCATTGATTGACACATTAAATTCATTCATTGACTGGGACAATTTACGTGAACGTTTGTCTGTAACGACCACTGTTCACGACGTACCTACGATAGACATTTAAACTGTGGGGTCACCAAAGGTTTTTTAACGCCTTTAATTATAAAATAATTCGAAAAATTAATCAGGAATAACCTTTATGTTTTGATTTATATAATTGATATAAATCAAAACATCGTGTTATTTCTGATTAATTTTTCGAATTACTTTATCAAGGTGTTGAGAACCTTTGGTGACCCCATAGTTTAAGTGTCTTTAAAAAGTACATAGTGAGCAGTGGTCGTTACATACAAACGTTCACCTAAATTGTCCAAGTCAATGGATGAATTTAATGTGTCAATCAATGGCCACAGCCACACTGTTTTGAATTTCATTCTAATGCAATCAAGATATTCGACTGATGCGTTATTTTCAATTGACAATATTGTTCTAATTTCGAGGGTAGCCGTGGTAAATATTTATGAATACTGGGGTTCATTATCCTGGCAGCCAGATCTTTTGTTTCTCGAATCCTTCTCTGTTGGCAATATTACTGCAACAAGGTATCATAAAAATTATACAAATATTATATTTTTATATAATAATAACGCTGGACACGTATGTCAAAACCTCGTTAAGTGTTGATCTTTTTTTGTAGTGCCTTTGTAGCTGGACCTCTTTATCGCTGTCTAAGTGTTGTTCTTTATTTTTTTGTAGTGCCTTTGGTAATACCTATAGCTGGAGCTGTATGCGGTACCTTACTTGGAGCTGTTATAGCATTTGTTGTCTGGAGAAGATGTGTTACTAGACGCAGGAAAAATTCTACTTACGAGAAAATAGTTTCCGATCATAAAGCTAGAATACAAGTTGAGAATGGACATCATGTTCCCATGTCATCATCTGTCAGGTATGTGATTTCTATGACGTTATGATACTGTTTCATTCATAATACAAACATACAATGAAGAGAAATATCAGGTTCTGGTGTTATTGAAAATAAGCTTTTCCTGTAGAATTCTTAAAACATTTATATTTTCAGCATAGTTTTGTATTTCAGAATTTGTAATCAAATGAAGGAATAACTCATATCCATACCAGATGCAGATCCAATGCTATGTGGTATGGATTTTGCTCATTATTGAAGATCGTACCTATAGTTGTCAATTTCAGTGTCCTTTGGTCCGTTATGGAGAGCATTTTTTTCATCTATAAAATGAATCCTTTCAATCTGGGGTTAATGGTTGCTAAACATTGCGTTTATAAGTAAGTTTTAAATTGCTTAATGTTGAATATAAAAAAAGATGTGGTATGATGCAATAAGACAACTCTTCACAAGATACCAAATGACAGAGAAATTTTACAACTATAGGTCAACGTACAGCTTTTAATAATGAGCAAAGCCCATACCGTAGTGTCAGCTATAAAAGGCCCCGAAATAATAATTGTAAAATAATCCAAACGAGAAGCTTATGGCCAAATTTCTGTACCAAACAAGAATGTGTTCATAGAACACGGATGTCCCACTTTCACTGTTATTTTCTATGTTCAGTGGGTCGTGAAATTGGAGTCAAAACTCTAATTATCATTGAGATCAGAAAGAACATATCATAAGGAAAAGGTATACTGATTTTCAAGTAATTTGGATTTCAACTTAATCAAAAACTGCCTTGATCAAAAACTTTAACATGAAGCGGGAAAGACCGAGAGACGTACAGGGGGCATACAAATGAACGAAAAACAAATACGTAAAACAGCAACAAACTACTTGGAGCAGGCACACACATGTACACAAAAAGTGGCGGTGTTAAACATGTTAGCGGGGTCCCAACCCTCCAATACCCTGGGATAGTGGTGCAACGTTACAACATTAGAACGAACTATCAGTTGAAAAAGGTTCACTCAACAGATGGGTACAGATAGAAATAAATTGAACAAACACATAGTAGACGTGGCCGGGTAATTATACATCCCAACAACAACAAAAAAACCAAGAATAAAAGTGCTGAATTGTTCCTTTAAATTCTTGTCCATGCTTCGTAATTCTTGAAACTTTGGAAACTCGAAATTCAGACGGATGATGGTTAAGATTTTGCTACCTTAGATCTGAAAATGTCCAAGTGCAGATATTATGTCTATTTTGTAAACAGGACCCAAAAGTCGTCAATCTTATACAACCAATGACATACGTATATGTCACTTGTTTGTTTGCTTGTGTTAGGCTTGTATACTTTTGCTTCATTGGTGTATACTTTTCATCTTTGACATGGACTTTTATTCATTTTTACTTTTATACAGAAGAGAATATTGGCATGCGTAGTGACAATATAACCATCCAGCCCATCTTCTGTAGCATATTTGCTCATAGATTACGGGAAAGTCTATCATAGAATCGTATGACCAGGAGCACTGTAACCTCACTTAATTGGGTTGTTATGTCCGGTCATAAATAAATGCCGTAATATAAAGTATATCGATAGACAATTAGTGCGTATAAAGCTGAGAATTTACTGCTTCCGACATTTGTGTAGCCAATATAAACGTAATATAAATGTCAATATGGGAAACTGCTTCTTAACACTCAATAAAAACTATCCAGAAGTATCGCTTTTATATGGTCACAGAGGAAGACCACATGCTCTCTTCTGCAAAGAAGAAAAGTCGGATGTTTTACGTTTAATTTATGCTGCTGTTTCCCTATTCACAAACTATGAATTATAATAACAACCTTCTACGAAAACACATTTTATTCTACCTTGTTTTGTTTGTTTGGTCCTACAGACATGACTGTTATATTTCGTTCGTTTTATTGTGTAATTTAATGTTATCAACCCACTAATGGTTTGTTCGATGTACAAATGTAGCGCTATCGAAATCTAAAAAAAGAATAATTAAACTCAAACGGAGGATTGTAATCGTCTTGAATTTGTTATGAAGCGTGAGCTTTTGCTCCGCGTTGAAGCCCTCACTGTGACTAAAACTAAAATACCATTCCATCGTTTATCTTCATCGAGTGCATGAATTAATACTAAATATTCTTATTTCAATATGAAAATAAATTATACTTACTGAAAACCAACGAATGAATCTAAGACATTGAAATATCCAATAAAAGCGAGCTGTTAAAATGATGTCCATGGTACCCCCGAAAAGACAAACGGACATCCATTTTGCAAAGGTTTTAATCAAGGTCAAAAAGGTCAATGTGACAATAATTCAATAATCCTGTTAATCAATTGAATTCAAAAATATTTATAATAACAATAACAACATTTCGTAATTCAAGTATTGTAAAGTAATCAAATCTTGCAATATAATATTTGTTTTCATATTTCATGTTTGTTTTGCTTTCTATGACCCGTATTCCACAAAGCTTGACACAATGCTTAAGTTCCTTTTGTTTATCTTAATTTAATGATACCAAATTGAAATTGCTTGCAATATGTATTTTACAATCTACGAAATACAAACAAATACCTCAAGGGAGTGATGAATTATACCTTCAAAACTATAATGTATCTCATATTGCGCTGCAAAACATTTGTTATAAATAGCAATCGCAATTATGGTGCGTCCCTAGACAAAACACCATATGATCAGGGTTTTACTTCTTTATTAGTCAAATATGAATTCAGTTTACGCCATAAAGTTAACTTGATGGCTCAGTCATTAAGTAACATCGCAGACTTTCCAATAACGTTGTAAATATCATTAAATTATTACGACAATCATTTGGAGACTTGTGGTTCTTTCCAGTACAATATGAATGACATCCTGAACTTGCTGTAAAGTTCCACATAGTCAAATTGATTACTGTATATAGCAATACTGTTTTTACTTTATTTCATTCATCCAACGCCATGGTCTCGTGGTAACGTGCACGCTTCGAGTGCAATATGTTTTGGATTCATAAAGAATTGAAATTGATGTATTTGTTAATTCTCCCCTATGATAACGGCATTTTTTATAGGAGTCGGAGAAATATGTCGATGTAGAGGGACATGCCTTCCTGTACTGTAACTTTATGAAATCCGAATCAATGTTATAAGATAAGTATATGTGATATGAATGACATTGAAACAATAAGCCAACTAGCCAACTAACCAATATAGTCCAAATGAAGCAAATTAAGGTAATAATAGGTCACCGTACGCGCATTATGTTGGTCAAGTGTATATATGTTGTGTACAAGTTATCATTTTGTACAAATTATAATGTGTACAAAAAAATTGTACAAATTATAATTTGTATTTTGACTTTGTACAAATGTAATTTGTACAATATTTGACGAAAATTCACTTATAACTTGTACAACAATTTATAATATTGATTATGGTGGAAAGAGCATTGATACACACCACCATAGAATTGTTATTAAGTGACCATACAGTACCTCTTATGTACAAAATAAAAGCAAATGTATATTACATAAATAAGGTCGTTAGAATTCTGGTTTGAATTGTTTTACATTGTCATTTCGGGTTCTTTTATAGCTTACTATGCGGTGTGGGCTTTGCTCATAGTTATTAAAGACCTATAGTTGTTAATTTCTGTGTCATTTTGGTGGAGAGTTGTCTCATTGTCAATCATACCACATCTTCTTTTTTTTATAGTTCTTTATCATTCATTTGAGCGGGTGAGTGAATGATAGCATCGGGAATTTCATCTTTTAACTTTCACATTTATCTCTTCTTCAACACTTTGCAATTGCTAATTAATTAAGGGGCAATTGCTTTAATAAGTTTCCAAAGCTATATGTCCGAGGTATTATTATTTACACTTGTTCTATTTATTTACTCAGTTGATGTAATTGTGTAAACATGGTCGGCATTGTTGATCAGAAGATGAAATTTGTCAAAAAGGTTTTGAACCTAGCAGGGAATGACACATGAAAGAACAATCATATGTCTAAGACAGGCATAATGAGTTAATAGTTAAATTGAGTATGACACTCACATTGAAACACCGATCATTGGCTGTGTGGACAATAGACTCAAGACTAATATCTTACCAAGAAAACGAGACAATAACTTATAATCAGAACTTGTTGTTTCGGGTTTATGTCATTATACATATTCCTCAGTGTTATCGTGTCCAAACCAGTTCTCTAAATATATAAGGCGTTATTGTTTTATCTTGAAATTTTTGGTACCAAATAAACTAAAAGCTGTGTGAACTTTAACAGGTTATTTATGGCTTATAGTTAAATTGAAGCTCCTAAAGACGCATGTTAATTTACAGCATCGGTTCTTGTGCTTCAACTTTTGCCACGTAAAAAAAGTTTAACAGACTTTAAAAAAACAGGTTGTCTAGGGTTTCTTTCATGTAAATGCATAGGCGGTAACAGCACTTATGAATGTGATTGAAAAATATGTTGTGCAATTCCAGATGCCATAATTCACTGACCTGCTCAATGGAATCAATCATAAAGAACTACTTAAGTAATTTGATAAATGAGATGCACTGTGTGGTCATTTTATAACAATTCTGTTGTGTGTATCAAAGCTTTTCCCACCAAAATACATAATATAACTTATTGTACAAGTTATAAGTGAATATTCGTCAAATTTTGTACAAATTGTGATTTGTACAGGCACTGTTTGTACAAATTACAATTTGTACAAAGTCAAAATACAAATTATAATTTGTACATTTTTTTTGTACAAATTATAATTTGTACAAAATGATAACTTCTACACAACATATATAACACCTTGCATATTTATATCACATTGATATGAAAATCGTGGCGATTTGTATGTAATGTTTGCAATTGAATATTATCAATCACTCCTTATTATCCATTTTGTAAGCATAGATTTCTTCGGTAAATATCGGTCATACATCTATAGGTCTAAGCATAGATGGGTATTACATCTGTGGTCTAAGTGTTTTATGTGAAGGATCAAACAGACACATGTTTGAATGTAGCAATTGCCTAACACATATGAGGGATTATCTAAATAATTCTTGTATACATACTTTTATATTGAAAACAGCAGTAGAACAGCTTGAAATCACAGTTTCAATACTAGTGATCATTCTTCTACGTCAATTTGCCACTTAAAATGTCATTTTATCTTAAAATAAAAATTCATTCTTCAGTTTAATTTGATAAGATCTGTATAGTCTGACAGCTTAGTTAAATGGTTTTCGCTTAAAAATATGGACGAGGACTACAAAGATCAACGCAGACATTTCCGACTAGAATCGCTCATTGAATAGCTACCGAAAACAATAACGTCAAAAGTGTTTAAATGTGTGGTTTTCAAAATTAGTTTATTTTTTCATTATTCCAAGGAAATAAAATAAATTTGATTGAGAAAATAAATTTGATTGAAGGCATAAAAAAACTTACCAAAATAGCTATACACTACCGTAGTAGTGATAAAATAAATTACGTTGCATTTTGTCGCATTGATACGTATTCAAGATTGGTAAAATTTAGTTATCAAAGGTACCGGGATTATAATTTAATATGCCAGACGCGCGTTTTGTCTACATAATGCCGGCGTGCACCATACGTACAGAGAAAATTGACCAAGTCGGTAGGTATATACGTTAATTGAGAGCCAGAGATTTGCTAAGCAACTTAGAAATGCAAAGGTATACGCTTGGTGAACGCTACAACTCGGGGAAATTTGTATACAGCATAACACTTTTCATCTAGCTCAAGCGTGTGTCTAGCATATACATGTACGCTACACGCACGTTATACATACGCTACATGCGCGTTTAAAGCGCTACAGATAAGTTTGAGACACGTTTAGGGCACGTTGTATACGCTTCGAGATCGTTCGACTTTAACTAAAACGTATGCGGGTGTGTTTGTAAGACTCATCATTGACGTTCAAATCAAAATAGTTATAAAGCCAAACAAGTACAAAGTTAAAGACCATTGAGGACCAAATATTCAAAAAAGTGTTGCCAAATACGGCTAAGGTTATCTTTTCCTGGGATAAGAAAATCCTTAGTTTTTCGAAAAAATCAAAGTTTTGTAACCTTTTATTATAATATTTGTACCTTATGCAACGACAAAAAACATGCTATGCGACGATGTTAACTTGATTATTGATATCCGCTGAACCGAACCTAAAATAAAGAAATGTATCCATTTTCACTTTTAATTTGACCTACGAAACGCGCGTCTGGCGTACTAAATTATAATCCTGGTACCTTTGATAACTATTCATATTTATTTCATTGTTTTCAATAAATGCCTCTAGTTCGGGAAGATAAATTTATTTGATGCACGGTATTATGCAATTTTATAAATAAGGAAATACACCTGAAATTAGCTTGGTACATGTTATTTACCAAGCAATGATTAAATGTGAACATTGTACTTTAAATGCTTTAAAAGAGGGACGAAAGGTACCAGAGGGACAGTTAAACTTATAAATGCGTGCTTTTTAAAATATAGTTAAAGTTTAGGTGCTTTAATACAGATAAAGTTGAGATGCTTATCATTTTGGACAGTATTGGTTATTAATGTAGTATGTTTTCAAAAAATTTTCGATGACATAAATACATATTACACAAGATATAACTCCAAATTTGTCTACCGAATTTTAGTATCTTATCATTTTGAAGTATGCGCTCATAAACTTTCCTACAATAAATTTCAAATAATCTTCAATGGACGTACGTACTTTTCTAAATATGTAGCATTTGCTCTTGAATCGAAGCCAATCTGTCTATGTTTGATGTAGCTGTTGTACATATACATTCAATATTCAGATTGGGTTCATTTATTGATTTAATATCATTATGACAGTAATTATCGTAGAAAAAAGTAAAACATAGTTATTTCTATAATATGAAGTGTTGAAGTGGCCATTCAAATCTTATCGGGAAGTACTGATCTGTTTTGATACACTATTAATGCCTAGAAAGTATAAAATGGTACTTCTATTTATGAATAATAATGTAACTAATGGCTTTTTAAGCGTTCTTCTTTTTTTAACTCACTGCTCATCTAAATGACCCTGGAAAGATTGGCCATTGCGTTGTGTTTGTCTCTTCATATAAAAGAAATCTGCTGTCTATGCTTTTAAAGAAGAAACAGTCTTTTTCCAGGTTCAACCCACCATTTATTTTCTTAAAATGTCCTGTAACAAAGTCAGGAAAAAGTAAAATCACAAAAATACTGAACTCAGAGGAAAATCTAATCGGAAAGTCCATAATCACATGGCAAAATCAAATGGCAAAACACATCAAAAACGAATGAACAAGAACTGTCATATTCCTGACTCGGTACAGGCATTTTAAAATGTAGAAAATGGTGGATTAAACCTGGTTTTAAAGCGCTAAACCTCTCACTTTTGCCATTGTTATATTATAGTTGGTGTATGTGTGTGTTACATTTTAGTGTTGTGTTTCTGTGGTGTCGTAGTTTTCCTCTTATATTTGATGTGTCTCCCTCAGTTTTAGCTTGTAATCCGAATTTGGTTTTATTTTTCAATCCATTTATGAATTTCGAACAGCGGTATACTATTGTTCCCTTTATTTATGTTTTTGTTGCTTAGTTGGTACATTATCTTGTTCTGTTTCGTACAAATCATGTCAGATACAATTAGCCTCGCTTTTAAAATAGCTTAACCTCCTTAGAAGCTTCTTAAGCAATAATGCATTTAAAACGTTAAGAATTGTATTAGCTTATACTGAACCTATGTGTACGTAGAGTGTTTATACCTTTCTTTAGTTGTGCGTTTATTAATTTATAAATGATTAAGAAACTTATGTTTAAACTCCGTCTGGCAAAGTTGAACTCTAGATTTTTGGATTAAGCCACAACTTAGTTTAGGCCCTTTTTGTTCATGTAGCTTTTTGACTTTTTCAGTTTTTATATATCCTTAGCTTTCGAAAATTCTCGGGTTTAAGAATTCCTGGTAAACGTTAATCTAAAAAAGCGCATCAGGACGCTCGAAATGTGTAATGTGTTTTTTTTTTAAATCCTAGAAGATGTCGATGTCTTGATCCCTAGCTTTATGAAGGGTCACTGCAAACAAGATAGTTATATCTCACATACATGGCTAACGCCGCCACATAATGTGACTGTCCCGATTCAGGAGCCTGCAGTTCGTTGGTTGTCTGCTCATGTCTTTCATATTTGTTTTTCGTAAGTTGTTTTGCTATAAATTAGGCCTTTGATTTTCCCGTTTTGATTACCGAGAATATGTTATACATGTTTTTTTCCCTCATTGTTGAAGGCCGAAGGGATGTCTGTAATTACTTTTACCGACTTCATTTGAACTGTGAATAATATTTTGTATTACCTACTTACCAAAACATTTTGGGTTATGGTAAACTAACAGATGCTTTTATAACGTGAACAGACCATCAATAGCATTGACAGCCCTTACAACTTTGACGGAAGATTTAATTCATTAAAGGCTATTTTTGTTTAATTACAAAATGTTTTAGAAAAAAATCTTCTGAACTACAAACTGGCGTCAGTTTAAACAGTTCATTATTAAGAGTTTCCTTTTAAAATTGCTTGACTAAAGACGTTTCGATTGACATCAATCAGGGATCATTTTGGGAATATATAATCATTTTAAACACAAGCAAACCGATTTAATTTCATTTATGCATTTACTGTACTTTTATACCTAAAGGATAATGTTATGTTGCTTCGATAGACATCGAAATAACAGAGCACTAATAGTACACTTGTTTCATTAAAAAGGCTAAAACTTCAACATGCAATTTCTCAGGAGTTTCGATCGAAGTGCATATTCTTGTTTTTAAGCAGGCGTAGACTGTTAATTTATCGGCTTATCATTCTACTCATTACAAGATCATAATATAGATACAAAATACGTCATTTGTAAATCTACAGTTAACAACTATTTTTATTGTATTGATATGTAATCAGTTAAAAAGTTTGAACATTTTGTTGAATAGTAAACAATAAGACCGTGAACAACTTTGTGGTCAATTGTATTATCCGCCAGATCATTCAATGAGAATCTACGGCACCGTAAACGACTAGTACATAGCTTATGTTGAATTGTTTAGGCAGTATTGCTTTGAAATATCTATTTAATATGAATAAAGGCAACAGTAGTATACCGCTGTTCGAAAGTCATAAATCGATTGAGAGAAAACAAATCTGCGTTACAAACTAATACTGAGGGAAACATTAATTATAAAAAGAAAACAACGAAACAGCAGAAACACTAAAGTGCTACAAAAAATCAAACGATAATGCAACACACTAAAACGAACTATAAGTTAACAATTGCCATGTTCCTGACTTGGTACAGGTCAGAAAAATGGTGGGTTGAACCTGTTTTTTTTGTGGCTAGCCAAACCTCCCGCTTTTATGACAATGTTAAATATAACACTAAACTGACAACATTACATGACAGTACAATGTACTACAATACAAATAAATGGAAAAACATTCAGGACAGAGAAATACACAAATGAACAATACAATAGAACATTACGACATGCTAATAGTTATTAAAAGTACCAGGCTTAAAATGAACTACTGAATTCTCAGAAAGAATTGAAAATTTTATCAGTGACATAAATGCAGTATGCGAAAATTATAAAAACAAAGTAAGTTTGGATTTATAAAAAAACCATTTGCTGTATTACACCATTTTAATTACTCAAACGAAAAGTTAAAAAGAATATATTCTTTAAAGAATCAAGAAAAAGAGTTGACTTCCATGAAGTTGAAAGTTTACCGTTGAAATGGCCATTATCTCTAGTTAATCAATACCAGCAAATCATAAATGGCCACTTCATCAATAACGTTGACGGTTGACAGAAATCGTTCCGGTGTAATAGATGTCATTCCAATTGAACATTTCGGGTTGTATTTATGATAAATGGTAGTCTTTAAAGGAAAAGAAAAAAATAATGATGATGACTTTATGATTTAGCCACAATTTATAGATGTTAATGATTATTTGATTTCCCTAATGGGTATATGCATCCATTACAAATAACAACTACTAAATGGTTCTGGTATGACAGGGTTTGCTTCCATTTCACACAGTGATGTATAGCCACTTCTCAGATATGATACAATTACTATATGCAAAACGAAAAAAACGGATATATTATCAACCAAAGATTATTTTTAAGAACACTATTTTACATTAAAATTACCTAATTATTCTAAATAAATCCCAAGTTATTTGTTTCTGTTCGTAATAAGATTGATTTTACCATTACAAGTCACCGTCTAGTCAACGTCCTTCCGTGACAACTTGTACATTCTATTTCATTAACTACATATTATTTACAAATCTGTTTAATTCTTTCTTTGTTTGCAATTAACTAATAACATTTGTGATGTGTATAATGTACTTTTTATGGCTTTTCAAGGTCTGTCAAAACTTGTCCGTGATAATTCTAGACAAATGTTCAGGGAGCCAGCTGAAGCACGACTCCGGGTGCAAGATTTTCTCGCTGTGTTGAAGACCCATAGGTGGCCTTCGGCTGTTTTCTGCTCTTTGATCGGGTTGTTTTCTGTGTGACACATTCCCCATTTACATTCTCAATGTCGTATTAGCCTTCGTGTAATCGGATATATACATCGTTTGCCGGAAAAGTTTTCATTCTTTCACCTTGTAAAATGCAAAAGAGTAAACATTATTGGGACAACTGAAGCTCGCCTCCAAACGCGAACTTTTCTTATTCGAATTAGTTTAATCGAAAATACCTCCTTATTTCAAAAACCAGTCTGTACCAATCATTTCTTATACCTATACCAAACCTTTTGCAACTAGAATTTTCAATTACAAACACGTTTTGCAGGATCTCAGTATTGACGACTTCAAGTCTAAACCTCCTGATTGCACCTGTGCTAGTTCCCATTTCACATATAATCCGGCTGGCCACGTTATTACTGGTGACCTCAACATTGTAAATAACACTTCCGTACGAAATGTGTTATCGAAAGGTCCAAAATATCGTGAGCCGAAATCCATCAATTGGAAATACAACTTTAAAATTTTGATGGATTTAGTCGAGGATTATGCCAGGCAATGGGCTAAGCGTAAGAAGAAAGACGTAGAGACACTTTCCAAATGGATTAAGGCAGTGAGGTCGTTGATACAAACCGAAATTAAGAAAATGAATGGGTCTATCAATGCCCATACTACGTCAATCTTTAAAGACACTAATGTTGCAAAACATTTATCATACCTTCATGACAAATATGTTGTTGTCCCCGCAAATAAAGCCCCAAACAATATCGTTTTTGTGTGTAAAACTCATTACATTAACTGCTTGATAAACGAATCAGGTATTGCCAATTCACTTGGAAACCCAACATATACCCTCACTTACCAAAGAGGAAATCCTGGATAATCGCAGGTCTGTTCTATGTTACTTTGGAATTTCAACCAAAGATGATGAACTGGATCTTCTATCACTGTATTGGATACCTTAACTGCATAATTGTCCTTACACACAACGGTATATTGCTGGGTCCTCCAAGTGTTCCACTAAACCTCTTTCTAAATTAACACACATTTTATCAGCAATCAAAGACGGGCTTCAAAGTTATTGTGAAACTGCCTATTCTAAAGGTGGCGTGAATCAGATGTGGATACTTAAATTTCCAAAGATCTTTTTAGAGTACATAGAATTAATTGCATAACAGTGTGGTCGACAGTAAAACGTTTGTAGGTTGTAACTTGTTTGTCAACGGCTATGATTTTATGCTCACCCAGTCTGTCAGAGGCCTTCCAGTGGGGATTGAAATATTCACTTGTTACACATTCCGATACATAAAATGCAACTTTCTTTTTACAAAGCTTGAAAGGAATTTGTTTTAAATATTTATTATAATCATCACATACAACCGTGTCATTTATAAGAATAATAATGTTCAGAGATGATATTATTTAATAATAATAAAAAAATAGGTTTATCCATTGTAAAAAAAACTATTAAGTTGATGGGGTTAATTCACAAAATATCTCATTGATTAAGAGCACAACTACTTCTACGGTGTGATCATTTAAGAATGGCCTACTATTTATTCAATGCGTATACATGTGGGTTTTGTTTGGGAAGAGTTCTGGATAATTAAAAAATCATTTGATTTCTTTGTTTAATACCATAAAACGATTCATTCTTTCAGATATTTGTCACTTTGCCTTATCTTCAAGTCCAACACAATTTCTCACGTTTCTTACAAAACTTATATTCTTGTGATGTATTCTTTTGTTGAAAAAAAATGTATAGATATAGATAGATATAGGAAGATGTGGTATGAGTGCCAATGAGACAACTCTCCTCCCAAGTAATAATTCATAAAAGTAAACCATTATAGGTCAAGGTACGACCTGCAACACGGAGCCTTGGCTCACACCGAACAGCAAGTTATAGAGGGCCCCAAAACTACTAGTGTTAAACCATTCAAACGGGAAAACCAACGAGAAACGAAAAACACATATGAACTACATAAACAGACGACATCATGCATTGTAACTTTTAAAGCCAATTAAGTAAAAAAAATAATCTGAAAGAACGTGCGATATCATATTAGGAAAATTGATGGTCAAACCATAACAAAAAATCATGTAAGAATTTTAAGTATTCAACCTTTATAGCTTGCTGTTCGGTGTGAGCCAAGACTCCGTGTTGAAGGCCATTTTTATTTATTTTCAAATTACAAAGGTTATTCCTGATTAGTATTTTTAATTATTTTATTTAGGCGTTTAGAACCTTTGGTGACCTCACAGTTTAAATTTCTATGATAAGTACGTCGTGAGCAGTGGGCATTACAGACGAACGTTCACCTAATTTTCCCAAGTCAATGAATGGCCATAGCTACACTGTTATGAATTTCATTCTACAATCTAACTCTCTTTCATCTTGTAATAGCATTAAAACATTTGACTTTTCTACACTTTATACAAGTATTCCACATTCCAAACTAAAAGACAAATTGCAAGAGTTGGTATTGATTTGTTTCATAAAAAATAATGGCCAACGAAGATACAAGTATCTTGTCTTAGGAAGGGATAAATCCTACTTTGTCAAACAAACAATTCTCTGAAACTGACATTATCAAAATGCTTGATTTTTGATTGACAACATATTTGTTACGTTCGGAGGACGTGTTTTTCAACAGACTATCGGCATTCCAATGGGAACGAAGTGTACCCCTCTTCTTGCCGACTTGTTTCTTTATAATTATGAGGCTGACTTTATACAGGAACTTCTTAGGAAGAAAAATAAGAAGTTAGCAACATCCTTTAACTCTATTTTCCGCTATATAGATGATGTTCTTTCACTAAATAATTCAAAATTTGATGACTATGTCGAATGCATCTATCCCATTGAACTAGAGAGAAAGGATACAACAGATACAGTTAAGTCGGCCTCATATCTTGACTTACATCTAGAAATTGACAATAAGGGTCGGTTGAAAACAAAACTTTACGACAAAAGAGACGATTTCACCTTTCCAATTGTGAACTTTCCATTTCTTAGTAGCAACATTCCAGCAGCACCTGCATACGGTGTATATATCTCCCAATTGATACGATATTCCCGTGCTTGCATTTCCTATCATGATTTTGTTGATAGATGGTTGTTGCTCACAAGGAAGCTATTAAATCAAGAGTTCCAAATGGTGAAGATGAAATCATCTCTTCGTAAATTTTAACTACATTCCCTTCCCTTTCATGAGTGTGACCTACCGAATTATACTATTTACCGGATTTGTTATCTCATAAACAACACGACGAGTGCCACATGTGGAGCAGGATCTGCTTACCCTTCCGGAGCACCTGAGATCACCCCTAGTTTTCGGTGGGGTTCGTGTTGTTTATTCTTTAGTTTTCTATGTTGTGTCGTGTGTACTATTGTTTGTCTCTTTGTCCGTTTCATTTTGACCCATGGCGTTGTCAGTTTATTTTCGATTTATGAGTTTGACTGTTCCTCTGGTATCTTTAGTCCCTCTTTCTTCCTGCGTTGAAGACCCATTGGTTACTTCTGGCTGTTTGCTGCTACACAAATCCACAAATGCGTGTCACAGCATGTACAATGAATATGTACAAACAAATAAAATTCAAATACAACATAAAAAAAAAAAAATTAAACTAAGAGTTACATAAATCATATTGCACACACAAATCACAATTAAACATTATGTTCCAAGACCAATGATCTGTGAGAGTACATTTCACTCAAAACTACATTTATTTACTTAAATTAGATACAGTGCGTCCTGGCCTTAAATACGCACAAAATGCTGATACTTCATTACTAGTTGATGCATTGTTTAAGTTTCTGTAGAACTTTTGTAATTCTGGTAAATACTTTAGTGTGTAATAAATCAAATTAAAGGGTTAATTGGGTTGTAATCAATTTGGAAGATGTCCCTTTAAAACAATAATGTTGTCAATTGATATTTGAACGATGAACCTTTACACAAACAAGACAAGTAATGTTTATGGATTGTTATGTATGCCCCATAAGAAATAAATAAATAATTGCGATGTAAGCTGCTCATTTGGGATTAAGATGTTCATATGCATTTGTCTATATTTCGTGATATATTAATATTATGGTGTAATGACAACATGGGGATACGACTTGATCTATGATCTGACAAATCTGGTAGTTTTAAAAAAAAACATACTGGTACGGTCGTTGTTTAACCCGTCATGCTTACGATTCGAATTTATATAAGAATTGTTTAAGGGACACCTTATAAGTCTTTCAAGATACTAGTTCTAGATATTGCAACCAGCATCTCACTGTTCTTACAGTTGTAATACATATTATAAATATTTGATGTTGCAAAATATAACCATACGTAAACTGAGATGGTAGTACCATTAGAAAGATCGATTTTGTTTTAACTTATGAAAAAAAAACTCCTTACAAAAATACACTAATTAACTTATTCGATAGAATTTTGACGACCTTTTCTTTGCTATTTGTTCATGTTCCTTTTCCTTTGTAGTGATCCATAGTCAATTTTAGTATGAATTTAGTGAAATGTTATTATACAAAATACGAGTCGTATATAATGTATTTACAAAAACATGAAAAATACCGAACCCCAAGTTAAAATCTCCCAAAGGGTACATAAAACCTGACAAACCCAAACGCTCGACTGAAACTAATTAACATCATACATGTTTAACACTTACAAAACAAAAGTTGTAAAAGAGGGACGAAAGATACCAAAGGGACAGTCAAACTCATAAATCTAAAACAAACTAACAACGCCATGGCTAAAAATGAAAAACACAAACAGAAAAACAATAGTACACATGACACAACATAGAAAACTAAAGAATAAACAACATGAACCCCACCAAAAACTAGGGGTGATCTCAGGTGCTCCGGAAGGGTAAGCAGATCCTGCTCCACATGTGGCACCCGTCGTGTTGCTTATGTGATTATAAGTCCGGTAAATAGTCTAATTCGGTAGGTCACATTCATGAAAGGGAAGGGGATTGTAGTTACGACGTAAGGAACATATCCGATATCCTTTGTGAAACGGTTATTCCATAACGGTCAACCAACTCGTGATGGCGTCCGTAAAATTTACGAAGGGATGATTTCAACTTCACCATTTGGAACTCTTGGTTTAATAGCTTCCTTGTGAGCAGTACCCCTCTATCAAAAACATCATGATAGGAAATGCAAGCACGGGAATATCGTATCAATTGGGAGATATATACCCCGTATGCATGTGCTGCTGGAATGTTGCTACTTAGAAATGGAAAGTTCACAATTGGAAAGCTGAAATCATCTCTTTTGTCGTAAAGTTTTGTTTTCAACCGACCCTCATTGTCAATTTCTAGATGTAAGTCAAGATATGAAGCCGACTTAACTATATCTGTAGTATCCTTTATCTCCAATTCGATAGGATAGAGTAATCGGCCATACACTATAATGAAAAATCTGCAATTAACTAAAATAATATCAAATGATAAACATGCACAAATAAACTCATCATAGATACCAGGATTGAAATTTTATATTTGCCCCAGACGTGTGTTTCGTTTACAAAAGATTCATATGTGACGCTCAAATCAAAAGAAGTTAAAAAGACCAAATAAAGTACGAAGTTGAAGACCATTGAGGACCAACAATTCCTAAAAGTTTGGCCAAATACAGCTAAGGAAAATCAATTCCTGAGGTAGAAAAGCCTTAGTATTTCAAACTTTTATTTTGTAAACAGTTAATACATTATAATGATCATATCAATGATAATGCATGTCAACATAGAAGTGCAGACTACTGGGCTGGTGATACCCTCGGGAAATAAAGACTCCACCATCAGTAACCGTAAAACGTTCAAATAAAAATGCGCTTCAAGTGCATGAACATAGGATTCCCTATTTGTATCTTTGAACTATAGATTTGAGATAAATCTATATTTCAAAAAGTTATCGCGGGGATATTTTTCATCGGAGCTAAATCAACTCGCTATCATAAAAGCAGTCACACGTTTGTTTGGTTTTAATTTTTGTTTATGAATCGTTTTTCATTTGAAATAAAACCAGATATTCTAGTTCAAATTGTGTTCAAATTAAAATAAATAACAGTGTAAATGATTAATTTCTAGGATGAATCATCCATGATCTAGTTTTTAAAAAAATCGTCTTAAGAATAGTTTCTATGTATAAAACGTATTTTAATATACATATATTTAACATTAAAGTAATGTCTATGCACAAACTTCATGCCATACATTTGAATTCGTGTTCCGATTTATTTAACATTAACCGTTTTAAATTGATTTGAAATTCATTACTTTATAATATGACAAGTAATGGATTCTCTTTTGTCATTTCAGAGAGAATAATTGTATTGTTTTTTCAGAACGATTGCTTAAGAATTTATAACATGGAATAAAAGGTTATATAATAAAGGAACACTATTCTGCCTCATACACGGAATCCAGTGGCTTAAAGCCATTTGTCATGATTATGGAATCCATTTAAAGCCATCGAGCAACAACATTAATGCATCATTACTAGTGATTTTTTTTTCTATACAAGCGAGAGTTTCCGTGAAATGCAAAAAATCGTATAATCAAGAAACGTATTATGGAAATGTCCAAGTACGTACATTTTCATTGTAAAAATATTCTGTTTCCTTTAAAACAGGGAATAATTCTTAAGAAATGTCTTACACAAACAACTGGTTGTATGAAGTTCCCTCGGCAGTATTCGAAGCATAACATAAGTAAATGAATACACACCAAAAGTACATGTAATAGGACATTCAAATTAACACATCTATAAATAAAGCATTAGGAAAAGTATACTCAATTGATTTTCAGATGGTTAACAAGTCCTCGCGTTGTTTTGATATTTCTGTTTTAATAAATGAGTGTTTTACATCTTCGCTGTAGAATTCCTGACAATTCTCTGATGCCATGAAGATCCTTTACTCTCTTGTGTAAATAAATCACCATTTTAATTGACATTCAGGTTTCCCGTATCCTGTCACTTGAAGTTAGCTATTCATTAACAGTTTTTTACTCTCACCGATATTAATGGATATGGTGCGAGCTTGGTCATTATGTTGCGTATCTTTTTATAATGTTAAGAACATTTGGTAAAAATAAAAGTCGCACAATTTATAGTTTAATTTAACTCGCGTTTTCTATAAATATTAATCAGTAATCTGCGACGTACAATTTTCTTATCTATAAGCCATTAACAACATTACCTTTCGAGAGGAGGGTTTTATTATTCGCCTTATCTGTCGCAACAATCATTGCTTTAAAAGCAATATTTTACCTTTAAAATTTTGACTACGCGTAAAATTGAAATTATAACGATTTAAGTTACAGATATAACATTAAATTCAACAAAAATGGAAGTGGTCCTTTATGCGAACAGTAAGTTCATTGCTAGATGTCAAAATACTCTTCTCATTGCATATAACACATGATTATAGGGCTAGGATATAACATATGGCCAATAACTGAAGCTATCAGAGTGAGTTCCATATCTTTAAAAAAATATCTCTACATCTGTTTGCCTTCGACTCTTCGTATTTACCAAATGGCTTTATTTTGAGAAATTGGTCGAACTGTTCACAACAACTGCTCCTTTGTGTTGATCCATAACCATATCGGTCACTTTGTTGTTATTCAGGGGCACATGGTAAGATTGAATCTAACAAAAAAATACTTAACAATCTGGCTGTGGTGATGGAGGGCTACTGCTGATGTTTAAAAATACTAGATTAAGACTGTTGGGCGCCTTCAGCTTACACATCTATATATGGTTAGATTTCCTCTGCTTTGGGATTGTCAATTTCGCCTTTTAGGTCGGATACACCTTTGATAGTCTCATGTCTAGCCATATCTTCCTACGCTTTACTGCTATTAGCAATGTTTATCTATTTGTTGTGTTAATTAGCTAACACCAGTCAAAGTCAAGGGCTTTAAACTCACCAAAGATACCCGGCTTACTATTTATGTCGTCAGATGTGCGTTTCGTCCTTATGACTCATAAGTGGCTTTAAAAATCAATAGTTTGAAGGTCAAAGCAAATACGAAGTTGATGAGCATTGGCAGCCAAACACTTCCAAAAGTGTGTTTAATATGGATATCTTTTCCTGAGTATGTCGTGTTGCGAATGATGTCAACATTCTATTAAGAATATGTATCCAATTTTTATATATAAGCTTAAAAAAAAAAGACACTTTTCAGAGAACTTGTCATCCTTTCGGTACAGTTGTACTTGAATTAAATGACAAGACATGAATTAAGTACCACCAGAATAAAGAATCGTCTGGAAATGTGTATTTTTCAGAACATTTTATAAGACTAAAATTGAAAAAAAAAAATTGTATGTATGTCCCATTGCGTTCAAAATGCTATTAGTTATAAGGCATTATTGACAAGGGATCATTCTAGATCATAGATTTAATTTCCTTAGCTTTTCTGAATAATATATACATCCTCACATATCATATTATTCTATTCTGCATAATGGGAGAGGCTTTGGCTCCGGAAAACGGTTTGACGTTAAACCATAGGACATATTCCAGTTCTTATATCATATTCATATCGTTTTTATGACGGAGGAAAAATTACATTAGAGTATTTAATATTCTTCATGTTAGAATACTATTGTTATCGGGATACTTATTGAGTAAGAAATATAGGTTTTGTATATTCATATTTGATTTATTTATGTTCGGCCTATGTGTCTATCCGGTGACAAATGGAATGCTGATACAGAAACTCTAAACAGCATAATCTACACAACTTCTAGAAATTGTGATTTAATATGATTTAATGGTTTTGAAGCTTTCAGACAAGTTATGTATATTGGAAAGGAAACCCATTAAGGAATTGTAATTTCAATACTTGACAATCTCATTACGATTCATAAAAATCCAGCTAGTTCTTTGTTTACATTTCAAGACCACATGAGCACCGTGGCATGTGCATAAAGATTTCCTGTTACCATATATAAAGTAAAACCCAGAGATTATTTACATAACACAAGTCGTTGCTGCTTGTATCGAACTTAATTTGTTTCTATATAATTCGCTTATTAGCAATACAGGGACAAGGCTGCTCATTATTTAGCTGTAAACATCGATAGTGTGTGGTATAATTCCTGGAGTTTTTAATATGGAGCGGTAAGTTTGGGTCTGATTTACTTACTTTTATCTTTATATTTTCCGTTTTTATCTATGTTCGTTATTACTAGTATAACAAATTTTATCATAATATTTAGTTAAAAATAAAAGGAAATGGTAAGATTAAGCCAATTAATCTTTTTTAAAGAATGTATATAGTGTTTTTCAAAGTAATAATGCTAGAATGTAAATCAAGCTAACGTGATTACCAAGTGGGACGGCGGTTTCGGTCATATGCCATGTTTTTCGGCAGTCGCGCCCCATGGAGGTATCCGAGCATAAAACTGGTAGATTCAGAGTTAGGACAACGTGTTTGTATCACTGATATTCCTTTATTCAGATTATTGCTTGCTTTGATCTTAGTTGTAAAAATCTGGTTTGGTATATCGGTCTAGTTAAAAAAAACAGGGTTATGGGTCGTATGGGCATATAGTTAAGACTGTAAGACTTCTAAGGGGGATTTATTTTTCGTGTCATTTGATTACTGACAAATTGAATCGCTCCATTTATTGTAATGTATACCACAGACATGGTTTTTGTCCTGAATATGGCTTAGATATTATCCGATGGACGCTTTATTCCACCAGAACACATAACCTATTAAACAATGATACCTTAGAGAATATCAAATGTCTCATTTATACAAACAATCTGTGGCTATACTGGTGTGTTGCCTGTTTTTGTCCAATTGAATTAGCATGTCCCAACTGAGGATTCCTGCGTTATTTTAGTTGTTTTGTGCTTAACGAATGTGGTGTTGGTGGTATATCTTTGATAATCTTTGTTATATTTATTCACTACATACTCATAGTTATATAGGCCTTGGTATACTGTATAGACACGTGTCTATCGTTGAAACCCTAATGTTGACATCTGAAGGTGTTATATGTTTTTGTCCTATTGAGTTACTAGTACTTTCTAATTGACGTATACCCAAAATCTCATTTTCTTCATATCCAATGTTTCTTTTCATATCTTATTTATTAAAATATTTTCAAAGAATAAATTAATCTATAGGGTTTGATAAATGTAGTTGTTTTGGTGTATATTTATATATTTAAATCTATTCAACTGTTTCGGTTCTGATACATCCTTGCCTTTCGGTTATTTGTCTTTGAATATTCCTGATTAAGGTAAATCCAGGAAAGCGCTTTTGAAGCATGATTTTGTTAAGTGTTTCTTTCGTTTTTGAGATTTGAATTCTTGTTCTGCGATACGGTACAACAGTTACAATCGATCAACATTAAACTATAAACTATTTAGCTAAAACTTTTGGAGTATTGAAACAATAATGGCATAAACCGAACAGCCAGAACAGTCAACTTTGACTGACGGAACTGAAAATTTTCAATCATGTTCAACAACTTTTTCATATGTTTCTTGTCAACGTTGAAATTTAGTGTGAAAAACTCAATAATCTTAACAAATGATGAACGTTAAATTGGAAAAATATATTAAACAGATGCAAATACTGACACTTTACGATTGTGAATAGATACAGTAAATGAATAAGGGAAAACTTTACATGTTTGTGTCAAAAGAATAGGAAAATGCTACTTATTAGGCACAACGTAGAATATTTCTATTTTATAAGTTAGCTTGATGTTAGATACAGATATGTTTATCTCTTGGTGTCTTTGATATTTACTGTCGGTGGGTTGCTGCATCATTAACAAATATCAAACGTCTATTTTGATTTCAAGTCGCATTTACAATTTGTTTTATTGGCTTAAGGCACCAGTGTCGTATAGCTCATAAAAATCAAATGATGATTATTTCGTATTTGGATTCCATGAAAAATGTCATAAATAGTCCATTGAAACAAGATTGCTAATGATAGAGGTAAATAGATGTGCAATAGCAATTAATTCGGTGTCACATAATACTAAAGTACAGTTCCTGTTCCGTAATCAGCCTTTAACCATATCGAGATTTAGTGTCTAATATTGATTTTGATGAGATTTTTTAGCTCAAAGATATCTATATTTCCCTTAAAACATACTAATAAATAGCTACAAATTAAGCCGACAGACCTTTGACATAAGATTACACGATGTCAGTTTAATAATTCCAGTCGTTATGAATATTCTCAGAAATCATTACAAAGCGTAGTATGCTTTTTGTTTCCAATATTCTCTCTAGGAGCAAAGTAAGAAGGTTGTCACTTCAAAGACTAGATTTTATTTATGTACATCGCAAGACAATGTTTTATGCTAATTGACTGTTCATTGAAGATGCTTATTGCAACAGACCAAATTGTATTGAATACATCACTATCCCGTTATTTAATTGTGTCTATTTCTTTTAATTATTTATAAAAATGATGGGAAAATAAATTTTTTTCTCTTTCCGGATTTTAACTTGCCCTGATTTTATAGACTAGATGACCTTGTATAAAAGTTTAATGATTTTTAAAATAGTGACGAGTATTCTGGCTGGATGTGTTGATGCCTATTGTACTGACCTTTCAAGTATTTTTATTCAAATTAGTCTTATTTTGGCTGTTATCTTCGGCTTCTATCTGCTCTTTGGTCGGTTTGTTTTCTCTTTGTCATATTTCCCATTTCCATTCTCAAATTTAGTGAAATGTTGAAAAATTTCCCAATTAAGCCCAAACAAATATCTTTTAAAAAATAAATTTAATTCATGAAAATTCCTTATTTATGATGAAAAGTTAATCGAAAGATATATGTTCACAGTTATTACTAAATAAAACAAAAACACCTCGAATGCGGAAGGTCTTGGGTTCGATCCCAGTGCGATTCAAACAGAAGACGTTTAAGTTTAACTTATTCTCTTAGCAAAAATAAATATGAAAATCTCATTGTGGCGATTCTCGTTTTTTGCAGGAGTTATATTATTAAACAGTGCAAGACTATATTCTTAAATCGTGGTAACGAACTCAGTCACAGGATTAATCTCAAATGTTATTGAAACCTATTGAGATTTCGTTGATGGAGTTTAACAATTATTTCCCCATATGTACATGATTATATCCCCATAACATTGAAGTTTCAATGGTTGTTTAAATTTGTTATTGTAGACTATTTTGAGGCAAAAAAGGAAAACTGAACATGTTTTAGTCACATTTACATTAAAGAATAAGGCTAATGATGTTCGCAAACACCAAGCGATTGACAAATAGGTATAGGCTAATGCTTTCATTATATTCATTACAACTTAAAATAAACGTCGTAATCCAAACTATTTCTTGTTTGAGCTAGCTCTTTGTAATAAATAAATTTTCTAGTATTTGGGTCTACCCACCTACAGTATATCAAACTTCCTCAGCCATCATCTTCAAGGACCATTTAAACGCCTGTATGCGTAGATCAATCTAAAATGTACATTCACGGACCGCAGGAAAAACATTATGAATATAGCGGATTATGACACAAAACCTTTACAGTACAATTTAGGGGGTGTAAGTGATTGACACCGCAGGGGCGTACAAATACTGTTTTCGAATTTGTCCGTCCCTGCATTGTAAAATTGTCATTAATTTTTACTCGAGCTCATCAAAATTAAGGACATTTTTATTTTTTTCTAGACTTAAGTAAAATTAATCGACACATGGCAGTTATTGAAGAAATTCTATTTAAACTTTAGCTCCGTACAGCCGAGTAAGATTTCCGGATTAGGCATATTGATATTTTCTTGATAGGAAGCTGAACTCTGAAATTATTCCGCAAACATTGACACTTCAAACGAACAACTATAAGTGATGAACATATTTATTTTAGTTAAAAATTCTAATTTAAATTACAAACATTGAGAGAATCAATACAATCTCACCAAGTTTTATTTAATGATAAAAACCTTCCATCTGCTGCCATTAATTTGTATAACAATATCAGTGGGTCTTTATTACAAGTCATTACTTCTTATTACAGGGTAATATTTTCTTTTATTTCATGCACTAAGGTGAATACAGACCATATTAAGCCTTTTATCTTCGAGATTTTTCATTAAAATAGTAAATAATACTTTCGAGATTTTTTCTTTTTTTACTAAATTATACTTTTTGAATTTGAAGCTAAGCACAAGAAAAATGAATTGAAATACAAAATATATAAGAAAACTGATATTATTCACACAGTTTTTCTTTGTTTTGAACATTATCTCAGGCATGTGTCATCACAAAACTTTTGCAACGACTTACTGTTGATATCACAATGTTCACTAAGTAGCTCAGTTGGGAAAACCTGGAATACTTTTTTCAACGGAAGCTATAAAGTTGTTTGTTTGTTATTGTGACGATTATGTATTTTAAAAAAGGCCGCTGTATTATAATGCCACTGTAATTTCAGATTAGCAAACACAGCAAATAAATTCATTTTACCTAAAATAAACTCTTATGATATATAAGATGAAAATGATACATAAAATGATCCATTGAGGTTAATACACATACATACATGTCTTTATGCTTATTATTAATTTTTCCTCTTCGAGTTTGAGTTTGACGTTTAAATGAAAATAAAGTTAAAAACATTAATTACTACGACCAATGATTTGTGCAGATCTATTATACAAGTCCTTGTTTAGCCGTTGCATTTCCTGGAGGGGAACACTGGTTTGACATCAATCTAAATGTACTGAGGGTTTTATTTCATTTGAAACTTTACTTCGTTGTTTTAATGATGTTGAAATTTATGATCATTAATGCACATTGCAAACTTGTATTTCGTTGGGAAAAAAACCTGAAAGGTTTCAATTTCCTCATTAACTCTTCTGATCAATTTCAAAAATCTACGATGTGTAGGAGTTTCCACCATTTTTATTCTTTTCTATTACACCAGCATAGTTTGTGTCTAGCGCAGGGCGGTGCTCGTGATGCGGGGGCTATGCAATGTTTCATCTTGCTGGAAACATAAGCTCTCCTTTATCAGTTATTTGTTTTATTCTTGAGTTAACTTTTCTTAAAGTGCGTTACTTCAGCTTTTCTAATTCAACGTGTACTTCGGCTGTTGTCTGCTCTATGGTCGGGTTGTTGTCGCTTTGACGCATTACCCATTTTCTTTCTCAATTTTCTTTTATTTTATTATCGAGAAAGGCAATGGCCTAATTTGTGTATAAACAATAAACGAAATGGTAATATGATAGATAGCAAGCCAAGACAACCACTAAAAACATGCTCCTGATAGGCACATACATAATCTGTTAGGGTTAAACATGTTTACGAGCTTAAACCTCTTCCTAAAATTGGACAGTGGTGTATAAATGCAAAACATAAGAACAACCTAGAAATATTTAGTTTAAAAAGCACACAAAAGACCGATGTAAGGGTACTCACAGTAGTAGCAATTTGTGGTAACATCGGAAACCCCTAAGTTGCCAATCATAATTGTCAATGAAATTAAAATGACTGTTCTTCTTAAATTTGGGTGACAAAATAATATTTTACAGAATTTTGGCATCACTAGTCTACTTGCCATTCTATTACCCAGTGTAAAAGATGCGCTGTATAAAAGCATGGCACCAAATCCCTACAACAGTCATTATTACAACTTAGTAAAAAACTATTTCTAACAATCTCCTTGGCGAGCAAGACATGAATCATAATTCACTTGCACCGTATAATGTTACTTAATTTCAGAATGTACAACTACAAGCCAATATAATGTTTGAAAGCCAATCTAATGACTTTATTGAATAATTGGTATTTACAAATATATTTTATGACTATCAATTACATCAATGACATTTGATAGCATACGTTATATCAAATATTTGTTACAGTAATTATGTGCACAGAAGTGCTACAAATGTTATTACTATTTAACGCTCATTTATGGGGCAAAGCTTTTATGTAAAATGACTAACACTTTGACAAATATGGAAATCATTCACTAACATATATAAACCATATAGTTGTCATAATTATTAGATAATTATCAACTAAATTGTACATGTTTGAATTAAAACATAAAATTCTGCTACAGGGGAATCCGAAAATATCCAAAAACATGTTTACAATAAATCAAAATTCAAGTGTTTCTGCTTTGGCGGATTATTTGCCTATCATCTTCAGTTAATTGTACTGTGATGCTAAACATTTAATTTCGAGACGATAAAATATAGTATTTAATCGCAATACTGATATCTATAATCGAACTCATGTACAATGGTACGAAAACTACTATTTTGGTCCTTTTCGCCAAATGCAGTTGAGTGATTTTCTGTTTCTATATACATTTTGTATTCTGAAATGTACTTATGAATGGCTCTCATCTATTCCCGTTTCTACTTGTAATTATTTCCTTTTGAATACCATCAAAATATTTCTGTATTTTTATATAGTTTCTTAGATTGAAGTGCATTTTTCACCCGTATACTGTCGCGATATTGCTGTGTTACATAACTTACTAGAACTGGTCAAAACTCGTTACAATATGATGTTGATTAAGCATTCGACTACGAGCATTTCTGTTGAACCATTGATAAAGTATATTCCATTTTACTTCCATGGTTGAACAAAATTTCATGCAAACAAGTCAAACCTTTTAACATTAGCAAATGTGGTAAGAAAACTCTGATCTTGCGAATAAAGTTGCACTAACAGCTTAAACATGTGGCATGATGCCTCTTGAATGTGGATGCTGTAAAACCAGATCATAAATTAATTGACAAAATCAGTAATAAATATTTGAAAAATAATGTAGACTAATTTTCAAAATATTCCTGTAAGCAGTGTGATACCCATTCGCGCAAATCTTTTGAATAATTATCATTCAACGTATACTTTTTTTTTTAAACGGAAATTTAAATGGAGTCATTGATAAACAACAAATGTGTAGCACGATTTCATGATTTGGCTGACTCAACTGGCAAATACTATTGAGAAACATAGACAATTTTGCCTTGCATGAAATCTTCGGTAAAATCAAAGAACTAATAAAAATTATTTAAATTTCGATATGTTCTATCCATAAATATGGTTAACAATTGGATTCGTGTAGGTATTGTATTCAAATAATTCGTCATGCGTATGAAGATGAAATAAGAAATATTTTTTGACAGAGCAATTCGCCTTGAACATTGTAAGTTATATCATACATTACATCATTTGTCAACATGCTATTGTTTAATTGTGAAAACATTTTGTGAAGTTTGTATAGTCTCCCTTTAACCAAACAAGATGGTTCGTCTCTTGTAATTATATTTTCAATATTTCCATCAATTTTAGTTCGAATAACCATAAGCCGTTTTAACCTAGGGAGCATTAAGACCAGACACCAAGTATTTGCGATTGTCGTGAATAAAGACAATTATATATATCATAAGAGCTGACTGATTTTCTCTACATAATACAAGTTGTATGTTCAGAATTTGGACATCGAATGTCTATTCGCTTCAGAATTTCTTACGTAAAAAAACTAAATTGGCTGGAGATCTTTCAAACTTGACAACATAAACTATCTTTTAAGAGATCTCCAGAGGGCTTGAAATCAATGCTTGTTGTCAGGAATAAATAAGATGCTATGAATCACAGATGTCAAAGTGAATTCTTCTTGATTTACCCATCTCCGCTATAGAACGGATTTATATTGTATTTTGTATCCCTTTCGGCATTAATATGTTGGATTGAGTGAATAGATTCTGTAAAAGAAACAATCATCGATGTTGGACATAGCATGCGTGGAAGATAATTGCTTTTGAACAATTCAACATTAACAAAAGACACAAAACAAGAAAAAATATAAGTACAATCTTCAAGTTATATCTGGATATACATACGACTCCTTCTTTATTGGTTAATTCAAAAATTATATGTCTCTGCACTTTTCGTAATCAACTAACTAAGATTTACTATATATACTTCATGAAAAAATGAGCGAAATCATGAAGTTAAAACCGCTTAAATGTCAGATTAAACTATGATAAGGTACATCATGACATTAAAAGAGAATAGTTGGCATTGCGTGATTCGTTCCGCTGAGGGGGGAAATGTAGGATGCAAAGTATATTAACTCCTTTGCAGTAATTGTAGAAATAATTCTAATGTTATCATTCTATCAAATAAAAGCTATTTTCTATGTTTTATTCCCTGTGTAGCCTTTATTTAAATGACTAGATGACCACATTTGTTAAAAGGGCGTTCTTCCCCTATAAAATCTACATTTTAAGCTCTTATATTAAGTTTTGAATTACAAGTTTATTTCAACTATGAATATGAACACGCAAAATTCCATTTATATAACCGTGTCTCTAAAGTGATTGATTGTTTATTCACATGATACAAATGGAGAACCTTTATAACACGTTTTCTAACTCAATAAAACTTTGTCCGTTTGCGCATTCAAGGGTTTATGAATATGGGTGGGATTGAAAATTCCTATTTGTCGATAAAAAAAAAATGTAAGATCATGAAAAGAACGTTAAAACGAATACTAATGATTGGTTCATTCTTATCATATATACAAAATGGACTATGTACTTGAAAAAATACATTTCATTTTTTAAATTCGTAGTTCTTTGGTAGAATTTTCAAAATCTAAGCAAAATGAATCCTTAGCTCGTCACAATTATTACAAAATCAGCAAATCATAATACATTTTACAAGAATACTAGAACTTATTTGCCAATGAGAAATGACTGACCAGTATCAGCTGCAAAAGATATACGAACTTATTTCACTTATATATAATGTATGACCTTTATGTATCTACAGAACAGTTTGACTTCTGAAATAGAAGAGATCAAAAGTACTCGGTTTGTCCTAACTGCGTATCGCTATTATTGTTTCAGGAAATTAGCTGGTCATAAGGATTCTCTAATAATTAGCCAATTCAAAAGCAATTTTCTTCTAAAATTGGTTGTATAATTACTTGTTTCTTTGAGCTGTATGAAGTCATAAATAGGACAGTATTAAATTACAGACAAAGGGATATAACCAACACAAGGCAAAGTATTGGATTTTAGGAAGAAATACGTAATTACTTGCTATATATTGACCCACTTACTATTTATAGTGACTTCTCTTTTATATATATATCAATCATGGTTAACATTGTTGAAAGACGAAGTCTTTACTATGCTGATTATTTGAACATTCAGCTTACGTTAAATTATTTTTGTCTTTCATTTTTGCTAATGCGCTATGTCTATATGCCTTCTTTTTTTTTGCTTCTTTGTCACATATTTGTATGTTTTCATAGTGTTTAAGATTATAACAGAATGTTGACTACTGTACCTCTATTTTTAACATTTTTACCTTCTATGTCTGTTTTTTTGTTCGCACATCGTTGTCAATATAATGGAATTTGATGCGACTATCATACAAGTGAGAGGTTTAGCTAGCTATAAAACCAGGTTCAATCCACAATTTTCTACACAAGAAAATGCCTGAACCAAGTCAGGAATATAACAGTTATCAATTCGTTTGATGTGTTTGAGCTTTTGATTTTGCAATTTGATAAGGGACTTTTCGTTTTGAATTTCCTCAGAGTTCAGTGTTATTGTGATTTTACATTTACACATGAATATTTGTATTATGTTAACACAAGGATTTGTATAGTAAGAAGTTTTACTATACAAATACTTGGTCAAAACAATAGTCGTCCGTCTTCTTAATGCCTTTTTGTTCATGATTTATCATTATTTAACATAGTTTAACACAAAGATTTCCAATAATTTGATATACATGTATTACCTCAAGTTGTTATTCTAGCGTTTGTTTTTCTTCCATTGATACAGTGTTGTATACGTAGCATACATTTGTTTGACTTCTCTTTACATTTAAAAAGAACAAGCGGTCAGTTTCTTTACGATTCTTTTCTCATTGAAATAACAAACGACAAAGTCAACGCATAAAAAATTATTATCTAGACTAGAAGCCGAAAACGAAATTTTGTGTGTCTGAAGTGCTTTTTTGGATTAACATTTATCATGAAAACTCAAACCTAAAAAATTCACAATCCTTCATCAGGAACGCTCGTTGATATCTATGAATTACCAAAAAAGAAATAAAAACAATATCCAAAACCAGCTTATTGTCAACTTTGCTTGACTTTACCTTAGTTTTAGCTTTATATTCATTAACGGAGAAATTAAGTTATATACATACCCTTCGGTTGAAGCAAGTTCACCATGGCCAACAGCAGTATTGACCCACTGATATAGAAGTAATGTGTTTCTTTCGGAGAAACCCTTCTATAATATATTTGTTCGACTATTGGTTTTGTTCATAATTAAATTACTGCATATACAGTATTAGGCTTCCAAACGTTCATTATGATATGATATTGACTTTTAGATTTTGCAAGAATATTTAGAAAATTTATGTATTTGTCTTCATCAGATTTTGCATTAGTTACTACAATCTACATCAATAAAAACATGCTGTGTTACATATTTGTGTTTCGTTCATTATTTTGTACACAAATTAGGCCGTTAGTTTTCTCGTTTGAATTGTTTTTCACTTGTCATTTCGGGGCCTTTTATAGCTGACTATGTGGTGTGGGCCTTGATAATTGGTAGAGACCGTACTGTGACCTATAGTTGTTAATTTCTGTGTCATTTTGTCTCATTTGCAATCATACCACATCTTCTTTTTTATATACAAAAAAAATCATTAAAAGGGATTCGAAAAATACAATAAAGGAACATTGTATGAATGGTTTTACACTAGTAATTTTGGGGCCCTTTATAGCTTGTGGTTCGGTGTGAGCCAAGGCTCCGTGTTGAGGGCCATACATTGACCTATATTGGTTTACTTTTTTTTAAATTGTTATTTGGATGAAGAGTTGTCTCATTGCACACACACCACATCTTCCTATATCTATTGAGACTCATTAGTCGAAAATAAATTGACATTACCATGACAAAACATTAAAAACGATAGACCAACAACATTCTTCGAAACGCTACATAGAAAACCAAAGATTGAGTCACACAAATCCCATCAAAAGCCTGGTTGTTGCTCATGTAAGAACAAACCAAGTGATGAGTAAGTTGTATTACAATATAAAAGTCCCTCGTCTACTCTTAAACTTAAGATTTAAAAGAAATAATCAATGTTTTAGCCAATTTGTTTCTTTTTAAATGTATTCGAATTGTTTGTGTCAAACACAAACGTACTAAAATTTTCAGTTCCTCCTTAAATGTTGATTAAGCAGATTATGGTAAAAAAAATTACCTCTCGAAGATTTATTGCAAGTGTTTATTAACGTCCCAATTTCGACGAGGCGGCACATTATTAAATATGACACTGAATAATCCAAGGACCTATCAACCTTCAATGTAGGACATGGTTGTTTGGTACCTATCATCGTATAGTGAAAACAAAATGATTTATTACAAAAGGAAGCAAAATAATCCTCTCAAAAGTAGAAAAACGGCTATTCGAGGTCCCTTCAATGTCGGAGAATATATAAGAATATTACATATGGTGTAGCAGCTGCATTCTACTATTTTCATTTGATATTACGTTCACGTGTTTCAAAGGTTATTTTACGTATATTGACGCTATGTTTCTATTTATACGTATATTAGTGGTCAACATAACATTTTGTTGCTAAATTTAGATATATGACGTCATGAGGTCACAATTAACAACCATAGAGGAAGCGCCGCAGCTAACAAAAAGAATCACACAAATTGGTCAGGATACACAAGAAATAAATGTGAAATGCAGACGCTGAGAATACAAAAAAAGCTAATGTAACAAGCTAGGAAGTGGTTAAAAAATATTGTTATTTTCAATAACATATTAAAACTCTTGCAAAATAAAATTTGAAAATACACAAACAGTTCATTGAACGCCATTTTCTTAATACATTATTTACATCTATGTATATAAAAATAAATACTTTCACTCAGTCAATACGTTATATATGAACCTCGTCAAAAGTTCATAATTGATAAATATCATTGTAGGCCCCTATTTTCTTTGTTTAAAAAAGTAAATAAAATGACTCTATTGTTTTACGGATATCACACAAGTCCATAATATTAAAGCAGAAACTAAACGAACGAAGTTTTAATTTCTCCCATTATTTTTTAAACGTCTGTTAAGACAATAAACTGTTTTTTATTAAGCTGCAAAATGATAATAAGTATATGTTAATAGAGACAACATTGCGAAAAAGAGTACATATGCAACCTTAATAACCACTGACCACATTAAAACGTGTCATTTATTGTTTCTATATAAATTGGATATTGGACTGTCTCTTGTTCATCACCGGTCACTAACGTGACCTTGGGAAGATAAGAAAATCAGTGTAGTCATTACTTGTAATGACAATATAAAATTAAATCAATTCAAGATTTCTTTTATAATAATTGATCAAAACAAATTGACAGAAAGTATAAATCCATTTGGAAAATTTCTGTTTCAAACATTTATGACTGGAAAGAATAATAAAATGATTTTTATTAGTTTTGTGTTAATTGAATACATCGGAACTCTCGTTTTGCTTCTCGGCTACTAATTCGACCTTGAATTAAGGGACCCTAAATTGTATTTATTACATCGATAGATTTTCTTTCTCCTGAACAATTAGTATGTACTTTTCCTCTCTATGTTGGCTTTCGTTTTATCAACGAAGCTCAAGGCAAATACGCCTTCTTTATATCAAGTGTTCAACATCAAAACAAAAGAGAATTGACGATATTAATTAAGCACGAATGTAATGGAATTATGTTCTTGACCTTCATGTTATCTTTGATCATCACGAACTATCGTCGAAAGTATCGATATCTTACTGTTCTCATTTCCATTATTAATGAGGTATCATCTCAGTACAATTTATCTTTCTTCCTCGTTAAGAATTTATAGCTACTTGTGTTGTTTTTTTCTAATTGATTTATTGAACTCAGGTTATTGTTGTTAGTTCTATGACTTACCTGCTATATATCTACCCCACGTTTACAGGATATCGTACTAAGTTTGAATTGATACCATCACGTGATCTGAATACGCGCGTGATCTGTCATACTTATTTGGTTTAAACAGGAACATATATAATGTTAGATATACTGTTCCCAGGTTTAAAGTATATCCACTTTATATCTTCTTTGCTAACTGTGAGCATCAGTATCATTATCACGTAAAATTAAAAAAAAAATCACCTAACATGTCCTTTTGATAACCTGTTTGAAATAAAAGTTGGATCAAGACTGATACTATTTAACTGAATATGACAAATTATTGGAATAACTAGGTGTATTTGATGGAGAATGTGGCCCTTCTGTGATGATTTTTTTTAAATAATGTTCCCTCTTGCATATTTATTTTCTGTGTCTAACATGTATATCCTTGAGAAGTAGCTTTGATATAGATACATACTTTCGTTGACTTCTCCCGTCTTAAAAGACCCACCAGGGGCATCATTTCTATGAATAAAATAACAGAAAGTTACTTTTGTCTTGGCGCAAAGTTTAAGTAAAGCCAACAAGAGTATACCGCTGTTCAAAAACATTTGATACCATCCTATGATCAGTTATTGAACGAACAGCAAAGCCAAAACCCCAACACATTATATGCTTAGTTTTTGTGCTCCGTTTAGAAATGCTTCCTGCTGAAAGCACTTTGTATTGGAAAGGTAGAGAAAAATTTGCTTTGCAATGGAAGTTTTTTTTTATGTTGAATGTCGTCTTTGCATTGATATTCTAGCCAGCTATTCTATTTTATTATTACTGAGTAGATTAAGTTAAACGAATCTTCATACCGTAAACCTTTTATTGATAATTTTCCTATATTAGTTATGGAAAATAATCTTTCTATATTACAAGTGAAGGTTGACTTCTTCAGAGAAAATTGTCAGTGTGTCTTGTGAAATTGGTTTTAAACTCCTATAGTCTCATAAAATTGGATCCTCATTCTATCTTGGATGTAAGTGCTGTCGTGCATGCAGCAATGAAATGAATCTATCAGATCTGTGCCAATTCTTAGAGTTATTTTCTCCCTCACTGAAGTCTTAACAAATCAAATCAGAGAGCGATTTTTACATTTACAATGTTTTGTCATTTTCCATCTTTCTCTTTATGAGATAAGACGTCAGTGTTATGGAATAGCTATATATTTTTACATATATTATAGACATACAGATCATGAAATGTCCAATAACTGTAAAATTGGTGGCAAATGTGGGATTTAGTCTCATCTGCTTTTCTTCTTTGTCAATTACATTGATTTTGTTTATTACACACCTAAACACATGCATTTATTTACATCATTCGCTTTACGACTATACAAAATGGTTCATCTCAGATAGTTAGATTAAAGAATGAATATGATATCCATAAAGAATGATTTAAAGTAAATTGATTGTCCGCCTATGTCTTTATAAGCAACCAGTCTCAGTAATTATTCCATTCCCGTTTATGACTTTATCTACGGCCAATTTTTCTCCTGGCTCACTTCAGATATTATATTTTTATTAGAGGTTGATAGCATGTTAACACGTACATATTTTACTCTGTTGAACAGAGCTCTAAATGGATAGTTAAATAATACAGATTGACAAGTAACACGTTGATATTGGAGCTTTGATGGAACCAGATTTTCCTGGCAATTGTATTGCATGATGTAACATAAAGAATTGTTGTATTTCCGATAGAAATCTTAATAGGAGAAGAATCGAGGCATTTCATTCATTCTTCAAATCACTTCTTCACAGAATATTAGAAACTAATTTAAGTCTTTGGAATTTCAGATTTACTTTTCTTTGATAGAAAAATCAATGGAACATCTTCTTGATATCCACAACCTAACGAAATGACAGGTTGACATTAAACGATGCTCCGTCGTTACCATTCATTAATTCTTTTGCCTTGCAGCATGCGACAAATACCTTTCACAGTTCCAAATCAAAGTGTGGATGTACGTCGACTGGCCAGAGGATCGTCCGAGGAATATCAACCTTCAGGAGGATTATCGGAACCGACATCGCCTTGTGTAAAAAGACCATCTGTAGAAATTCCAGGTAATGACTTTCGCTTTCCTATATTTTTTAACTGTTCTTCATATATTTATTATACATGTTTTCATAAATAATTATATTATGACTATTTCAATAATTTACAATTAATAATATTAATTAAAAGCTCCAGCTAATTCGAATATTTTGCGGGATTGTCAGAGATTTTATCATCTGATGATATAATTTTTTTTTATTATTTTGACCATCAAAGATGTCAAGTGTGTCGAAACACTTGAGTTTTACTTAGACCACAGGCAACTCCTTTTTATACAGACATTAAAAAAAGCAGATCCACTCTTTTTACCACAGTAACGTTAGGAACAGAGATGAGATGAATGTCTCTATTAATTTTTCCGATCATCTAAAAGTTAATCTTATCACAATGGCAAAGTGTGGTCGGTATTCAGGACGTACACATGGCTGCATTTTCAGTCTCAAATTAATATCATTCCATAAGCTGTCGAATCATCAACCGTTACATCATCTTACCAGCCACATATGCCAACTGTTAAAAAAGGAGACGAAAGATACTAGTAAGACATTCAAACTCACAGATAATAATTTTTATTTTTGAGTAATGTACTACCATGTCGGCTCATCTAATGCTGAACCACAATACAGAATGTTTGGGTAAATACAAAGAGTATATCTCTTGTGAATCTGAAAACTCATTTTTGTCAATATATTGTAAAAGATATCTTTGTAAATTGTCATGCCGTCTTACTTTTTTTCCATGGGACTGACTTATTTTCAGATATATTAATAGAAAACTGTAGTATTTTTTTTAAAATATTATTTCCTCAGCGGCATTCAATTTTAAAGTATGTAATATCAATGGCAGTATCGCTAGCGTGAGGACCAGCACGCTTGACCATTTGATAAAATGGTGTGCATGTGATCTATCTTTCGTTAGTCAGGTAATGGGTTTGCTGGTCGGCTTAATTAAGGTATTGAGTAAAGGAACATAATGTAAAATAGCCTGGTGCTTGTATATCTGTGCAGTTTATCTTTTTACTCAAACTTTCAGTTGACTATTGAAGACAAATGTGTACTATTAACTCTTTCTTTTCATAACAAAACGGATAACCAACCACCATTTTCTGCATCAGGAAATGTATGTAGAAATTCAAGAATATAACAGTAGTTTTCTATTCGTTAGATGTGTTTGAGCTTTTGATTTTGACATTTTATAAAGGACTTTCTATTTTGAATTTCCCTTGTAGTTCGGTATTCTTGTTATTTTACTTTTATCGGACGTTTATGACTGTTATCGCCTGTTTTCTTTCACTTCGCCGGTGAAAGATAGTAATTTTCGTGTAGAGAAAAATAGCAGACAAAAATAACGATATTAGAAAAATAGAATTCTCAATGTTTTGAGGAAAATCCATAAGATCTTAAATAAATAATACCAAAAATTAGACTGAAAGAGAAATATCTGAGTATCAACATATGTTTTGCAGGCGTTTACAATCAATTGAAGACACATTTTTATACAAACAATGACATTTGCTTATTAGATAAAAAAATCAATTTAACACTAAATTAATAGAGAACAACAAACATTTAGAACCCACTTAAAAATTGAAGATATATTAAAAATGTAAACTATAAAGATCATAGTACTACAAAGATCAAAGTTCAATGCTCTTATAAGAAAATTCGTTAATATAATTTGTATACAGACATATGGACTAAGAACGTTATAAGATACTCGCTTGTTCTTATTATATATCAATAATGTTAATAATGATATAAATTAATGTAATATACTTCTAAATACATAATATCTTGGACTTTAATTAATTTATCATTTCTAAGTATACATACAGCGTTTGCCTTGATAGTGGTATTGACTATTTCTCGATTGTCTTATATACTTGTGATTATCTGAAATCATTCGATAGCCAGTTTGTCCAGCTGATATTAAAATTCATTCTAAACTTTATATTCTTTTCAAATTAGTATAATATCATTAATGGTATCATTTTTACTGCCCCAGATGAGCATTTCGACAATTAGTTTCTCTCCATTGATACTCGGTTTTAAAAATCTTAATTAAGATCGGGATAATGGTGGAGTGGACGAGTACTCCTTCACTATCTTTCCACGTATAACATTTAATATTTGTGTCCAGGACCTTTGTAAGTTTTCTTTTTCATTTATTTTTCATGATGATATCTCATTATAAATGCTATCATCTCATTTTTCATCTTAAAATTCTATAATGTGGTTTTCTTTTTCTCACACATAATTGGGATTTCCCTGTATAAACAACCTGTAGCGTGAAAAAAAGCCCAGTGACCCATTCTTTTTATTATCTTTTTGAAACAAAGCATGATATAAACTACATTTTGACAAATTATTATAAAATCTATGGATTTTGACTTAGAAAATCCATCTACTTTGAGCGCAAAATGTCTCATGTTTTCAGTTGGTTAAGCAATTCGATAGAATAGAATATTTTTCAAAGCAAAATCTTTTCAGATAATACAATTGTTTCACAAAGTAAGGTTGTATGCCTATCAATTGTAATGGTACGTACTTGACCCTCGATGGAACCCCATTTGATAAGTATCATATGTTCGAGTAACCTTTCAGTAATATTTAATTGATTTTTTGAAGAAGTGTCCAGTGATAATTTCATTATATTTCCTTGACTTAAATAGAACATTTTTTTCTTTGCTTGTTAAGATACTGTTTTAGGTGAATAACACAAACGTAAAATGCTTTAAGATTCTCTGTTGATAGATAAAGTAATTTTCTTTTTGTAATCATTAGTCGATACAATTGCTCGTGGATTGCTTATCCCGGGGGAATCATTAACTTTGTAGTCGGTGCTTTGGTACTGACACGATTTATAACAAACATTTCTAAAAATTCTCCGTTCATGATTTTAAAATGACTAAGATATAAAGGTTTTGACTCCCTCAGAATAAGTTGACCATCGGAGGGTATGTCTCTGTAGGCCTCTTGTTGTCTTTAAAGCCCCGGTCACAACAGATCGTACGATTTTTTGTCTTGGAAGATCTATTAAATAGTTGTCGTGGTACTGTCGTGCAAAATGTCAATAAAAATTGTTCGAGTGGTCACATCAGCTACGACATGTCCATGCAAAGTCTGCAAGTAATTTTGTGAGTGCGAGCGTTCCTGATGTAGACACATCTGGAAAAACGGTAGTGCGAGCGTTCCTGATGTAGACACATCTGGAAAAACGGTAGTGCGAGCGTTCCTGATGTAGACCACGTGATGTAGACACATCTGGAAAAACGGTATGAACGAACGACATTTATAAAAGTTTTGTTTTTATTTAATCACCAATCAATGTACCTCACTATACGCACCTATTACGTCAGCCTTTCCCCGTATTTGTTTACATATACTCAATTTTTATTTAATATATAAATAATTCCTCTAAAAGTGGTAATATTTGTTCACCGATTGACATAGTCACCCTTCACGTAACGTCTTTGACACATTTGTATTCAGTATAACTTTAACAATAGGTTTTTATTGTACAGGGTATTCGCTTAGGAGGAGAGCTTTATGTATTGGCCTTGAAATATTATACACGAGCTAGAAAGCATGCAAATAAAAAAATCATTATTGATATTTGTTGCAACAAGAAAATCTGTTACTTTGTTCGATGAGGACTATATTGAGACCGCCATGGATGATTGTTTATTTGCCTAAAAATATACCAAAAAACATTTTTATTAATAATTTATATCTAAAGCAAACAGCTACGTCTTTTTTACGTGGGGGGTTAATGTTCTTTCTTTCCGGGTAGAAGCCATCCCATATAAAGCTAATGTAAATTATTAATTCCGCATCCTTTTAACAACTTTAATTACATTCTAGACATTGTATAGTCGAACTATTCTACTAAAATGAGATAGATGCTTTTCAAGTTCACATAATCTTTCACATAAATGCTGGATGAATATTTAAAAGAACTGAGAATGTCTTTATTCAAAACAACAAACATTTCTTTTCTCAAAATGTATTTCAAAATAAGGGATTTGAACATTATTTTTTTTTTCATTCCTTTTTTAGTCTCTTTCAATTAGAATTCCATTTGCTGTCTATTAGACAGGATGTTAAGTTTTCAAAATAAACGTGCTTTGTATCCTTTAAGTAAAGAAATCAATGCAGCTTTACGTTTGTCCTTTCAAAACAATGATTTCGAAATAAATCAAATCATTAGAAAGCTATACGTATCAATGCCTTACAAGAAATAGTAATTTGATATAAAAGCAAAATAAAACGATAGGGTTTCTTTCATTGTAAAACAAAACATTATTCGTTCATACTAATAAAATTTTACACTTAAGTCCTGGACTAGTTATTAGTGATATCTTTTAGTAAGGCTTCTTGTTTGTTATGCAACTTAACACTATATCGTTCATTTTTTTGTGATCCTGAATTTAATAAATGTTGATATATAAACAACCAGACATCATAAGCTTTAAATGTGAATATTTCAAATTCATATAAGTAATTTTTTAAGCATCATAAGAACTGTTCACTTTTGAAGAAGGAAGATCTATTATATGTGTACCACAGCATTTGTCCGATGGGTTAAGTTCGATTTATTTTATTAAAATAAATAAAATAAGGTACCAAAAAAAACTGAGAGAATTTCATGAACTCCAAAAATATGCTAAAGAACAAAAAGGGACATGCCGGGAAAATCTAGGATTGCAACAAACAAAGGTAAAGTCGCATGAACTACAGTTGAACTTTTTGGAATTTTGGGTCCTGAATGCTCTTCAACTTTGTACTTGTTTGGCTTTATAACTATTTTTATATGAGCGTCACTGATGAGTCTTATGTAGACGAAACGCGCTTCTGGCGTATCAATTTTTAAGCCTGGTACCTTTGATAACTATTGAAAGAATGTGAGTGGGAAGTCTCTCCTTGTTATGCATGTAAAAAAACAAATGAAATTATTTAAAACATTAATATTATCTAGGATTGTACATGTAGTTGCTACATAAACGTACACCAATTTGTCATAATGATGATAATTTGCAGGCAAAGCTAATAATTGTTTTCCCTGATTCTCAACGACAGTTCTTTGTACTCAACAAAACTGTCACAGAGGGTCACAATGGGACTATTAACCAGTGTTTTCACAAAACTCGTTTTGTCATTCTATATAGCGAAGGTAATAATTGCTTTCATTTGCTTTGATTTTCCTATCTTTATTGCAATTGTGCGCCATGATGTTTTATGGACGAATTTGTTGCATATTCATAGTCAGAGTCATATAATTAGTCAACTTAAATTTGGGTCGATTTATTCTGGCTCTACTCTAGTACTGACAACTATATTGAGCGATCTGAAACGTCATCACGCATACTTAAAACAGGATGGAGTTTTTTGTTATAAATTATCATGCACCTTTTCGGTAACAATGATAATACCAGCCTCACTCTCTTGTTCTGCTTTGTTTGGGAATTAACTAGGAAATTAAATGTATATTAAAGTGTTGATGTCTTTTATTTTTCTTTATATATTTTGGGAGAATGCTTGCAATTGCATGAATAATTAATGTTACTTTTGGAAGATCTCTCCAAGATTTTTCCTTTCTCCATATGAGTAATAAAGGGTATTGCTTGGTAGATGCCAGTGCTGGTGGTGGTTATCTCTCTGATGGTATCAACAGCCCAGTAGTCAGTGTTTACATGATTTATTAATAATATGATCATAATCTGTTTACAAAACTTTGACTTTTTTGAAATTCTGAGGATTATTTGCCCCAAGAATAGATTACATTATCCGTATTTTGTCACACCCTTTCTAAATTTTTGGTCCTCAGTGCTTTTCAATTTTTCGCTTCAATTTGCCTTTTTATAACTTTGTTTTACTGATGAGTATTATGTAGACGACACGCGCGTCTTGTATACACAATTTAATGCTGGTATCTATGATGAGTTTATTTACTACCATTAGAGTACTGTTTGGTATATATACCAAATACGTCTAAATCTTATGTTTAGCATTTGTATAACAAAAAAAATAATTTAAGCGGTAATTGTATAAAGTTTTCTGGTTTGCATTTCTGATTGGTGTCTTGATATGATGCAAAAATAAAATTCACAAAAAACTGATCTCCGAGGAAAATTCAAAACAGAAAGTCCCTAATAGAATAGCACAATCAAAAGCTCAAACACATAAAACGAATGGATAAAAACTGTCATATTCCTAACATGGGTTTATAGCTAGCCGAACGTCTCACTTGTGTTACATTTGCATCATATTCATTTATATTGACAACGATGTATGAACAAAACAAACAAAAATTAAAGGTAAAATTGTCAACATGGTCTTAGTCACTATAAAAACAATAAAATATGTAACAAAGAAGTACAAAAGACATCGCAAATTTGCAAAAATTAAAGAGAAGAATACATTAAATTACAATAACCCAATAACACATTGAGGTTTTAATGAAGATTGACATATGATATGCCCTTCTAAATACTAGCAACATCATCTATAACATATGTTAAAAATGAAAACAACATGACAATTTTAAGTTGTTATCTCATAACTATCCATTCCTAACTATCCCTGGGTCTTTTTCAGTTATAGACGTCCGTTTTAATGCTAGTTGATATGCCATTGTCTTTAATCCTTTATTCATGTAGTGGTAAAACCCGATTATGCAATGTTCATCAGATGAAACCAAAGAAAACTACCTGGTTAACTGGGGAATTTGATGTATTTTATGCTTAAAACTTAGCGTGGGTAGTATTTTACTAAAGAAATATTGATAGTGTTCTTAAATTGAATGTTGAAGTAATTCAGTTATAGATAATGCATATTTTAAGGTTTTTTCTGTCGTAGAACACACAGAGGGGTGTGAGGATTGATAAAATGAAAGACCGACCGTAGGTCGGTCTTTCTTGAGCAATCCTGACACCCGAGGTGTGCTCTACGACAAGAAAAACCTTAAAATATGCATTATCTGACTTATATACCGTCAAAAAAATATTATATTTTATAAAGATTTGCAAAATTTAGTATCCTATTTTACCGACAACACTAAAGTGGGATATTCCTTTCTAATTCGTTCAGGTTATAATACGCCCTACCGTCGTTCTGAAAGAAAATAACTCCATGTAGGTATATATTTTTTTATACAAGCTGCAAAAGATATGATTAAATCCTCATAATACTTGTAATAATGCATTTCTCCACGATTGTCTGTTTTGTTGTAAAATAGATAGTGGCCTATTCCTAACAGCAGTCGTATTACATTAAAGTTATGTATTGTTCCACGCTCGTCTGTTTCGTTGTAAAACAGATAGTGCCTAAATATATATTTTTTTAAAGAATTGTAACACTAGTAGCATTTTAGTGAATTGGATATAAATAGACCATTTGGGTTTTTATTTTTGTTCCCTAACGCTTATATTTCGGCCTGCAAAAACTACTGGTCTCGAGTATGCTTATCACACAAAAATAAAATTAATTATATTGTCAGTTAGGCAAATCACTCATCATGAATCTTTCAAAAGTTCATTTATATTTTGGTACACTCGCGCAATATACATGTACTTGAATTATATGGGCAAATTTGCCTTTTTACGTTTTTCTGGAAATCGGACAATGTATCAGTCTGACATTGTTCACATGCTTGATGACTTAAACCCTGTCTTCCAGTCTGGTAAACTGTTTACAAAATATCGATATATTTCATTACAAATGAAAGGTTAAAGAAGAAATAACCAGAAATTATAAGGGTGAAGCTAAAAGAACCAATCTAGCAATGATGTCTTATTTTACCCTATTAAATCTTATTAAAGCCGAATGAAACGAAAGGAATCTTTTAAATATAAATCGTAATGTTGTCGTACAATTGTCAATTAACATCGACTTTTGATGTCCTAGAAGCAATCACATAAGCAGGCATATGCTTTATGTTTATAGCATTGATTTTAAGGTCTGATATTAAAATGTGAAATATGCATTTTATGCAGACGGCTTTATTCCGTTTCAAAATGTATTCGTGTTTATTTAGCATGAAATTACAATTAATTCTTTCTCAAATTGGAAAATATTAAGACGTGAATTGACATTACTTAATATGTCAAATGCAATTTCTGCAAAATAAGTGCTTGATCATCATCTGTACGTGAATATGAATCATTTAAGACATAATTATTATTTGTGCTCCATTTTGAGTTTTGTAATAAAATGACATTTTATTTACAATCATAATTTGTTTTCAATTATCAAACGATTTTTAATGTTTTACATCAAATAATGTGTAACTTTCAGATTACTTAAATCCATTAAACTCGTAAATCGCGAGCACTATATTGTGGATCTTATTTAAAACACGCACTTTTTGTTGTATGTTTAGAAAATATTAAGTTTCCGCAATTTATATAACACGTGTAGCACACAGAACATTTGAAAACTGTTTCATACCATTGTCATCGACAATGTAACGGCTAATATAAATCCAAGTCCTTATATCTTTATACTAAGGGTATGGGGTATTAGTCTTACAAGAGCATCGTCATTTTCTAACAATAACAAGTCTGCCTAACTTATTTTTATTTATTTTAGATATATACAATTATTGTCTTTCAATGGGGTAAATGTTGTGTTATTTTCCATTGAAAAACTATTTTGACTATTTCAAACGTTTGACGTGAATATCAGCTTTTCAAAAGTAAATAATTCACAAATTGCAAAACTTGGCAATTCTTCTAGATATAAAAACGTATCACAAAAATACTGAACTCCAAGGTTAATTCAAATCGTGTTATCTTGCTGTGTTGAAGACTCATTGGTGGCCTTCGGCTGTTTAACTTTTTATTCTTTGGTAGGGTTGTTGTTTTTGACACATTCATAATTTCCATTCTCAATTGTATTGCATAAAACTTAGAAAATCAAACGTTATCAGTAAATGGAACGAGTTGAAACATATTCATGACTTACCACTATATTCCACTGAAGCCTTTTGTTCAATTGTTTTTAAAAAGGACGATGTAAACATGCAAATTTCGCGTGGTCAATACATGTGTTCACTGGTTTGTACTATTGACATAATACCATGTATGGAACGCATTTATCTTACTAAGACATTGACAAACTACAATAAATGTAACGCATTTATCTTCCCGATTTTCTAAATATTGGAAGTTTGGATATAATTGTAAATCTTGATTTCACAGTTTAAACAGTCAATAGCTTTTAATGTGTAACTAATAGTATATATCTAAAGAAGTGATATATATGATAGTAACACATATGAAAAAATATATATATCAATATCATTAACGATACTAGCCTTACATCAAACAAAAAAAGGAAAAAAATGGAATTTAATAAGGATAATCGAAATTTCCAAATTGGGCAATACTTTATTGACTTTTATTTATACGTATATTATAATTAAAAATTGTACATTTGTTTTTATCTTACTTTTGTACACCCTGGACAACATAAATATCACACAGACATCAAATCATCATAAAAATATACAAAGCTTGACATGTCATTCAATGATTCTGATCAGATACCTGATATGGTTATGTATATTGTTATTCTAGTAATGTGTCGGATGTTGCAAAAAAAAAACCAGATCATCGGCTTCATATAACGTATTCGGTATTGTTTTTGTGTTTACTCTTTCTGAAAAGGAACAACATGCTTGCCAATGTACATTTAGCAATCAACAATAATGACATCAATTAGGATATTTAATAATAACTATTATAATCATCCATACTTTTCGATAAAGCAGAGCGAAAACTGGGGTAACAATTCGGAACATATTTTTTACAAGTTATACAATTTAAATATATTCTACAAATATAAAAATAAGAAGATGTGATAAAATTGCCAATGGGATCATTCTCCACCAGAGACCAAATGTCATAGACCGTTAAACCATACCGCATAGTCAGATATAACATGTTTGAAATGACAAATGTTAAACATTTCGAACGATTTCAAATGAACGAAACACAAATATGATATACTGTAACGAACGACATCCACTGAATTACATGCTCCTTTCTTGATTGAATTACATAGTCACGTTAATTTTCAAGACACAAAGTTTAAACACCCAAAAAACTGCAAATGGAACATATTTTGGAATTAAACATATTATTAGTGATGTTACATAATAAATTTACTTAAAAACTTTATTACGATGGAAAGATTTAACTATTACAAAAGTCAAATGAGACCTTCAAACTAAATTACTTTGGAACTTGAGATTCTCTTAGGATAAGATAGTTGATAGTTTTACACAGGTTAAATTTCTCAAGAATAATCAATATATTTCCTGATACAATAGTCCGCCTTACATCAAATACTTTCTAGCAGGGATAGGGTAAATAAGGTCAACATTTTGAAGGAATTTTTACTAAATATTGAACTTAACCATACAATTGAAATTCTTAGGTTTTTATACAGTAAAAATAGTTCGATAATACTAAGGTTTACGACAAAAATGATAAAAACACATACTTTTAGTTTACAAAATAGCTCACAAAACGAAGAATAGGGAATACGATCACTACTTAAACTGAAGATTAATTTGCTTTTGACGGTTAAACACTTCCTGTTCCAATAAAAGCGCCCTTTGTGTGCTCAAAAAATGTGAAATCGTTTGACTAGTTTGAAGAAGGTGACGGGCTATTGACAAGGAGAATATGACTTCGTTTTCCTGAAACTGTATGTGTTTAAAAGCGACACTTAATTTCATAACGGCAAACAAAACCATGATGTAGTCTGTCAAACTTTCGAAAAAAATAATTTTTAATTTAATAGTTTCATTGTTAGCAGTGACCCTGTTATCCTCACAAGAAACGCTAGCACTTTCTAATGTATTAAAATATTAAAAGACTGTCGACAAGTACTTTCAGTAGAAAATAGCTATTCGAACACACATACTTTGTTTTGTGATTCATTAGATAGGTATTTCACTTGACCCATATATTTCATCTTTTCGTTCTGTGATTTGTTTATGTTATAAAGTCAACCTGTAGCTTTGATATATAAAAATGATAGAATCTGAAGCGAGTTGATATATCAAAATACTCTTGCTTTGTACGTTTTAAAGACAAAATATACTCTTCAAACACGCCCCAACATAAAAAGGTGCACTCGATTTTCTCTTTTCGATACAATTGGTACTTATTTTTTGGACTTTTTTCTTGAGTCAAATGATGAAAGGGCAGACACGAAAATTACTGAACTAATGGATTGATTTGTTCTTCGTCCGTGGTAAAAAAAATCGGAGGTTATGCATTTTCTACATCCAACTTGATAGATACCCATGTCGTCGACTTGATATCTAATTGTTCTGCATTACCATGTAAAAGATAAATTGAAAACTTATGCAAACGGTGTTTTTAAAATAAAACACTTCGTAATTGAGAAGAAAATCGTCGTTTTATTTGTTTCTATTAACTTTTAATTTTTTGTTACTATAGTAAACATTACAGTAAGCATTTATCGAGCTTCGATTCTTTTGTTCTATTTCAACTGGGTTTCCGCCTGCAACCTTTTATTTCAAATCTAAGGGGTTGAATGCGATATGTATAGTAAAATTTAAAATCGGCTGCCATCAACTTTTATTTTTAGGTTCCATTAAAAAGAATAAAAAAACAACGCAAGATATTGTATGCATTCGAAGCGCTTGTCTTGACTTTTCTTTATCAAGAACGTTCAACGCGAAATGTAGAGTACCTTGAATTATGGCAAAAGTAGTTTACCGCTGTTAAAAATACATTGAACTGAAACAAATCTAGGTCATAAACCAAACCTGAGGGAAACACCATAACTATAAGAGGAAACAAAACCGAACAACAGAAACACTAAATAGTTGAAAAGCTATATTACCAACAAAGACTTACAAATAGCCAAATATATTGTAGGTCAACTTTACCTGCTGAGGGAGTTAAAACCATGTCCTTACACTCAATGATTATTTTTTATTAGTTTTAATTGAGTAGGTTGCATATATTCCGTTCAACTTTGAGTAAAAATGTAAAGCTGTGTATGGTTGGTATCTTCATTCATATCAAGAAATTGGAAATGGGTTTTGTAAAGAAATAAACTTTAGGACAGAAGATTTCAATTTTGTCGTAACGAACTGTGAGTTTTTATACGGAAACATGCATATTGTGTATGCATGGTCCACCCAATGCAATTTCAAGATATGCGTTTCTTAACATGAATGGTTTTTATTTACATGGAAAATTTATACCAAGGGTTTTAAATGGCAAAATTTAAGTCATCCCTTCGAAGGTTATACGTACTAATCATCATTTTGTGTACAGTTTTTGAATATCTGTTTATTTCACATATTACCAAGTTCAACTTAATGTCGTAGCAACAATCATGTCTTCCTTCCTCGATAGTGATATCACTTTCTGCGACTTGTCACATAATATGTACTACCATTGAGTAACAGGAGGATACCACTGGTAAAGCAGTGTAACTTTTGAAAGATCATGCTTTCGTTTTCGTTTTAATAATGCACTACGGACATACTTGTTTAACATCTAAATATACCCTGCGTGTATCTTTAAACTATATAATAATTTGGAATTGTGATCTTTTTCATATGGTAATGTTTAAAATCAGGGATGCATTATATTGTAAGACAAATAGACTCGGAAATAATACGATAAATCGATTATCTAGTTACTAGTTCTCTTAACTTGATTGTATTATCTGCCACAAGAGGGACAAACAGTGATACAGTAGTTCAGAAATACTCGTTTCTAGTTTTAAGTATTTTTTATTGTAAATTTATTACAGAATTTTAAACAGTGGGATGTGTTTTTTATTTATTTTGTTCATTATATAGCAAAGCATTTGGGAACATGCCTAAGGTAAACTTATTTGGCTTTTAAAATGTATTAGCAGTTATCACCCGTTCAGAGGAAATTACACGAACAATACCTTTTATTTTTTTAAATAACTCATATCTGTTTATCTGTTACTGTAGACTTTTGGTATAGAGCAGAAAAAGATTCAAGTAGAACAACAGGAGTTGACGTCTTTATAAATTCAACGAACATGGCCAATGTCGGCAGAATATATGTTCTATTCACCAACCAAACGGCATTATGTTTTGATAAACGCTTTTCAGTATTATTTTCAAAGAGATAAAATAAAGAATGGGGAATATGTCAATGAGACAACAACCCGACCAAAGAGCAGATAACAGCTGAAGGCCACCAATGGGTCTTCAACACAACGAGAAAATCTCGGACCATATAGCCTTAGCTGGCACCTAAATAAAATTATCTACTAGTTTAATGAAAATGGACGTCATACTATATTTTAAAACATTTAAGTGAACGAACTAAAATTAAAAAGGAAAACATACAAAAAGAACTCATTTGTGTCTAAAATTCTATTTGTAATTCTGTTTTAAAGCCACTATATTATTGATCAAGGACATTGTTAGTGTATATACTTTTTCAATTATACTGCAGTGTACTTCGTCAAGTCAAAATACCTATATTGATCTACAGTAGGATGGTTAACAACCAATTAAATGAAAGCGAAGCCCAAAAAACATATGAAAAACAATTTTGGGAATCCAATGAAGAGTTTAATTTTTTTTCATTTTTTTCAAATAATATTTTTTAAGATTTGACAAATTTCAAAATAAATCTTTCAACCTGTCGAGACTTTTCTCGTTAACATCACTGGAAGAGAAATGTTATTAGTCAAGGGTCCTTTAGGGAATATTTCTTGGAGACCGATGAGTTTAATAAGAAAAATAAAAACCAAACACACACTTTCATGACAACTAGTTAACTAGTATTGTTCGTTTGGTAAAGGTATTTTACAATTAGAGCTATCTTAACCTTAAAAAGTAAAATCACAAAAATTACTGATTTTAAGGATTAAGTACCCTTGTGTTGATTCAATGCTCAACATATGGAAATTTTATAGAGAATCCACAGCCTTTATCCTTGTACTCTCAAATTTGGCAATTTGATGACTGATATATATAGGATTATTGCATGCAGTGCTAGCATTGATTTCCTTAAAACAATTTTTTCAATGTAGTTATTGATTAAACAAATGTAAATAGGGACACAATCAAGTACACCTTTCAGGGTGCGCTCGACTTTAGTGACTCAGCACGAGGTGTTTTGCAATTTACAGGTGGCTTAGAACTTTTTGTAAAAAATAAACACTAGCACATCATCGAAAATCAAGTGAGTAATTTATGTTTTAAATTTTATAACAAAAATCTCTGTAATAAAGGGTGTTGATTTTCTATAAAAATCTTGATTTATTTGCCACAAAGTCCTCTTTTTCTATTAAATGCAATGAAACAGTATAAAATAATGCTTTGCATCAAGTTTCCCCATGGAATATGTATAAAATGGCCTATCTCTGTTATTCATTATATCTGTAGTTTTGATACAATTGAAGTTTGAAAAGTTCGTACAAAAATGGCTACAGAAGGGGTCATAAACCTTAAAGGAAAATCAATTCGGAAAGTCCATAATCACATGGCAAAAGCAAATAACAAAACACATAAAAAAACGAATGGACAAGAACTGTCATATTCCTGACTTGGTACAGGCATTTTCAAATATAGAAAATGGTGGATTAAACCTGGTTTTATAGTCTTAAACGATTGGTCAAAACCAGACGTAGTTTTTTTTTTTTTTTTTTGAAAATAACAAAGCAGTATAAAAAAGAATTAGCTAAATTTACCAGGAAAATATATTTTATTGATGCCTTAGTGTTGTTAGTCATAAATGAATGATGATTGTTTAAAATGTTCACTAAAAACGATTTACAAAGTATATTACTACTTATGTGACAAATGGTGAACCAGTATATATTCCAATTCACAACATTCATTTATGTGGTCATTTTTATAAATTTTCTGTTTACAAAACTTTGAATTTTTCGAAAAACTAAGGATTTTCTTATCCCAGGCATAGATTACCTTAGCCGTATTTGGCACAACGTTTTGGAATTTTGGATCCTCAATGCTCTTCAACTTTGTACTAGTTTGGCTTTATAAATATTTTGATATGAGCGTCACTGATGAGTCTTATGTAGACGAAACGCGCGTCTGTCGTACTAAATTATAATCCTGGTACCTTTGATAACTAATTATATCAGTGTAATACTAAGCGACGTAAAATGACGTCTGGAGGGGTTGCAACTGGAATAGAATATTGATCGAATATTGACACTTTAAGGACAACTATCGAACGAATTTAACGGTTAATCAAGATAATTATTCGTCTTGAAAACAAATTGCTCTTACAATATATTCTAAAAGAAACGATATGATTTTGTTGGGTTTTTTTTATCGATCTGGTATATTGTTTAATTTTATGACTTATATTTAACATTAAATCTATTGTTATAATTACTTTTTCGGTTTCGTTACTTGCTGCCTGGTATTACTTTGTGCATACTGCACATACATTTGCTGAATTTTTAAAAAAAAGCATGTGGTGATCTGTTATACCTCTATTTTTAGACTTTTAGTTTATTAAGAAAAAAATATAATCAATATTTGATACGACCAAATGTTTTATATGAGTCTTAGAAATCAGATTTTTCACTTATTTTGAATAAATATTGAATGTACAAAAAGGCACATTAGACAGTTGTCGTCTATTTGTTTGATGTATTTTATCATTGGATTTTGCAATTTGAATACAGATTTTCTGTTTTGAATTTTCTTCGGACTTCAGGTTTTTTGTGATTTAACTTTTCATTTAAAACTTCTTCTTTGAAATAAATGCACAACTGATAAGTAGCGAATTCAATTATTAGATAGCATGCTGGGGTTTGGATTTGACTGATTGACTGTTTGAACTGTGTTGTCACTGGTTGTCTTGATTTTGGACATGACACAAAACTATTATTACGACTGTGTCAGTACTGCTGCAGAAAGAAAATGCATCCGAGATCATTAACCCCTCCAGTCTACGAGCATGAACAAAAATATACACTCTGACTGTAAATTCCAAGTTTTAAATTTACGTCGTTTAAAATTTAGAGTAAAACTAAGTTTGCAAATGTCTTAGGTAAAGTTGTGTTCTGATATTTTAGCTTTTCTGGTAAGGCCCACTTGCGTTTGACACTCACGATTGTATTATATCTCTTGTCAAAATGCCTGACCTTCCGTTTCTCAGTTTGGTTGCACATCTGTGAAGGTTGTTACTATTAAAACCAAAAAGGTGAACAACGGACTACACATTGATAATGGATAAAAATAAAGATTTAAAGTTTACTTTCACTTTAAGCATCCTTAGACTAGTCTCTAGAGGTCATTATGAAAATAAAAGTCAAACAACGCTGAAGACAATGATGTATTCGATTTATAACTCAGCAGCTATCATCCTGAAGTGACATTAACGGAGAGCAATGATAAAGATAAGACATTCATTTCATATTTAAACTTGTTTGATCATTTATCATAGAATATTTGATCAGAAGAAAAATGAGCGAATAAGTTCGAATATATGTTTATTATTAATATGGCATTGATAGATGACCACAAGGTAGTCATTATCAACGTCATAAAAGAACATAAAAAGATAAAAGCAGGCATGATGCGTCTTTTAAATGATTTATCCATTTCAATTAGATCGGTAGAAATGACCTGTTGTCAACCCTTTCAACTCACGTTCTCTTGGTGTGTATAATTTAAAGTGAGCACAAACACCTTGATACCAGGTTGAATGTTCAAACAATGAAATGACTATCAATTTTCAAGCAAGTATGAATGTTTGCAAACACCTACGCAAAATGAAGGGCTTTTAAATGCAAACAGAGTAGATTTTTTTTCTGGTAGTTAAAACGTTACTTTACTTACTAATACAAGATTATTTATGCTAAAAACATTTAGAAAAAAACCTAGCAAAAGTACTTTTTTTTAAAAACCTAGTTATAATGACAGCAGATTTTCTGTTTGCTCAAAATTAAGGCTTTGCTTTTGTTATTTTGATTTACAAACACAAGAAATAAAGAGAAAGAACAATTAGAAATGGCATCTGAAAACTTTTTCTGGATATCGACCTGAATTTCCAGAAAACTTTTTGTGTGAAAATATAATGTTTTTTTTTTCGTAAAGCAGCATTACAAAAAAACTCTTCTGGGTCGGCATAATTTTCGGAAAAATTAATTTCACTTTGACTTTCGAAAAGTAACTACATATGTGAAAAAGTCTAAGCTTCGAAACAAGACATTATATAGATATAGGCAGAGAAATTGAAGAAAAAGGCTACTTAACTGTCTACTACGAAGCATATATCTTAGGATTAGTGTTGTCAATATATTTTAAGAAGTTGCCAGTAAAACTAAAGGTTTCATGCAGCTTACATCTACCTTTTCACTTTATTTTAGGTGCATATGCCTTAGGATCAATAGACCCAAGTTTGTATAAAATTGTTGACGAGGATGACACTTATGAAATACCTGTAGATCATATAGGCCGTTTGTGGTTTGCTGTTGAATATGAAAGAGAGACAGAAAAATTACTAGTGACTTTAATAAAATCCAAAAATTTACCAACTCGTCAATATGGAAACAATAGTAGCTGTGATCCATTTGTTAGGTAAGTCTTGTGTTGTAAGTTCTTCTCCAAACAATGCTATCATAATTAAAAAGGCCACAATAGTTTACTGGTGTACAAAAGTCATAAATCGATTGAGAGAATCCAGGTTACAACCCCAAACAGAGGGAAACACATCGACTATATGAAGAAATCAAAGGAACAATAGGAACACCGAAGTGCAACAAAACAAACTTCTACACCAATTGAAACGAACTTTTTGATAACAATTGCCATAATCCTGATTTGGTACAGGACATTTTTTTTTAAATGGTGGGTCGAACCTGGTTAAATGGCATGCAAAACCTCCCGCGTTATGACAATGTTGAAAAAAATTAAAACATGCAAGACCTGTGCCTTGATACATGTTGAACAGTTGATAAATTGCTCGTCGCTCAACATCAAGTGATAAATATTTCATGAATATTCAGGACAAGAATTGGAATCGATTATGCAGATTATGAAAATAAATATATGTGAAGATTTCAAAGAATGCAAAACCCATTTAGACAGTTTAAGAACACAATTTTCAGAAGAAAAATACAGCAAAACAAGACATCTACACATTAAAAAAAAATTGTTATAAAAAATGCTCCTAATTAAAATATCAAAACCGTTCAAATAGACTATGCAATTACTGAACACAACGTTTTTTTATGAGGTTCGTTTGGCACAGGCTTTGGTTTTCTATGTTGTATTTTGAGATCTGTTCTTTGTCTTTCGGTCGTTTGTCAATTTGTTTTATACTGGTGTGTCAATATCCCTTTGGTATATTGTTCCTCTCTTTTTAAGAACTTGTGTTTTCATGCAATTTAATTTTCTTTGTCCTTCTTATTAACTGATTTTATACACTTTTAATTGCGCAAAACATTACAAAATCTCTGATAAATGTCAATTTGTCTACTGAATTAGAAACAGAAATGAAAGTTTAGTCATGTTTCAAACTTAAATGTCAATGTTTGAACTGATTCGAGTCTAAAGTATTATGATGCTGAAGTCTTGTTTTAAAGCCTGAAAATATCGTTAGAAAAAAGCCATACATATGTTCAGTGTGTCTCAATAGTAAAGTAATTATTAGTGAAATGTCGATGACGAACCTACAGATAATTATTTTTCAGTTTTAAATTTCAACTGAAGCTATGAAACATAATCTTCAGATCCATTAGTTTTATATTTTTTTAATTAAATGCGATGTAAAGATAAATGATGGATATTGGTATTTCATTTGGTTAAAAAAAATGTACTGTACAATCATGAACATTTTGTAAAAAAAAATATTATTTATTCTTATTGTTTGAAAATGGTTTGCTGACAAAATTGGGTCTGCTTCTATGCGTTATTATTTTCACGTCCTTTCTAAAATTTCGTTAAATTATAAACACAAATTCTTTTCTTTGGCAAAGTAAATAATAACAACAAAAAATAAACCTCATTGTTCGATCAAGAAGGAGGAACGCAATATTTAAAATAATAGCGGTTAAAAATGAAAATAAATGAGAGATTTAGAAAAAAAAAAAGAAAATGTAGAATTTAGTTTTTAAAATACTTCATTGTTTAGGAGAGTGGTTTTTATTAACATTGCATCCTTTGAGTGATAAACCAAAGGAACAAGAAAATATTTTTTTAACAAATGTAGATTTGCAGATATCTTAGCTTTCCAGTTATGGTCCACCCACGATTGTTTTGTGTTTACTTGTCAAAATACTGTCAACAGATTTGCAGATGGTCGTCTGAAATGTATTTACAAAAAAATATTACATCAAAAGAATCCTAAACAATTGCGTACACATGTTTTTAAATGATTACAGTAACTGTAGCGTTACTTTACGCCTCTTCGCCTTTTCTTCTGCAGGAGTTTTTCCTAATAGTGACCGGTTATCGATTCTTCATGTTGAGAGTGACATCTTTATTTCTTGTTATAACAATTAAGATGTGCTTTTCTTCCTAACATGTGGGAGATTTGGCATGATATAAAAACTAGATTTAACGCATCATTTTCTTAGAACAATACCTGTCAGAAATGGAACAATTTATGCCATCGTGGGTGGTCATCTTTGTGATGTAGATCAGAAATCAGATCAAGCCAAATTTTAATGTTAAACAGGCTCCTGATCTGTCATTTTTAAACACCTATAGTTATTTTCCAATGCGATACATTGGTTAAAACTGTTGAAAAACATAAGTGGATTTAATCAGTTTCAACATATGTTTTTCACTCGTTCCGTTGGTTGAAAGCTTTTGTCAGTTTTTGTGGAATTCCCCGTCTTTAAACTAACTTGGGAGTTCGATATTTTTGCTATACCTTTCTATACGTAGAACTCTCGTCACAAACGGACAGGATAGCAGTTGATCCACATGTATCTTGCTACACATGCAATACTTGTTGATTGTGACAGTATAGTGTTTAAATTCGATATTAAAAGCGAATACTGGCGGGAATCAAATACAAACTTGCCAGACATCAAAGCTTTAAAAACTCGGAAATGATATGAAATGCTCCGGACTGATAAGAATATCTTAAAACAGGTTATATCCGGTAAAGGTGAAAATTAATAAAAGAAATCGATTTACTTGAGGAAAAAACATCTGTTGTATAATATCCTTAAAGGTTAAACAAGTAAGACGATACCCATGACAATCAAAATCATTATATGACAAACAACAGGAACAAACCTAGAAATGTAATTCTACAACCAATCTTTAGTTTTATTCTCTACTGTTATGCAGTTGTTATCAAATGGTCCGTTTCTATATATGATCGCGTTAGTTTTTCTTGCACTTCATTGTTTCTGTTGTTTCGCTGTATTTCTCTTATATTTGATGTGTTCCCTCGGTTTCAGTTTGTAACCTAGATATTTTTTACCTCAACCGCTTTATGACTTTTGAACAGCGTTTTCATACTGTTGATTTTATTGGTGCTTATATTTTTTCTTTAAAATCATTAGAATGCAAAATAACAAAAATACCAAACTCCAAGGAAATAATTCAAAATGGAAAGTCCCTTATAAATTGTAAAACATTGCCTTATAAAAAGACAGATATAAATAATATGTCTTAAATAAATATTCAAATATCCGTTATCCTCTCTCATCAATATTCTAGAAAACATATTATTGTTGATTTACGAATTTCCATCGGGAAATTACTACGTTTCAATTAAAATGTCAGTCATATTTTTATCAGTTATGTCATTCGATCAAAAATTACGATAACTCTCTCTCCATAAATCCACATTTTACAAATGTACGCAATCAGTAGTAAAATGTTCTCTCTTCAAGTTAAGAAATTAATTTTCTGACTGCAAGTTTGATTTGTGGAAATGGCGGATTTACTTGTTAGACTATTTTCCGTTTTATTTCGATAAAAGAAAAGATAGGTTGATGAACTTTTATTGGTATTATTATATCTGCATTCCAAATTAAAACATGTTATCCAATTGATTCTAATTATCGTACCAAGTATTATGCAATCATACTTACTATAGCAATATAAATTTATTTGATGTAGGGAAAATAGCTGAATTCAGTAAACACTCTTTCTAATTCAAATTATGCAAATGTTTAAAGGGAATTTGATATTGTTTTACAAAATACATACAAGTTATATTTCATTGTCATGTCTGATATATGCAAGTTCCGAATTTTCAAATGAACTTTTTTTGTGTATCTTTTTATTATTACAAAACATGTTGTTTTGTTTTATTTTTGGCCTTTTAACAGAGCATATTTGAAACAAACTTAAAATATCTAAAATCAGATGTACTTTATGCTCAGGTTTAGCTGCAAATAACTTTTTTTCAGTTGATATGCTGTAGTGTTGATATAATAGTATTAAATTAGTAACTGTCATTTCATCGCCAGTTGACACCTCTTCGTTTTGAATTCAGATGCTATTCCTATTAGTGTCCAGTAATCGATTTTCTTCGTCTGGAAAGTCGCATCTCTATTTCCTGAAATATAAACTTTTGAGAGAGTTTATTAAGTATGTTCCCATTTACTTCACATAACATGAACATTCACTGACAAACTGAAGATTTACTTGATTTTCTAATTTGGTAAACTCTGCTTTTTCAATTGTTTATGTCCTGTACTTGTTTTAACTTTATTACTAACCGTTAATGCTTAAAACCTAGGGAAATGAATAACAAGTAAATCTGCCATTTCAAGAAATCAAGCTTGCAGTTTTCTCGTTATTCGAATTTTCTCTGTTAATGATAAGAGATGTTGTACTAGAACCTATTTACTAACATATATATCAACACACATTTCCCTAAAGTAAGTAATCAATAAGATATAACGATAAACAATCACTAACGAAGTTACGTATGTTTTGATATACACTTGATTTTAGCATCTTCTCTCTTTTTCTACACAAAATATGAACAAAACAAATTATGGATAGACGTAAATAATCTTACATCTAGATTGCCCTAAGTAGTCGAAGAATTCAACAATACAGATATCTTAACAGTATGCCTATAATGGTTAAGTACACAATAATGTTTGTTTGATTAAATTTTAAACCACAGAGTATCGGACCTATATATACAAATGACATGATATACTGAATTTTGTCTATAAAGAGCAATGAGTACTAAGATATTCTGTTATATTTTTTTTTTACAGAATATATCTAATGCCAGATGAGCGCAGATACCTTCAGTCTAAATTTAAGAAGAAAACAAACAACCCAAAATTTGAGGAGAGTTATGTCTTTCAGGTAAAAATTACATTGATATATAATATTTTGCTGTAAACAAAAGAATTTAATAAAAAGAAAAAATATTGTCTTTAGGAAATGTTTGACACTTATAGAAATATGCATGTTATTTCGTACACTCGTACTTAAAAACAATCATTAAGAAAAAGCCATATAAGATTTTCATCTGTTAAACGGTTTATTCTGTAGGTTTCCCACAGAACACTTCAGGATAGAGTATTAAAATTTACAGTATACGACGTTGATCGTCATAAACGGCATAATGTGATTGGTCACGCACTTTATCAACTCAAAGATTTTGATGGTGAAAGTAATGAAAGACTTGTTGTATGGCGAGATTTGGAAAAAGAGGTTACCGAAGTAAGTTAATACAATGATAAAGAAAACAAATACAATTGCAAGTTGTTCATCAAGTTAATCAAAATTAGTGGCATTTATATTTTCCTTACATGTAAACATCGCACGGATTTTCTTCTTCCGCGATGTTTAATAATTACTCTTACGGTAACATTTTGTATTTTCAATATTCTTGAAAATGGTTCTTGAAAATGAACTGAACAGCTTAATAGTTCAAAATACTATATATCATAATGTATTATTAAAGACTAATCATAGATCTACACGTCACTGCTTGGAAACAGGAGAAAGAAATTCTAACCACCTTTCTAGAAGAACTAAATTAGTTAAGAGATAGAAGTCGACAAGAGGTCGTTGTATTTTCAATAACTTATATGTTAAGGTATCCACATCTACGATAATAATATATGCAACGATTTGTTCAGTCTAAACACCTGCTTAAAAGTTCGGTGTTGTTTTTTGTTTTGTATAAAAACACCATGTGCTACTTATTGAAGGAAACTAAATTGGATTTTGAATGTGTTTGATCTTGTAGTCTTAGATACATGATTTTTTTATTAGTTGTTATTTGCTTTGAACTAGCTTAAAGTAACTACGAGTACTCTCTGATCTGTACTAACTGTCTTTTTCTTTGTTGGGATGAAAAAAATACGTGGCAACATCCGGTTTATGTTTCTTGTTAATCGTTTTTTTACTTTGTAATGACCTGATGAGTTAAGCGTTTTTCAGCTGATTTTTATAATTTGTTCATATGTAGCCATGTTTTGTTTCTGCATGTCCAAAAGATGGGAGCCTCTAATTCGTTGATGTATATCATGTTTGTTTTAGCTCATATCTTGTATAATAGTCAGGCCGTTTTATATTTTGTGTAGTTTCCTTGTATAGCTGAATATGCTGTAAGGAATTGCTCATTGTTGAAGGACAAACGGTGATCTTAAGCTTCTATGGCACTTGGTCTATGGTGGAGAGTTGTCTCATTAGCAATCATACAACATTTTCTTATTTGTACAAGTTTTAAAAATATATTCAGAAACTTAGATTTAAAAAACACGATATAATGTTTAAGAATTTATAAACTTCCATCAAGTTCAATTCACAATTTATTTACCGGTTAAGGATAAAGTATTGTGGCACGAACTGCAAAATTTGAGATATTTAGACATTTTTCAAAGAACTATGGACTATTTTAGCTTTTTCTGTTTTTATGCAAACATGCATGTATTGGGAAAAAACATAAGTGTATTTAATTTATTTCATTTTTTGTTAATTTCATCTTTTTAAGTTCCTGTATGTTGTAAATTCCCCATGTATCGAATTATAAGTAAACATTTCCTTTCTCAATTTTATTAATTATAATATATATATAAAAAAATACTCCTTGTTGAAGAAAACCCATTTAAATGTTAACAACGGGGAAAAATACGGGGAGTCCCTATTTTCTTTTAAAAATTATTATACATTAGCAAAATTGCATTACATGAAACTACTACGAAGATTGCACGATTTCTTGAAATCTAATACAAGATAATACTATTTATGTTTAAATATTGACAAAAAAAAATTCTATTATCTTCTCAGTTATCAACGGAAGCGAGCAAAATATCAATATGTCATACAGTGATTAGAAATGATAAAATACACAACCCTGATATTCCCAACTGTACGCTGAAGTGGAGAATACATATTTACCCACAATGTAGGTCTGGAATGAAATTGTAGACGAAAATTTAACAAACAGTCAGTTATAATTCTTATAAGTGCAGATCCTTAAAAGTGCATGAGGCCTATGAAGATGGCAATGACTATAAAATCGAATTGTGTCGAGGGGTACGATGCGGATGTATATGAATTTGACTATTTTTGTTTTACTTATTGAAGGAAACTAAATTGGACTTTGAACGTGTTGGATCTTGTAGTCCTAGATACATGATTTTTTATTAGTTGTTATTTGTTTTGAACTAGCTTATAGTAACCGCGAGTACTCTCTTATCTGTACTAACTGTCTTTTTCTTTGTTGGGATGAAAAAAATACGTGGCAACATCCGGTTTATGTTTCTTGTTAATCGTTTTTTTTACTTTGTAATGACCTGATGAGTTAAGCGTTTTTCAGCTGATTTTTATTATTTGTTCATATGTAGCCATGTTTTGTTTCTGCATGTCCAGAAGATTGGAGCCTGTGATTCGCTGCTGTATATCATGTTTGTTAAAGCTCATATTTTGTACAATAGTCAGGCCGTTTCTCCTTTAAATTGTTTTATATTTTGTGTAGTTTCCTTGTATAGCTGAATATGCTGTAAGGAATTGCTCATTGTTGAAGGATAAACGGTGATCTTAAGCTTCTATGGTACTTGGTCTATGGTGGAGAGTTATCTCATTAGCAATCATACTTGTACAAGCTTTAAAAATATATTCAGAAATTTAGATTTAAAAAGCACGATATAATGTTTAAGAATTGATAAACTTCCATCAAGTTCAATTCACAATTAATTTACCGGTTAAGGATAAAGTATTGTGGCACGAACTGCAAAATTTGAGATATTTAGACATTTTTCTAAGAACTATGGACTATTTTAGCTTTTTCTGTTTTTATGCAAACATGCATGTATTGGGAAAATACATAAGTGTATTTTATTTATTTCATTTTTTGTTAATTTCATCTTTTTAAGTTCCTGTATGTTAAAATTTCCCCATGTATCGAATTATAGGTAAAAATTTCCTTTCTCAATTCTATTAATTATAATATATAGAAAAATACTCCTTGTTGAAGAAAACACATTTAAATGTTAACAGCGGAAAAAAATACGGGGATTCCCTGTTTCCTTTTAAACATTATTATACATTAGCAAAATTGCATTACATGAAACTATTACGAAGATTGCACGATTACTTGAAATCTAATACAAGATAATACTATTTATGTTTAAATATTGACAAAAAATATTTTTAATTATCTTCTCAGTTATCAGCGGAAGCGAGCAAAATATCAATATGTCAGACAGTGATTAGAAATGGTAAAATACACAACCCTAATATTCCCAACTGTACGCTGAAGTGGAGAATACATATTTACCCACAATGTATGTCTGGAATGAAATTGTAAACGAAAGTTAAACAAACAGTCAGTTATAATTCTTATAAGTGCAGATCCTTAAACGTGCATGAGGCCTATGAAGATGGCAATGACTATTTTAATTGTATTGAGTTTCACAGTTTTTAAAGGTTAATAAAAAATCATGAATGTTTCCTTTTTAAAGAAATTCAATAAAGTTCTAAAGTTATTTTCATTAAGCATGCAATCAGCATAAACCGAATTGTCAAGATACCTGAAGTCAAAGTATGTCCTACTTTTCTGATTCCGTGTAAATTGATATCAGCTTCTTCTCATGTATGCCAAACATTTTATAGAAGCCATAAACCCGTTATATGTCTGTAATAACGAGATTTCACTGCGTAACTACAGGCCTTAAATTGACTTATGGAAACATTTGACAGCTGTGTCAATCCAATATTACATTTGCAATGTTCTCGTAATAGCAATCACTTCCAAGATTGATCAAGTTATGTGAAGCATACATATAACCAGTGCAGCTAGAACGTGCAGTTAAAACATAAAACAACAGATGACATAAAACGTGAGAAAACCCCGCATATCATTGACTTTATCTATGAAATTAAAATGAAATAATGTGGAACAGTAATTCTCGTTAATGTCTGAAGATTAGAAGCATCAATATGTGTATTGTAAAAAGCCCTTTTCAAAAGAAAGTTTTCATAAATAGCCGTTACACTTAATTCAAATGTGATGTAAGTAAGACTATTTTTATGAGATCCACAGATCTGTTTATTCTGAAAATGTAAAACAAAATACATTTAAGCCTTTCATGGTATGATTTTCACTTTGCCAGCCGACACGCAATACGTTACAATTTTTTTTTAATAAAATGAGTGTTCTAAACTTCAAACTAAAGAACTCTAAGGAGCAAACCTGCTTTGATTTTTTTATAATACCACGTCTTATAATAAAATCTAAGATGTACAATTAGGTAATCTGTGTCTTTTATAGATTGCTGTGACATGGCTTTGTTTATTTTCAAAGGTCGTACGGTGCCCTATTATGCTTACTCTTACGTCATATTAGTCTTTGATGGAAGTTGTCTCATTCGCAATCATACAAAATCTTCTTTTTTTTAAATAATAAGTTTTATTTCCGATAAAATTTCAAAATACAGAACCATCAAATACATGTTTATCAAGATGTTCTTAATTTACCATACTCTATTGCTTAAGGAAGAGATTATGTGCAACCTGGTCGATTCAGTTTTTGAACCAATTTTGAAATTACTCCATCTCAGTAATACAAGTTGAAACGTTATATATATTGATGAACTGAGATTACAACAAAGGTCATAAAATCGAATTGTGTCGAGGGGTACGATGCGGATATATGTGAATTTGACTATTTTTGTGTTTCGAACTTTTTTTATATATATATCTCAGTGAATTTTGCGAAACATGTTTTTATAATGATACAAAGGATACAACGAGTTTTGTAACAGAAGATTTTAATTGGTACCGACCAATTCCTTCCGTAAGTTCAGGATAAGAATAAACTTGTTGAATAAACTTGAAATTTCGGAAGATTGTTAGAAATTGTTAAAAGCTGTGCTATATTTGCTCTACATAAACATTAACTTGTATCAAGATCGTTCAATGACAGATGTCTTTTTGTTGGCTCAGTGCTAAAAGAAAAGATTGAAACCTGATGAATAGTTCTAATAATCAACATGGTGATACATTCTGTATTAATATTCTTATAACCATTTTTCATTCAGTATTTGACATACGAAATCTTAAGTAATTTCAATGCATAAATTCATAAATCTTTCGTTCCCTTTTTTCAAAATGTATACGATAACCATTTGTTTAACGTAATATCGATTCTGATTCAATAACTAGATATTCTTTGTAACGCTTGCCTTCTAATTGTATAGTCTTTGTGCGTGACTAGAACGTATATTGGCAAAATAACTACCAGACACTCTCATTGCAGACTTAGTCAATTTTGTTCAATTCTGTCATGTAATCAGTATGCAACATGTCATATTTAGAGTATGAAAGACAACACTAATTGATGAAACACTGACAGAATTCTCAGAGATTCCATAGCTATTCGTGTCTTGTCGCCACTTGTCCTTGCAATTTTTTGCTTTATATCTATAAAAGATACATGTATATTGAAACTGGTCTGGCCAATTTCTTCTGAATTTATAAATACAACCAGGTTTATTTTCAAACAGTTTTCCAGTCTGTGATTTAATTTCATAATTCATAGTCAACAGGTTGATGCGTTTAACTTGATATTTAACAACATAACACTTTATTTATGTAAAATTTTTATTGACTCTAATGTGTATCATTAAGACACTTGTGCATATTTAGGTTCATCGACAATGAGCCTACCTTTTACTTAAGGAAACGATTTAATTTGGTTTTTTACTTTTTATAGATGTTATATATCGATAAGGTAGAAAAAACTAAAGAGTACTGCAATTGAAAACCCTCTGACAATCTTTTAGAAGGCAATTGAAGATTAAGATATGTTGCATTTAAAACCATAGTCCATCTTTTGGAATAGACATATTAATTAACGTTAACTACATCATTATCTGCAATTCAATCATGCTGGCGGTCTAGACAGGAAAGGTTGCGTGCATTATCAGATCTAGAAATATATATCATTTTCTTAAAGAATGGTTTATCCAATGTGTATTTTGATATCATTTTGAACAATAACTGTCATTGTTGCTTCATTTTTTTAATTCTTCGAGACGATGTTTTCATATTTATGAATTAAGATCAGATCTGTTGCTTATGACACATTTTTTTCCATTTGACTGCTGTCTTATTTTAACATCTACTTCAGATATCCTTTTATTCATATCAATTTCCATATTTACAATCATATAATAACACATAAAGATTGCAACGACGAACTGCGAAATTTTAAGGAATTACATGTAGTCCGAAGATCCGAACGATATTTGATTTTTTTTAAACAATCGTCAAATGAAAATATGTATTTCATTTGTTTAGGCATAATAAATTACTATGCACAACAATTAAAAAAAAGTAACATAGTAAAATTTAAAATCACAAAAATACTACACTCCGAGGAAACAAAGTAAAATTTAAAATCACAAAAATACTTAACTCCAAGGAAACATAGTAAAATTTAAAATCACAAAAATACTAAACTCCGAGGAAAATTGAAAACGGAAAGTCAATTATCAAATATCAAAATGAAAGGCTCACACACATCTAACGAGTGGATAATCACTGTTATATTCCTGACTTGGTACAGGCATTTTCTTGTATGACAATTCTGTTATATTGACAAAGATGTGTGAACAAAACAAACAGACATAAAAGGTAAAAATGTCTGGGGGTAATTTACTGGAACCCAATCAGAAAAGTTTGGATTGTTAATGGAAGGAACATCATCAATGTATCTCAATGTGAAAATAATTGACCTCACTTCTTTGATCTTCTTTTTATTTTGACCGGTGTCACAAGTAAGATGTTTTATTTGTTTATCATTACAGAGTGCCACAGACAAAGGAGAATTATTCGTCTCATTAAGTTACAATAATAGTTTAGAAAGGCTCACAGTTGGTATATATGAAGGAAAAGGGTTTAACACAGATTCACCATGTGGTAAGTTACAATAATAGTTTATAAAGGCTCACTGTTGGTATATATGAAGGAAAAGGTTTTAACACAGATTTACCATGTGATAAGTTACAATAATAGTTTAGAAAGGCTCACTGTTGGTATGTATGAAGGAAAAGGGTTTAACACAGATTCACCATGTGGTAAGTTACAATAATCGTTTAGAAAGGCTCACTGTTGGTATAGTGAAGGGAAAGGGTTTAACACAGATTCACCATGTGGTAAGTTACAATAATAGTTTAGAAAGACTCACTGTTGGTATATGTTAAGGAAGAGGGTTTAACACAGATTCACCATGTGGTAAGTTACAATAATCGTTTAGAAAGGCTCACTGTTGGTATAGTGAAGGAAAAGGGTTTAACACAGATTCACCATGTGGTAAGTGACAATAATAGTTTATAAAGGCTCACTGTTGGTATATATGAAGGAAAAGGGTTTAACACAGATTCACCATGTGGTAAGTTCAAACAATCTAAAATATATAAAAAAAAAATCATCATTGCGTCAGTGGTGTAAGAATCATTATGTATGTAGGAGAACTGATTGTTGTAATAAATAGAACGTTGAACTTTAGAAGTGGTGAAATGCTGAATTTTTAAATGCATAATGGGGTACAGTGAATACTCATTATGACGGAGGAGTCGAAACGACCACAACTGGGGCATATACAAAAGTTTAAAAACATCATTTTATCAAACAAACTTCATACGCAGTTTGAAAATTTGAAATCCTATGGGTAAACTTAACAACAAACAAACATGAGGCAAAGTTTTAGAATGTTTTAAAATGAAGGGCCAACGTATAAACGCATCTTTAATAGATAAAGAACAAAGACTGACCCGAGAATTGACATACAGCATAATGTATAAGGGAAATATTGCGAATAACATTTTGAATGTAGAGAAAAGTGTACTTAACTAGATAAAAAAAACGGAGATGTGGTATGATTGCCAATTAGACAAATATCCACCAAAGTTCAAATTGAGTGGATGACTATAAAAGGCATGAAAAATGAAACAATTCAATTCAGGAAGCTAACGACCTATACTATAACTTAAAAGACAATATACGAAAAACATATATGACACTCATGAACAAACATTACAAATATTGAACTACAGGCGCCTGACTTGGGACAGGCATACGAGGAATGTGGCGGGGAAAATTGAATTTGAAGGCACCAACCCGTCCCTTACCTGGGACATAGATGTAACAGTACAACATAGAGAAAACTATAAAAATCAGTTGAGCAGGGCTTAATCCATAATATCGATAAAAAGCAACCAATAAAAACCATCTATCAAAAACACACACCGGACGTTGCAGGGTATTTATACAATCATCACAACACAAAAGACAAAGTACAGGTCTTATAGTATTCAAAGTTGCTGACAGCTAGTTCAAAGACAATACCAACTAATAGAAAAAATAAGACTTAAAGAAACAGCCTAAAGCCCAGTAAGCAAATATAATGAAAGACTTCCTTCTTTATATTACATCACGCTTTAAAGGACATAAGGGTTAACTGACCATCCTTCTAGCTATATGAACTTAACTTTTTATCATTAATACATTTTTGAAGCAATACGATATTTGTTATATTGAAAAGGTTGTAACGATCAAATGATTTGATATGTATGTCTAGACAACGTCAATAGAATTACAAAAAAAAACACCAGAAATTCATGTCACAAAAGATTTGTTTAAGTATCATCATGGACTTGATCTCTGAATTTATTTCAATAAATACGTCCAGTTAAGACAGATTTACTTACTTTTAGCGAATAATCGCATTAATAATTGGCTTTAAAGAAAGATAGATAATATCATTTGAAAGGATAGTTTCTATTATTCCGCGTTATTTTCCTGCTTGTTGATGCATATACTGAAATTTACATGACGAGAAATATGAAGATATCTTGTATCCCTATATAATATTATTGTTTTCTACATATAATGTTTAATATTCAAATGGGACAATACAAGAAATAGTTCCTCTCACAATCACGAATGTTTAAAAATCGGTAAAATAACCACGGTGAAATAACAGATGAGATGACTATTCTCTACTCTGATAGAAACTTTAGGTTGCCTTTATCATTCTCAACCTTTATCTTAGTTATTTGTCTACCATACGTATTTTACATCTTGAGGCGGGTCATACCTATCCCACTGACACACATTTAGTGGCCATTGTTTTGAAAGGTGCGCGTCGGGTTTTAGAGGATGTCAACATTGCTGAGTTGCCTATTACGCCATTAGTTAAAAGTATGCTGGGAAATGGGAATTTGACAATTGAAAAGTTGAACACGTCGTGTATGTTAAAGATTCTAGATGGAAGTCATCCATCTGTGTCAATATAAAAAAGAATCAAGATATGAAGCTGACCTAATTACTTTCACTTTTGTGAATTGTCTACCAGTACATTTTTTATATTTGGATTTATATGGTAAAACTGCAGAGATATCCCTTATTCTTAATTCTCCCCAGTTTATGAAAGTTTGTTAACATGAGTTTGTGATTTGGTCTAAGGACTAGACAGCATTTTAAACCCTGTCAGGATGTTTCGTCTGAGTAATCCATAATAATGTTATTGCTGTGACTATATGAACGGATTTATTGAATTGCTTTTACTTTCCCATATATTTATTTCTTTTGACGGGAAAGGACAAACGTTCCTGATTAAACTCTATGTGTGGATTAATGACTTGTACATGACATGGTAAAAACACATTCGTCATTTGTAGATTATGTTACATAAGACATGATTGCCTATAAAATAGTCCGTGTAATCACAAATTTTCCGATATGATTGATTTTCCTTCAAACTGAGTAAGATCAAGCAGTATGAAAGATCATCAAATACTGTAAATATCTGTTTGTGTAGTTAGATCATAGAAACCAATCATATACAGTTCATCTAATGCTATTGTTTAAAACTTTAATTGTTTGTGTTGTTTACGGTCTTGATATATCATGTATAGAAACAATATTGAAATGAAGTAGGTATAGTAGTTAAAGTTGATAGAACCAACTATTAAATGAATTGCTTTTTTTAAAACATTCCATTACAAGATATATGGCAATTGATTATATTTCTAAATATCACGTATCTCATTGTTTTGTACCATTTCGATTCCCGGAAAATAATTTCAAAGTTTAGTATGAAACAAAAACCATTTTACAGTAACAGATTAGTACAACTTTGATTTTTACTTTACATGAACTTACCAGCAATTGTTATCATTATTTACATATAAAATTGAATTTATTTTGTTTTAACACAACATGTTCTGTTACATAATGAAGCCATACATTTTGACCCTGCAAATTATAATATCAAAGTTATTCCCAACGATCCATCTCTGATCAATGTGTCAACTAAAAGAAAGAAAAGAAACCTTGATATAAACGATTCCATTTACGAATTTCAGATTCGTATGTGAAAATTAGCTTATTGGTGCAAAACAAAGTGCTGAAGAGTAAGAAAACAGAAGTTGTCAAGAAAACAGACAATCCAAACTTTAGTGAATCGTTTACATTTAAGTTGCCAGTTTCAAATCTAGATTCCGCCAGTATAAATATAACGGCTATGCAACACCAAAGTGGATATAAAGGTAGGTATCATATATATAGTGTCATCGGTGGCCGTGTTGTTTCAGAAGTCGAACTAGTGTTTCAAAAGCCATAAAACATAGAGGTTGTGAGTTTGAATCCCGTACGTGGCAGGGGCACACGACTCCAATCGTAATAGTCTACGATTGTCAGTTTTACTATCGAAAGGTCAGTGGTTCTCTACGGCTTCCTCCACCAACAAAAACTTACTTCCATCAAAAGGAAAAATGATGCTGAAGGTGGCACTTAACACCAATCAATCAATCAATCATTTACGTATATTGTTGTCTTTGATTTATTATTTATAAGCTGCCTGTTGCTGAAAATAAGTGGACAGTATTCAAGTCTCGACTCTATCATAAACATTGCATTTTTGTTTTTTGATTGATATCGAAGCATTATCACAGTCTAGCAATATGACAAAACAGTCTTAGGAGACCAATATTTTGGGTTTCTTTTTTATAAATTTGACACTTTTATACCGTGTAGAGCTTTGTCTTCATTTCATTATTAAATCACTACACGTTTGAATAGTTTTAAACAAATTTAGCATTGTTACAAACTAAATATTGTTTTCGATAACAGATGGATCCTTTCCACAAAATAAGGAAGATTGAAAAAACAATAAGAATGTAATTTCACACATTTTAAAATGTTTGCTTATGCAACTTTTCCGGAAATGAAACTGGATTAAATTGTTAAAAAAACCAAAAGTGTTTTCGATAATCGAGAAGCATTCCAAATTGAGATTTAATTTCCAAATAAAATGCCATTTTCCAGCAATACATAGTAACATAAAAAAAACAAATGTGCAATAACTCTTACTTTCAAGGTGGTAAGAGACAGCGTAGTGTGAAATCATGCATATTAGAATATGCTCACCCCGTCGACGCATCGGTCCCTTTCTTTTTTGGAGTTGATGAGATTTACTGTTTTATGCTTGTTTGATTTTGCTCATTTAAACGATCGATTTCGAAATTTTGAATATCGTCAAGCTACTGCCGACATAATTTATATTTTCCTTTGTGGATAGTTGTCTCATTGACAATGATACCAATTTTTTTAATAAAAATGTTTTTAATAGCAAACATAATTGAAGCTTATTCATAGTGTTGTCATGAAAAAGACTCTATCAGGGGACTTTCTATATAGGACACATAGTCTTGATAATTGTATTTGTCAGCAATATAGTACGGATAACATGCATTATATAACCCATTAGGGTATCTTATTTACACAAAGATTCTATAGTAAATGCAAAAGGATAGGATCAATAATTTTGTCAGGATTTGGAGTCTTTTTGCAATTTTTTCTAAAAATTTATTTTATGGAAAGGCATGTTAAAAAAAAAGAGACGAAAGTTGCCAAATGAAAATTCAACCTTATAAGCCGACAACGCAATGGCTAAAAAAAACGACAAACAAGCAACAGTTTACAACAGTAATCACAACAAAACATAGATGACTAAAGACTAATATAAAAAAAGAAGATGTGGTATGATTGCGAATGAAACAACTATCCACAAGCCAACATGAACCCCACCAAACCTCGTGGTATTCTCAGGTGCTGCGGAAGGATAATTGTATCATGTGCGAACAAACCCGATACTAAATATAATTTGGCGGAAAGGGGACGGGATTGTAGTTGACAATTTGAACATATCAATGATCATCTGCGAACAAGATATTCCATAACGGTAAACCTTTTCGCTAAGGAATGATTTTATTTTCACCACTTGGAACCCTTTGTTTAGTACGTAATAGCTTCCAGTGAGCAGCTTCCGTCAATCATGATAGGGAATACAATCCCTACAATATCGTATAAAGATCTATAAACGTGGAAATATATACCTCGTATGCAGGAAATAATACAGGGTATCAAACACATTGAAACATCAATACTATAGATATGTATGTTATCAGTTTAGATGTGGTATCTTAATTAAACTGCAGCCACCTTTAATGGTAGTTTAATTGTCTTTTCAGATAAAGTATTTGGTAGGGTAATTCTTGGCTCTTTTATGTTTGCACGTGGACGTGAACTAGATCACTGGAATGAAATGGTGGCTAACCAAAGAGAACAGACAACTCAATGGCATAGTCTTGTTTGAATATGTATGATGGTTTATATGATTCAAAGACACAAAAGTTGTGACAAGTGATTGTACCGTAATCAAAAGAATCTATGTATTATGTAATTAAGGATCAACTGTAATGATATATAGGTATCACGGCCTGGTACTATACTTATAAGACGTAACTCATGCTGTCAATTCAAAAACTTAAATGATAACGCCCAAAAACTTCGTACTTAAGTTAAGTCATTGAAGATATGGTAAAGATGGATCGTAGTCAATAGAATATAAACTGATAATCGAATGTGGTTTTTGTTGTTTTTATGTATTTGGTATTCTTTAGAGTAAACATAAATTATTTGCTGCACAAAAAACGCTTCTGTAAAATTTAAAAGCTAGTAAGTCAAACATTCATTAAGGCTTATTAAATTATGAGAAAAAAATTAGGATGATCTCGCTCGTAATTTCTATCACAACAATTCAAATGAACCATGTCAATACGTGCATCAAAGATAGTATTATGAACGACCATTCATACTAAAACAAATTATAACATATATTTCAACTTAATAAAAAATCATTATGAAATATAAAACAGTGTATCAAAACCACCGGACAAAACATGTTTCTTTCTGTGATTGCTTTCTTTATGTTCACTACTATGGCTAAATTGTACGGAATTCTCGTTGGTTCAAAGTGTTCTTTTATTTCTATTTTTGTTCGGCCTTTTAACTTTTATGATTAAAGGGACACTTTAGTTTGTTATCCCGATTTAGTTTTTTGTCCATGGATTTATGAGTTTTGAACAGCGGTATACTACTGTTGCCTTTATTTATGAGTCTTTGTAGACGAAACGCGCGTCTACAATAATCTGAGCTTGTCATCTTCGATGACATTGGCAGACCTTTTAACATAGAATTAATGTCATTGCTTATTACTTTGTCAGGCTGTGAACAAAACATGAAATTTAGTGTGCTGACTATACCTTAATAAAATTTAGAATGGAAACGCGTATATATATATTTTATACAAATGTATATGATTGAAGGGACGTAACTTTTATCATGTTGGTTGAGAAAGTTTTATTTTATCAGTTTTCATGAACTTCAACTATTCGAATTCGGTTTTGTTTTAATAGTTTTTTCCAATAAGTCAAAATAAGTTGTTTCTTTTTCAAGATGTTTCACTTTATAAATGATAAGTGAGAAATAATTGTAAAAATATAAATAAGTTTTTTGAGTTCAAAAATATATTGGAAAGAGAATTGAATATGCAAGCAATTTTATGTTCGAAAAAAGACGACCGTCAACTTTTGGTTACATGTGGCCTTAATTGAATTGATTTTGGAAGGAATATGATGTCAAAATAATTTGTTACGTGTTTATATGAAAATTGTACATAACTAGAAACAAATAAACTTTCATCGCAGTGTTTTTGGCTTGTTAATTACAGTACAATATATGAATAGTACACTATAATAGACACATTTATGACCATTTTCTAATTACGAAAGTTGTCATCTCATATTCAATATATAAAATGCCAATGTTTTGTATACCAGCAAGGACTTCATAAGAAACATCAAATCCAAGTATATAAAACCAGACTGAGTCACATCAGATATGTTCTCAGAAACAAAGTTAGTTCTAATACTTCTCCCCCGTCAAGCAAGCCAAATAGAAATGTAGAGTGGGCTTACGTTGTTGATACCTGTTTATGACTAAAGAAAATTTAGTACACGTTTTAGTTCTAATTTGTTTAACTTGTATTATTGGCTAGTTTGTTTCAGTGACGTTAAACACTTAGTCTTGTGCTTTAAACTGCAACTAAGATTAAAGTTTCGTATTTGTGAATATTGCAAGAAGTGAGTAGCAACAATAATGATCTATAGAAATACATACTAACAAACTGTTGATTCCATTCGTTTTTTATGTGTTTTGTTATTTGATTTTGCCATGTGATTATGGATTTTCCGATTAGATTTTCCTCTAAGATCAGTATTTTTGTGATTTTACTTTTTGATACTATATCTGCCATATATTTTTACTAGATAACATGTTTGTTTGATTTGGAGATTCCGTATATCGTCAGATTATCGGAATTCCAATTGAGACTTACTGTGCAAGTAGCAATGTTTTAGACTTTAAAAAGAGAAATTTATGTATTTCTGAAAAATTATTACACCAGGGTTTTCGATTTCACAAACTAGTCAAAACATTTACTAAATTTTATCATATGGATAAGGGCACCACTTATTGCGGACCAGTTTGTTTTATTGCCATGAGTTACAATTGGCACAACTTTTTGGAATTTTGAATCCTCAATGCTCTTCAACTTTTTACTTGTTTGGCTTTATAAATATTTTGATATGAGCGTCACTGATGAGTCTTATGTAGACGAAACGCGCGTCTGGCGTACTAAATTATAATCCTGGTACCTTTGATAACTTTTACACCACTGGGTCGATGCCACTGCTGGTGGACGTTTCGTCCCCGAGGGTATCACCAACCCAGTAGTCAACATTCCGGTATTGACATGAATATCAATAAAGAGGTCATTTTTCTAAATTTCCTGTTTACAAAATTTTTAATTTTTCGAAACACTAAGGATTTTCTTATCCCAGGCATAGATTACCTTAGCCGTATTTGGCACAACTTTTTGGAATTTTGGATCCTCAATGCTCTTCAACTTTTTACTTGTTTGGCTTTATAAATATTTTGATATGAGCGTCGCTGATAAGTCTTATGTAGACGAAACGCTCGTCTGGCGTACTAAATTATAATCCTGGTACCTTTGATAACTACTATGACAAATATCAGCAAAGACCCATCGAAACAACATCTGATACACAAATTTGATAATACTTTAAGATAGTTGGATTATATTTTGGCTCTCAATAATGACGACTTCAGTATGTATACTAAAGAAATTTATCCTGTTGAACTTACTTTAAATGAAGCTAGTACAAACAACGACCACTGCCCTTCCCGCGATCTTGATATCTATATCATTAACAGAAAGCTTAATACTCAAAATGTATGATAAAAGAGATGATTTTTCATTTCCTATCGTTAATTATCCATTTTTAGATGGTGACGTTCTCATGTCACCATCTTACGGTGTTTATATATCTCAACTTGTACGATTCGCTCGTGTAAGTAGCAATGTTTTAGATTTTAAAAAGAGAAATTTATGTATTACTGAAAAATTATTACACCAGGGTTTTCGATATCACAAACTAGTCAAAACATTTACTAAATTTTATCATAGGGATAAGGACATCATTCGTAAATATAGATCAACATGTAGACGTTTAGGTATTTCACATCCATTTTTTATGGAAATATTCTTTATAAAGCACAAAAATGTCAGTATTCACCCCAGAAGCTAACAAAACCTCTAAATAGACTTATTAATTGTATTATTGTCATTTTGTTTATTTTCTTTGGTTACATCTTCTGACACTAGACTCGGACTTCTCTTAAACTGAATTTTAATGTGCGTATTATTATGCGTTTACTTTTCTACATTGGCTATAGGTATAGGGGGAGGGTTGAGATATCATAAACATGTTTAACCCCGCCACATTTGTGTGCCTATCCCAAGTCAGAAGCCTCTGGCCAATGTTAGTCTTGTATAATTTTTAATTTTAGTTTCTTGTGTACAATTTGGAGTTTAGCAGGCGTTCATTATCACTAAACTAGTATATATATTTGTTTAGGGGCCAGATGAAGGACGCCTCCGGGTGCTAGAATTTCTCGCTGACTTGAAGACCTGTTGGGGACCTTCTGCTGCTGTCTGTTCTATGGTCGAGGTTGTTGTCTCTTTGACACATTCCCCATTTCCATTCTCAACATTATGTTCGTCAAAAAAATGTAAACCGATTCTACTTCTAATTTTAGCAGTAGTGGAATCTTTTCCGTACCATATATCTAAGAATTAAAAACAACTTTTCATGGAAGAAAACAATAAATAACGACCATTTTAGCTCAGAATATGCATCTTGTTAAACGAATTCAATTAATAATTTTAAAAGATATTTGGTTGTCAACGAAACACAATTAGGCATATTTTAGCACACAAAAAACAGTACGCTTGCCAAATTTTTAGTTGTAAATGTTGTATTTATTTTAGAGTTCTTTAGTTATTTGATATGAACTTCTGATTTCACAATGCCTTTTTTTAATGCTATATACAATAGTTCTTTCTGTGATATCAAAACAAGATATGTTGAAATAGCGGAACTATTAAAAAAAACATGTTGTTAAATGACCGGGTCAAAAGAAAAAAGTACGGAAGGCTAACTAAAGACTAAAACGAATAGTCCATAAAACACCTCACTAAAAACTAAAGTACACAATAAAGAATCCCATCGAATCCAGGGTAAATGAATGGATCGGCTGTTCATCCTCCAGAAGTGACCCCAGTGACTCCTCGAAATATTTCCAGTGACAATACGCAAGAAAAGAAGCTACTGATTGTGGTCATAACACATGAAATATCTAAAATTGTCTGTGAAACATATATCCCATAACAGGCAATCCAATAATTGTGTTTTCTGTAGCACGTATTTAAAGAAATTCCTCTAACAATATCATTAAGATCCGTCAGTTTTATAGTTTCATATAATAAGCAGAACTCTGTTATGATAAGAAACGCAAGCCTTGGAATATCAAATCTATTGGGTTATAATATTTCATATACCGGTGCTTACTTTCACTATCAACCTGAAAATTGGTAAACATATATGTCAGAGCTTATTAACAAGTCAAAAGACACGAGTGTTTTTTACCATTACAATCATTGCAAATACTGGGTATTTTTTTAAAAGATATTCTTCGATTAACATATCTATGTTAAAACGGGATGCTTATGGTCCACTAATCGGTTTTAACTTTAGAATAAATTAATGTTCTTAAGATTGAGGTTTATCAAGAGAAGTTTTTTGTTTCTGTTTTGACTGGAAATCACATAACAATTACCCTATAACCATATCAGACATTTTCATTCAAACATACACCACCTTTCGAATAAGGGACGAACTCATAATATAAAGTTCGGTCGTATAAGCAATCTAAACCGGTGGCTTGAGTTAAAGTTTTTTACTCTGGTTTTGTTGAAGTTCGAAGAAAAAATATAATTTCTATGAGACAATGCTTTAATTGTGTCTATGAATAAAAAAAAATGTGGTGTTTGTTTGTTGTTTTTCCCCCACTTGACAGCTACAGGAAGGTTTTCAAAGATGAGAGGCTCATATCAACCGGTCATTTCGCATACACATTATTTTAAATGATAGTCACTCAAAGTTAATGTATATAATCAATATAATGGAAAAGCAGATGTATGTGATCCGGAAATATTTGAAGATTGTCTGAAGTGTAAAACTATATGCAGTATCAATCCAAATACTCTTTTCCTTGTATGTCTGTGTCTTAAGTTAAAGTTTATAAGTGAGTGGAACACTACAACAGCAAACTCCATGTTCAAACAACTGCGCCATGAATACATGATACGCCCGTCGCTATTAAAGAATAAAGTTCAATAATTCTCAATGTCATATTAGAATTTCATGAAAAACTAATGGGAAGTTAACTTAAAAGATTTAAACCAGTCACTAAAGTGTCATGGTAACTGCTGAAAGCAGTGTCCTTAAACTAGACAATCCCCCTTTTTTATGAAGAAAATCATTTACCTCGGAAACTTAAAATCTACAATTTACAAAAACGAAAGGGAACTCACGTCAATAGAAGTAAACAATTCAACAAAATTTCAAGCGTTTTTGAGTTAGTGTTCGTTGTTCACGGACGCACAGACGACAGACGGACAACGGTATACCACAATACGTCTCATAAACGGGTGGAAACAAATTGTGTTTTAAAAAAAAGTAACATTAGCATGCATTTTACTTTTTTCTCGCTAATTTCCACTTGTACGCTACTTATTTCATTGTCGATAACATCTGTCTCAAAAATTACCTTCATTTGACCCTGTGAATGCTCGAGACTAAAGTGTTTAGAAACTAACAAAAAGCATAGAAAAACCATTCACGAAGAACGGACGAGATAAAAAAAAGCTAATGGTCTTGACTTGACAGTGTTATATTTTATTTGTGCCTGTCCTATTTCAGAACAGAAGCCTGTAATTAATTTATTGTCGTGGGTTGCTTTCTTAAAGTTGAATCACATAACAGTTCATCTACCAAATTACACAGATGGATGGACATTGTAAAATTGTTACTTGCTTTACCTACAATGACACATATTATACACATATTGTACACACATTACATACATATTAAACACATAATGCACACATATTTAGGACGAGGAAGTAGCAAAGAAGGATCAAAGTTATGATAATTTTATTGATAAATGAATAGGATTAAACAAGCTATGTACAATACGTTCGAATTTTGTCTTATTCAATGTAAAATTGTAAATTCATACATGGTTGTTTTGGTAAAACTGTATATGACCAACAACATTCCTAAAATATGTACTTTACTAATATTTCTTATGGAAGAATAACGTTTTTGGAAAGGTTGTTATACATAACTATTTATATATTTTGTTATTATGTCAATTTTTAAGTAAAAAGATATAGGAAGATGTGGTGTGAGTGCCAATGAGACAACTCTCCATACAATTAAGTAAAAGTTTAATCATTCAATGTCTACGTCGAGTAACAGCTCCTCTAATAGTTCGTCATCTGATGATATATTGTTGCTTGTGTTGTGTTCTATGTAATCTAATGTTGACGCATCTTCTTGAATACTAGTCAGAGTTTGTTTATGTATATAACATCTGCAATACTGTTCGATTATATTCTTAATATCGGCAGCTTTAGTCCCCTCTTTGTATTTGTCTCCCTTTTCCTCAAACATGTGCCACAGTTTCGGAATCAAACAAATAAAAAGAGCTGTAATAGCTTGCGTCAGTGTAGACATTTTACTAAGTTCTTTAAAAGTGAGAAGAATTGAAATGGACATATATAGTAGAATCACAATGAAGGTCAGTTTCAGTAGAGAAAAAAGTATTTCAATTCTTAATGGTCTGTAGTACCGAACAACGTATCGAAACAAAGGATTGGAAACCTTCATCAGGCATCCATTACAACTAATCAATGGAACGGCTTGTGAGTGATTTTCTTTTTTCATTTGTATGCAGATGTTCTTAACTGTTTCGAAAAGGTGTGTATACACATCATTTACATGTTGTATGCTTTCTGTGACATATATCATAACTGTTATCGTGAAAACTAGATAACCGTAAGTAGAGTTCGGATAGGCTATAAGTCCAGCAAATGAGTACGTACAAATCCGACATAAAAAGATGAAACTCTCGATGAAAAGTAGCGAAAATATGTAAATATCATAGGCAACACATACGGACATCAATACAATTACTATAATACTGAAAATAAAGCTAGCTGAACCAGTTCTCTGAAAAGTATGCACTTGCTTCACAATAGTATAGTATGCATTTATAATGATAATAAAAAATCCTACAACAGGTAAACCGTACACAAATATTGCCAACACCCATTCAACAACGCATATAAACAGATAGATAGGTATCAAAGCAGCAGTAAGAACAAGTCTATATAATATTTTTTTTCCTGTCAATACACTGATAAAGCCATTTATTCTTCTTTTCTGAATCTGGAACCCAATATTCCAAAATGACGGATTGATCAGCATGTAAATATTGGCTTTCAAAACCGAATATACTCTTGTATATCCTGTCTGTCTGTGGATATTTAATACCGCTCCCAATTTACCTTTCGTAGTTATATCAACAGTTAATAAAGATCTAAACATACCCAATTGATCGTCTATGCCTTTATCCACAAATTTACTCAGGTCAGATGGCAGACAAATCAGAAAGGCACTTGAAATGTAATACAACACAAGTGCTATATACGGACCTCCAAAGCATGGCAGAAAACTGTGCCTACTCAGTGAATATCCAGCAGCCATAGATATCCAATTTAATGGAACACCAGCTTTAGTGCTGCTGGCGACGTAATCCTTCAGGAAAATGAAATGCGATACAACTTCTAAAACAACAATCAGCGAAGTTGAGAGGACACAAATAATTTTCAACAGTCTTGAAAAAATCGTTCCCGATGCGTAAGCACGATGACAAAGACTACTCAAAACGTTACCGAATGATAAGGGATTTGAAATTAACCATTCTTCGTTGACAACGTCGTCATTTTTGTAATTATCTTCAGTGTACTTTAAAAAGAGTAGTGGTAGGAAAAGAAACAGGGTCCAACCTATTACATAAGGAAAGTTCCACCATAAACCATTGTCAATCACGATTGCATCACTCGTGCATGATATCATGTCTTTTCGAGTAGTTTTATTGAATTCATTTCTGCAGCAGCGGTAACCCATACTTTGCTTTGGACTAATGACGTATTTACTGAACATGTACATGGTATGATTCATGCATATCCTACTTATGTAACAAAAATACCCATACCTTAATCCTATCACCTTTTCATGTTGAAATGACTTGTTGAAAGCTTGTAAAAATGCTGATCCTAATCTCTCTGTAGTATTTCTGTCACCAATTCGCACAGGACAACCTCTTTTTAATTTTAAGTTAAATGTCATAGATATGGTGTATTGATCGAGCAGGCCTAAAGAATACAACGAAAATTCTTTCATCAAAGATAAATATTGAAATCCACCTTTTTCACCTTTATAAGTCCATATCCATTCAAGTGGGGAAATTATACAATTGGTGTGATTAACTTTTCCGTTTTCAATGTACTCTGGAAAATTTAGACTTATTTTAAGCAAACTGATATGATATTCTTGTGATCGCAGTTTATTTACAAAATCGTTTATATCCAATGGGTTAATAGTTATTTCACAATTCTTATCTACATGATCATTTTGTGGATAAACTGTTCCATAATTATCACAGACTACTTCACAATTCTGCTTTACTAATGTATTATTTGGTATACTTCTAATAACATGTCCTCTAATCAATAAAGGAATCGTCTCCATAAGGAATAGGGTTGCTAAACATGTTATTACATTCATTTTGTATTTGATGAGAGGAAGTATAACAAAATATATCAAACTCCAAGGCAAGTTAAAAATGGGAATTCCATAAAAACTGACAAAATCAAACACTATCGACAAAAATTTTATATTCACGCGAAACAAGGAAGTCAATCATCATCTTGAATGCATGTGGTGTATTATGTTTGAAATCTATTTACAATTTAATATATTTAAGCCTCTCTGATCATAATATTTTTAACACTAAGGAAGTAGTCTATTCTTTTCATATCATAACAGCTTATAGTTTACATAAACGTATGTTGATAAATGTTGGACTTTTGCAGGTCAAGATAGAAATATCTAACGAATGTGTGACTTTGGCAGGTATTGAAGGGGGGTCAATAAACGTTTTGTACGACTTTTTTGTTGTATGTTATAAATGGTGGGCTGTAAGACCAGATAAACATCTAGCATATTCCTTATGGAATTCCCATTTTTTTAATGGCTTACATTTTTAGCCCAAATTGATTTTCTAACTAACAATTGAGTAGAAATGCTCCAAATATGTTACTACTTGTTTAATTCGTGTTTCTGTTGTGAAAATCTTTTCTACCTGCAAACGTAAACCGAGGGAACCAACACCAACTATAAGAGGGAACCAACGAAACAACAGAAACACTTAAGTGCAACAAAAACAAACGACAAAGCAACATACAAAGAAACAAACTATTAGATAACAACTGCCATTTTTCTGATTTGGTACAAGAAATTTTAAAACACACACAACAAAAACACCGAATTCAGAAAGGGGAAGTTCATAAAAACGGACTAAATCAACTCAACCGACAAAAAAAACTCTTATATTAAAAACTTGATGTAGACATGTTATGCTGAAAATAGTCTGTTTAAACTTGTGTAATAGCTTGCTAAACCTCCCAATTGTATGACAAATTTGGATGAGCAACCCAAACAGACATAATAGGTTAATGTGACAATAACTTAGATCCAAAAACAAACGTAAAATAAAATTTAACAGACATAAATAAAATATTGATCATATTTAATAGTAAAAATAATGTCCCAACATATCTGATAGAACATACCGTGTATAGATTATTGTTGACCATCTCTACCAGATTGATTTTCTAGCTCGAGCCGGTACGGATTTTTCAAGCTTCACAAAAAATCATAAGTTGAATTTTAGAGTCTGTAACATTTCTAATGTTCACAAGACCATGATCTATCAGAAAATAGTTTTTATATAAATCTCTTGTGAATTTCAAAGACATCCCCGCAGTTGCCTCAAATTATTCAACTAATATTTAGATATGAGCAACACACTTTCTGTAAAAATATTTGATTTTTGTAAGAATGTTGATCTAAAAAAAAGCTAAGACATTTTTGAAAATTTCGAGGTCAACATTTTACCGTCTACCGTATTCCAAATTTTGTATTCTTTTGTAGCTGACAATATATTCATTGAACTCTCTTGTAAAAGTTAAAAAGATTCAACACATTTTTGTTCATATTATCGTTAAAAGCAAGAAAGTGGTGTTGTAATGCAGGATAACAATTTGTTTTTTCAGTACGACGTCTTACAACGTTTTGTTATGAAAGGATACGATAAATCATTTAAATAACAACAAGGAACATATAGCAACTTAAACTTTACCATTTTCATATAAACAAAAAAGAAATATGACACAATAAATATCTTAGTTATATGAACACAAAAATCTAACCGAAAAAGACAGAGTAACTCTTTCAGAAAATTTACAACAATTAGACATATCTTACACACACAATTGTCTTTCTTCAAAATTTGCTTTTGCATGTCCAGATAGAAATATCTAAAGAATGTGTGACTGTGGCAGGTATTTAAGGGGGGTCAGTACACGTTTTGTACGAAAAAAAAATATTGTACATTTTAAATAAAAAGGTACTCATTTTATCTTAATTCTCATTTTCATATTTATTGAGTCATGAAACGAAATTTGAAAGTAAAGTTTCCACTTGTCTAACAACACGATGACAATTTTTTTTCAAACAAACCTTCTCTGTGTTGATGATTTTTTTTTAACAGGTATTTCGCTCAATCCGGGTTTTTTTTGTTGTTTTTTTAACAACATTATTTAAATAAAGGCAACAGTAGTATACCGCTGTTCAAACTCATAAATCCATGGACAAAAAACAAAATTGGGGTAACAAACTCAAACTGAGGGAAACGCATAAATATAAGAGGAGAACAACGACACAGCACTACAATGTAACTAACACACACAGAAACGGACCAAGCATCAGACAAAATCCCAAGAGAATAACAAATATAACATCAAAACCAAATACATGAATTTGGGATAGACAAGTACCGTGACACGTCTTATCGCGATGTCAATTTACACTCAAAAATAAGAGAAAACAAACGACGCAACGTTAAATTGTAACACACACAGAAACGAACTATAATATAACAATGGCCATATTCCTGACTTGGTACAGGACATTTTTAAAGGAAAAAATGGTGGGTTGAACCTGGTTTTGTGGCATGCCAAACCTCGCACTTTAATGGCAATGTTAAATATAACATAGAAATGACAACATAATATTACAGGACTACTATACAAATAAATAGGAAAACGTATTAGACAAAGAAACACATAATTAATGAATAACAAAAAGCATCATTAATATTTTTTCAAATTTGGGCTTGTTATAACATCCTTCAGGAGTCCATGCTCCCCTGATGTTCCCTGTTACATTCCTCTAATCAGTCAGGGAAGAAAGTATTTGTACAATTCATATTTCATCAAATATATATTAAATAATATTCATATGTTTTCTAATAATTGCTAAAACATTACTTTTAATTGTCAAACATACCCAATTCATGTACTTGTGTTTTTTATTTCATAATAATTTGAATTGTTAATTTTATATTATGAACATTAAGTTTGAGTTTTGGAAATATTTGAATCTGAAGATATATGTTATATGATTAACCAATATACTCCAGCTTTGATATTTGCGTAGTCAAATGGCGTTGACCGCATAATCAACATTTTAGAATTTCGGGTCCTCAATGCTCTTCAACTTTATACTTGTTTGGCTTTCTTACTTCTTTATCTGAGCTTCACTGATGAGTCTTATATAGCCGAAACGCGTGTCTGGCGAGAAAAAAAAATATAAGCCTGGGACCTTTGATATATATTATGACCTAAACAATGATTTTTTGTAGATTTTTATTTATGATGTCATTAAAAGTACAGGATCGCGAATTTTAATGCTGTTCCCTTCAAATCATTAAGATGATGGTTTTAAATTACTTTAAATATTTCATCTTGAACTGTTGTAGGACTTCCAGGCAATAAAGAATAACCATACATTGTCTCGAAATATAAATCTTATTTGTTCTCGGCTCAGAACAGCAATGCTCGGCAAAGCTGCACTTTCTGTCCATTTCTTAGCCTTTTACAAAACAAATTAATTTCAAGACAATATATAAAATTGAGAATGGAAATGGGGAATGTGTCAAAGAGACAACAACCCGACCAAATAAAAAACAACAGCAGAGGGTCACCAACAGGTCTTCAATGTAGCGAGAAATTCCCGCACCCGGAGGCGTCCTTCAGCTGGCCCCTTAACAAATATATACTAGTCCAGTGATAATGAACGCCATACTAATTTCCAAATTGTACACAAGAAACTAAAATTAAAATAATACAAGACTAACAAAGGCCAGAGGCTCCTGACTTGGGACAGGCGCAAAAATGCGGCGGGGTTAAACATGTTTGTGAGATCTCAACCCTCCCCCTATACCTCTAACCAATGTAGTAAAGTAAACGCATAACAATACGCACATTAAAATTCAGTTCAAGAGAAATCCGAGTCTGATGTCAGAAGATGTGACCAAAGAAAATAAACAAAATGACAATAATACATAAATAACAACAGACTACTAGCAGTTAAATGACATGCCAGCTCCAGACTTCATTAAACTGACTGAAAGATTATGATTTCATCATATGAACATCAGGCACAATCCTTCCCGTTAGGGGTTTAGTATCATACCATCATAACATATATGAGAAGAACATAACCCGTGTCATGCCAACAACTGTTTTTAGAATAAAGGTGTTTAGTTCCGATGCAAAGACCTTATCAGTGACTCAATATTAACGCCAACATATGCAATCTTTAATGACTTGACAACAGTATCGTAATTATATCCCTTCTTAATAAGTCTATTCAAAGGTTTTGTAAGTTTCTGAGGTGAATACTGACACCTTTGTGCTTTATAAAGAATATTACCATAAAAAATTGGATGTGAAATACCTGAACGTATTAGAAGTCTGCATGTTGAGCTATATTTACGAATGATGTCTTTATACCGATGATAAAATTTAGTAAATGTTTTGAGTAGTTTGTGATATCGAAAACCCTGGTGTAATAATTTTTCAGTAATACATAAATTTCTCTCGTTAAATTCGAAAACATTGTTACATACACGAGCGACTCGTACAAGTTGAGATATATAAACACCGTAAGATGGTGACAAGGGAACGTCACCATCTAAAAACGGATAATTAACGATAGGAAATGAAAAATCATCCCTTTTATCATAAATTTTAGTATTCAGCTTTCCATTAGTGATATAGATATCAAGATCGAGAAAAGGGCAGTGGTCATTGTTAGTATTAGCTTTATTCAAAGTAAGTTCAACAGGATAAATTTCATTAATATACATACTGAAGTCGTCATTATTGAGAGCCAAAATATCATCCAAATATCTAAAAGTATTATTAAATTTGTTTATCAGATGTTGTTTCGATGGGTCTTTGCTTATTTTTGTCATAAATTGTAACTCATAACAATACAAAAACAGGTCCGCAATAAGTGGTGCACAGTTAGTCCCCATTGGAATTCCGATAATCTGACGATATACGGAATCTCCAAAGCGAACAAAAATGTTATCTAGTAAAAATTCAAGGGCATATATAGTATCAAAGCATGTCCAATTAACATAGTTTTTTTGTTTATTGCTACTAAAAAATGACCTAAAAGAGTTTGAACATATATATTCACATTCTGATTTTTTGAATGCCCATTTAATTAGGTGTGTGAATTTTTTCTTAATGAGAATGTGAGGCAATGTGGTATACAGGGTAGAAAAATCAAAACTTTGAACAGATTCAAAATCACCAATATAAGCATGCAATTTATCAAGTACTTCCAACGAGTTCTTGACACTCCAAAAGTAATTTATTCCACTATTTTCGAAGGCCTTATTTGAACAATTTATTATCAGGTTTTTAATTGTACCAAGTGTGCTGGTAAGAAGAATAGACAATTTAGTAGTTGAACAATGGCTTGAAGACGAAATAAATCTATATTTGTAAGGGGTTTTGTGTAGCTTCGGAAGCCAATACATAATTGGGACTTTCATTGTATTTGGCTCTGCTTGTAAAGCGGTGGCTAAAAGTTTATGTTTGTTACAGATTTCGTTTTCTGAAAATGGAGTCAGTTGGAATGTTGGTGAATTGGTGATTTCCTTTTTCAGAACCTCAATGTAAAATTTACGTCAAACAATAATAATATTATTAGCAGCTTTATCTGCCGGGACAAAAACAAATTCCTTGGCTAGTTCTTTTAGTTTATGTTTGATACGAGAAATAGGTTTATTGTGGTTATCGTTTATAGTAAAATGTTCTTTAAAATGTTGAATACGTATATCAACTATCTTCATTACTGAATTAAAAAAATAGTCCAAAGATTTTTTGTCAGCTTTTTCCCGTTTTATCCATTTCATACAGTAAGTATGGAGTAAGTCGTGGATGATATTACGACACTCATACCAATTAATAATTGACGGGGGACGATATTTCGGTCCTTTACTGAGGAATGATTTTAACTCACGGTCTTGAACGATGTTAAGATCTCCTGTTATAACATGGGAAATGGGTCCATAAATATATTCGGAATTACTGCAATTACATGAAGTAGGTGTATTTTCACTGATATTAACATCTTTACACAATTGACTATAATTAAACACAAATTTCCGGGTAGATTTCTTGTAAATATAACAAATAAGAGGTAGCTCAGTATGGTTATTCCATGTTCATTTTAAACGTTTAAAGTATTTGAGATTAGTTTGTGGCATTTTTTTTTTTTTCAACAAACCTCATTTACACCTTTGATTTAGATATTCAAATTTACCTTCTTTTCTCTTTTCATGGTTTTTTTAAAAGGAATTTTAGAGAAAAGTAAAATCACAAAATTTCTATACTCCGATGAAAATTCAAAAAGGAAGGTCTCTAATCAAATGGCAAAATCAAAAGCTCAAAAGCATCAAACGAATGGACCTTCATGATCCTAAATGATTATGGTCCGCAATAATGAGTTGTTATGATACCAGCATTGTTAAAATAAAACAGGATGTATTTTCACTTTTTGATAGTAAGGAAATCCGTAATACAATTTACCGTAGTTATTAAATAATGATTGATGCCAAGATTTTTTAAATTTTTTTGAAACATTTCAAGTCTTCGATCATTTTATGAAGTACGTTGCTTAACTTTTAACTTTCTGACGCCACAGTCTATTTTGTTAAGTGCAAATCAAAAGATATTGGTAAATGAGTTCATGTATCGATAAAAACTAAGTGCAATTGTCGTTATTAAAAATATGAAATAAAACAAATCTGACATTCATGCACCAGTTCTAACGTAATATAGTACACCAAAATGGTTTGAAGCGCTACTAACATCTTGCGTAATATTCTTTCACAAATTAACTCTCTTTCATCTGTTCAATCCTTTGCTTTTATTTCAGTATCAGATAGTGCCAAACACATTTAGCACTGTTAACTAAATTGTAGATAACATCTTCTTTACAAAATAAGGACTAGAAAATCTATGACGATGACAAAACTTGATTAGTATTTCCTTCAGAAATTATTGTCAGTGTTAAAAAGACAAACATATGCAACTTTTTGGAAATAAAACCTTAGTTAGCTAAAATCGAAATAGGTTTAATTTCGCTCCAAAAACTATGAATAAAATAAACGTTAATAAGACTAATATCAAATGAATGAAGAAAAAACTTCTGCTTGGTGTTTCCATTGTTTTGGTTTTATATATATTAAGTTAGTTACAACAATTCTTTCAATACAAAGATAACTCTTTCACTATGAATCTGTGAGAAAAAATATAGAAATCATTAAAAAAAATCTCCCTATATTTAAACAGAAGACTGACATGAGTTCATATTGTTTTAAATCTTGTTTATCATTGTATCACCAGCCCATAATTCAATATTTCAGCACTGGCATGAACATATCAATATTGTCTTTATAAAAAAGTTGTGTTATAAGATTATGATTTGTTTTCAAATCAAGTCGTACAGTTATCTTATGCATAACTGGCATTCCTTGTTTGGCTATTATTCATGTCCTTTTGGTTTTATCAAAGTTTTAACGTTTATACAAGTTCGGGATTTTAAAATCATTTGGCATGGATCATGACAAATGAGACATGAATTGTCGAAAGCAAATCTGGCGCAGAAAATAAGTACCCTTAACGTAATCTTACATATATACCATTTTGACCTCGATTTCAAGATTGATTAGATATGGACATATTTTAAAAAGTGCGAGCTGTGCAACGGTTTCCTACAGTATTCATCTTTTTATTGTTTCTGTTTGTCCCTCTCCGCCTCGTGGTTTTTGTTACCCTTTCATATCATCTTATTTATAATCAGGTTTTGAAACAATTAAGATTGGTCGTCAAATAAATTGAAATATTCCTTTCTTTTCATACTATGTTTATATAAAGGACAACAAGACAAAAGGGTAACTGTTTGTCTTTCACGCTTTATAAACTTTAGTTATTATGAATTACTTATTCGGCTTTGATGCAGTATGATCGTTAATATGTATATATTATATTGTTTGTATATTTTTGTTGTGTAGATTAAACGATTTGATATGAATTTTAAGACAACAAAAACCTGAAATGCATGTCATAATTCATTTTATCATTCTAGTTGTTGTTTGAAAAACATACATCTAGCAAAGATTTACTTAAACAGTCCTATAAATCATTGACTATCAACTACGATAAATAATAGATTTTGAAGGGATTATCCAATTATTTCGCGCAATTTTCCTGTTAAGATTGCTAGGGAGTGTTAACTAAAATTGATAGAATTTTTTGATAATTTGTCAAAATGAAGTTTGTATCTTGCTTTTTTCAAATATACATTAACAAGAATGTGTCCATAGTACACGGATGCCTCACTATCCTTTTCTATGTTTAGTGAACCGTGAAATTGGGATAAAAACTCTAATTTGCATTAAAATTAGAAAGATAATATCAAAGGTAACAAGTATACTAAGTTTCAAATTGATTGGACTTCAACTTCATCAAAAACTACCTTGACCAAAAACTTTAACCTGAAACTTGTACTATCATTTTCTATGATCAGTGGACCATGAAATTGGGGTCAAAACTCTAATTTGGCATTAAAATTAGAAAGATCATACCATAGGGCACATGTGTACTAAGTTTCAAGTTGGACTTCCACTTCATCAAAAACTACCTTGACCAAAATCTTTAACCTGAAGCGGGACGAACGAACTAAAAGACGGACGGACGAACAGACGAACGAACTAAGGTACGGACGCACAGACCAGAAAAAATACTGCCCCTAATAATGTGGGGCATAAAAAGTATGGGTCACCAGACCTTTTTACGCGCTACAGGGTGTGCAAAATTGTCAGATTTTGTATAGTTTATGCATGGAAAATCAAATTTTGTGTGATAAAAAGAAAACGCACTATCAGAACTTTAAAATAAAACGTGAGAAGATTGCTTATACATGCTTTCAGATAAAAAAAAAAGAAAAAGAAAAAAAAGGGGTTACCGAACTTGTTTATTTGCTACATATCAAAATAGGTAAATTCATAACACTTTCTACTATAAAAATTACTGTATCTGAGTTATCTCCCCTTATTTGGCAAAGTTGAAAAAAATCTAGTCAATACAAACAAGGTGTTTTTGAGAAATTACAGCTGTAATTATGATAAAACACACAATTTTCTATATTTTTATCAAAAGTTTTTTTACATATATTACATACAACTCTCAAAATTTGCACATTTCTTCAAATATCTAGACCACAGTAATCTGCTTCCTGAAAATATAAGATGGAGGCAGACACCCAAGCCACCTTAAAACCTTTTAAATAGTCTAATTCGTTATGTCACATTAGTGAAAAGGGAAGGGTATTGTAGTTACGACATTACGAACATATCCGATATCATCTGTGAAACGGTTATACCATTACGGTCAACCAACTCGTGATGGCGTCTGTAAAATTTACGAAGAGATGATTTAAACTTCATCATTTGGAACTCTTGGTTTTATAGCTTCCTTGTGACAGCAACCCTCTATCAAGGAAATCATGATAGGAAATATAAGCCCGATAATTCAGTATCAATTGGGAGATGTATACTCCGTATGTAGGCGCAGTTGGAATGTTGCTACATAGGAATGAAAAGTTCACAATTTGGAAGCTGATATCATCTCTTTTGTTATACAGATTTGTGTTCAACCGTCCCTCATTGTCAATTTCTAGATGTGAATTAAAGATATTTGGCTGACTTAGCTGTATCTGCTGTATCATTTATGTCTAGTTCGATTGGAAAGATGCGTTCAACATAGTCACCAAATTTTGATTTATCTAGTGAGAGAGCGGAAAGTAAAGTTAAAGGATATTGCTAACTTCTTCTTCGTTCTTCCTAAGAAGTTTCTGTATGAGGTTAGCCTGATAATTATAAAGGAACAAGTTTGCAAGAAGAGGGGCACAGTTTTTTCACATGGGAATGCCGACAGTCTGTTGAAAAAAAACTTCCTCCAAACGTAACAAATATGTGTTCAACCAAAAACTCAAGTATCTGGATAATTTCAGTTTCAGAAAATTTTAAATTAGAAAAAATCTTTACAAAATAGGATTTATCAGATTTGGCTTTTTTTTTTTAGATACTTTTTGTCATACAGCTCTTTATCTGTTACGGAACTTATACATTCCCGGATTTCAAATACTAGTATTTGGCTTCAAGCGTTCCTGATGAAGGTAAATCTAGAAAAGTGCTTCGGACACATGAAATTAATAAACGTGTTGTTTTCAATTTTTGATCTCTTCGCAAGACAAGAAACTTGAATCAACGTTCGCCATTCTTTTTTTATGAAACAAAGCAATACCAACTCTTTCAATTTGTCTGTAAGTTCGGAATGGGGAATACTTGTGTAGATTGTAGAAAAGTCAAGTGTTTCGATACTATTGCTAGATGAAAGAGTCTTATATTGTGTGTACTCTGGATCTTTGGAATTTTTAAGTATTCACATCTGATTCACGCGACCTCTAGAATAGGCAATTTCACAATAATTTTGAAGCCCCGGCTTTGATAAAAAAAAAGATGTGAATAATTTAGAAAGAGATTTCGTGGAGCACTTGGAAGACACAGCAACATACCACTGTTTGTAAGGACACTTATGTAACGTAGGTATCCAATAAAGTGATGGAAGATCCAGTTCCTCATCTTTGGTTCAAATTCCAATGGAACATAGAACAGACCTATGATTAACTAGGATTTCATCTTTGGTAAGTGTCGTGAGAGTATATGTTGAGTTTCCAAATGAATTGCCAATACCATATTTATTTGTCAAGCATTATTTTATGTAATGAGATGTTGTATAGGGCTTTATTTGCAGGGATAACAACATATTCGTCATGGAGGTAGAACACGTGTTTTGTAAATTTTGGGTCTTTACAGATTGACCTAGCATGGGTATTGATATACCCATTCAGTTTCTTAAGTGGTATCTTATTTGTAGTTTTTTATTCTTAATTCGATCGTCACTTCTACGAGCCTTTTTTGTTCATCTATACCGGGTTTTGTTTACCTCTTAAGTTTAAAACGGGCACCAGTGTATGGTGTATTGCATGATAACAACTAGTTTTCCACTTTCAACAATAACAATAATCACTTTAAGAATGACAAGGTACGTGTGACGTAAACAACTTTCCTAAATATAAAACACATGACCCAACACCTATCATTTTCTATTTGGAAATTTCCTGAAAGGATAGACTAAATATTGTCAGGAAACTAAAGACAGCTCGACAACGATAACACACAAAACAAATCTTTAAGTTATTAAACTTTTGCATGTCAAGATAATATTGTTTGAAGATGTTTGGCAGAAATGTAAGGGGGTCATTAAACATTGTGTCAGACTACTCTATTCATAGAACATTTTCACTAAAAACACTTTAGATAACTTAATTCTACTTTGATAATGGGTCAGGAAAATGCCCGTTCAAATTGAGGAATATGGCACTTATTTTTCACTTGTTCTGTTAATTAATAGCGTTTAATTTTGTCAGTTTTTGTGGTCTTCCCCCCTTTTGAATTTACAATACATTATGGCGTTCGGTATTTTTATTCAACTTGTTTATACTTGTTTAACTGCACGCTGGGATCTGGAAATAATTTTATCTGAAGATAAATGTTATATTATTATTACTTTTATTATCACGCGTTTAAAGGACAAGGCAATAGATTCAAAACACGATTTGTTGGGTACATTTTTTCCAAATTTGTCGGAATTTCAACACTACACTTTCCGTTGGTAGAAATCAATACTGTCCTTTTTATCAAATTTATCTTTTCTCTTTTCAGTAGAATTTATAGAATACACTTTAGGGATCCTAAATGATTTCAAATTAAGTTGGCTGAAACGATTTTTTGCAGTTTTTTAATTCATAATGGGTTTCAAGTTTCAGAGATGAATTTACGCAACAGTGGTTTATCGATGTTGAATTCTCTCTTACTGATCTACAAGATTTGTGGCCTTTATTTATGAAAGCTAGTGTGAATAAACTAGTGCACCCCATTATCTCAACAAGTTGTCTTAGAGTTCCATGTCGGTAATGAAACCGATTGTGGAGAAATGTAGAGACACATATCCACTTATAAGATACATGTTTTTAAAAGGAAACCCATAACGTCCATACTTATTTTGTTTAACGAATAACAATGATTGATGCTATGAATATATCTATTGAAAACGTTTCAATTCTCCAATTACTTGTTTGTACTTCATATATTACCGTTATAGACCTTTAACTTTCGGGTGCCACAGTCTATTTTCATTTTAATAGTGCAAATGAAAATATATTGGTAAATGATATTAGGAATCGGTATCAACTCAGTTCAATTACAGTTAAAAAAAATATGCGGAATTTGAAGCGCTGCTAACATCTTGCGTGATCTTCTTTCACAAATTAACTCTCTTTCATGTGCACCATCCTTTGATTTTATTTCTGTATCAGATAGATTCAAACACATTTAGCAATGGTAATTATATTGTAGATAAAAACATCCTCTTTGAAAAATTAGGACAAGAAAATCTATGACGATGACAAAAATTGATTAGTATTTCCTTCAGAATTTTAAGTCAGATAGTATAAAATGACCAAACGTATGCAACTTTTTTGAAATATGTCCTAAGTTAGTTAAATCTTTAGTTTAAATATATATGGTTTTTTTTGTTACAATTAATCTTCAATACAAAGATAACTGTTTTACTGTGAATTTGTGAAAATAAATATAGAAATCACTCAAAAATCACTACATATTTTCACCGAAGACTGAATCAATAAAAGAGTTCATGTATACTATTTTGTTAGTCCTTATTCATCGTGTTATAATATTCTTGTACTTGTCTTTTACTGTATAATCTGTTTTTCATGATATCCATTTGATGTGGTTGTGTACTTATACATCCCATCACTGTGTTATTATGCTTTGGTAAAACAAATTGCATTCTTGTCCTTCATTTTAGCTAAAGTGCTTTGCCTGTATGCCTTTTTTAGTTTCCTTGTTAAACATGACGTGGCTCTGTACTTCTTCATCCCGTCATTGTCTTATTGTGCAATGGTAAATTGCCGTATTCTTGTCTTTCATTTCTGCCAATGTGGCTTTGTTTATATGCCTTTTTGTGTTTCTTTGTTACATTTTTGTTTGTTTTATAGTGATCAGAATTATAACACAATGTTGACTGCTGAACCCTCATTTGTGTCATTTTTACCTATTAATTCTGTTTATCTTCACACAGCGTTGTCAATGTAATGGAAAACAAATATGCGACTGTCATGCAAGTAAGAGGTTTAGCTAACTATAAAAACCAGGTTAAATCCATCATTTACTACATAAAGTTACTAAGTTAGGCACATCAAAGTTGTTTTTAATTCGTTTGGTGTGTTTTAGCTTCTGATTTTGCCATTTGATTTCAGACTTTCAGTTTTGAACTTTCCTCGGAGTTCGATATTTTGTTTATTTTACTTTTTAATGTTTACGTCAATCCCATTAGGTTAGACTTTTACCAATAATTTTCACATGTATGTTTCTTACATTGGCTGTTATGTGTACTATGTTAGGGGATACTTTCCGTTTTAAACTTTCCTCTAAGTTCGGTATTTTGTTAATTTAATTTTTAATTTTCACGTCAACCATTTTAGGTTAGACTTTTACAATTGATTTTCACATGTTTATTTCTTACATTGTGCTGTTATGTTTACGATGTATGGGGAGATTTGATTGCTCTAAAACATGTTCAGCCCCGCCTCATGTTTTATGTGCCCAATTCATGAGCCTGTTATTCCATAGTTGTCATTAGTTGAACTGTATTTTTTTATTAATATTATATAATAAATAAATCATTGGTAAGTTCACTTGGACTAAATATGGACAAACCAGAGAGAGAGCCGAAAACATAATTGTATAGGCTTGTTTGACTATTTAGCATTAGTTATATAATCAAAGTCACAAAAAAGTAATGCATCATTTAATTAAGGATCAATTGTAATGGTACATCGTCGACGTTTCGACCCCGAGGGTATCTCCAGCCCAGTAGTCAGCATTTCGGTGTTGACATAAATATCAATAATATGGTAATTTTTTGGTAAATTTTCTGTTCGCAGTATGAATTATTCGAAATACTTAGGATTTTTTTTTTATCTCAGGCATAGATAACCTTAGCCATATTTTGGAATTTTAGGTCATCAATGGTCTTTAACTTTTTACTTGTTTGGCGTTCTAATTATTTTGGTCTGAGCGTCCCTGGTGAGTCTTATGATGACGAAACACGCGTCTGGCGTATAAAAATTATAATCCTGGTACCTTTGATAACTATTATCATAGCAGGATATTTTACCTACAAGAAATAACACATGAAAATAAAATAATAACGAACAAACGTTTTGAATTAAGAAGTGAAGTAAACTCTGGTTTTGTTTAGATAATTTTACCGATAGAACATAGTAAATATGTTACAAACTGATTTTTTAATGTGGTTTTTTGGTGTTTATACATGTGTATAATGTTGTATATACGCCAGACGCGCGTTTCGTCTACAAAAGACTCATCAGTGACGCTCGAATCCAAAAAAGTTTAAAAGGCAAAATAAAGCACGAAGTTGAAAAGCATTGAGGACCAACATTCCTAAAAGTTTTGCCAAATCCAGCTAAGGTGTGTTGGGTATGTTTTAGAGTCAGACTTAATGTATTTGCAGCCCACAATGTGCATCAGTGAAATAAACTATTCTGAATATACCTTATAAACAAAGTTTAGGAAGCCAAACATTTGCGAATGAAGTGAACGTATATTTACCTATCGCTCCACGCGTTGAAATAGTCTAGCGTTTAATTTTGTCAGATTGTATGTACTCCACCTTTTTATTCTGACTAGTAGTTTGGTATATTTGCTAATTCTTTTTCAATTGAAACATTAAAAACAAGAATAGTATAGAGAGCAAGAATCAATAATGAAAGACCTAACTTCCTCAAATATTTATGCTATCGTTTTTCAACTAAATCAAAAATCATGATACAAATGTAACTCATGAGACTTAGCTTATATTTCTAGATCTGCCTTCATCTTTTGCGCTCAAAACCAGCCAATTGTTTACTTTGATTCCTAGAAGTCTTAAACAGAACCTACATATCTGCAAAGACAACAAACCTTATAACATAACATAAACTTCGTAACATATTGCTTTGGGTTAAACATAAAAATACAACCAGCTAGGTATATAAATCCTGACTTAGTGTCAATGTATATACCAGAAATGTATATATGTCTGAAGGGACATAACTTCAATTCAGATAAGCTAAAAAAAGTTTGGGTTTTTTCCAAGATGTTATACTTTATAAATGATAATAATAAAATATCGATTAGTTTCCGGTGGTAAAAGTATTACTGAAAATAATTTTATATGCAAGCACTTGTTATGCTCGAAACAAAAACGACTGTCAAAACTGGGTTTTTTAGAATTAAATTATAAGGAATGACTGTAATATTTTTTAATAGAATGGTAAAAACAGTTTAAGATCTTGTAAAATGGAAATAATGTATCACGACCTTAAATGCCGATCGGCCTGAAGGGGATAGATGATGTAAAGTGGGGATGAGTTAATATAATTTAGCACAGTATAGTCACACGTAATGACATACACTTTTTCCCACTAGATAACAAATGAATGATTATTTTTTTTATTTATTTTGCATTAGGGACAAACAATAATGAAAGTTAAGAGTCGATCGTCACCTTTTGATACTTAAAAGTCTTTAAAAAAGTACTTATATATGATGATAGCTTTTATGTTATTTTGTTTCAATTGGAAAGTTGTTGCTTTGGAGGTGATATCACATCTTAGTAATTTTAAACTGATTCATATAAATAAAGCGCAAAAGTTGTCTATTGAATGATAAAAATCTATGATAAAATGCCGGATATACATACATGTAGATGGCATGTTATCCGTCCGGTACCACATGTAAAGCAGCAACTGATACATACAAATTACTTGTCTACCTTGGTATGAGTTGTTACTCGATTTAATCAAACTAATCATGATATACTTTATTTAATCATAAAATTGTTGAGGCATATGATAGAAAGATTTCATTTCGGATGTATTACATTTGGTGTCCGACGTCTGCAAACTTTTCTTCTTTTTTTACTCCTTCTTTAGAACCACCCAAAAGGATCAATACATTAAAATGTGGTTTTTTTTCTACACTTTTGACCTATATGATAAAAAGATCATAACATGTATTTTCCATATCAGATGTATTATCACCACAAGGTTCAATATCAGCTTAAATCCAATTCAGGAATTTGACAGTTGTTATCTATTGGTTTGATGTGTTTGAGCATTTAATTTTGGCATTGGAGTAAGGACTTTTTGTTTTGAATTTTTCTCGGATTTTAGTATTTTTGTGAGTTTTCTTCTTGTTCAATCTTCATTTTTTTGTCATGAGTGTACGGCGAAATCTTGATCAATTTCTTTCTGATTTTTATGTCACCTTCATCCTCCCCCTCGCACCCTATAATGATAGTAGGGTATCATGTTTTCTGTTGTGTGCGGCCTTCCGTTTATTCGGTCCATTATATGGTGTCAGAGTTTATTTTTTAAAGCAGTTTACATTTGAGTTGGAATCACATCATGTTCATTATTATATAAGACACAATAACAATCAAAACCCAGGATAAACAAAGACTAAAAAAACCAAAGGACATGTACATCAACAGTCATAAATAATAAATAAGAAACAACACGAACTCCACTAAAAACCGGGAGTGAAATCAGGTGCTCCGGAAGGGTAAGCATTTCCTGCACCGTATACGGCACCCGTCGTGTTATTTCTTTGTTCAGTTCGGTAATGATTGAAGGTTATTATGACTGAGGAGAAATATCAGATATGATTTCTTTCAAACTTTTGTCATAATGGCCAATCAGCTCATGATGGCGACCGTAAAATTTCTTGAGTGATGATCTTAATTTGATTGATTCATAGCCCTGTCTTAGCAACTTTTGAGAAAACAGTATTCTTCGTTCAACAAAATAAACGTTATTTGAGCTAGCTCTAGAGTAACGTATCAATTGAGACGCATATACTCCATATGCTGGTGCCGCTGGGATGTTGCTACATAGATATGGAAAGTTGACTATAGGAAAATTAAAATCATCGCGTTTGTCATAAATTTTAGTATTCAACCTACCATCAGTAGTCATTTCGAGAAAAAGGTCTAAATATGAAGCAGATTTATCTGTGTCTGTAGTATCTTTAATTTCAAGTTCACTCGGATATATTAAATGTAAGTGATCACTGAATCTATTATAATTAAGAGACAGTACATTATCAATATACCGAAAGGTGAAATTAAAAGACTGGGCGAATTTCTTTTCTCCTTTCTGTACAAGCCCTTGGTTAAATTCTGCTTCATAGGAATACAACAACAAATCTGCAAGTATAGGAGCGCAATTTGTACCCATTAGGATTCCAATAGTCTGTTGGAAGAGCAAACCTCCAAATTCAACAAATATGTTGTCAATTAAAAAGTACAATACGGCAGTGGTATCCTCTTCTGTTTATATTTTCCTTTTTCACAAAGTAAGCTGAATTTCTGCCCAAAACTAGAAATTTAAAACGTCTAGTGCCCTTTTTGTTAAAGAAACATAAGCTGACGAGTTCTTTCAGTCACGCTTTAAGTTTAGTATGTGGAATAGTGGTATAAAGAATTGAAAAATCAAAGGTTTAAATGTTGGTACAATGTTTTAATGATTGAGATAATACTCTTTTGAATTTTTCAGTATCCACATCTTATTAACATCACTTCTTGAATATGCCGTATCAGAATATTTCTGAAGTCCTTCTTTGACTGCAGTGAGTATGGCAGTAAGTACTTAAGAAAGGGGTTTAGTGGAACACTAGGAAGAACCTGCAATATACCTTTCCTTATAAGGATTCTTATGAAGCTTAGGAATCCAATATAAGGAGATCCTGGTCTTCATCCTTTGGATTAACACCAAAGGAGATTAGAACCAATTTGTGGTTTTCCAGGATCCCCTGCTTCGTAAGCGTACAAAGTGCATATGTAGGATTTCCAAGTGTGTTATTTATCCCGAGTTCCTTAATCAGGCAGTTAATGTAGTGTTTTGAGGCTTTGTCAGCTGGAACGACAACATATTTGTCATGGAGGCAAGACAACTCCCCTATTACCTGAGGGTCTTTAAAAATGGAAGGAGCTTTGGTGCTCATTGACCCTTTAAGCTTACTTACTCTTATCTGAATCAATTACCTCACTGATTTTACCCACTCAGAAAGAGTGTCACCCTCAACCTTTTCCCTTTTTGCCCAGCCTTTTGCATAACCCTTAACATAATCCATTAGTAGTTTGAAGTTCTGCTTCTAATTGATTGGCTGTGGATTTCTGTATTTCGGACTCTTGGACAAAAGTTGTCTCAACTTGTAGTTATTGACTATATAGAATAACAGGCCCTAAATATCACTGAATACGCATTATTTGTTCAAATTCGCACATGATGCAGTAAAATAAGTACCGTAAATGTTATAACGACCACTCAATGGATACTGTTGCTGGTAGACTATTAGTCCCTGAGAGTATCACCAGCCAAATGTCAATTTAGCGGCACTCAAAAAATAGTGTAATAAGATTATGGATTTCTCCTCAAATCAAGGCACGTATTTACCCAATGAATAATTATCATTCTTTGTACGGATATACTTCGTGTCCTTTTGTTTTTATCAGAGCTTTAATGTTTGTTTAAGGATTTGAGTTTTTAAATTATTCAGCCAGAGCATGAAATTAGTTTGCGAAATTCAAATATGGCGCAAATAATTACTAGTACTAGTAGTTATCTTAAATAATATACCATTGAGTTACCCTGATTTTGCGATTGATTGAATATGGACACATGACAGTGTGAGCTGGGCATTGGTTTCCTAAGGATACACCGTATTCTTCTTAAATTGATTATATCTGTCCTTCTCCACATCATGGCATTGCTAACCCTTCCATATCATTTTTATAATAATTGGTTCTCAAATATTTTGAAACAGTTAAGATTGGTAAGTAAAGTTAAATTGAAAGATTCCTATCTTTTCATACTATTTTTATATAAAGGACAAAACAAAATAGCTAACTGTTTGTCCTTCAAGCTTAACAAACTATAGTTATTATGAATGACTTATTCAACTTTGATGCAATGTGATCTTTAATAGTTATATATTAAATTGTTTGTATATTTTTGTTTTGTAGATCAAACCATTAAATATGATTTTTAAGACAACAAAAAAAAACTGAAATTCATGTCACAAAGTATTTTCTTATTCTAGTTGTTATTTGAAAAACAATCATCTAGGATAAACTACTTACCATTGACTATCAACTAAAAATCCTGAAAGGATAGACTAAATATTTTCAGGAAATTAAAGACAGCTAGACAACGATAACACGCACATTTTTGTTCGGTTATATAACTGTGCATGTTTAGATAAAATTGTTTAAAGGATGTTTGGCAGAAATGTAAGGAGAGTCATTAAACAATGTGTCCGACTTCTCTTTTTATAGAACATATCTACTTTAAAAAAAAAAAACACTTAATATAACTTAGTTCTACTTTGATATTGGGTCATAACACAATTTCGTTAAGTAATATTTAGAGTAAGGAAAATGCCGGTTCCAATTCAGGAATATAGCAGTTATATTCTGTTGATTGTTAGCGTTTAATTTTGTATTTTAATGGTCTTTTCCCTTTATTGAATTTACAATTGAGTTCGGTATGACACATATTCACTTATAAGATAAATGTTTTAAAAAGAAAACCCGGAATATCCATACTTATTTTTTAACTAATAACAATAATTTATGCCATGAATATATCTTCTGAAAACGTTTCTAATCTTCAAAGACATGTTTAAGATGCTGACGTTCCCTTGTCGCCACCTTATGGTATAAATCTGAAATTGTACGATTCGCTCGTGTATGTATAACAACGTATTAGATTTTAGCGAGAGAAATTTATGTATTACAGAAAAGTTATTACACCAGGGTTTTCGTTATCACACACTAGTCAAAACATTTACTAAATTTTATCATCGGTACAAGGACATCATTTGTAAATATAACTCAACATGTAGCCATCTTATACGTTCAGGTATTTCACATCCAATCTTCTATGGTAATATTCTTTACAAACCACAAAAATGTCAGTATTCACCTCAAAAGCTACCAAAACCTTTAAACTTACCAGTTACTTAAAAAAATTAAGAAGTTATATAGTTACGATACTGTTGTCAGCTCATTAAAGATTGCTTATTTTGGATTTAATACCGATTCACTTTGCATCGGAATTAAACATATTTATTCTAACACCAGTTGTTGGCATGAATAAAGGCAACAGTAGTATACCGCTGTTCAAAACTCATAAATCCATGGACAAAAAACAAAATCGGGGTAACAAACCAAAACCGAGCGAAACGCATTAAATATAAGAGGAGAACAACGACACAACATCGAAACGCAACACACACAGAAACAGACCAATCATCAGACAAAACACCACGAGAATAACAAATGTAACATGAAAACCAAATACATGAATTTGGGATAGACAAGTACCGTGCCACGTCTTATCTCAATATCTCAAAAATAAGAGAAAACACAAACGACTCAACGTTAAAATGCAACACAAAGAGAAACGAACAATATATAACAATGACCATCTTCCTGACTTGGTACAGGACACTTTTAAAGGGGAATAAAAGTGGTGGGTTGAACCTGGTTTTAAGGCATGCCAAACCTCGCACTTTAATGGCATGAAACGGGTTATGTTCTTCTCGTATATTTTATGATGGTATAATACTAAACCCCTAACGGGAGATATTGTGCTTGATATTTATATGATGAAGACATAATCTTTCAATCGGTTTAATTGAGGTCTGTAGTTGTCATATCAGTTACAGCTAGTAGTCCTTTGTTAACTTATGTATTATTGACATTTTGTTTAGTTTTTTTGTTTGTTACCTATTCTGACATTGGACTCAGACTTCTCTTAAACTGAGTTTTATTATGTGTATTGTTGTGCCTTTGTTTTTTCTACATTGGCTAGAGGTATAGGGGGAGGGTAGAGATCTAAAAAAACATGTTTAACCCCGCCGCATTTTTGCGCCTATCCCAAGTCAGGAGCCTATGGCCTTTGTTAGTCTTGTATGGTTTATAATTTTAGTTTCTTGTGTATAGTTCGGAGTTTAGTATGACGTCAATTATTACTGACCTAGTAACCTATTTGTTTAGGGGCAAGATGAACGACTCCTCCGGATGCGGGAGTTTCTCGCTGCATTAAAGACCCATTGGTGGCCTTCGGCTGTTGTCTGCTTCATGGTCGGGTTGTTATCTCTTTGACACTTTTCCCATTTCCATTCTCAATTGCATTATACTTTATGTAGTACCGTTGTAGACCTTTAACTTTTGGACGCCACAGCCTATTTTCATTAAGTGCAAATAAAAATTTATTTGAAAATTTATTTGAGAATAGATACCAACTAAATAAGATTGCAATTCAAAAATATGCGTAATTACAAACATGACATAAATACAATTGACATTCATGCACCAGTTCTTACGTATTATAGTAAACCAAAACGGTTTGAAGTGCTACTAACGTCTTGCGTAATATTGTTTCACAAATTAACTCTCTTTCATGTGCACCATCCTTTGATTTTATTTTAGTATCAGATAGTGTCAAACACATTTAGCACTGGTAATTATATTGTAGATGAAAACATTCTCTATGAAAAATAAGGGATAGAAAATATATGACGGTGACAAACATTCATTCTAATTTCCTTCAGAAATTTAACTCAGATAGTGTTACAAACTTTTTCAATTATTTTGTATAGGTTTTGTCTTGTGTTGTGACAGTATGTGCCCAATGTCTCCGAAAATGGTTGTTTTCAAGCATGTTCTACCCAGCCACATTATATATGTTCCCAAGTCATGAACCTATGATTCAGTAGTTGTTGTTGGTTGAAGTTTTTCGTATTTGTTTATTGTATTGTAAAAAAAACAAGCAGGTTGGTTATCTCTTTTGATTTATTTCCCAATTGCCATGTCGGTTTCTCTGATTTATGATCTGAAAAAAAATGACAAAACACAACAGTCACTTAAGTCAGTGAATAAACTTGGTTCCCACTATTGTATATAATTCCTTGTTCGGCATGTAACATTATTAAAGTTGTCGAGTTAAATTCTGGTAATAAATTCTAACTGACGTTAAAATAGAGGTGAAACATACCAAAGGCTTAATCATACTCATAGGTAAATGAAAAGCATACTGACAGGCAAACAAGGGAACCATCAAAAGACAAACAACATTACATATATACAAATCACATCATAATAAACTAAAGACTAAACCAAACGAACTCAACTCTATTTGGAGTGTTTCTTAAAACCCAATCACATATTTTGGCAGACACTGCAATTGTTGCAGTCAAAAGATACAACCAACTACGGCATAACAAATCTTTTTTAAGTTTTGATAGCAATCTTTTTCTAGAATCAAACTATTTATGCATATGACTTTGAAAGACTTTTAAACTATTTTTGCATCAGAATTTTTGTTATACTGTGTCAGTTATGTGATATTATTATTTGGTCTTTTTAACTTTTTTGGATTTGAGCGTCACTGATGAGTTTTTTGTAGACGAAACGCGCGTCTAGCGTAATTACAATATTAATCCTATGATGAGTTTATTTATAATAATACAATTAGGTTCAATCCACTTTTTTTCCTAAAAATGTCCTGTACCAAGTCAGGAATATGGCAGTTGTTATCAAATAGTCCGTTTCTATGTATAGTTGCGTTTGTTTTTGTTGCAGTTCAGTGTTTTGTTAATCCGTTGTGTTCCACCTATAGTTCATGTGATTCCCTCGGTTTTAGTTTGTAACCTAGATTTGTTTTCTGATAATCGATTTATGAATTTCGATTAGCAGTATACTTTATTGCAAAATTGCAATAGTTCCTTCTATGTAAGCACGTTAATATGTATTGGATTACTGGAATGGAATATTGGTAAACCAGAGACAGCAGACAACTCATTTCTATAGTCTTGTCTGAATATTTAGGATTGTTTATATAATTCAAAGTCACAAAAAAGTGAAAAGTTTTCATAATCAGAATTAATAGAAGTATTATATATTTAAGCAGCAACTGTAATGGTACATACGTAACATGACGGTATATATTATCTACAAGACGTAACTAATCTAAATTAAATAACAACGCACACACGTATTGAATTCAGTAGTAAAGTAAAATCTGTCTTTTTAAGATAAGGGACCTAGTTAAAAGAGTACAAACTGATATTTGGATGTGTGTTATGATGATTATTTGGATGTGTGTTATGATGATTATTTGTATTAAGTATAATTATAGTCAAACATGCTTTAGTTGCAGCTCATAAAGTGTTCAGTAAAATTAACTTCTCTAGATAGACTTTATACTCAAAGTTAGGTAGCCAAACATTTACAAAGGGTAGTGGACTTATTTTTCGTTCGTTCCATTCGTTGATATAGTCTAGCGTTTGATTTTGACAAATGTTATGTACTTCAACCCTTTTTTATAAGTACCTTCGAGTTTGGTATATTTGTTAGTAGTTTTTTTTTATTAAAACATAACTGACAAAAGAGAAGTAAAATAAATTCGAAACCAGCCAATTGTTGAGATTATCTTATTTATATAAAAAAAAATCATAAACAAAACAAAGATTAATGCATAGACAAACCTTATATAAAGTAAAATCAATTTCATAACATATTGATTTGTGATGTAGAGAATGAACAATTAAATACAATAAGCTAAATAGTAAAACCCTGATTTTGTGTCAATGTATATGGCTGAAGGGACGCAACTTCAATTCGGATAAGCTAAAAAAATTGTTTTCAATATTTACTTTCTAAAGTAAAAGTAATCAAATACTGATCATTTTCCCATGATAAAAGTATCCCTGGTGTAAACAATCACCTTTTAGTATTAAAGCAAAGACAACTGTCAAAGTTTTGTTCAATTTGACCTCAAATGAAATAATCTTGAAAGAGTGTGATATCGCAATGACTTGGTACATGTTCAAATGAAAGTATTCATAATAAAATATAGAGAAATTTGGACACAGAGAATGTCGCTTATTTTAATAATTACATTCAAATGAATGAATAATAGTTTAGACACATTCATGCAGGATTGTATTGTATTCTAGCAAGGAGTTCATAAGCAACCTTTATATTAATACTAATATTAAAAAAAAAACAGAAGGAGCATCATCAGGTATCTTCTGGTGTAAAGTATTTGTTCGTTCTACTGTTCCGTTAAAGAAAGCCATTAATATGTACAGTTGGTCCCTTTTCCATGACTTGAGACAATTGATAACAACTTTATCTTTATTTGGTTTTCTTGTCTTGTTATTGTCAGTGATGTTAATCCTTGTTTATGATACAATTTATGGCAAATAAGATTTAGATAGGAATGACATGGAACACGATACTATTGTGAATTTCAGCATCAAACATTTCATGATATTAATAGATAGTAATAACTTCTCCTGCATGATGAAGGAACTGGCTGAGATAATGCATCCAGTTACACGAAGTTTTTTAACTACAATTATCATAACTGTTTGAATGTGAATTCATGTAAATAAAAACACCTTTTGTCCAAACATCGGAAGCATAAATAACTGCCATATATAAGTCGGAGGTTTGGCTAGCTATCAAACCCAGTTTAACCACCCATTTTCTTTGGTTAATTCCTGTCAGGAATTTAACAGTTGTTTTCCACTTGTTTCGTTGATTGATCGCTTTCGACTTCTTCGACTTTTATGGACTTCCTCTTTTAAAATTGGTCTTTAAGTTCGATTTTATTTTAATTTTTTAATTTTTGTAGTTAAATCAGGAATGAAGGTTTTCCAATTTTAATTTTCAATTGAAAGCGTATCTTTTATGTGATGTTCTATCAGTTCACAATCTTTTTTAATTATTTTTTTTGGTCATATAGCCCTTAAAGTATGTATCTTTACGAAGGTATATCCAGACTAAAAATTAAATCACAAAAATACTGAACTCCGAGTAAAATTCAATCGGAAAGTCCCTAATCACATGGCAAAATCAAATGACAAAACACATCTAAAACGAATGGACAACAACTGTCATATTCCTGACTTGGTACAGGCATTTTCGAATGTAGAACATGGTGTAAAGCTTCCTCTCCACATAGCTTATTAAATATGTTAACGTTATTTAAACTTGTAAAACAAACAGTCTTATGCTCAAATCAAATATTCACATACGTTCGACGTATGATACCGTATTTTTTTTAAATTCAACATAACAATGTGTGATTTAGTTATATTGATTATAACATTCAGTACTGACATCTTTTACTCGGACTATTCCATGAACTTGCAGTTGACGAATAATGGATAGACATATTTTTCTTCTATTTTTTTCCTATGGGGCGTTTTCGTTGAACGACATTATGCACAGTATTTTCAAAAATGTTTATTGCATTATTCTATAATGTATAAAAGTGAGAAGAAGCGGTTTAATTGTAAATGAGACAAACACCACATCTAGCAACTAATAGTCACATTGTCTTCAACAATTAAAAACATATACAAGATGTACTGCATAGCAACATTCACCATTTCCATTCTCAATTTTATTTAAAGGCGGAAAATTAAAAACAATTCATACGAGAAAACAAACAGTGTTATTTATGTACAATACAATAAACGCAAAACAAATATGATATAAAGCAACCAAAAAAAACTTCCTCTGAATTACAGGCTCAGACTGCTTGTTACAAGCACATGCAGAATGTGATCAGGTTTTTTGGTCATCCGATCCTTTCACTAGCATGGTACATTGGAGATACAGCACAAAATTAAAAGAAAACTTAAAATATACTGAAAGGAATTTGGCACATACAACCGATACGAAGCAAAACTAAGATACTTACAAGAAGATTAAAGACACAAAGAACTAATCTGAAAGTATGTGCATTCACTAAAATAAAGTCAACAGTAGTATACCGCTGTTCAAAACTCGTAAATCCATGGACAAAAAACAAAATCGGGGTAACAAGCTAAAACTGAGGGAAACGCATTAAATATAAGAGGAGAACAACGAAACAACACAAAAATGTAGCACACACAGAAACGGACTAAGCATTAGACAAAATCCTATGAGAATAACAAATATAACATCAAATAAAGGCAATAGTAGTATACCGCTGTTCAAACTCATAAATCCATGGACAAAAAACAAAATCGGGATAACAAACTAAAACTGAGGGAAACGCATTAAATATAAGAGAAGAACAACTACACAACACCAAATATACGAATTTGGGATAGAAAAGTACCGTGACACGTCTTATAGTAATGTGAATTCACACTAAAACACAAGAGAAAACAAACGACACAACAGAAACACAACGTTGACATGTAACACACACAGAAACGAACTATGATATAGCAATGGCCATATTCCTGACTAGGTACAGGACATTTTTAAAGAAAAATTGGTGGGTTGAACCTGGTTTTGTGGCATGCCAAACCTCGCACTTTAATGGCAATGTTAAATATAACATGAAAATGACAACATAATATTACAGGACTACAATACAAATAAATAGGAAAACATATTGGACAAAGAAACACAAGAATAATAGCTAACAAAAGACATCAGGTTTAAAATACAATACGCCAGAAACGCGCCGTCCACACAAGACTTACCAGTGACGCCCAGATATAAAAGTTCGAAAGGCAAAACAAGTACAAAGTTGTACAGTACTGAGGATCAAAAGTTAAAAAAAAAAGGTTGTGCCAAATACGGCTAGGGTTTTCTGCTTGGGATAAGAACATCCTGATTATTTAGAACAATTTATGCTATTGCAAACAGAAATTCCAAAGCCGAAAAACAACTACTACAGCAAATCAGATGTCCAAATCGGAAACAATTTTCAAGACGTCATAAACTGTCTTAGAATAGTTAGACTTTGTTTAATGCCAAAGTATACATATCGTAAGGATGTCGTAAATAAGTGTTAATTACTGTATAGGAATTTTTATTTAGTGTGGTGATCATTTTGCTGAACTTGTTTACATTATTATTTATGAGCTAGCTGAATGTCGCATCCGGGTGCGGGATTTTCTCTCTGCGTTGAAGAGTACCTGGTAGCATTTGGCTGGGGGTTTTCCCCACTATTTTCAGGTTGTGGCTATAAGACGTAAGTGGACGTATGGACATATGGATGCTCGGCTGGAATGTTGCTCCTCCATATAAATGATTCAATGTGATTTGTGGCAACTAAATCCATGACTAAATAGTAAATCAGTGATACAAAGATAGCGTTATTTAAGTATATGATGTCATTACATCGAGCATTGTGATTCGTGTGCTTCTTACAGAAAGAATGCAACAGCTTTGTGTCATTTTATTAATATTCTACACCATAAGGCTAATTAGAAGAAACTGGGTCAATAAAAGATTAGTTGTTTGGTTTTTGTACATTTTAATTTTGCAGTTATGCCATTTTTGCTGTCCTTTTGTATGAAAATTCAAAACCTTTCCGTTGTAAATTTTCGGGGAAACACATATGTAAATTCTTTATCTCTACTTTAATGATGAACAGCAGTTTCTCGTTGAGTATGCCAATTGCGCAGATAATCAAAAACCATGTCATGAAATGCTAGGGTAAAAGAAAATACAAAAAGACTGATACTAGACAACAAACAAGACTAAAAAGAACACAACCGAAACAATTAGAAAAGGGAGAATAGCAGGGTTATTCTCCAGAGGTGACACTATTTACCTATTGTGTTATCTCGACGCGTCTAAATGCTCCTAGAGAGTCATGATAAAAGAAATGGCTACAAAAAATAGTACATTTGAGGCTTTGATGAAGTTCGGAAGAAACAAGATTGGATAGAATACCATGACACTTCAAATGTAAATAGGAAAGCATCGCCATTCGTCAAAGATAAAGTTTTTCGTTATTCTTCTTAATCGGTTTTTAAGGATGAGCTAATGTATTCATATTTATTACACACATTTTAATTCAAAACATCCATCTAAATCACATTGAGTTGTTATATCTGACACGAAGGGTTCACTTTATAACATCAATATCATTAGAAAAAAGACCTATGTGATCCGGAAACAATTTAAGATTATTTATGTTGTCAAATTAAATAAAATACTCATTTCATTACATTTTTCCCTTAATGTCTGTAACTGAACTCATTTTTTTATGAAGGGGAACACAAACAACAATAAAAGAGGGACGAAAGATATCAGAGGGAGAGTCAAGACACAACAATTACTAATCTTATAAGAGTTTAAACAGACAAGAAATTTTACACTGGAATGTCAAGGACCCGTTTGTAAAAGGAAGAAGTATTAGAATTGATTTTAAGATAATTTATATCTTCAATGTCGTTAGAAAACGACCTATAAGACCTGTAAATATTTTAGAAGTGTACACAGTATATACAGTGAAGCTGTGATTTCGCTAGTACTTGATAAAACAATCCCAAAATAGTATGCATAAGTGATTGTTAGATAAACGTGCTTCTTAAAATGATTTATTAAAATCGGGTTTTCCTATTCATGATAGTGTTGAAGAAAATTGTGTTTCAAAAATAATAATAAATTTGGTTGAGAAATAACATGATTTTGCTTTTACTATTTTGCTTTACTCAATGCTCATGCCACTAATTTCATGTTAACTACATCTGGTTTTTATATAATCTTTAATTATTATACCCTGTGTATGCTCGACACCAAAATGTTGAAGACACTTACAAAATGCCTTTGCAGAAAACCCATTCACGAAAAAAGAATGAAAATCAAAACAAGGAAAGCTATTACTGATCAAGTCAAGACCCTGTTATTCAGTGGTGGTCGTTGTCTCAAGTCAAGACCCTGTTATTCAGTGGTGATCGTTGTCTTAAGTCAAGACCCTGTTATTCAGTGGTGGTCGTTGTCTCAAGTCAAGACCCTGTTATTCAGTGGTGGTCGTTGTCTTAAGTCAAGACCCTGTTATTCAGTGGTGGTCGTTGTCTCAGTTATTCAGTGGTGGTCGTTGTCTTAAGTGAAGACTCTGTTATTCAGTGGTGGTCGTTGTCTTAAGTCAAGACCCTGTTATTCAGTGGTGGTCGTTGTCTCAAGTCAAGACCCTGTTATTCAGTGGTGGTCGTTGTCTTAAGTGAAGACTCTGTTATTCAGTGGTGGTCGGTTATTCAGTGGTGGTCGTTTTCTTAAGTCAAGACTCTGTTATTCAGTGGTGGTCGTTGTCTTAAGTCAAGACCCTGTTATTCAGTGGTGGTCGTTGTCTCAAATGAAGACCCTGTTATTCAGTGGTGGTCGATGGTTGCCGTTTTTTTTTTCGTTTGGAGTTTTCTCATTGATTCGGTGGTTCTCTGATTTGAAATATATCAAACTTTATCATATCAAGGCTTTTCTGTAATTTCAAAACGGTATGTGTTTGTTTCGTGCTGTTGATAATTCACATGAAATTTACAGCATCACACTTTTATCTGGAAAGTTGTCCCATGTGCAATCATACTAAAGCTCCTAACTTTTATTTTGATATAATACCTATTAACAGTATAGTATAACGGCAAATCCGATTAAAATAGTTTCTAGCAGTATATGTAAGAGTGCATTTCCAAAAATATATAGCAAGAAGTAGGTAATTATTGATTGATTGATAATTGCTTAACTTCCACTCACAAATATATTACTCAGATTAAGGCTGAATAAATAGACAATAAATCTATATAGAAATAATAGAAACAAGGATTAAACGTTTGTACGTGAAAAGGCGTACATTATTTTAGAAACATACAATTAACCAAGGTAGTTAAGGGTAGATATAAGAATTGGTTTTATTATTCTTTTCTAATATTTTTCATGTTAAGCATATTCTAAAGAAGGAGTGGGTTATATTAAAGCCATCAGATGGCCACTGAAATTACGCAAATTGCAAATATCGTTCTAAGTTATTGTAATGTTATTGATACATGAACAGAATAACAGATCTCTTTACAGTATTGCTAAACTATGATTTGGGATGTCACTGAAATTGCGATTATTGCAAAACTCGTTCAAAGTTACGCTTATTTATTGGTAAATGAATAGAACAGTAAATCTAAACTAGAACACACCCGCGAAATCGCAGGCATTTAGTGCGTGGTTGAAAAAATGTAAACTGTTGTAGGATGAATTTTCGTAAAATATTTTGTGACTGGCTAATTTCAGGAAAAGTATCAAAAGTCTTAGCCTGTAATGTATGTGCCGATTTGACAGGACAATTTTGTTTTAGCCCTCCACCTGTTTTCCAAAGTCCGTTATTGCTTGTTTTCTGTTTGTTTGTTTACATTGAACATACATATACTGAAAATAAGGTGTATTTGTTATTTACTATGATCAATTTCTAGTCTGCTATCCACGGGCCGGCAGTCACTGATAAAGTATATAGAGACTATTCATTTAATATATTAGCGACTACGTCAACGACCGTCGTGGATAGTAAACTTGGAATTGATATTAAATAGCAAATAGTATACATTTTATCTATATTATGTGTATGATTATAGTATACAGAAACCCGTGAAAATAATTGTCCTGTCCCAATGAGAAATTTTAAAACAGTTATAAACGGAAGTCTTGTTTATGACTTAAAGTCCGTTCGATGACGGAAACAATATCCTGACACCTTTTTTTCCGTTTTTCTCTCAAACTAAACCAATCTGAATAATTATAAGAATAGACGACAAATGCGACTATGTGCGGTACCATTAGGACACAGAGGCATGATGATTAATTTTATTTTTGAAAGGAAGAGAAGCGACACACAAAATGAGGTCTTCGTTTTTTATGTGTTTTGTCATTTGATTTTGCCATGTGATTATGGACTTTCCGATTGGATTTTCATCTGAGTTCAGTATTTTTGTGATTTTACTTTCTACTCGTTTAATAGTATAAATAGATACAGAAGTGATCAGAAGTGCAAATATATTATATGTGATGTCACTGTGACGCCATGTCGAAATTACATTACTACGTCAAATAGTCATGTTTTATATATATGTGCTTAAACTCTATTTGACCAACAACCTTTCTTAAACATTTTATAAACCTAAAAACTTTTTTCTATGATAACAGTGTTGAAAGTATGACACTCCCATTGTTTCTTTATTAATATTTTACAATTTCTGTGAGATATTCATTATTCCATATCTACGTCGAGTAACAACTCCACTACGAGCTCGTCATCTGATGATATGCTGTTGTCTGTGCTGTGATCTAAGTAATCTGCTGCTGAAACATCATCCTGAATGACTGTCGAAGTTCGTTTGTGTATATAACATCTGCAATACTGTTCAACTATATTTTTAATTTCGTCCATTTTGGTCTCTTCTTTATATTTGTCTCCCTTTTCCTCAAACATGTGCCATAGTTTAGGAATCAAACAAATAAAAAGAGCTGTAATAGCTTGCGTCAATGTCGACATTTTATTAAGTTCTTTGAATGTGAGAAGAATTGAAATGGACATGTATAGAATGATTACAATGAAGGTCAGCTTCAGAATAGAAAAAAGTATTTCAATTCTTAAGGGTCTGTAGTACCGAACGACATACCGAAACAAAGGTTTGGATATAGACGTCTTACGTCCATCGGGACTAATCAATGGAACGGCCTGGAATTGTTTTTCTTTCTTCATTTGTTTGCAAGTGTTCTTCACTGTTTCAAAAAGGTGTGTATACACATCATTTACATGTTGTATGCTTTCTGTGACATATATAATAACTGTAATCGTGAAAACTAGATAGCCGTATGTAATGTCGGGATAAGCAATCAGCCCGGCGAAAGAGTACGTACACATCCGACATAAAAAGATAAAACTCTCTATAAAAAGTAGTGAGAATATGTAAATGTCAAAGGCAACACACACAAACATTAATACAATCACTACTACACCACAAATAATGCTTGCTGAACCAGTTCTCTGAAAGGTGTGTGCTTGCTTTACGGTTTTATAACATGCATTTATAATGATAATGAAAAATCCCACTACTGGCAAACCGTACAAAAATATTGCTAGCACCCATTCAATAACGCATAATAACAAATAAATTGGGATCAAAGCAGCAGTAAGAACGAGTCTATATAATATTCTGTTTCTTGTCAATAATAGGATGTATCCACTAAATCTCCGTTTTTGAATCTGGAACCCGAGATTCCAAAATGAAGGATTGACCAGCATATAAATATTTGCTCCAAGAATCGAATAGAGTCGTTTATAGCCTTCTTGTCTATGAATGTTTAAAATGGCCCCTAGTTTTGCTTTCGTACTTATATCAACAGTCAGTAAAGACGTAAACATGTCTGCTTTATCGTCAATTCCTTTATCCACAAATTTACTCAGGTCAGTTGGTAGGCAAAGCAGAAAGGCAGTTGAAACGTAATACAATCCTAGTGCAATAAATGGACCTCCAAAACACGTTAGAAAAGTATCCTTACTGAGTGAATATCCAGCCGCCATAGTGATCCAGTTAAATGGAACTCCTGCTTGAGTGCTGGTGATGACGAAGTCATTATGATAGTAATAATACGACACTACTTCAATAACTACGAACAATGATGTTAAGAGAATACATATGATTTTCGACAGCCTTGAATAAATTTTTCCTGAAGCACGATTAAAAGGATCTCTCAGTACGTTACCGAATGATATTGGATTTGAGGGTAGCCATTGTTCATGTCCGAAATTTTTATATTTTTTTTCTGTGTACTTTAGAAAAAGTAGTGGCAGGAATAGGAACAAGATCCAACCCATTACATACGGAAAATTCCACCATAACCCATTATCAATCATGATTGTGTCACTCGTGCATGATATGGTATCTTCATGGGTACGTTTATTGAATTGATTTTGGCAGCAGCGGTATCCCATACTTTGCTTTGGACGTATGATGTACTTACTGAACATGAACATGGTATATTCCATCTGTGTCTTACTTATATAACAAATATACCCATACCTTAATCCGATTTCTCTGTCATGCTGAAATGACTGGTTAAAAGCTTTCAAGAATGCTGATCCTAAACGCTCGGTTGTATTTCTGTCTCCTATTTTCAAATTGCATACACCTTTTAAATCTAGATTGAATGTCATAGATATGGTATAATGGTTGAGCAAGCTTAGTGAATAATAGGAAAATTCTTTCATTAATGACAAGTACTGAAATCCGCCGTTTTCACCTTTATATGTCCATATCCATTCAAATGGTGAAATTGTACATTTTGTGTAATTCACTTTTAATGTTGTGTCCTCCGAAAAATTAAGACTTATTTTAAGCAGACTGATGTGATATTCTTGAGAACGAATTTTATTTACGAAGTTGTTTATATCTAGTGGGTTAATAGTTACTTCACACTCCTCATCTATTTGATCATTTTCTGGATAAACTGTTCCATAATGGTCACAATCATCTTTGTTTTCTTTTATAACGAATGAATTGTTTTGACTACTTGCAATCCAATGTCCTTTCTGCAAAGGAGAAACAATCTCCAAAAGGAATAGTGTTGCCAAAATTTTTAACACATTCATTTTGTATTTTATAGAGAGGGCGGTTGTATTAAGGAAGTAGATATATAAATATTTTGAATCAATATGACACCGTTATATTTTAGATTTCCTCTTATCTAAGTAGTCCCTTATATCATGTTATATAGTAAATCGGAAGACGTGCATTATTTACATAACCTCGATAAAATATCAATATAAGGTCTTCTGTCACAAATCTGTTTACTTTGAGGGGTTGAATCAAATATGTCCATGTTGTGTAGTAACTAACCTGTATGCCTACATGCTGCTTACGCATAATATCGATTTTTCTTTTCCTTGACATTTACACGTAAATTTGATTTTACCATGACAAGAGGACATGATATTGTAAGAGTCTGGCTCCATCTATATTGTGAAAGAAGATCTTAGTTACGCTTCTATTAATAATAATGCTCCAACGGTTACACTTCCAATACTCATTATATTCCCTCTGAATAGGCTTGCAATACAGTGATTTGATTATGTGTCTCAATTTATTCGTTGTCTTAGATCTTAAGATACATTAATAGTCAGATCTGCAGTTTTACCTTTCTTGTCATATTCCAGATTGAAAATTATAATTGGGTATGAATTTCTATGGAGGGCGATGCATTTCTATAAGAAGACATGGTTGGCGATTCATTCCTTTAGGAAGATGTTATTCAATGGACGCCGATTCGATCTCGCGTCTTCTTATGGTACATGCGATTCCTTCAAGTTTGGTTTTATAATCTTCATTTGTATCTTCTCATTCAATTTGTAAGATTTGAAAATATTGTTGCCTTTATACAACGGAAAAAGGAGGATCTTGTACTTTCAAGAAGCTTCGTCACAGCATCACTACAAACAGTGCATGTGTGATAGATTTTAGTGAATTAATAGTATTCATAATTAAGAAAAATCATCCACATAAATACAGATGTTGTTTGATTTGAATACAATTTTATTCAGGTTTAGCCGTTATTGTCTTTCAGAACAATAATTTCGTGTCGGTTCCAATTTTGATAAGTTGAATAATCTATATATTTAAAACCAATTCAGAAGAACAAGACAAACAAAACAAATCTTATTCAACCTAACATGGGTGAGGGTTGTTATAAAAACAAAAAAAAACAAAAATATTTTTCCTTCGCTGTAAAATTTTATAAAACAAGTATTTCTTGTAAATCGTTGTACAAAATTGAAAATAAGTTCAATTTGACAGCAAACCAGTGACGCAAAAAATAAACACTCAAAGAGGCCAACATTTGGTATGAACAATAGGCAAGTGTGCAAAGCAAAATACCGTTAAAACGATGGCATTCATTATCAATTCATCCTAAACAAACATATTAGGTGCTTCCAATTAGACAAACACGTTCTCTTAATGACAAATGTATATGAAATAGATAAGTGTTCATAATAATGTAACGTTCTGAATGTCATAGAGTCGTCAAAGGTTATAATGAGTTGATTGAACAAATATCTGTCCACAATGCTAAATAATATTCACTAAACTCTGACAGTCCGAGATGCCTGTGTTCATCGACAACACTTTAGAAATAAACATACTAACGGATCCTACCATTCTATGAGATGATGACATTTGTCTTCCATAAAGACTTCTAAAAAAGCAATGAAAGGCAAATATATTACCTTTTAAGGTTATTTCGGACTTTTAAAACACAATAAACGCTAGCACATCATAGATAAAAACGTGAATCATCTATGTTTAAAATTTTATAACAAAAATCTCTGTATTAAAGTCTGGATTTTCTACAAACGTCATGGTTTTATTTGCCACAAAATCCCATTTTACTATTAAATGCAATGACGCAATAAATAATGATGCTTTGCACGAAGTTTCCCCCTGGCCCATCTGTATTATTAGTTATCTTTGCTGTTTTGGTACTATTGCAGTTTGAAAAATCCGTAATTCACATGGCTACAAAAGGGGTCATAACCCTTAACCTGTTACCAGCTTTTACCACTAGGAAAATCGACAGGTATGACATGCAAAGGTAGATGTGCTTAACACTCAAGGAGCACATGTTTTCTTTCCTGGTTTCATATGAGTTTGTTTGTCATTAGAATTTTTTGTGAAATTTAAATTCACTTTATGTCCTTGATTGTTACATCGTCGAAGAGGTACACTTACAAGGAGCAACAAGACGAGTACAACAAACAGCTGGATCTGCTAGCCCTTCCATAACAGATCGGATCGCCCCGGATCGTGTTGGTGATGCTTAATCTTAAGTTTTACTATGTTGTGTTTAGTCATTCATCGTTGTTTGGGGTTTTTTTTTGTATTTTATGGGTGTTTTTTTTTTGCCATGATTACTTGCCATCTTATTTTGGATTAGGATATAAACATTAAGATGTGGTATGAGTGCCAATGAGACAATTCTCCGTCAACGTCACAATGTATACAAAGTTAACAATAATAGGTCAAAGTACGGGCTCAACACAGAGCCTTGAATCACACCGAACAGTAAGCTATGAATGGTCCCAAAATGACTAGTGAAAAACAATTCAAAATAGAAAACCAACGGTTCAATCTTTATAGAATACAAGAAACGGGAAACATTTATGAACCACACACCAACAAACGACAACCATGATGTTGATTTTAAAATATATTTAATATTATGTGGCGGTTATCGGTTTCTATGTTCACTCTGGAAAAAAAACATTTTGCAATATTTTTTTATTATTCATTGTGATATTATCTCATTCTATTGTTTATCGCATTTTCAGTTTGCTTAAAAGAGGGACGAAAGATATCAAAGGGACAGTCAAACTCATAAATCTTAAACAAACTGACAACGCCATGGCTAAAAATGAAAAAGACAAACAGAAAAACAATAGCACACACGACACAACATAGAAAACTAAAAACCCCAATGAGACAAGCGATGCATTAAAAGCGCTGTCGAAAGAAAGATAACTCTTTTTTTCAAAATGAAAAATATGCAAATACAACAGACAACAAAAAATTAAGTAGTTTGGAATTATGGAACGGTTTGCATGTGGAATTGATATTGTTGTAAATAAAACAAACTGAGCAATTCCATTTATTGAATTGAAAGTGTTTCATTTAGGACAAACATATCTAATATTATGCATTAAGAACGGCATTTAAAAAGGTACGAAGTTTCATTACTACAACTCCGTACATCCGATAGAAGAATAGAGGGAATCTTATATTTTGCCGTTTTTAACTAATCATAATCTGAGAGTAACGCATACTTTTAATGTTGCAAGGGAAAACTAATACTGAAAGATCCAATTATGCAAAGTCTACCTAAAGAAACATCTAATAAGAGTCAAAATTTCAGTTATACGAATGTTAAGCCAAATGTTACGTAAGTTAACAGCTTCTAGTGATTCGAGTTGTGGATGTATCAAAGATAGTTAATACATCAAATACATTAAAAAGTGGGAAAATAGTTCAAATATATATCGTATATACATAAAAAAAAATCAAATCTTCATCTACACGAGAAGAAATATTATTATGACTAGGCAATATTGTATATACTTTTTTGTATTTTTAAAAAGAATGAATTGACTTAAAATATATTAGCTAGTAGTGATCGTCGAGGTATCGTTTCCAATTATTTATTACGTAGTTTTGAAAGTTTTGAATTTCTTATCGATTTCCCATTTGGACGGTTGGAATCATATATATTTATAAATGGCAAGGAATGTTATGCAAACATGTTAACACACGCACACTTGTAGACGAAACGCGCGTCTGTCGTAAATACAAAATTTTATCCTGGTATCTATGATTAGTTTATTTACAACCACTGGGTCGATGCCAATGCTGGTGGAGTTTTAATTCCCCAAGGGTATCACCAGCCCAGTAGTCCGGCAGTACTTCTGTGCTGACATGATTCGAGCGCATTTGTTTCTAACCTAAACGATGTAAACGACTACGCGCGTAGTCGTTTAATCCATTTGTTTCTTACATTTTTTGGTCAATGTTGACATCGTTCACATAAACGATGTACGCGCAAAATAGTCGCGTAGTCGTTGATCGTTTATCGTTGAGACGTGTAAACGATAAATTTGTTTCTGCATCTGTCGTTTAAATAATTACGAGCACGTGTTGTTTTCGCAATGTCCTGGTTATTTATTTCCCGCACTTTTACCTGTTTGTTTACAGTGCGTGAGTGTAATCTATTTTTGTCTGACAACGTGGGGTCGATAAAGTATTTGTTTCTAGCAGCTTAACCACAGTGTAGATACTATTCTGTACGCTATCCGGAAGTCGCGATTTTCGAAGCGATAATTTCCAACTGACTAACAGAACGGTTTTGCCTACGGTGACTTTTCTCATCATTTGTTTACTCTTTATCTATAAAGTCTTTTGAAGGTCTTCAAGGTATGTATAGCATCATAAAAATGAGTAAATGTAACAAAAACATGCATTAGAACATAAAATATACGTGTGCATCACACCAACTTGATAGAACAAAGTGAAATCGATGGACAATTTTGCTCTCGTAGTACAAAGCAAATAATCTTTAATGGCAAATATTTGCATCAGTTTACAGTTAAATATATGCTGTTTCAATATTCTTTTCGTATTTAAGTAGAATATTCGTATTTCCCCTAAAAAATATGTTTTCCTCGAGGATCCTAAAATATATTACTGTACGATCAGTCTAGAACTGACTGTATTCTAGAAGCGATTTCAGATTTTTTGACTGTATGACCAGTCATGATTTAAAAAAAAACAACAACGGCAATTCAGTTGAGGGTATATACGTGTCTATGTGATATTATGAACTGTCCAGGGAACTATAACGTATAATTTTTTTCATCAGACAATACAAATATATTTCTGATGATTTTTGCAGACGGCAAAATAATTTTTTTTTGTTCCGTCAGTCTTATTTAAAATCAAATGCCTAAAAAGCAATACATGGTTCGCTTGTGGACTTTGTAATAGTGTATTGTTTCAGTTATCTGTTTAGCTATTACATTTTTAAAGGCTATTTACACCGTCCGCCGTTGAGGGGGATAATTCATGTGATATAATTTGGGTAAGTTTACAGAAATGATTACATGTATCAATAACGAATGAATTTAAAATGAAACGGATTTTATCAGTTTACTTAAAGCAATTTCAGGGTTAATCCATATATGTCATTGTATTAATTGCATTTATTAATTGCGTGGCAACTTGTGAAAATAATAATACTTAGCTTATACACTTTTACCCTTTTTAACAGAATTTTCCACAGAAAAATCGGTAGGTATGTTGAAGGTTGGTGCGACCATTAAAACGGTTAAACCCGCTGTACTAAAATTTTAAAATAAATTGGGACTTGGATTGAGAATAGTCTCATACCACATCTTCTTATTTATATTATTTTGGAGATGTTAGAATGCTGCCAAACATTGTCCATGCCCTTTACTCATGAACCGTTTAATCAAAGCTTTTAAAAATATTAATTTGTCGTTACTGATGCCAAAATGGAGATCAATTTGATATATTGACGATTTTTACTGTTTCTGGTCATGAGGTATGCTTCTTGAAATATTTAAAAATGGTGTTTCCAGTCGTGTCCATGCGTTAACTCGTGAATCGTTTAATCATTCAACTTTTCAAACTTTAATATGTTGTTACTGATGATAACACGGAGGTCAGGTATGATATTGATAATTTTCACATTCACCGTTCAAGAAAGATGGTACTTGAAAGATTGAAAAATGCAAGATATGAATAAATTAAAAAAAATCTGGATTGCTTCTTCTGAAAGGCTCTTGTTTTGATTTTCCTTGGGAGTCAGCTATGTTTTTTTATCTTCATTTTTCATTTACATCTGCCCCATTATAGAACCATTCAGGCTAAAAGTTGGTATAAGTCGACCCTGAGGAAAACTTTGTGATGGGGTGAACGGGAGGCAACCATTAATATCTAGTCCACTGACTTTGTTATTTGAAAATTGTTTATGAAATGTACATGTTAAATTCAAATCAATATAAATACTGTAATGCATTCAAGTAAACGAAAGATATATTTTTTTTTCAGGATAATCCAATGCCAAGTTTTCATGATTCGAAAGAATTAAAGTTGAAAGTTGCAACACGTGTTTCTCCGTCTATTACAGATGTCCGAACAAAAACCTTTAAACTGATACCTGCTGAAATTAAGGAAGCTCGCTTGTCATGTTTTCAAAATTTGGTAACGCGCGTTATTCAGTGTGCACCATATTTTTTATGTTATTTCTTCATAGACAGAAAAATATTACAGTCATTCCTTAAATAGTTTTTGGGGACATAAACTTGTTAATGATAAAGCTATATGAAAAGTGAAGAGAGAACATTTTCCGGCAGAAATTTCAACGGCTAATATATCGAAACAAGCACGGTGACCTATATATTTTTTTGCTCTTTGGATTCCTATATTAATCCCCTATCAATATATACTAGTGCTTTGAAAAGTTAATTACTTTGAAACTGAGAAGCGAACTCCCTTAAGAAGGACAATACAATCACAATTCCACAATGTGAAGCACTCACTTAATGTATGTAATATTTCTTCGGAACTGTTGTCACCTGTTAAGAATAAATGTGGAACAGAAGTACAATAGAGTATCAAAGAGACAGCTCTACATCCAAAAACAAAGTGAAGGAACTGTGATCAATTATAGGCTCCAGTACGGCCTCGAATGTGTGTAAATACATGCATCTTTATATAAAAATTAAATCTGTGTGTTTGTACAATTTAAAGTATAACGGAGGACATTTCTGAAACTTATATATAAAACAAACCTACTTCTTATTTTAGCAACATTTAAACATCCTTATACTTCATGTAGTAAGTCGAGTACACCCTATCCAGCTAAAACATGTTTCATAAGTTTTTAGGATGTGAATTTATTGAAATATATTTGTGTTATTTAGAAAAATGTATCGTATATAATTTTGAAATCACCACTAGAATACAGTGAAATAAAGACTGATCATACAGTTTCAAAATATACAAGCGAGACTGATCGTACAGTGAGAAATTCAAACAAGTGTAAATTTCTTATTTCTGGCTTCAAAATTCTGGTTGAAACTTTTACCCCCACTTGAAATCTACTTCATTAAGTTAATTAAGTCTGGTTCATAAATTAATTTGTACACTAAGACGGTAAAAATCTTGTTTTTAGGTTCACCGACTGATTTTCCTTAGTGATGCACTTGAAAATCTCTTGATTAAGGCAAAGTAATGAATGTGCTGAATTTATTTCTAAACCATTTGAGAATATTGATGTCAGCTGATTTAATCATTAAGCAATGTTCAGATGATCAACTTTCCGTTTAATTCAGTATATCCATCAAATTTAAAATGTGATCAAAAAAGTTCTCGCTTCGAAAATCGCGACTTCCGGATAGCGTACAGAACAGAATACACTGACAGCGTGCACAAAGTTGACGGCAACTGTAAAATGCGCCTTTTAGATAGTTTTATACAACCGTGTTTAAAATATTTTTGAATAAGAATAGGAATAAGAATTTTTTTATGATAAAATGATGAATGCATGCCATTAAAATCCACATTATTAGTAAGGTAAATTAAAATTTAATCTATAAAGCACGAAACGGAATATAGAAAACAGCAAAAATACGGTGTAACTTGTAACATTAAATAAGCATAAATTAAGAGTTTTTGACCTAAAACTTATACAAATTCAACAAATTTCCCTGCATTTTCGTATTACAGAATTGTTCGGATTCTGACTCGGACATCACACGAAATTCATCGCAAAAAAAATCAAAAACGATCATGGTAGATAAGTTTGGAATGGTCTTCGTTATGTGTAAGAAGTAGTAATTTGGAAGGATTAATAATCGAAATGAAAGAATCGACAAGAACAATATGTAATTACAATCTTTTTATTTTCAAAAAAACTTGGTATTCCAAATGTGCATAACCAGAGGTTTAAAATAATCCTCAAAATATGAATGATTCCATAGTCCAGACTGAACACCTGATTTTTTTTAATGTCCAGCTAGTATGTTACAATCTTAAGAAATGACGTTTTAACGCTATTATCTGAAAAGGGTCCACGACATAATCGCTAATCATTTCCATTTCACTGCTCTTAGCATATATCTATTTATATTTCCAGAATGTGCATTTGCTGCACATTTTTGTTCGAAAGAAAAAAGAAATATGTTGAACGTAAATATTTAAAGTTATGTGATAAACTAAGTGTCCAGTGTTTTTGTTACGCGCTTGTTTTCTGGAGGAAAATGCCGACGTCGTTAATGGTTTTAGTAATTTGAAGACGTTACGTTTGTGGACTCAGCTTTGTGCACACCGTCACTGTGTTAACGTTTACTAAACGATAGTCATCGATGAGAAAATTTCGGGTTAGAAAAAATGCACTCTTCATTCTCATTGATATGGTCATATTTATAAATTAACTGTTTACAAAACTTTTGAATTTTTAAAATACTAAGGCTTTTCTACCTCATGAATATGTTACCATAACTGTATTTGGCAAAAATTTTAGGAATTTTGGTCCTCAATGCTCTTCAACTTCGTACTTTATTTTTTTAACTTTTTTCGAGCGTCACTGGTGAGTCTTTTGTAGACAAAACGCGTGTCCGGCATATATTTAAAGAATAAGGTCAATTCGAAAAGTAGCGGAAACCTTCGATCAAGATTTTCGAAACGACATACATAATAATTCGAAACCAAACCTCATCGATTGCATTATATTTCTAGCAATTTCAAGTACAGAGACCTACAGAATACATTGCATCCGTCTATGCAGTTGTTTACAATTGAAATAAGCAAAAGTTATTTACCTTTTGTACAGTCTTATTAAAAACCCTTAACCCACCGATATCAATAACAAACACGGACACGTGTGTCATCCTTCTAACATAAAACTGAAAATGAAGAGGCTAGAAATGTGTAACCATTACAGTATTGTCTAGCGCTTTTATCAAGCTTGAGACTTTTGACTAATGATTTTTAATAAATTAAATGCATTTTTATATATTAGCATTTGGTGTTATTTTATGTGACGACAAATTTATGTGACGTATAAGTTTTCTGACGTCAGACACTCAAATCAATGAATGTGTTCGTAGATAGTAGATGTTTTTGTGTTCTGTTAAATGGTTCCTTTTAAAATTGTTATACGATGATGACTGATGTACCCATATTGTGACTATTTTATTTATTTTGTCTGTTTATTTAACGCATCAATGTAAATATATCGGAAATTGATGAGACTGTCATTAAAGTGAGAGGGTTAGCGCTATAGAAACAGGTTTAATCCACCATTTTCTACATTTGAAAATGCCTGTACCAAGTCAGGAATATGACAGTTTTTGTCCATTCGTTTTTGATGCGTTTTGTTATTTGACTTTGCAATGTGATTATGGACTTTCCGAATTGATTTTCTCTAAGTTCAGTATTTTTGTGATTTTACTTTTTTCAGTGTGCAGTGTGGCTACTTAAATGCAAAAACAAGATTACTCATTATTTATTTCATTATTTCATTTTTAATAATGTCGGAAGCAATGTTTGATTTTTGTTTTGGTGTCTTACAACAGAACTTAAAGGACACATCATTTAATTTTTCTAGATATGACAGGGTGCAAATATCAGCAGTTATAAAAATTAAAGAGTACGGTTTCAACATCCAAGTAGTCATAACAAAAAGGTAAATGGATCAAGTCATGAGGAAACTACACGTAGGTGTTATATAACCCGTGTATTTCACGTAGTTATAGTATACTTTTAAAAATTTAAACATTGCTAAATATAGTAGTTGTAAAAGGTGAAAGTAAAATATTCAAAGGTAATGCGTAGAAGATTTTAACAGGAAGTTCAACATCAATATAAGAGATGGCCAGCTCAAAAACACACACTGGATCTATCAGTAAGGAACAATCTGCTCTACTTTGCCAATTATGTGAAAATGAGCCAAAATTCAAATGGAAGTGTTTACAGTGTTCTTTGGTGATGTGTCAAAGATGCAGAGACAACGTTCATCCGAAATTTAAATCTGCAGAAAGTCACCAAATTATTGACCTGAAAGATGTGGGAAAGTTAAATTATGAGGAAGAGATAGATTTCTCCCAATTCAAGTGCGTTGAACATTCTGGGCAGCCATGCTGCTTATTTTGTGAAGGTTGCAATGTCATGGTTTGTCCTAGTTGCGTTGATGGAATCCACAAAAAGCATGAACTAGTTGAAATAAAGGTGGAAATACAGAGAAAAGGGGTGAGTGTTTGGAACAGAATAAAACTCAATGAACTTGCCTTGAAAGAACTAAAGGAGAATGAAAGGAAATTGAGAGAAATTTATTCAACAGAAAAGGATAATTATGATAAATCGGGTGACAAAATTGTGGAACAAGAAAAACATATCCTTCACATTTTACAAAATCATACAAAAACACTAAAAGATGAACTTAACGAGAAATGGATAGATATAGACCATTCTGTCTCTGAGGAAATTAATAAAGTAATAGAATCTGGTACTAAATTAGACACGCAAAACAAAACTTTACTTGAAATTCTCCACAACAATAATCCAGTTGAAATTTTTGATTGCAGAGAAAGTAATGCCAAAATAAGACCTACGGTTCTAAGCTTCAACACGATGCCAGTTTTTGTTCCTAATAAGCTTCATGAGAATGACTTGAAATCTGGTTCTTTGAAACAGCTGCAATCAATCCCCAAACAATCAACATTAATATCAACTTTAAACACAAAATTTCAACTTTTGAACTATTTACTCTGAAACATGCCATTTCCAAATTAAAAGTGGAGGCAGATGACTTAATATGGATAGCTCATCGATTTGAACAAATTCTTACAAATATTGAAGTAACGGAACAATATCTTTATGTCTATGATATGGATTTTTCATTTAAACAGGATTTATTATTATCCATTGAAAATTGCAAACTCTCAGTTATACCAAGTGGAAGCAAACAGATAAGGGATCTTTATAATATTTCTCCCCTGGTTACAGAAGCTATCCATGTGACAAAAGATAGACAAATAATTATCGGTGCTATGGGCGATGGACTACACTTCCGAGTTGGAAAAAAATCAAAACGGCAACATTTCATAATTAATGAAAAAGGAAAACTGATAAGGACATTAGACATTGAAAAGGACCGAATGCCTCCACTTACGTTTCCAAGTCGTATTGCAAGTAATTTGAAAGGGTATATTGCAGTTCATTCATTCACAAGAGTACGATGGTAGGGTTGTGGTTCTGAATAGGAATGGAAAAATTGAAAGCTTCTACAATGGTCATCCAGAAATCAACACCGATTGTCCGTTCAAACCATCAGATATTGTTTTAACTCCACATGAGAACTTCTTGGTCTTATATTATAGCTCGTATTGTTTCCATGTCTTGGAAGAGCGCGGCGATTGCAAAGAGTTTTATGACATTAAACATATAAACATTGATGGATTACCTCAAACATTTTCCTTTGCGAACAATTATGAACACTTATATATTGAATATATTCAATCTGAAAACAGCAAATCAAAGTCAAAAGTATGTGTAGTTCAGACACCGTTTGGAAAATTTGTTTATTGTTAACTTTTGAATACTTGACGAACTGCAAAATCATGTCATCAATTAATATTGCAACTATGCTTGGGTTTTCGTTAAAGTGCAACATATCACACCGTCCAGTAATGAATGATTTAATTTACGGTGTGATACACACGAAAAGTTTCACATTTCTGCTCGAAAAACAAATTTCACATTCACAAGATATTAAATGTTTTCTGACCTGCTCTAGATGATGCTTAAAATGTAGCTGATATTCGATTTGTAGAAGGTATGATTTTGTTACCTTATTAGGTATTTTGAATTCGCTGTAATTTGTAAAGAGTTTGTAAAAATAAAATCCTTGATATTATATTCCTTAGTATTACTGTTCTTTAACCTGTGTACTTTTGTTCTTGTGTAAAATACCAAATTGTTTGTATGTAGATGAATAAAGCTCACAAAGCTCATAGGGTCAGTCAAAAAAGGTCATTTTGAAATATTCGTATAACGTATAAATGGCGTCCATCGTTCGTTAGTTACATTCACCAAAAAAGTATTCTCCACTGAAATTAATTATGGTCAATTGCGACACGATGATCAAGAGCTTAGAATTTTTTAGTTTATTGTTTTTGCCGTAATCACTATATTGATTTTTTAATTGGAAGTTGTGTGATGCAGGGTACCTTTAATGTGACATAAGCTTCAAGATGTTTAATTGATAAAAAAAAAACAAGAATGTGTCCTCAGTACACGAATGCCCCACTCGCACTATCATTTTCTATGTTCAGTGGACCGTGAAATTGGGGTAAAATCTCTAATTTGGCATTAAAATTAGAAAGATCATATCATAGGGAACATGTGTACCAAGTTTGAAGTCGATTGGACTTCAACTTCATCAAAAACTACCTCGACCAAAAACTTTAACCTGAAGCGGGACAGACGGACGGACGGACGGACGGACGGACGGACGCACAGACCAGAAAACATAATGCCCCTCTACTATCGTAGGTGGGGCATAAAAACATGATAAAGAACCGAATTATTAATTCAGACGTGCGTTTCCGCTATATAGATGATGTTCTTTCACTAAACAATTCAAAATTTGGTGACTATGTGGAACGCATCTATCCCATCGAAAAGAGATAAAGGATACTACAGATACAGTTAAGTCGGCTTCATATCTTGACTTAAATCTAGAAATTGACAATGAGGGTCGGTTGAAAACAAAACTTTACGACAAAAGAGATGATTTCAGCTTTCCAATTGTGAACTTTCCATTTCTAAGTAGCAACATTCCAGCAGCACCTGCATACGGGGTATATATCTCCCAATTGATACGATATTCCCGTGCTTGCATTTCCTATCATGATTTTCTTGATAGAGGGTTGCTGCTCACAAGGAAGCTATTAAACCAAGAGTTCCAAATGGTGAAGTTGAAATCATCCCTTCGTAAATTTTACGGACGCCATCACGAGTTGGTTGACCGTTATTGAATAACCGTTTCACAAATGATATCGGATATGTTCCTTACGTAGTAACTACAATTCCCTTCCCTTTCATGAATGTGACCTACCGAATTAGACTATTTACCGGATTTGTTATCACATAAGCAACACGACTGGAGCCACATGTGGAGCAGGATCTGCTTACCCTTCCGGAGCACCTGAGATCCCCCTAGTTTTTGGTGGGGTTCGTGTTGTTTATTCTTTAGTTTTCTATGTTGTGTCATGTTTACTATTGTTTTTCTGTTTGTCTTTTTCAGTTGTAGCCATGGCGTTGTCAGTTTGTTTTAGATTTATGAGTTTGACTGTCCCTTTGGTATCTTTCGTCCCTCTTTTGTCTACATAATACACATCAGTGACGCTCGAATCAAATTGGTAGCATGGCTCACTATAGAACGAAGCTGGAAAAGCATTTAAAACTAAAGCTTTTTAAAGAGTTGATCCATACTTTTCAATGAAAATCGAAGTTTTAGAGCTAAAAAAACAAATTTGTTACAAACGATACCAGAATTATAATTTGTACATCGGTAGCGAGTTTCGTCTGCATAAGACTCATCATGATATCAGTGACGCTCGAATCAAATAAGTTGGATGGTAAACACACATACGAACTTGAAAAGAATGATAAACCAAAAATTACCGATTAAAACTAAGACAATCTACACCAAGGTAGAAAACCTTTGCGTTTAACAATTTATGAACTGCAAATTTACTGAAAATTGCCATATCAATAATATTTGATAGGACATAGGACGAAACGTCCATCAGCAATGGCATCTACACGGTTGGAGAAACTTATCAAAGATACTTGGCTTATAATTTAGAACGTCAGATTCGCGTTTCGTTTACATAAGATTTATAAAAGGGCGCTTGGTTGCATTGAAAGCTGTAGAATAAGCGATGGTTACACCTTATCGGATAGCTCTAACGGACACTGAACGGTTGAAAAAATAAATTTCCGAAGTCAAACTTTGTATCCGATGTAAGTCAGTTGATGTACTGACCCATTAAATGGACCATCGTGTAACGAATTTTCAACGGACACACATAGAATATGCAACAAATGTACGAGAAACTGAAACATAACGGATATAAGACGGATATGGACGAACGTGAACGGATTGAAAAAAAAAGTTTCGTTCTATCCGGTAAGGTGTGACGGGGGATATCTATACTATTAAACGAGAAGACCTCATTTTGGGTGTCGCTTCTCTTCTTTCCACAATAAATTAATCAACAGGCCTCTGTGTCCTATAGGTAAAGTGCATAGTCGCATTTGTCATCCATTCATATGATTATTCAGATTGAGTTATTTTGGGAGAAAAACGAGAAAAAAGGCATCCGGATATTGTCCCGTCATTGGACGAAATTTTAAGTCAGATTAGACTTCCGGTTTGCGTTTTTCTGTATACTGAGACCTCGTATACTTTGAACATACATATACGTATATATACAAAAAATAAAGTGTATTTTCAAAATTCTATCTGCTATCATTTTCAAGTTTACTATCTACGGCGGTCACAGAGTTTATTAAATAGAGAGAGTCTGTATACCATATCAATGACCACCATGGATCGATTAGTAAACTTAGAATTTACTATCTACGGCGGTCACAGAGTTTATTAAATAGAGAGAGTCTGTATACTCACGTGTGTATACTATACCAATGACCACCATGGATCGATAAGTAAACTTAGAATTGAAAGTAAATACACTATATTTATATAGTTACTGTAATGAATGTTCATAATATACAGATAAGCGCTAAAAATATTCATGTGAACTTTTGATACCTTTTCTAAAATTCTCCAGTCATTAAATCTTTTACAAAATTCATTGATTACAATAAAAAGAAGATCTGATATGATTGCCATGTTGAGACAACTCTAGATAAGCGCTAAAAATATTCATGTGAACTTTTGATACCTTTTCTAAAATTCTCCAGTCATTACTGAAATCTTTTACAAAATTCATTGATTACAAAAAAAAAAGAAGATGTGGTATGATTGCCATGTTGAGACAACTCTCCACAAGAGACCAATATGACACAGAAATTAACAACTATAGGTCACTGTACGACCTTCAACAACGAGCAAAGCCCATACTCCATACTCAGCTTTAAAAGGCCCCGAACTGACAATGTAAAACAATTGAAACCAGAAAACTAGCGGCCTTATTTATGCACAAAAAATGAACGAAAAACGCATATGTAACACATAAACAAACGACAACCACTGAATTACAGGCTCCTTACTTAAATGTTCATAACATACTAAATGTATGTTCATATTGAAATTGATAGAAAACCAAAAATTGGGAATTTTGGAAATAATGACCTATACAACTTATGATACTTTTGCTGAAATTCTCCAGTCATTCAATATTTTACAAAATTCTTCCAACAACACTTTACATACTTTAAACTACGCTCTGAATGACCGCCATTTCGCGGATGTGTTCTAGTATCAATGAAATGTGACAAATTCTGGATAAGGTCATCCATGCCAGGAGGTAAAAAAACTGTCACGACTGACTGCTGCTATTTATCTTTGGCCATTCACCTCTTTTGATTCAATTTCCACTGATAAACGAAAATTTAGACAAAACACGCGTGTGGCATACTTATGTACACGTCTGGATATCATTGTTTAATAATTACAACTTCTGGGTCGATGCCTCATTGTATTGGTGTCCGTTGTTCGTGTGAGTATGCAATGTTGGTCTATGCACTTTTCTTTTAATAAACTCATCATAGATACCAGGATTGAAATTTTATATTAGTGCCAAACGTGCGTTTCGTCTACAAAAAAACTCATCAGTGACGCTTGAATCAAAAACAGTTATATAAAGGCTAAATAAAGTACGAAGTTGACGAGCATTGAGGACCAGAAATTCCTAAATATTTTGCCAAATACAGCTAAGGTAATCTATTCTGAGGTAAAAACAAACCTAAGTATTTCAAAAATTCAAAGTTTTGTAAAACAGTTTATTCATGATTTGAATACCGGTAAATCAACATAGAATAAAGTCAATGGTATATGTGTGTTCTCTCTAGCTTATTTAGCTTGTTTAAAAATAATTCTTTCGTTGTTACTATGAGACACAATTGTTCAAGTTATGATTGAATTATCTTCCTTTGTCCACATTTCTGTTAAAGTTTATTTGTTGGGCTTACTATTAGGGTTATTTATATGTATAGCTGGTGAGTTACTAAGTCAGGGATTTCGCTATTTACAAATTTGAACATTTACTAAACTGTTATTTCTTCGATACTAAACTTTTGTTCGGAAATCTGGGAAGACGATTTATTTAAAAGTTGGAATTTGGGTTTCGTTCCAGCCTTCAATATATGTAAGTAATATTAGGTTTCTTGGTTTTATGTTTGTGTTAAGCTCGTGAGGTAATCACTTTCCCACTCATCTTCATGGTTTGTTCTTTTATCGGGCTGTTACATCACTGTCCAAGGTTAGGGATGATGCGTGCTCAAAAACAACCTCTCCCAAAGTTGGAGCATGTAATCCTGTGGTTGTCGTTGGTAGTCTGCTGATAATTCATGTTCGTGTATTATCTTTAGAATACACATAAATGATTTTCTCTTTTGAATTGTTATAAGGTACGGGTCGTGTGGTGGCTTCTGTTGTTTACAGATTTTGAAACTCCATTTCACATTTGAAGGAACTAAATTCATTCAGCTATTATACATTTGATAATCAATGAGGCAATGCAATGTAGAGGGTGGTACTATATCAATATAGATTCCACTTCATATATGTATGATAATAAGAATAATAATAACATTATTTATTCAGGTAAAGGCAATACATACAATTACATAATACAAATACTTAAATCGTTCTATTTTGTGATATTACACTATTGTTTCAGATAAGGATGAATGTTTAGTACCATTTAAAAAAAACCTCTTAAACCCGCTGCAATTGTTTGCACCTGCCCTAATACAGGAATCTGATGTTCGGTGTTTGTCGTTTGTTGATGTGGTTCTTGAGAGTTTCTTGTTTTACGTTTTTTATATTGATTAGACCGTTTGAATAGTTTTACACTAGTAATTTTGGGGCCCTTTGTAATTTACTGTTCAGTGTGAGCCACGGCCCCATGTTGAAGACCATAATTAGACCTATAAGTATGGCAAGCCGTTTTGCTATTGATTCTTACTCCAAGATATCTCATAAACTTTATAAGATATCTTATATAGTTTATAACATATCTTATATAGTTTATTAGATATCTTATATAGTTTATTAGATATCTTATATAGTTTATTAGATATCTTATATAGTTTATAAGATATCTCATATACTTTTCTATGTAAGATATCTTCTTAAGTTTATGAGATATCTTATAAACTATATGAGATATCTTATAAACTATATAAGATATCTTAATTTCTATATGAGATATCTGATAAAGTATACAAGATATCTTATCTAAAAAATATTTACAAGATATGAAGATATCTTATATAATATATGAGATATCTTATCAACATTAGAAGAAATCTTATAAACTATATAAGATATCTGCTATATTATATATGATATCTGCTATCTTATATAAGATATCTGCTATCTTATATAAGATATCTTATATAGTTTATAAGATATCTTATATAGTTTGTAAGATATCTCATATACTTTTCTTTGTAAGATATCTTCTTAAGTTTATAAGATATCTTATAAACTATATGAGATATCTTATAAACTATATAAGATATCTTAATTTCTATATGAGATATCTGATAAAGTATACAAGATATCTTATCTAAAAAATATTTATAAGATATGAAGATATCTTATATAATATATGAGATATCTTATCAACATAAGAAGAAATCTTATAAACTATATAAGATATCAGCTATATTATATATGATATATGCTATCTTATATAAGATATCTGCTATCTTATATAAGATATCTGCTATCTTATATAAGATATCTGCTATCTTATATAAGATACCTTATATAGTTTAAAAGATATTTTATATAAGTTTATAAGATATCTTATATAGTTTATAAGATATCTTATATAGTTTATAAGATATCTTATATAGTTTATAAGATATCTTATATAGTTTATAAGATATCTTATATAATTTTCTTTATAAGATATCTCATAAATTATATAAGATATCTTAAAAACTTTAAAAGATATCTTATAAGCTTTAGAAGATATCTTATAAAGTATATAAGATATCTAAGAAACTTTATGAGAAATCTTATATAATATATAAGATATCTCATATAATATATAAGATATCTTATTAAAAAGAAATCATATAAGATATCTTATATATTACATAAGATATCTTGTATATTATATGAGATATCTTGATATTCGAAGACATAAAAAAACGGCTTGCCATATTATATAATGGTTTACTTTTATATATTGCGACTTGGATGGAGAGATGTCTCGTTGACACTCATAACACACTCTTATGTCTATATAGAATTGAAATCAATTTCACATGGCAAAAAGGTGCAATAGGTTCAATATGTCATCTGAATAATATCTGACACAATACTGATTTAGGCAACTATACAGTGCATGTCCGACATCGGAGCAGGATATTTTTTGTTTGGCATTGCACAAGGTCTCAGACTGCATAGTTATGACGTCGTCTTTTAAATACATTCGACATGTATTGATTTATAATTGTCTCGGTTACATTATAATTTAGTATTTGTTATTGCTTTGGACTAGCTTTCAGTATCTGAATATAATAACAGATCGGTATTTTAGTCTCTCATTGCAAGCAAATTTAGCACTACCACATTCTGTATGGGTGTTCTGTATGTGTCTCTCCCATAATAGGAACCTGTATGTAATTCAGTGGTTGTTCATTATATTTGATTTTCGTTTATTGTTTTGTACATGTTTTTTCTCGTTTGACTTATTGTTTATATTTTGTCGTGCTATTTACAGTCAAGGTTTTGCTTTTTGTAGAAGGGATACATTGACCATTGAACACAATTAATTCCCTTTTCTATCATTTCATCATTACAATGTAATAACCGTGCAGAATGCACCATTTTAAATTGTTGGCGTCCGTTAGGCTATGAGACTTCCTTAAATATTTTTATTAACTTAAACTTAATTATATAATATATATAAACATGAGTTAATACAATTTTGTTTTGTGATGCATTTGTATGGTATTTGAAACAATTCTTGGCGTAATTTCCAATACACGTAAATATTTAAAGAAATGTATGTTGATGTAGGATTAAAATCAAAACAATCCGAAATAATCACCGACTGGAAAGTTGGAAAGCTAGAGCACACTGACGGGATAATTCTACTATACAACTACAATGTCATTCAAAACAAGTAAAAAGACTGGCACTACTGACCAACTGACATTCCTGGACTGTGCATTTTTTTGTAGAGAAAACATTTCTTATTTTCAAGTGTTCAAAATAGTAGCATGCTTGGAGGCGGAAATAAGCATGTACTGTCATTGCAAATTTTCACCTGTATTAATGCATCATAATCTTAAGTGGATATGTGGGGGAACTATATATATTGGTAACAGTGACCGTGACCTTTGACAAGTTTATCCCACTACCAATAGGCTTCCTATTCCCGATTATAGCTTTATGTTCCTTTGGTTCTGTTTCTTCAGTTTCATTCCAATCAAGCAGGGCGAACCCAATCTGTGTGTTTTTAAAATCAACAGTTACCTTGGAGACAAGAGTTTCTTAGTCTTTAATCTGTACAAGTTTCATTCAATCAAACAAGGTAAAATCGAGTAAAACTTTTGTTATATACTTGACCTTCATCTTTAACCTTTTGACCTTAATACTTTTCCCAATTTGCTAAAAGTCTTTACTGTTTAGGAGGAACATTAAAAGTGCAATGCCCTCATTTTATCGTCCATATGTATAAGATTCAATCCAAATAAGCTAAGGAAACTCAAGAAACATTTATTCCTCTTCCATGTATCTTCTATCTGTATAAGTTTCATTCCAATCAAGAAAGGGTTCCAAATTATTATCAATAAACCTTTTATTTTGGCACATGAGGGGATAGTCCCGAGACTGCTCTGACATCAATACAAAACTAGAGGGTCCAAGGACCCTGTGTCGCTCACCTGATATTTTTATAGACCAGTTTCACATAAGCTACTAATCAACGCTGATCTCGAAATCTTCTGCGCGTTTGAGTTTAAATCTCGCGATAATTAACGATATCATACGTGACAGGGGGCTACTGATATTTAGCAACACAATAATAAATCAACCGCTTAAAATTACTGCGTTATGTACATTGCTGTATGTCAGTTTGATTTTTCGTGAAAAGAGAAAAATATTTTGATAAAGAGAAAACAGCCTAAACATCAGAAATTCATTTAATTTCAGTTCTGTTCCAGTTTTTCTTAAATATTTTTTACATCTTCTTCACATGCATGTAAAGGGTTTTTACGGTCTACATATAGGTTTAGTATCATAGACTCGAACTTTTAATTTTCTTTTAAAAAAAATACAGGTTACTGTTATGGTGACTTTTGCATGAAATTTTATGGGTACAAGGACATGATACCGGCACTACTAAATAATCGAAATTTCCAATAATGGTAGTACAATGTAGGGGAGTATAATATATAATGTTCAACGAAAATTGACAGAATTTTTCCTTACATACTCTTGTCAAAGATGTAGTACATAATTATTGTGATATGCTAACAATATGAAAAACACAATGATAGGTCACCGAGTGTTTTCAAGCTATACGCTGTGAAAATATGAATCATTTTGTATGGATTAAACAGAGACATTTTTAAGGTAAAAGTATCATTATATGAATATTTGAAGGTAAAACAAATTATAGAATTCCAAAGTAAAATGTGAGAAAATAGCTCTTATAAAATGCGTTCAGAAAACAACAGAAAAAATGGAGTCACCATGCGTTTTATCCTGTTTAGCGTACATGGCATATAACATTAATAGAACACTTTCCTATTGATTGTAATAGACACGTAGTAGACAGGGCCCTGGTACCGTGTTGAAGACCGTACATTGACCTATAGTTGTTAAACTTTTGATACATTGTGACATGGACTGATCGACAGTTGAATCATTGGCACTCATACCACATCTGCTTATTTGTATGTACATTTGTTTCAAATATTTCTGTGTCAATGATGTTTTATACGGCCATGATATAAATGAAGTGAGATGTAAGGCAGTTTTAAAATACGTATCAGAAATACAGGTTCATCTTCAATTTTCAAAGATCGGACTATAATACAATGCATTCAATATCATTTGAATTTCTAAGCTATGTTCATGATCGATTTCGTCTAAGCAGAGGTTCAGTGCCAGCGGGGCGAGTAATTTTCTACATATTGTCAACTTTATCATTTTTCGTGCCATTAAAAGTAATTGAATATCCTGTATTTACAACAAGCGATGTATGCCTTAAATTAAGATCAAATGCTGAATGACCCCCTCCTAAATTATCAAAATATTCCCAGTGGCATTAACCACACTAGTCATGATATCTCAGTGTTAATAAGGTACCAGGGTTAACATTTTAAACATCTGTACTAGGGGATGACCATTTGATTTTCAGGAGGGGGGGGGTAGAAAAATGATATTCTTAGACTAATTTCCTAATAAATAATTATGACCTAGGCAGGATGGAAAAGAATGATCTGCAACACAAACTACAGGAAATAATTGTGTACAAAAGTTAAATGAATTATCAAACGGTCGCCCTTTTTCAGTAACTGTATATACAGAAAAGGGTACGTTTTATCAATTTTCACCTGGTGAGATTATACAAGGTGAAACGAGGATTCCACATGGCCAAGGTGTTAATTGCCTTCTTAATTTATGACCTTATACTATGTATATGAAGTGAGCCCCGCTTATTTATCTAATTTATTCTTCCCGTTAGGTGAACGATCTCAGCGTGAATTCGTGACATTTAAAGGTACAATTGATATAAAGCCAGGCGGCATATCAGATCGTATATAATACTGCAATCAACAACACAGCAGTAGTCTGTTTTAAAATCTTTTATTGTGTCAATTGTTAATAATTAAAGTTGTCTGGTCAATATAAATTTTATATTTTGATTCAAATGATGCTCTTGTTGATAGAAATGACCCAAATGTAAACGCAAACACTCAATCAGATGCTTGTTTTTCCAAGTCTTAATGGTCACTGCTTACAACCGTTAGCCCCCAGTTGATAAACTCTCGAGAATTATCGCGTGATTTCGTAGTTTTGCTAATTAGATTAGACATGCGCAGTTAAATGTGAAACTGGTGTATTGATGCATGATAAATGCAACTGTTGTACTGTCGTTTAGTTTCAGAGACATAATACTAAAAAGTGCATTTGAAACCTGTTTTATTTCAGCCATGTGGGCAGGCAGGGTCATCATACACAGTGGTCCCTGGATATCCTAGTGGTGATTTAAACCAAGTTTGTTTAAATCTGACAGTTGTTTCAAGGGAGAATTTTGTAAAATTTATCTAACGAGAAATGCAAAGTAATGAGAAAGTTGTGAAGTTGTTTTGTTGTTGCGCAACCCCCTGCTCCCCCTTTGCCAAAAAAAAACAAATATAATAAAAAATTATCATATAAGGGCAATCTATCCTATTAACGATTTCAGCAAAATTCAGTTGATTGTGCAAGGGTTGTATAGCCAGCTGAGGTCGTTAAAAACTCCCTTTTGTTGTTGCAGCTAGATCTTGACCTGATAAACAATTTTACCACATGTCAGATTTGCTCTAAATGCTTTGGTTTTTGAGTGATAAGCCAACAAGAATGTGTCCACAGTACACGGATGCCCCACTCGCACTATCATTTTCTATGTTTAGTGGACCGTGAAATTGGAATAAATTCTCTAATTTGGCATTAAAATTAGAATGATCTTATCAAAGGGAACATGTATACTAAGTTTCAAGTTGATTGGACTTCTACTTCATCAAAAACTACCTTGACCAAAAACTTTAACCTGAAATTTGCACTATCATTTTCTATGTTCAGTGAACCGTAAAATTGGGGTCAAAACTCTAATTTGGCATTTAAATTAGAAAGATCATATCATAGGGCACATGTATACTAAGTTTCAAGTTGATTGGACTTCAACTTCATCAAAAACTACCTTGACCAAAAACTTTAACCTGAAGCGGGACAGACGGACGGACGGACGGACGAACGAACGGACGCACAGACCAGAAAACATAATGCCCCTCTACTATCGTAGGTGGGGCATAAAAACTGCATTTTACCCCTATGTTCTATTTTTAGCCATGGCGGCCATCTTTGTTGGTTGGGCGGGTCATCGGACACAATTTTTAAACTAGATACCCGAATGATGATTGTGGCCAAGTTTGGTTTAATTTGGTCCAGTGGTTTCAGAGGAGAAGATTTTTGTAAAAGATAACTAAGATTTACGAAAAATGGTTAAAAATTGACTATAAAGGGCAATAACTCCTAAAGGGGTCAACAGACCATTTTGGTCATGTTGACTTATTTGTAGATCTTACTTTGCTGAACATTTTTGCTGTTACAGTTTAACTCTATCTATAATAATATTCAAGATAATAACCAAAAACAGCAAAATTTACTTAAAATTACCAATTCAGGGGCAGCAACCTATCAACGGGTTGTCCGTTTCATCTCAAAATTTAAGGGCAGATAGATCTTGACCTGATTAACAATTTTACCCCACGTCAGATTTGCTCTAAATGCTTTGGTTTTTGAGTTATAAGTCAAAAACTGCATTTTACCCCTATGTTCTATTTTTAGCCATGGTGGCCATCTTGGTTGTTTGGCCGGGTCACCGGACACAATTTTTAAACTAGATACCCCAATGATGATTGTGGCCAAGTTTGGTAAAAATTGGCCCAGCAGTTTCAGAGGAGAAGATTTTTGTAAAAGCTAACGACGGACGACGACGACGACGGACGACGGACGCCAAGTGATGAGAAAAGCTCACTTGGCCCTTCGGGCCAGGTGAGCTAAAAAGCAATTGTATATGATCTCTATTTTTTTTTTGTGGCAGGTTAAAAGGGATAACATTTCCGAGAGACAATCAAAAACAAGATGGGAAACGTCAAAACAAAAGAAGAAAAGACAAACAACATTCCAACTAACACTACAAATGTACAAGAAAACTTTACTTAATACTTTGGAGTACAACGTTTGTGCTTGAAACATTAATCCAAGTATTTTGATTTGTTGATTTGACAGTCTAGGTAGGATAATGGTCAATATAATACTTCCATGGTAGGATAATTATGCTTGAAAGTTTTATGACCACAAGGCAAAACAATGAGCCAGTCATGTGTTCGAGAGGGATAATCAGCTCCTTTTTTCGCTGGTTGCTCATAGCAGGTAAAATTTGTGATAAGTCTCATTTAATCATAGAAAAGAAAGTAAAAGTGGCATTAATTATAAACACAAAACACACATGTTTTCAGGTATTTCATATTTATTTTTCAGTCATCATTTATAATGTCAATGTTTTATATAATATATACAAAACTTTCATATATAAGTAAATGGTTTTCTACCATTTTTATAATAATTTACATAATTTACAAATCCAACAATATATGTATTCCCCTGTAATACACTAACTGACTGTAATCACCTGTAATACTGACTTATCTAACCTGCATTACAGTTTCTCTGCAAGCACAAGATTCACTTCCAAAAACGGTTTGGACATTTTTTCTATTAGAACTTTTTATTCCATAAACAGAGTAAATAATCACAACTTTCAAAGAAAATGAAATAAATAAGCTAATTTTGGAACATTGAAACCAACAACGTTTTTATCGCAGTTTGAGGGATAACATAAACCCATAAATAACAGTAACAATAGTGTGTTTTTTTTTACAATAATTCAAATTTTACAGATATTTTCAGCAGTTTGGTATACTTTTTACTACTGGCAAACACATGCCAAACTACATAGATTTTTTTTAGCAAGAAATGTTATAGCACCAGATGATTTCAGTTGATCTTTGATTTAATTAAATACATCTCAATAAGAAATATATGGTCTGAAAATAATAATGGTTGATATAAACCATTTAAAGAAAAACATGTTCTATGCATGATATAAATTTGTTGTAAGTGTATTGCATATGATAATGAAGCGTTTCAAAATTAAATAAGTACACAAAAATAAAAACTATTTGAAATAACAATGTAAAGCTATCTACTGAAATGTAACAAATCCTTCCAATGTTTGTCTCAAACATACATGAAATGAAGAAGTGATATGTATCTTCCACACCAAAATGACTAGAAAACATAATTTGTGATGTAATTTCTCTCAAAATGACAAGAAGACTGATCACATTTTATAAAAATTTTGATTTTAAAATACATTTATCAAACATTTATTGCTGGATCAACAAACTCAATCAATGATATAACTACCCCTTTCCTTCAGAGTAGCTCTGTCTTTTTTCATAAATATGTTTCATATCTATAAATCTTTACATGTACGAAAAATAACACATCAATAGCACTTTTAAAATTTCAGTAAATATTACTTCTATATCTCTGTGATACTAAAACAGTGAAGAGACAAAATAAAAGATGATAAACATTACCTTTTTTTGTGTCAAGAAAAATAAAATAAAAATTCTACATGGCAAGATTAACCAAAAAGTAAAATAACACTTAAATATTATTATTTAATTTAAGCGCTGAATTTCAAAGTGCCATGTGAAGCTAATTCCTCTATTATAACCTTAAAAGAAATTTTTTTGGAATATGAAAATTTGTATAACAACATGGAATTAATAATTATATATAATCATCACAGCCTTCTAAAATGAGACAATAAACAATGTTATCTTCCTTTTCAACAACTATTTGGAAGAAATTTGCATATTGTAGTTCATGCATATTCATAAGCTGTTGAATGCCTTAATAATCTCAACACAGCACTGTCTATAATATTATTGTCTCCAGTGTCTTGACATGTTGCTATGGTTACTGTCTTAATGCATAGTGACTAATTATTGCATTCATTTGATATTAATTTATTTAATCTGCTTTTTAAAGTCAGATTTGAGTTTTTAATTGTAATACAATTATATAAATTCGCAGAATGTTTTATTCCATATTTTAGGCATAATAGAACATGTCTTTTTCCCATTCCTCAGTTCCAACTATTTTTGATACTGAAGCAGAAACGCACCTTGAAGTGTCATTTTCCTATTTTATAGCAAGAATAGGCGACGAAAGTATAGCACTCGTTACAAAAGTATATATGCATCCACCTTCATCATTCCGTCTATGGTACAGCACTCTTTTGCATAACGGCAGGAGTCATGCACTCATGCTTTTTCGGCCAAGCATCATTTGTTCATTTTATCACAATTTAGAAACCACTCATCACATTTACACTTGCATAGCACATGAATATTTCCGCTGTCATAACCATGACCCCATATCTTTTTCTAAGACGGCAGCAACATCCAATCTCCCCATAACACGGAAAATATTCATTAAGTCAGTTATTGCAGATTCTTCCCGATGACGTGCCTCCCATAAGTCCAGTATGTGCTCTGTAGGTGAAGGTTTAGTTGCGAAATATTGAACATATCTGAAAGAAAAATAAAAAATAATTAACCTCAAATAGAAATAAAATTATACAAAGATTTAAGTTATATCTAAATCTATATGGTATTTCATGCATATGATATTCGGGAACAACAACAAATATACAAATTAATATTGTATTTATGTTGACTTCTAAGAAAATTTGAACAGCTTCTTGAAAATGAGTATGGATTAATAGGGTCAAAATTTTCCTGTTCAACTTCTGATCCCTCAGTTAAGACAAGAATTATTTCTGTACAGATTTAACATTCCCGTTCTGACAAGAAGCCCAACATACAAGTGGTTATTTTTTTGGGTATTTTTTTTAGGGATGTGAGAAGTCTGAGCATTAGTCTATAAATTAATGACACAAAATCCTAACATGTGGTTTAAAAAATGCAGAGCCATGTAAATCCAATTGCTTAAACTCAAAAGTCCCAGAAAGGCTTTTAACATTGAGCTGAATTCACCCACATTACTTAAATATCCAGATGGGCCCTAGATGTAATACAATGATTAAAATCAACATTATTACAAAAATACAAAAACATTAACAGAACTGTTTTAAGTGTAAATCTGGTACCTACCTGTCTACAGTTAGTGCTTGTGCTAACATTCTCCAATCATTGCCTCTGGCATTTGGTGGATCTAATAATAGACATAACTGGTACCGAATATGACTGGGTAACCTGAAAATACAATACTAAAATTAATACACAGGTCATCATTATTCCATTATTCTGGTATTTAAAACAAATATTTACACATTGACTACTGGTACTGTAGCTTTTGTTACCATGTAAAAAGAAGATGTGGTATGATTACCAATGAGACAAAATAGTTTTGTTTTGTGCAAAATGTAAAACAATTAACTTAGAATAATATATTTACCTAAAGTTATTTCCAGCTGGATCTAATGTCACCATTGAGTTATACCCTGAACTAGAATTTGTTGTCACTGTTGATGATCGTCCTTTTAATGTTGAAGTTGGCGTCTGTAATGGTAAGGGTTTCTGAAAAACACGGAAAACATGTTTCATTATTTTTTTATATTCAGCAGCAATTGTTTATCAAAAAACTTTTTAAATCAAAACAAATCTGACCATTTAAAAAAATAAAACAGGGCTTAAATATTTCCAAATATTTTTCAAAAGGCCTTACTGGGGGGTGCAGAGTACAAGAAATATTTTGTGTATGTATACCCCAACACATGCTATCTGCTCATCCATCTTGTGGGGGATCTAAAATAATAATTTGAGATTTCTATAATTACAAATTTGACCTGGCATATTCTACTAAAGTTGCTTTCACTTTGTAGGATTTATTTATACAAGTTCTGACTGAGAGAGTGAAGTTATAGTTGTAATGTACTAACATCCAGCTTAGCAGATACTGATAAACAAAACAAACACTCAGGTCCATTTAAACATTTTTACAAGTACGAGGCATAAAACAAAACAGTTTATACAGCAAGATATTTCTGGATCATAGCCTACATCAATCTTAAACTCTTTGATTTGGCAAATTACAATTTGGAGAAAATATAAAAAATGTTATCTATCTCAAAGAAAAAGAAAAATGAATTTCAAGAAGATCGTTTAGATAAACACACAACAAAGGCATTCTCTACAAATGAAATTGAACAGATGTAGATTTGTAAGATTGGATACATATATTCTCAGAATGATTGACTATTTAATGACAGAAATAAACATTAAGCCACTGACCAGGACAGGTTATATGGTAATTAACTTTAAATAATGGTCAACCAGAACAGACCAGATGATAATATACTGTTAATCTCCCAACAGGTGCTTGCTTTTTTATTGACTTAAAAGTAGAATTATGGAAAGTTATGTTACTCTACTGTATAATTTTTACATCTTTGTTTCTTTCAACAAAGAGAGGACAGGAGGAACAGGGAAAAGTTGTGTTACTTGACTTCAAATTATATTACATAAGCATGACCTGAAATAGCATCTCATAGTCATTGATGTTAGGATGCTTTCCAAATACATTTTTGACACAAAACAGTTTGCACATCTTTGTGTATACTCTCAGTGTATACTGAAAACAGCTTTTTGCTAAAAGATAATTCCCCACTTTATAGAACAATCAATTTGGTGACAATTGGTGCAGCAGTTTTCTCAATGAAGAGAAATTTTAAATGAAAAGATGATTTCTACATTGTTAGATTGTCACAGATAGTATGTATATTTAATTTTAATGGCAATGAAGTTTATGATCTGATTTGATTTGGTAAAGATTTTGATTTGACTCGTTTTATTGTGAAGCTGATATCTTTTTTTTTTTCATTTAGAAGCTATGATTTAACCCTGAGACTAATATTCTACAATTCCATCTGAAGCTATTTAGATACCTACCTCTTTAAAATTATTGAAGATATTTAGCACCTGTCTGTTACTAAGAATAGCTTTTTGGTAGACTTGTATTTTACAGGAAACTTTGTTTAATCCTCTCTCTGTCATCTCCAGTGAGAACGAACAGTGAAGATTATTCTGGTTACCACTCCATATATGTTGAAAGGGAATTTCCTGAAAAAAAATCAAAATGACACTTAATGATTTAAATCAATTCCAGGCAAAATATGAATGAGTATAATAAGTCACAAGTGAACATGTTGTTACCATTCCTACCTAATACTAAGCTAGGAAATTGATGGCAAGCTGTTTTGAGCAAACAAAAACAGGTAAGATTAACAATTTAATCTTTGTTTTACAGTCAGGTGCATCAACAAATGAGACTTCTGAAATCTAAATTTTGTAAAAAATAGACATGTATTTCTGCATGTTTGAAGATTTTTGTAATGTTTGTTTGACATTTTTAAAACTATTTTGAAATGAGGCAGAAGAATCATGTCATTCTATTGATCAGAAATGTAATTTTATAATAATTACTTCTATAACAATGACATGCTAATTTCCATCCTTATATTTCAATAAGTGGTTTAGAAGAACCATTTTGAGTGACAACAAACAGGAAATTATAACTCAGTATACTGGTTACTCAAATGTTTTTGATGAGCACTAACTGGCAGAAACGAATATTATCACATGTATTTATCTTAAATACATATAATAAAAATATAATAAATGCAATAACTGAAATATCAAAAATCATAAAAAATATTTAATTATATTTATAATCTATTTCAAAAAGTTAGATCAGTTTTAACAAGAGAGAAAACTGATTAAAATCGTGTTAAATGAAGTTGAAACAATGATTTGACACTTGAGAAGTTATCTCCCTTCCCTATAGAGTTGACAATATTCCTGATTTCACACTTGCATTGTTTCATCTGACTTTTATTCATTCTGTTGATTACATTTCAATGATATAATCATACAATTTATTACAGATCACTGAAAGCTGCAAAATTCTTTGTTTTACAAACTCTGAAATGAACACCAAAATCTGATAAAAAAAAGTGTCATTCCTTTTTAATAGTTAATTTTGTTTATTGGAAAAAATTTCAACAGAAATCTCTCAGGTCATCTGCTTCACAAACCAATGATTGACAAAAGAAAGAAGCAATTAATCAGTAAAACTGGTTGACTTGACTGTGATAGGGGTAGACATCTGCAAAAACAAGATCTCTATCCTGTCAAAGCTATTTTGATTCTTTATAGCCACATAAACATGCCTAAAATCTTTAAACTTTTACATTTAACATTTGTCATCTAGCTTCCCACTATGCAATGCACCGAGGGGTATCATATTTTAAGCTGACCCCCTCTTCTAATTAACCTTTGATTGACCTTGAGATCTGAGAAATTGGATAGTTTGGAGATAGAGGTCTTATGATTTATGTATTCGATGTTTATCAAAGTAAAATGTTGATTGTTGACAGAATAAGAAAAGAAATAAATGATGAATGTAAAACACTTGATCTGTTTGTTGATATCATAAGAGGCTCCCCATGGGGGTAATAATTGCCCACTTGACCTTAGGTTGAATTTATATCACAGTATAATACTCATATCATCTTTCCTCTAAAACATAAATATGTACACCTGCCAATCAAAAAATTTCCTGAACAATAATCAAATCACATAAAATTACAATTTGGAGAGTGTGAAAATTGTCAGAATGTTTTAAGGGCTGTGTAGTCCATCTCCGGACCCTTCAATAAGAACAATACATTGGGGCAGACTTGTCATGTAGAATATGGGTGTCAAAAGTAGGCATATATTAATCTGAAATTTTATACCCTAGTAAATCTCAATGTCCCCTGTTCAACCCGTCATTAAAATAATCAATAATAAATGGGGAAATTGCTTGTCAAACTTAAAGAGTTGAGCCGGAAATAAAAAGAAATATCAGATTTAACACAACATCTAAAGTTCTCTGAGAATGATATTCGAACAGCATTGTGAACTTAGAAATAAAATAGAACCATTATTTTCACAACAAACTTTACTGATACTTTTAAATTTTAAATTCTTGTTTTTTCTCTCCTTCATTTCTTTATTCCAATTTTTTTTTCTCTCAATTTAACTGATAGTTTAAAAAAAACACTTATCACTACCTAGAATAAAGACAGCAAAATGTAAACTTTCATTTTTTTCATTTCTCAACCAATTTCAATTTTCTTAGATCTATACAAACACAGGTTATAGTAAGATACATAAACTTCCCATTTTTCATTTCTTTTGACATTAAATTCTCCAGATCTAAGCTGGCTTCAAAGTAAAATGTTAACATCATTGGCACACAATCAAAGTATCAAGTAGGTCTGATATATACTAAGCAAACTGTCTTTATTTAACCAGTTGCATTGGACAAACCAAATCGTAATGTAAGTGTACTAATCAGATGGATTGTCGGAAGGCTTGTAAATGTTGTATATCAAAGACGTTAGACACATTCTGATTCAAATAGATTTCATCATTAAAACAAACTATGTTAGATTCCATCAAAGAAATCAACCCAAATTGTATTATTTTCAGATAAATGTAAAACATGGCTTAAGTAAATCATCGCTCTTAAAATTTTTAAATGAAATTATCAGTCTAGCCTTCAGAAAAAAAATTGTAATGCATAGTTTAAGTGAATTATAGCTATGAAATTCTGACATTAAATTATCTATCTAGATTTTTTTATCATAACAATGTCATTCAGTATTTGAACTGAAGAATAAAATTGTATTTTAACTTGGACATATTACAAAAATTTGTCTTGCTAATTGAGTGAAAGCTTTACAATATTCATGATATTTGAGATGACTATTTACACCGGGCCAGTCAGTCCAACATCAAAGAAATGCACTGTGGGTCTACATCAATGCATGAAAACAAGACCTAATTCAATATGTTTTTACCCTTGAAGTTAATGAATGTTAATTAATTTAATTAAATGATAACAATAACTTAATTAAAGACACATGCCTCTGATTTAACACACAGTATTGGAGATAATTTGAACGATCTTAAGTTACCATTTACTGTGGTCAGATACAATGTTCAAATTGTCTTGGAATTAGACAATATTGATTCTACTGTCAAAATAAATTCATTACTTTGTCTGACAGGGTACCAACCCTTTAATATATATCTTAATTATGTCTCAGCATTATACCGCTGAACCACCCCCAAACATGTGTCTGTTCCACAGAATGACAGGAAAACTTGTACGATGGTCGACCAAAGTCTTCAATCAAACTCAGAAATGTTGTTATAAAAATATGGATAAATGCTGCTGTATGGTATTATTTGGACAATTTAATTGGCAGATTGCTATGCCTGTAAATTAATGACCACTAATTTATTCTTATTGGTCAGTTCTTGTAAAAATTTATTAGAAAATTATGCACAGAACAGTTTTTTTTATTTCAGCTGAGAAAATGTACAAGTGAACTCAAGTGAACTCTTGAAGCATTAGGTTTTGCACTAATTTTGTCTTAGTTTTTCACCTGCTGTTTTTAATAATTTGTGTTATCTTTATAATCTGTAAAAATATTGTGTTTATAAAAAGTCTTCAGACCCTAACATGATGTCACTCCTCAGCAGCTGACTGCAATATTTAAAGCACACAAGTGTTCTCCCCATTAAAGTATTTAAAGGCAACTCCTGTTTAATTTTCTTAATTTAAGGCAGTTGCCAACAAAATAAAATAAAATTGCTTCTTAAAAAATTGATATACACTATTAATTTTGACATGGATGACTAGAAAACAATAGAACGGACACACTTCTGATAATACCCAATAAAGTGTGACACGGAAATGTATGGAACAAACTACCTTATGGCACACGTTAACATAATTCACACCTCAACATGATGTTCATTTCAATGTTGATTGCTCTGCTGACCACGATGGCCAGGTGCAAAGCCAGGTATTGTTTACTAATCAGGTCCCTGAAGACAGAGATTTACACCTATAATTCTACTATTATCACTTTAAGCTAGTCATTTCATTACAATGTAATTAACGGTTCATTCCTTCCGCCATTTCAATATAATTAGTGCTATATCCGACATAATACATAGGATCTTGTTATGAACTCAATAGAATAAATACCAGTTACCTGTGTTAATTGCATTTAATACCTTTCAGTACAACAGTCTGCTGTAATAATTGCAATATCAAGCTTCAGCACACCTTATATTTTATGCACGACAACAAAATTGTCACAATTTATGCTTTACCATTCATTTGTTTCATCTAAATTACCAGTCATTATATTTACTCAATAATATTACTGTAAATTCAGAATTTATTGTAAAGTTTTTATTGATGCAAATTATGCGACTGTATAACTATAACAATACTAGGAACACACATTTCCTAAAATGGCCATAATTAATCTTCAGTTTTGGTTGATCAGGTAAAAAATCACATTAATAATTCCTTGAAATAATTTCTGAATATCCAGTAATAACTACAAAACTTTACCTGGTAGTTAGCAGCTAATTTACTCCTCCAGCCTGGAGGAAGATCTTCTATTGTAAGACATAGATTGTGTCCCCCATCTTGGAATGGAATTTGTTTTGGTTTATCAAGTAATCTACCACCATATCTATTTTCTTCTTGGATCACACTCTGAAAGTTTGAAAAAAAAAGAAAGTTATAGTAAACTTAAACTTTGATTGCTGAATGCTGAAGGTGATTGGTAAAAAAACAAACATTTACCAGTTTACAAAGAAAAATATGGTATCAAGTTCTATTCATTTTCTAACAAGGTACAACATTCTCATTAGGTGGGTACTATATACATTTTTTTATAAAGTTTATTATTATGTCAGTGTTTCACATTTAGAGTTTATTGTTAACAGTTCAGCAAATCCAAATAAAAAAGAATATTGGGAATGGCAAATATGATTATTTGCAACCCTAAAATGACAGACAAATGTCAGGAAATCACAAAATACAAGACTGTCTATATAAATATGTATTATAGAAAATTTTGAGTGATGACTGTAAGAATGTCAAATATTTGCTTCTGAATCAACATATTAAATCCTTTCTTTTTATTTGTATCCATAATCTATAATATACCGGTAGTTATGACCGACTTTTATATAAGATTGTACTATTCATCATGTTTAAAGTACAGCTTTTCTTGCAGTATTACAGATTTTGTAAAATAGTATCTAAATCTTATTTTCATCCAGACAAACGCATCATACATTTATTGCTAAAAAGTCTTTATAAAAATTCCAGAGTGAAAATCTCAAGACAAAGGATGCAGATCTCCAAGACAACAACAATGACAGAAAATTACAAGTATGATAAATTACCTAATCACAGTTGTGAAATTAGAATTTTAGGTTTTAAGCACTCAATTTCATCCATGTTTGATTACTATTTCTAAAGCTTGTAATCTTTCTCCTTGTCAAAAACCTTATAAAATCTGTATTAGGTCTGAATCAAATGTGAAAACACTTTGTTTTAGACCCTCTAATTTGTCGGCTTAGCCAAATACATTAGTCTGCATGTGTAGTCCATTTTTCATCACAAACTTCTCATTGTCAAAATTCCATGACTTGACAAAGGCACAGATAAGACGGTTTTGTGTGAGATTTATTCCTGGATCATTTATATTGTGATTTTATACAAAGTAAGAACAGCTGATGTTTGTTTAAACAAGATGCAGCAGTGGATATGCAGAATAAAGTGAAGATTATGATTATAGGTTGTTCTGTACATGATAAATGACCACTTTACCGTGTCCAGATGATAACAGTGACCAATATACTATCTCTATAATGTCCAGATGAACAATGTAATGTTAACAAGAGATATCATAAATACAGTCCATAAAATGAGGGGAATTAGAATCAAATTTCAAAGAAAATAAGAATTTTGTCATAATTAAGATGAAATATGTGAAAAACGACATTTTCAAAATCCAATTTTGGTGATTTAATGATCATAAATTGTGAATTATCATTTCAAAATGACAGGGAAGATACATTTTAGATGACAGAATCTATTAAGTTCCCCATGAAATGCCCCTATGACAATAAATGGTAAATTCTTATCAGCTACATCTGTTACTTCCAAAGCTTACAAAGTCAACATTTTTGAACTCCCCCTAACCTCATGTTTTTGCAAAACAAAAAAGATTTATGAAGAATCAAATTATATCTGAATTTAAACTTATACTCTTGTGTAATGAATTGTAGATTTTAAAGGTATGTTATCAAATGTTTGGCATTTGATTACACCTGAGTTTAAGTGTCTCTTGTTAAAAACATTCAAGAATATGAAATACTCATTACAGATTTCAAGATTCATTCCTATAAACAGAGATAACAGATTTGTTTGCAGAATTCATTACTTTCAGCAGGATAAAATACAAAGCTTTTGAATACAGTCATGTGATTTATCAGATATTTTAATAAGCTCTAAAATAGATATTTCTCCTTTATTTGATTCCATTAGAGCTGTAGTTACCTCAAGAGCATCCTTTGTATCTTCAACCATGTAGACTCGAATGCTGAAGTCCAAAGACGGATTCTGTGTTGCAGCAAAGGCTGCTAATCGTAGGATTTTCACTGCCCTGCCCCCTGGTATTGATTCTCCTATCAAAGCATATCTCATCAACTGTTCTGTCATTATGTGACAATGTGTTGGGTCTAACTGTGAATATACTGAGGTATTTATTGTCTCTTGTCCTAACGTAACTATTCTCTGTAAAATAAAATATAGAAAATGTTATTTATTTATATTTTATATACTTTCAAAAAGTTTCCTCTAGAGTGATTCCCAATATCAATAATGTAAAGAAATCGTTTCCTCAAAATCCCTTTCAGGAAAACTCGGGTGCTGGGACTTTGTTTTAAAAATATAGATACCTTCTCTTAAAATAACATCATTCACTTAAAGTATAATATAGCAATTGTCTGGGGATATATATTACACAAATGCCAGACTAACATTATGAAAAATCTTAAAGTTCTTTCGGATTACATAATTTCTTATATAGTACTAAGGGAATGTTTCTAACTTTTTTTGCATACATTGTACTTGGATGAGTTTGCAAAATTGATACAATGACATGGTTGTACTCCAAAATTGAAAGTAACATTCTTTTAAACCCTGACATTTTGCAAAGAACTTGACTTTGAATTGATTGAATAAAATCAAGACTGCATATCACATTAAAATCACTAAAGGCCAACAAAACTATAGTTTGACATGCAAATCAGTAATTAAGACTGGTAAAATTTTAGAATTCTTTAGATCAAAGCTTCATCAGCATTAATTCCAATGGAGGTTTTTAATCTGTTTTACTTAATAGTTTTGATGTCTTTATTAACCTTCTGTGGGTATTTATACTGTATTGACGTTTCTTAAACAATATAAAGTGCAATGTTTTTTGTGAAAACAGATGTCATTTGATACAATAATGTACACTAGATATCCAACAGGAAATTAACATTTCTATCCATGACAGGATCGCAGAAAATGCAGGAAATAAAATTAAAATTTTCATTGGTTATCTGTGAAAATTACAGACATTCATAACTATAGAACTGATTCATGCCAGGGTTTTTCATCAACTGAATCTTTTATAGCCATTCAATCAGATTTGTTAAGTGTTATCAAAATTAATTTATTGGTTTTATTGATGATGATTTCTCTTCCCATCAATAAAAAATATCTAAAGCATTATTAATTTTTGATAACTTTTCAGCATGAAACAATCAATTTTTCATTAAATCTAGTCTTTCTACATCAACAATTCTCATAAAACCAAACTTGGTGATTTTCTCCTTCTGTAAGTGCTGTCAATACTGAATGTTTTGTTTCTGATTACAGTGTATGAGACAGAATATTTTATGAGTAGAAAGAACACATGATGTGCAAGAATCCAGTAAATTTTGTTTTGGATAATTTTGTATAAAAGTAAAAACATTTTTATGAACCTCTTTGACCACATATGACAATTTACTGTTTCAGAATCTAACGTATTCTGGGAATATTCTAAAAAGCATGTAACAAATGTGATTGGTTAACTATATTCATCAAATGATGTGAACTATTTTTGTTTAGGAGTTTGAAATTATACATAGTCCTTTAGTTTCAAAACAGCAAATAACAGTTCAACATCTATATGATCTGATGACTTACATGCCACCTTGGTGGTTCGTCTGGGGATGTGTCACTTCCACACAATGAAAGCATCCATCCTCCTAGTCTCATATTGGCACAATGTTGGAAAGATAAAATACAGGCTTTCTTTAAAACTCCAGGCTGACCAGGTCCACATAATATTACAGGACTAATTATTGTCTGTCGATCTAAAATACAAAATAATCTGAATTTGATAATCATATACCAGAAAAATCCTTCATGTATAACATTTTCAGAAATGTTCATGTTGAACTGATATTGTTGGTATAGTCTATATAAGATTCACATCAATTTTCAATAAAAATCAAATAATTTTTTTACATCCAAGTTGGATAAGAATTGAGATACAAGAATTTTACTGTAATGTTTGTCAATGTTTTAGTGTTTTTTAAATAACTAGATATAGGAAGATGTGGTGTGAGTGTACTGTTTACATTACCAGTTGATGGTTAACCAATACATGTGTTTCTTTTAAATAAGCATCTTTAAAAGTTATATAAAGACCACATATATTCATCTGTAACTTGTGCCTTTTGGGTTTATATACCACAGTTAAGTTACTGTATTCCTCAAATATACAAAAAGCATCAAAGCCAATAGTCTATAATGAAGACTTAAACAATCAAATCATAATTACTATACCTCATAACATTTCCTAATTCATAAGGACCAAATTTTCAGAAATTTTTCGGCATAAATATTTTTTTCAAATGTTAACTTTTGGCTGTAAGTTTGAAGGTGTAAAAGCTGAATTTTCCAATTATCAAAAAATGACTTTTTTTTTAAACAGTCCAATTCCAATCTTACTTGAAATAACTGTTTGAAACTCATTTATATTAGAATATAGAATAGCAATATACTAATACATTTGTGGCTGATTTTTGATACCAATATGTCTGAAATACTATTACATAGACAGAAGCCATGAGAGTCTTTAATAAATCTCTTGTTTATTGTGCTTGATTGGATTTTCTCAATACATCATAAGCTTAACCAATATCGCCACAATGTTCCTAACCTTTTCAATTTAAATCCACTTTACAATAACAATAAGTTACGATTAATTCAGTTACTGCAATATGAATTATATTTATCATGGATACCACAGCCACAAAATTGGTTTCCCAATATGATAGAACTACATTTATCAAGTCAAATTGATCTGTTCGTCTAATCTGCTGCAGGACTTTAACAATAGTCTACGATACAATGAAAACTGACTGACAATCAGCAGGTAAAACTGTTTCTTCCTTAGAGCTTGACAGAACAGGTATACATTTGTTGTGGTAGGTTGATGGGTTTTTATCAATGGTATTAGGCTATAACAAACTACCCCCCATCTCCATCTTTATAAAGTGTCTATCAAGTATCAATGCACGGAACTATTAGCTCACGTCTTCTATTGATTTCTATTTGTATCATTGGAAATAGGTTGTTGACTAAGTCAAATTTGTTCAACCTTTGAATATTTGATATAAATTTGATTCTTCACAAATTTGAAGTTAAACTACCACCTACCTAACAATTTGGGACGATCTTTGTCATCACGACAAACGGCTAAGAAAAATTCTTCTGAATGTCCCTTTTTGATAGCTCCTTCTGGAACGGTTAAACTAACACCTGTTCAAAGAGAGAAATCAAAATTTAATAACATTTATAAATTCAAAATTCAATACAAGAATTATAAACTCAGCATTTGAAAGGATCAATAGCATAAAATAGGTTTTCAATAATTTACGATTTACTGCAACTTTTTCAAATAGAAAACATAAATGCACTGAAGGTTATCAAATTGGAACAGGCCTTTTATTAACATTATTTACGACCAAATTATACTTCACATTAATCAAAGTTTACTTTAAAAACCATAATTTGTTTACTTAAGTAATATATTTTAGAACCATCTAAAGTTTGTGCTACCAGGTGCAAGCAATTTTCTTTTATTCATTTAACCAGACCAATTTTTAAGAATGAAAGTAATGAAAATGTTACAAGGTAGATTGCTATTTTGTAAAGTGATTTATAACAATATTTTTTGTCAATTTTAAAATTCAGGTACATTTAATTTTGATCTAATCTGAAAGTCTCATCCTTCTAGCTTTATTGATTGAGTTTTCAAAAACGTGGTTATGTACAAAGTATATACGGTAACAAACATCTGTCAAATTACAATTTTTAAATTTTATGAACTATAATAGCATACCAGATTCAGGAAGGACCAGCCTCCCTCCCATGTGATTAAACGTCCCCCATACTACAGCTTCCATATCAATGTTGCTAGGCAACTGTAAAGAAATCATTGAGTTACGATTGTCCATGGCACTATCACTGAATGATGGGGGTCTGGCCCCTACGGCACCCATTGTCATTGTGTTTTTATCGGACATCTGATCAGCTGAATGATGAGACGAATGATTTGATACAGAATGATTTGAAATAGACGATTCTGCATATGGCTGTCCTGCATTTATCAAAGAATTAGAATGTCTGTGATCTAAATTTATATCTGGTTTGTCGTAAATGTTTTCCACCGAATTGATGAGATTATTATTTGGTGGTTCTGGGCTAGGTGTGGCACTCTGGTATGGAATAGACACCATTGTCTGTGTTAGATCTGGCTGAACTGATATCATATCTGAAATCATATATTATATGACATTTAGGATCAACATATTTTTTGGATTCTGATGTGAAATATCACAATGGTCTAGTTATTTACCATATCTTTTAAAGTGTCAACATCTTGGGACCATTGTAAAATTTTAACACAAATGTATCAGACATATTGATATAGAAATCCTATCTAATATAAGTTTGATACTATATGTGGATTTCTTTTCTCTCACTGTTAATTTGATCTGCTGATGTCGCATGTACCTAGGTATATACAAATTTTCTAATCATGTGGTCATTTATTTAAACTGTTTTGTATTCTACAAGCAGTTTTCTATCACAGTAATCAGATAAGATTTATTTTCTATAAATAATAATAAGATAAAAGTGAATTAACTACATTGACACAAATTTGAAACATATGCACTCACAGACCTAACAAAAACCCAAAAGATACACAAAGTAAGTCAGAATAAATATATGTTTCTGTCGTGTAAGAATGTACATGCTGACATTACAAGTTAAAGAGTTATGTATTTAGTTATAACCTTCGACAAAAAGTATTTCTCAATATCAAATCTACTTGTATATTTACACTGACACCAATCAGTATTATATGTTATGATCTATGAATATGATTATTGCGTCAAAGGCACAGACCAATGTCTTTCACATACAATAATCATAACACACAATCATCCTTGTCAAAAACTATAACTTTCTGTAGCTCTCAAATCACACAGAAATTCGTACAGCATTTTTTGGCCAATATGTAGACTACCTTACAACATATTATAGATACTCAAGCTTCTATTTACAAGATTTGTAGGATTTCTGTGTTAAATGTATCAAAGAAAATGGAGTTCCGAAAGAAACAAAATGCAATTAAATGTCGTCTTTCATTAAACAAGAAAGTGTCATCAGCATACGGAGAAATTTGTCATCTTTACTACAATGAATTATTAATAAAGATTTTGTCGTGGATAAGAAATCTGGTGCCAGTATTTCCTTTCCACCCTTACTAACTATCTGATCATAATTTACATTCTATTTGATGAAATATCATTTTTATTGTCCTTCATCTAACTGCTAAATGTGTTTTGATAATTTAGAAATATTCATTTTTGTATATTAAGTTTTTGCAGACATTTGATTTAAACATGATCAGTATCAATTGACCACGGATACGAACAATTCTCATTGTTACTCAGTATACAAAGGCTAATGTCCTTCTATTAAGAAGTCTTTCCGTACATGACCAGCTATTAAAAATACATTATTACAAATCATTCAAAAATATTATAGACCTGGTCATCTTTGTTCATTTAAGTTTTAACTGAGGGGACCAGTTCAATGATCTTTGCCAAAATGAACTTCATTAAAAGTCAATTTACATAAATCAGATTGACCAGATAAACTTCACATCCTTAGGGAGTTTGATTTAATTTGCATTTTTTTCAGAAGTTAGAAAATAATCTTATGCTTGGGAGCTATGAAATAAAAGTTTGTATCTAATCTTTGAAATTATTTTAACTCTGAAGGTTAGCAATTTCATGGTTTTAGATTTAAACCTTATTTTAGCTGCACAAAGGTATTAAACAGTAAGGAATTTTAAAACATCTGCCATTTTATAGATCAGTATTTGGTTTTAGGAGAAAATTTAATTTCTGTTTGTCTTTTGATCTATCTACTGGCAAAAATTTCATGGCCTGCTATCAACGGATATTGAAAGTAACAAAAAAGTGCTTCCGACAACAAAATTTGTAGATGCACGAAGCTGATATTTTAAATAGCTTCTAAATCCATGCAATCCTTAACAAATCTCTGTTGTCAACTAAGTGTGGCAGAGAATTAATGCATTAAACACCTGCCTTGTGCTGTAAACTAGCCTTAAAACTGTCCTAATCTCTAGCAGATTATATAATTACTGCTTCATTGTCAACACTTTTTATTATGATTAATATTTCTGAGCTGCAATTAATCACTGATTTGCGTAATAACCAAGCATATAAAATCTTAAAAGAATAATAATCAAAATTTACCTGTTCCATTTTTATTAATCTTCTTCTCATCGTTGGATGACAGGCTGGGAGAATTTGGACCTGAAGATAAAAATTTGGAAATATAAAGATGCAATAAATTTCACTATTTGACATATTTATATTCATGACAAATTAATATCTAGGTCAAATGAAAAGTAGACCTGACATTCACAAACTTAATCGTTTTAATTTTAGACTTCCCTGACCACATGATCAGAAAATTCTTTTTCTTTTTTCTTTTTTCTTTGGTTGGGGGTGGGGTGCACAAGTAAGTAGAATGTAGGTAATGAACAATGGTCATGTACATTATCCTTTGGCCATTATGGTATATTTATACAGAAGTTATGCTTTGTGTCTTTAATCTTGAAAGGTACAGAAACACTTAGCAGTACAGGAAAGTTAATGCTTCTGTGTTTTAAAAAAACAAGACTTTACATGTCTGGATGCTAATATGGTGTATCAAATCTGATATTGATTATAACACAAGTTAAATAAATATAATTAAATAACTTCTTGAAATTATAGGATATAATCCATTTTTACAAGGCACTTTCTATTAAATTAAAATTTATTGCAGTATTGCATGGGTACATTCAACAGTTGTAAAATACACTTTAAATAAATATCAAAGTTAAAAAATTAAGTTGTCAAAAACGAAATTAAATTCATTTCATTGAAATTATGAAGTAATATTTCTTCATAAACTGTTATCGCTTTTCGGGATCTGAGAATTAGTTAATAAATTGACAAATCGTATGGGCGCAGAACCTGGGAGTGTTAAGGGATAAAAACAGACTAAACAAACATAATGTTTCAGTAATCTGATTTTAAAACATAATTACATATAATTGATAAATATCTTGGTTATGATGCATCTGTGCATTTTAAGTAAACACTCTTAGTGAAGATATTATGCTTGCTCCGTTACCGAGAAGAAAATCTATTTGAACATTTTAAATGGAGACGTATGTGACAACTAAGGACCAATTTATTTAAAAGTCACCAAAATTATACGATTTTAATAACATTTCAAGATTTTTTGATAGCTTTGAAAAAATAAGTTTTTAGTCTGCGTTTTAAAATCTTCCCAATTTTACGAGAAATGAGTTCCAAAAACATATATTTTGTGTTTTTTAATTTTATTGTATCCTTTCATTAATTGCTTACTCAGTAATTCATTAAAAATGTATTTTTCATTGAAAAATTTCTAGCTAAAGGTGGTCGTTAATGAGAAGTTTCATCGATTTTACAATCAAAGTCTTTTCCATTAGTCTATCCTACTGAAAATTGAACAGGACATTAACAATCCCTTAGTCCCTCTAGGTCACAGAAAAGCAACGTTTAGGTGTTAATTCCTATTGAACAGGACATTAACAATCCCTTAGTCCCTCTAGGTCACAGAAAAGCAACGTTTAGGTGTTAATTCCTATTGAACAGGACATTAACAATCCCTTAGTCCCTCTAGGTCACAGAAAAGCAACGTTTAGGTGTTAATTCCTGGAGTCTTGGGTATTTGTTTGGGCCATATGTAAAACATTAAACAGTAGTAAAGTTCCACGTTTTACCAATTTAATGATTTTGTTTGCAAAGGGAATGGCTTTACTTTATATAGGAAAATTGCTTCTTGTATCTTACACCTAATACCACTTTAGAAAGACGGAAAATTGTTCAAAATTTTTCAATAAACATCATTTTCTCCATTGAAAGGTTTAAAACATAAAACAAGATTCATTGAACTATAGACACAGGCTAAAAAAAGGGTAGCTGTAATAATACCCCGTCAAAATGAACAGGCTGTTTAAATGATAGTAAAATGAAATTAATTCACGAATTTACGATTAAATAATTGGTGGTTTTATACAATAAAAGAGGCATGCTATAACCAAAAGTGGAAAATTGGGTAAGAACTACAAATTTTAGTGAAGGTTTTATGAATTTGTTACACATTTGTTTTTAAATTTGAAAAGAAGGAGGAATTCAATCTCTGAGTTTAAAGGATTTTACTTTACACATGATAATGAAATGTTTGAAGTTTGAATAACCTAATCATTCATTATCAAAGTGTAGTTTTCTTAAGGTAGATATATGTACCCGTTCATAGCCTAGTTGTAAAATTAGTTAAGGAAAAATATTCTGGTTAAATTAAAGATTTTCAGTTTCTTGCCTTGTAGGTTTATCAGGCCTCATTTAGTGAATTGATGTTTGTCAATGTTAAATTTTTACAGTTTTTTTTTTTTGATATCAGCTTTTTTTTCTTTTTTTTCTCTCTTTAAAATCCATTACCAATCAATGAAATAGAGAGAGATGAAATCAGTGTCCTTACAACATGGAAACCAAAAGTTGGAAATGTTCAAAATTCATTTAGTCTGAAATGAAAATAGATTTAAGAGATTTCAAGAAAGGCATAAGAGTCCTGGTTGGGGGAGACAACTCACTTCCACTTGAGTAGCCATCCAACATACCATGATGATGGCGATTCCTTCGTCTGATGAAAACTACTACTATCACAACAACTGTTATAAGGGCAGCAAATGATACACACAGTCCTACATATATGGCGATGTTTCCTTTCTGGGCCTCATTTGTAGCAACTGAAACAAACAAAAAAACAATTATGTATTAAGTGCCTAGATGCAAAATTACATATTTACTTAGCCGAGGATCAAAAGTAAAATTTTAGAAGTTTTGACGTTAAAATTAGGTAGCGCACATCATGGATTTAAAAGCTTTGCATTAGATTTAATTAAATGCAGAAGATGTGGTATTTCAGAATACTGTTTAAATCTATTCATCAGTTATAAATCTTATTTTGAAACAAACCAGTAAAGATTTAACATTCAGTCGTAGTTTCATTTAATTGAATGCTAGTCAAGTGAAACAGCAAAATGCATTTCTAAGTGCAAAAAAACAGACAGACCTCACTAAAATAAACCTTGGCATATTGTTTAACAACAAATTTTCTTTTTCTTTACGTAATTCAGAATAATTGATTGAATCAAATTAAATTTTACAAGTGTTAATCAGAAAGAGTCCAATTCTTCATTTAAAAAAAATCTGCCATTAAAAATAAGCAAATCAATCTAGATAGAGTAGACACCTATATAATGGACTTCATTAGTATTCCACGAACATTTAAAAGAAGGAGTTTCTCTTTGATCATAAAATCATCTATGATGACATATTAAAACAACAGAACAAAAATTCAAGGATGTCTCTCCAGGCAAGATTCTTTTTTCAAATACTGTCTTTTGTCATTATGTAAATTATAAAAAGTTTAGTGTTGATTCGTTAAATATTTTATCATAATAAAAATCTTATATGACATATCTTTTAATAAAGTATGGCTAATTGTGATTCAATAATTTGAGATGTAAAAGGAAAACAAAATCATCTATCAAAGAAATATTAGAAAGACTTTTTAATGGTTAGTTCATGATTAAACTGTGTAACCTTAGGCAAATAAAAACTTTAAAGTTAACAATGAGGTAAACAATAAATTAAATACCATTGTTTTACATTGCATTACAAAACTCTATTTAAGGATGTTTGCTTGTCATGTTTTAAAAATTTTGTCAGACTTTCCAAATTCTCTGGGTTTATCAGTTTGAATGCCTTAAAAAAATTTGCCCATGAACTTCCATTTTTCTTTTTATAAATCTTTTACATGTATAATTATAAGCTATTTGTAAAAGTCTTATAAAATCCTATTTATTTTTTAATAGTATTTGAGAACTTGTCACTGATATTAAAAGCTATGAAAAATCAAGAGAGAACTTTTTCCCGCCAAAATTAAAATGGCTAATATCTCGAAAACAAGTACATTGACCCCTATATTTTTTTTGCTTTTTTGATTTCTCAATTTATCCCGTATCAATATATACTAGGGTTATGGAAAGCTATTTATTTTGAAACTGAGCAGCAAACTTCCTTCAGTTTACAAATTTTCATAAATTACTTTTTTTTATTTACCAGAAACAAAAATGTCTGTAAACTAAACAAATCTTTTATTATAAAACCAGAACAAAAATCACTCCAGGTTTTCTGATAAAATTTTAAAGGAGTCCTACCACTTAATGATTGGTACTACGTACATTGAAAAGAAGCAAAGACTCTTTTAACAATAAAATGCCAATGAACTTCAAATGTTATCATCTTTTCAATTTTCACCCTAATGTCAAGATAAACATTTTCAAGATATCTTTTCCATTAACTCAATTAAAAATTTGCCCTGGCCATCATGACAAACAGGTCAATAATTTATTAGGAAATCAGCCTTTCAGCTAATGAAGAAAAAAGTCACAATCTTCTGAAAATTTTCATCTCAATCTTTTTCTAGACTCAGTGACAAGCTATGCAAGTTAACTCCATGAAGTGCACAAAGCCTGATCACAGATGACTTCATAAAAAAGCAGGTTTTTTAATATGACATTTTTTAATTTGACATTTCATAAATTAATATCTTCTGTCAAACATTTTTATGTTAGCTTGAAATATTTGATGAAGACAGTCACTTTCATAAGAGATTTTATCTGTATTTTTTGTAAGACTGTAATAATTAGAGATTAGCTTTTTACTAATGTCTGTGTTTTCTTGTAATAGTAATGACAAGCTAAACCATCTGCATGAATTTACACAAAACCAGATTTGTCATTTCAAACCTATAAATGCCAAATTTGATTGGCTAGCCAATCCATATAAATAATATCCAGTGTTGGTGCACATGGCCCTACTATAAATCCTGGACTTGATTAAATTTCTGCATCTGCTGCCTAAATTTGTGGAGTGGAAACATTTTTATGCCAAAGATGCCCAGAGTGTGATTCCTTGATATAGTAGATACCATCATCTTCAACATAAATCTTTACTTAGAATGTCTTATTGTTTCCATGTGAGAACCATTATCAAACACACAAACTGCTGCATGTTTTTAATTTGTTCCAATAAATAATGGATTACAATTTACCTGGTCGAACCATGCCATCATCTCTTCTTGGCCCTGTAAAAAACAAAGACAAACATTAAACATAAACTATGTCGTATAACATTTTGTTTTGCAGGTTAACATTTAAGGAAAATAGGCTGACCTAAATACATCTTATTCAAATAATCTCTTTCAGATCTGCAAACATAAAAAGAGAATCCTTAAACCAAGTTGTAATATCCTTTTTATTTTATGCTAATCAGTTAAAATAAACAACTCATCTTAACAAAGACTTTTCATAAAAGATGCACTCTTGACTTTCACTCCCCATTCAGTATTTGTCTGTTGTTGTGTAGTTTATGTGAAGACATTTAAAATGATAAATATCATTTGAGAAAATATGTCTTCATAAAATGATACTATAACAAGAAAATCATATGACTTTTGTTATTTTTGTCCGCTGCTCAGCTGGTGGTAGTTCACAGAGCTATTGTTAAACCATTACACCTTATTTATCAAACTTTACATCAAGTTGTAAAACCACAGACAAATTCAGATTATTATTTAGATGATTCGGGAGATAGAATAAAGATTAAATTCTAACAAAGACAACAATAGAACAGAGTTAAAAGTTATCCTTTATTTTCGTCTCTTGTCAAATTCAACATATCATTTCTAAATTCACAAATTCAGTGCAAAGATCAATTTTGATTCATATTATAATTCTGTATTTTTTGCTCTTATACAGGTAAAACATGGTTATATTTGTAAGGCAAAGTATGTAAATTGTCAGACTATTTTTGTCTTATTTTTAATTGACCTTTCATTGGTCTTACTGACCTTACTGCTACAAGAATTTGGAATTATTCTCCGTCATGAAAAAAATGCATCTACATATTTTATAAAACCTTTTGAAAAGCACCAACTTTACAAAATTGATCAAGCCTAGAGGAAATTTCAACTGATGATAAAATGAAATGAACTTTTCTTGTATGGAAAATTGTATAAAATTCATTTACAAAACAGAAATATTTCAATGGAAGTTCTGCCCCTTTGTTGAATGTGACTTATACCTATAAATATGGACTTTTTGACTACGCTCTGCAGTTATTCCACACATGAAACTTGTAATGATAAAATTCAAAACATAATAGTTAGCATTAATGTAAACAACTCTGTGTTAGGATTCCATGCATGTAGATATAATCTCACAAAATTACAACTTTTCTAAACAAATGAGGAGATAAAAATTCAAAGCACACTAATTAATTATCATTAAAATATTTATACCTAAAGAAATTCAATTCAGTTCATTTGCTTTTGCAATTTAACAGAACATGACCCAAAATAATTACTTATTTAAGCACCTCTAACTTAGAAAGTATAAGCTTTTGATGCTAATATTTCCAATTAGTATTTTATTGGTTGCAATATACATCGACATACAGCCATGTCTAATACTGGCAGCATTGAAACAGTTTCATAGCAAAAACTTTTCTACAAATCAATGCAGAGCTACAATACAATACTACATTTGCAACCATTAAACTAGTCTGGGAAATTTCTGGTCAGTATCAAAGTATGAAAGACTAATACAATGTGACAAATAGATTATGACAAAGTATATTTATGTCATAACTTCATCACAATGTTCACTTAGTAATTCATCAATTACAATAAAAAAGACTATATATGTGTGACTGTGATAGTTAGTGATTATATATATCCTAATTATGACATGCAATCAAGGATATTGATTATAAATAGTATAATGCAAGTGGATATGGTACTGAAAATTACATGCAACTGTCATCAGACACAAGTTTTGTTGAAGGAGCTTTATTCGATCATATTAGCTTTGATAAATACCATTGTTAGGTACCAACAACTACACAAGGATCTTTCTAATACTATTTCTTGTAGTGGAATAAGGATATAAAGTAAACAGATGTGTCACTATTTCCACTTAGTCAAATTTCAACATATGGAGATAATCATTAACGCTGTTCTTCCCTTTATAATATGTAAATGGCTCACTGGTTCCATTTTTCATCAGAATGTGCTATATGGAATAATTTGTTACAAAATTATTCTATAAATAATAAAGTTCAAATAAATCATAAATCATTTTTATAAAAAAAATTGATATTGCTAGATCGTAATAAAGCTTTAAACTTTCATCATAGTACAAACATTACATAATAGAGGGTGGGATATTGGAAGCACGTTTTCTTTAATTAGTAAGCAAAGTTTAAAACTTGTATTATTATTATTGGTTCACTCCATGCTTAAATAATCAATTAGATAAAATTGTTCATTAATGTTATTGGGTAATATAAACTTCAAAAATACATTTCAAAACCTTAACCTCTTTTCTGGAGAATTAAACTTTGATTCAATGTACTTTCGCTGTTACGAAATTAATGCTCAGTCTCTTTTTGATTTTCTAAATCAAATATCTTTTTTCAAGTACACCACACTATGATAGTACTAATTATGTCTAAATTTTAAGGAAATAGCTCATGACATATACTGTAAATTTGAAGAATAACACTCATGAACAAAATTTCCTATACACTTGAGTTTAGATTTTTCATGCCTAGTTGTGCATTGTTTAAATACGGACTGAGTTCCCTTACCACTATCACTGGTGTCAGACAGAGTACTTGACCCTACTGGTAACCTTGGCCTTCCTGTAATAATAATGTAGTAGTCAAACCAGTTATCTCTCCTGAATACATTTTTCTTAGCCCTAACAGATATTTAAACCACATGAAACAATCATTAAAACCGCAGACACTTGAAAAGCAATCAAGATCATTATGAAGTACCATAACAAGAGATGACACACTGCAACAACATAAATCTATAATCAACTGCACTCACTTACAACAAAAAGATGGTGCCATTCAAACTTCAAATTTTTATTCTCAAAAAGAATTGAAACTGCAGATAATCTTTGAATTCATTAAGTAATTTTCTGCATACTTGTCGTAACTGAGTTTAGAATAAGAAATGGCAATGATCGGTAAAGTACTCTACGAAGCTGTAATTAGCCTCACCTTAGAATCAGAGGTTACCAATTGATTGACAAGTCCATTTGCTTGTGTCTGCACTATTTCTCATTCTTCAAATGATTTTACAAGCATCTTTAAAAAGCATTAACCTTTTATGGTGTTTATTAAGAAAACTCTGATTGAATTATGTTCAATTCAAGGCTTTTTAGAAGTCTAGAGGTTTAAATCTACGAAGTCATTCTATCAATCTTGTTGAATATATGCCTATTTATAGTTGCTCTATTAATTTAATTGACTGTATTTGTTGATTTTCATTAAATACTCAAGCATGAAATTTTTTTCCGGTGTTTTACTTGAAAATCATTTGCAACAATTCTGCTCAATTTGTGAGCCTTGTCAGTTGAAATTGATTTGTCAATGTGCACTTTACTTCCCTTTCATTTCAACACGGAACTTTCAATTGCAACATCAACATTTTCTTGCTAGTGACAATTTCAACAGTTTAAACCAATTTATGAACAATTCTCTACGAAGTATAAATCAAATAAATGTTTGATAATATTGAATTAAAATCGCAAGTTAATTAAATCAGCACTTCTTTAAACTTTCAAGTCAACATGTATTCAGTATATTCTCTTCCAGTAGTAATTCGATTAGCAGCGCTTGTAAAACCTTTTTGCTTTTTTCCCTGTCAAAAATCTATAACATTCTTCTGATTATTTACCAGAATCCCAAAACCAATTTATCAAATATATTTAATTGCTTGAACAATTAATTGACTTGTCTTTGTCAATTTCCTCTCTGGATAAGTTAGTTTATCATTTGTATTTACCCATCTTGGAGAAAAAGGTAGAGATATTGACAGCACCATCAATCATATGAAATAAACTAGTAATTTCATTTTCTCAATCATCACAATTAGGTCATAGATATTACTTCTCAATATGGATTAAAAAACAAGTATGATCAAACTCATACATGTTAATATCAAAGTGCCGTAATATTTCAAATGTGTCTTAAAAATTTAAGAATACATATTTGTAAAAAAGATTCAACTGCTTTTTTGTGGAGGGGAATTGTAAGCTATGTTTTATATCTACAGTTTGATACCTAATTGTGATTTATTCCTATTTTATTACTTAAGTTGTTAATTTAATATTGCCTTCACAGCCTTTTTTTAATCCTGAAATACGTTCCACAAAAATAGAATATGTTACAGCTTGATGTATCTCCGTCATTAAATAAAAGCCAAATATAGCATGTTTATCTATTTTAAATTTAATTTTCAAGTGTTTTCAATCAATGCATAGGAATTCCTGTTAAATATATTGCCTTTGATCAATAGGGTGTCAATTTCAATCAGCTGATTGCAGAGGAAAACTGGGAATCTTATAAAAGCAATGATTGTGTAATTAAGAATTTTCAAAGTTATCTACAGCAGCAACAGCTTTATGAGAGTTTATGACAAGATTATCAGAGGTTACCCACTGTTTGGAGGCAGATACACTAGTTACCATCTGTAGAACCTTGCTGTGTTATGGAAAATACAGCTCAGCATGCACAAGAAACCATCCAAATACCAAAACACAAGTTTGTTATCAATTTTGATTAAAGTTATAATGAAAATTCATCCAACGATTAAAAATAAATTGTGTAAAGTGCTTGTTGTTAAAAAGAACAATCTGCTTTACTTAGGAACCAGGGCATTCTTAATTCTATAAAGATTACCTTTGGCAAATAACACTTTGATTAAGACACAACTTTTATCCTTTGGCCAGATGAGATAGGGATAATTCAATTACATATATATCTTCATAAAGACACTATCAGACAAAATATTGCATTTTGTACTTTTTCATTAAACAAATTTATCCCTGAAGAATTGTATGTCTTTGAGTTAGGTAATTAAGAGGGATTTTATTTCAATGTTGAGATTTTCCTTTGATAGAAACAGTCTGCAGCTTTGAGAAATCATATGTGAATCTGTTTACTGCTGAAAATGACACATTTGCAGAAAGTCTGAATTGAATTAGAAGGTTAAACAGAGTAACTAATTTGTGTATGCTTCCAGAAGTAGAGGGTCAATAAAAAACAGATAAATGTTAACCAAATCTTTACATTCCTTCTCTTGCCTAAACAATATAGCAGAACTCTGGCACTATTTGACATACAGTGACACTAACTAGTTTTGAATATAAAAATAAAACTTCTCCAGATAGAAGCCAAATGAGAAGTACTTCAACATGCTACTGCCTTAAAACTGTCTAAAATTCATTGATAATGGTAAGATTTACTGCTGACCAAAGGTCAGTTGAAGTTTGTGATAAGGAAGCAGATAAAAACCCTGTTTTTTCCAGTAATTACCACCATTGAACATACATAAATGTCACTAATACTATACTTTAATATGTTTCAGTTATATTTTATTGAACTAGCTTCCATTAAATAAAACAAACAGCAGTCTAAAATAGACACTTTATGGGAAGAAAATTTTAAAATTCCAGAAAACTACCATAACATTCTTTTCCAATCTTTCAATTTCTTGTATTTTGTATGACATTTACTACTTTCCTTTTGCTTGAGGTTGTTTGAAGGTCATCTAAAGTCAAATCATGTCTTTTTAAACTGAAGAAGTACAATTATACAGAAAGCAGTTTTGTCAGTATTTTATACAAATTACATGTCTAACCATCGAGATGCAAAGCTTC